>NC_085136.1:108726870-109326870 GCF_035046485.1 Aedes albopictus
AGGGATCCTTGTTTGCGAGAACAGATCTTGCTCCTGGGCATTTGAGATGGGACCAAGAGGGTTTCCAGGAAGTTCCTGGAGAGCCCAAATAAAAAGGGCTTCCAAGGGGCTTTCAAGGGGTAGTTTCAGGGGATTTCAGTATCATTTTAAGGGCGTTTTGTCAGGTTTCGTTGGTATTTTAATGGGATTACGGGGATTTTAGGGGTATTTCAGTTGTATTGAGGGGATTTCAAGGGGGTTTAAGGGTGTTTCTGGGAGGGATCTTAGGAGCCTTTAACCCTAGTAGGATGTCGGGATCTATATTGCCCAGATAGGCTCGGTGAACGTACACTATACCATCGTGATGCGCATAGATTAACATGCTAGGAGGGTTAAAGGGTATTACAAGATTTTAGGAGCGTTTCAAGACATTTAGGAGAGTTTCAGGAGGTCTCAGTCTCAGGAACCTTTTTAGAGCGCTCCTAGAAGTTTTAGGGGCGTTTGATAGCATTTCAATGGGTTTTCGGAGGCTTTTCAGGGGGTTTCTGTAGCCCTCGTTCCAAGGAATTCAAACAATAAAACATCATTGATAAAATATGAACAGTTTAAACGCAAACTAATCCCTGAATGGTAAAACTAGTAAGAATAGCCCCTTGTACCGACTTTTCGAATCCTCTAAGCTGAATACTCTCTTCGATGGGTGTAATCACAGTGGTGTACTTTTAATCCCGTCTTCTAATGATTATCCTTTGAAATGTTTGACAGTTCCCAATGGATAAGCATTAGAGGGCGGAATGAAAAGGTATAAAGCTATAGAATATATAAACTATAGTATATCCTATTATAATATTCCTGGTTATCATATTAGCATCTAGAATGTAAAAACTTCCTCTGATTTTTTAAACATAATTTTGTCAAATGGCAATCTGCCAAATGACCCATTCGGACAGATAGCATTCGGTCAAATGGCGTTCGGCCAAATGGCTTTTAGCCGAATGCTCTAACACCGGTGTTACTAAGATTCTATAAGATAACAGTAGCCCAAATGCCTCTAACCGGAATACCATAAGCCCCAATATGCTTAACTCACATGTCTTATAATCTAACAATTGGCGCAAATAAACACTAGTAAGTTGTTTCATTTGCAGCACAGCAGATGATTGAAAGAAGAAAAATCTTTTCTGAAATTAATAGAACAATTTCTTCTAGAACAAGCTTCTCATACCATTCAATCAAATGATATTCGGTCTAATGTTACATTCAAGCTTGTGTCAATCGGGGAACTTTAGAAGCTGGTGACTTTCGTGCTAGTGACAGTCATGCTAGTGGTATAGCCAGAACCGTTACTTAACTTATTATTCCTGTATATTTCACTAATTTCTTACATGAACACATCAAAACTATCACCTCTCGACAAACTTACTTTTTCGTTGATGGTTGTTGATTGACTACGTGTGTAACACAGCGTAACAAAAATTAACTTTTTGTTTGTCTCAAGAGCAAACTTTTGTGTCTCCGAAGGATTTTGGGCCGCTGAATCCGAATCCGGGCTCAGAATTGCTCCAACACGTCACTATTTTGAGCTATACCTCAATTTATAGGGCAAAATATGCGATTTTGGGCTTTTTTGACTGCAAGCCATTAAGCAAGAAAATATTTTTTTAAGCAATCAAAAGGTCAATTGGTCAATCAACATCTAAATTAACGACTCATGCAAAATATTTCGTTTTACCAAATCGAATTTGATAGTTTTAAGCGATTTATGCTAGGTACGATATTTACCATACAAGTTACCCTCCAAAAGTTGTATGCAAGTTTTCATACTAACATAAAATGCTTAAATCTTTCAAATTTGATTAGGTAAAACGAAATATTTTGCATGAGTCGTTAATTCAGATGTTAATTGACCAATTAACCTTTTGATTGCTTAAAAAAAATATTTCCAAGCTTAATGGCTTGCAGTCAAAAAAGCCCAAAATCGCATATTTTGCCCTATAAATTGAGGTATAGCTCAAAATAGTGACGTGTTGGAGCAATTCTGAGCCCGGATTCGGATTCAGCGGCCCAAAATCCTTCGGAGACACTTAAGTTTGCTCTTGAGACAAAAAAATGTTGCGCTGTGTAATCAGTGATTTCGAATAATTTGACAGAATACTACATACATACATACATTTATTTGTTCAACATCATTAAGACAAGACATCGCTTCTGGCTCACCTCTTGTTTAGGATAGAGACGAACCAGCCAAGGGCTGAAAGTCTCTTAAATAAAGACAAATCAATCAATCAAGACAAGACATAATCAACAATAGCACGCCACAATACTCGGTTTGTGGCTGCCGCTCTCCATCCTCGGTCGCGCCCAATGCTCGCCAAGTAACGCTCCACCTGGTCCGCCCATCGTGCTCTCTGCGCTCCACGTCTTCTTGTGCCAACCGGACCAGTTGCAAACACCAGCTTTGCAGGGTTGTTGTCTGGCATTCTTGCAACATTCCCTGCCCACCGTATCCTTCCGGCTTTGACCACCTTCTGGATGCTGGGTTCGCCGTAAAGTGCAGCGAGTTCGTGGTTCATCCTTCTCCGCCACACACCGTTCTCCTGCACATCGCCGAAGATCGTCCTTAGCACGCGTCGCTCGAAAACTCCGAGTACTTGCAGGTCCTCCTCGAGCATGGTCCATGTCTCGTGCCCGTAGAGGATCACCGGTCTTATTAGCGTTTTGTACATGGTGCATTTGGTGCGTGGGTGAATCTTTTTCGACCGCAGTTTCTTCTGGAGCCCGTAGTAGGCCCGACTTCCTCTGATGATGCGCCTCCGAATTTCACGGCTCACGTTGTTGTCAGCCGTCAGTAAGGATGCGAGGTAGACAAATTCCTCCACCACCTCGAAAGTATCCCCGTCTATCGTAACATTACTACCCAGACGGATCCGGTCGTGTTCGGTTCCGCCTACCAGCATGTACTTTTTTTTGAGGCATTCACCACCAGTCCGACTTTTGCTGCTTCGCGTTTCAGGCGGGTGATCAGTTCTGCCACCGTTCCAAATGTTCTGGCAATAATATCCATGTCATCCGCAAAGCACACAAATTGTCCGTATTTTGTGAAAATCGTTCCCCGGCTGTTGAGCCCGGCTCGTCGCATCACACCTTCCAGAGCGATGTTGAAGAGTAAGCATGAGAGTCCATCACCTTATCGCAGTCCCCGGCGAGATTCGAATGAACTGGATAGTTCACCCGAAACCCTTACGCAGTTTTGCACACCGTCCATCGTTGCTTTAATCAGTCTAGTCAGCTTCCCAGGAAAGCCGTTTTCGTCCATGATTTTCCATAGTTCTTTTTATTCCTTCTAAACCATAGGGGGATAAATCTGCTCAACAGACACCCTAACAGGAAGGTTAGGGTAGTGTGGGGTTAAGGTCGTCTTCTACAACACTAGTAAAAGCCAGGACTACTCTCTCCTCGACCCACATTCCTATGGTCGCCAAACCCTACGTCTCTCCGGAACCACCAAGAAGGTATTGCTTCAGAGAGGGGCTAGTGCATATCGCACCCTCAAGGTTAGCTGCCGTAGCCTAGCAGCAACGAACATCGATGACTCGCTCTGGAGAGTCCATCACGGTAGCATGCTGGCGCTTAGCCAGTTTCCCGAGTGGTCCTCGCCACTCCCTTTGTCCTCGGAAGGCGGGCAGGATCAACCCCGCCCGCGCCCAACTGCTTGGCAGACATCAAGAACTGATGCCCACGTGCAACCCGATCTGACCTGCCTGTAAGGAAGGCCCTATCAGATGCACCCGAAGGTTGCAGACAGCAGGGTCTCACCTACCCCGACCCTTGCCGGGGACCCCTTTCCAACCGCGGGCTCGGATCCAACCCAGTAGACCGACGCCACGACAGCACCACTACCGGGACTTCCTCTCCGCGGCCACTTAATCGCTGTAAGGGTCGATCTCGACCGCTGGGCACCGGTATGACCTACGAAGCCGACTTCGAACCCCTGGAAAACCTCTTGTACTGCATCTGGACTAGCCATTCTCCGAGTCCACACGCCACCTCCTCTGTAGCTCCCAGACTATATGGGTGATAGCCGTTGAAACGGCATTCCAGCTAACCTCATCCCTACACATCCTCTGGACCAAGTTGTCCGGAGTAGTGTCCTCCCAGCATTTGGCAAGCATGCGGTCACGCATTGTGCGAAAACGCGGGCACACGAACAAAACGTGTTCCGCCGTTTCCTATAAACCATTGCACACTGGGCATCCGGGAGAATCCGCATGCCCGAAACGGTGTAGATACTGTCGGAAACAACCATGACCTGAAAGGACCTGTGTCAGGTGGAATGTAACTTCCCCATGGCGCCTATTAATCCAACTATCTACCCTCGGTATCAACTTATGGGTCCACCTTCCTTTGGTGGAACTGTCCCACGCGCGCTGCCATTTGACCATGGAGGTCATCCTGGCAGTCCTGCGTATGCCTCTTGTGCCGCGCATTTCGAAGCACTCCATGTCCTCACTGATAAGAATGCTGATAGGCACCATACCAGTAATGACGCAGAGAGCGTCGTGTGACACGGTACGGTACGCGCTCGCAACCCTCAGACACATAAGCCTGTAAGTACTTTCCAGCTTCCGTCGGTAGCATTCAGTACTTAGCGCGGTACCCCACGCTGGGCCGCCATACCTAAGTATGGACGTAGCAACACTAGCCAGAAGCTTGCGCTTACTGGCGTACACCGCAGAGCTATTGGACATCATCCATAGCTCTGCGTGATCGATACTGTCGTATGCCGCTTTGAAGTCGATGAACATGTGATGCGTTGGGACCTGGTATTCACGGCATTTCTGGAGGATTTGCCGTACGGTGAAGTTCGAGTCCGTTGTCGACCGGCCGTCTATGAAGCCAACTTGATAACTTCCCAAAAACTCATTCGTTTTAGGTGACAGACGACGGAAGATGATCTGGGATAGCACTTTGTAGGCAGCATTCAAAATAGTGATCGCCCTGAAGTTCTCACATTCCAAATGTTCGCCTTTCTTGTGAATGGGGCAGATTATCCCTTCCTTCCACTCCCCCAGTAGCTGTTTGGTTTCCCAGATCCTGAATATCAGCCGATGCAGACAGGTAGCCAACTTTTTTGGGCCCATCTTGATGAGTTCAGCTACGATACTATCCTTATCAGCTGCTTTGTTGGTTTTGAGCTGGTGAATGGCATCCTTAACTTCCCTCAGCGTGGGAGTTGGTTCATTTCCGTCCTCCGCTGCACTGGCGTCGTCGTTTCCTCCGTTGCCGTGGGCTCCCGTGCCTACGTTCTCCACGCCGTTTAGGTGCTGATCGAAGTGCTGCTTCCACCTTTCGATCACCTCTCGTCCGTCCGTCAAGAGGCATCCGTCTTTATCCCTGCATATTTCGGCTCGCGGCACGAAGCCGTTGCGGGATGCGTTGAGCTTCTGATAGTACTTCCGTGTTTCTTGGGAACAGCACAGCCATTCCATTTCTTCCCACTCCTATTCTTCCAGGCGACGCTTTTTCTCCCAAAAGAGGCGGATCTGCTGTTTCCGCTTCTGTTTGTAACGTTCCACGTTCTGTCGAGTCCCTTGCTGCAGCATTACCGCCCCCGCTGCGTTCTTCTCCGCCAAAACCGTTCTGCACTTTTCGCCGAACCATTCGTTCCGTCGATTCCGTTCCAAGTACCCGATGGTACGTCTGTGTCGTTGATGGCTGCTTTCACTATACCTCAGCAGTCCTCTCGAGAGGCCTCATCGAGCTCGCCCTCGTCTGGCAACGCGGCCTAGAGATTCTGCGCGTATGCTGAGGCGACATCCGGTTGTTTCAGTCGCTCTAGGTTATACCGTGGCGGTCGCCGGTACCGTACATTGTTGATGACGGAGAGTTTTGGGCGCAGTTTGACCATCACCAGATAGTGGTCGGAGTCGATGTTGGCGCCACGATAGGTCCTGACGTCGTTAATGTCGGAGAAGTGCCGTCCGTCAATCAGAACGTGGTCGATTTGAGTTTCCGTCTGCTGTGGTGATCTCCATGTGTAACGCATGACCATGTTTTTGGAGGCGGCGAAATCAATGAGTCGTAGGCCGTTTTCGTTCGTCTGCTGGTGGGCGCTGAACTTACCAATCGTCGGTCTGAATTCCTCCTCCTGGCCTGCCTGAGAGTTTAAATCTCCTATTATGGCCTTGACGTCGTGGCTTAGGCAGCGGTCGTACTCGCGTTCGAGCTGCGCGTAAAATGCGTCCTTGTCATCAACAGTGCTTCCGAAGTGTGGGCTGTGCACGTTTGTTATGCTGAAGTTGAAGAATCGGCCCTTGATCCTCAACCTGCACATTCTTTCGTCGAGCGGCCACCAACCGATCACGCGCCTCTTCATATCTCCTTTCACGATGAAAGTTGTTCCCAGCTCACGTGTGTTACCGCAGCTCTGGTAGATGGTATGATTACCTCTAAACGTTTGCACCATGGGTCCTGTCCAACACACCTCCTTCAGCGCTACGATGCCGAACCCGCGGTCCTTCAGTAGATTGGCGAACTCGGTACGTGGAACTACCGATCTCTCAATTTCATTGGGAGCACCCGCATACCCAATGAAATTGAGAGATCGGCAGTTCCACGTACCGAGTTTCCAATCGCAAGTCCTTCTTGTTCGCTGGGGTCGTTGCCGTTGGTCTCGGTTCGTATTATTCTTTTGCTGATTTTCCGTTACAATGTTTTTTTTTACGGCTGGCTCGTAGGGCCTGACACCAACCCCCTACTTGCCAGAGGACCATAGTGCACAGTTGAGCTTAGAGTCCTTCCCTGGCACTCGGATGTAGATCAGCCGCCCCTAACATGGGGATCAGACGCTGTTGTGAGCCGCTCCTCCTGGAGAATAGACGCTCAGGTTTGCAGAAGCAAATCCCCTCCCATCCCTGTCAGCCAACGACTAAAGTTCCCACCGGGGTTGGTAACTCGATCTTCCCTAATGTTGCTCGTAGTTTCCGGCCTGTACCACGAGGAGGTAGGGATAGGAGTTGCTGGGCAGAGGCTAGTGGATCACAATAATGGGACCTGTATTGCTAAGCATAGCTAGCCTTTACCATGCCGAAGCACTATTACCAATACTATTACAATGAAGATGAAGATACACTGAAATCTCTTTTTATGCCATTGTCTGGCGGGGTGCGTCAATTTAAAACAACAGAAACAAGCAGAAATTTATAATGAATCTGGAAGAATTATTGAAGGAATTACTAAAAAAAATCTGGAGCGATTGTTTTTCTTTTAAAGAATAGCTAGATAAATATCTGGTGAGAAGCCTGGAGGAATGTCTTGAAGAAATTCTTGAGCGAATTCCTGAAAAAAGACTTTAAGGAAATTTCCTGGAAGTACGTTTTTTCTGGAATTCTTGCTCAACTCATAAATAGAGCTCTTGCAATAGCATTGGAATAGCTTTTTGAACAGTATTCTTTGAGAAATGATTAGAGAAATTTTAGAAGAAAGCTCCAAGCAGCTCTTATAGGTTTCATTGATCCAAAAACTCACTGGTTTTTGGATTGATATTTTCCTTAAATTATAATGAAAATCACAAATTGTAGAAAAGTGATCACATCTTAGGTCGCATATACAATTTTTAATAATGGGATCCTCAGTTTTCATAAGATTTCGTCTTCTATTTTCATATGGCGAGAAAAACCGAAACCGATTGCACGTCATTTCAGCAAAAAATGCACAAGAGAGATTTCGGTGTGAAACAAGCTTTACTGGGAGTTTTTCCATGTACATAATAAATAATTATCGTCCTGATTACGAAAAATCGTCCATGAGCTGCTCATGATGCAAAGGGTTCAATATTGAAGTAATTTTCTTAGTGTATGCCAGTATATGGGGGTGAAATGTGCTTCGGCGCACACGTTTATCAGGAACGCCATTAAATCGAAGAGGTTCAGAGGCATTTCAAAGGAATGGTTGGGTTTCAGGGGTGTTTCAAGGCACGGTGTGCCAAAACCGTTATTAAAAAATAAAAATGCCCACCCAAATGGCACCCGGCATTCGAAAGATATACTATTCTAGTATCTCCTCTGAAAATTTGAAAATGTTTCATCGAGGGAAACTAAAGTTTTTGTTATTTGAAGATTTTAAGCATTTCAATTGGATTTTCTTATACAAGTATAAGTATAAGTATATAATTTGAAAATGTTTTATCGAGGGAAACCAAGTTTTTTACTGTTTGAAGATTTTCCTCTATTTTCATAGAATTAGCTCATGTATGGGAATATTGTCATACGGTTCTCTTCATATGATAAACAAATAATAACACTACTCCACAAAATTTTCCAAAAAAATCGTATTATGGGATGAGAAAAAAAAGAACAGGGTTTTGGAATCATAGAAGTGTCATGGTGAAATAATTATCGAAAAATATTGGAACGGGACTTCACAGTTCAAGACCGAAGTTTGAATTGAGAAGTTGGGGTGTTCTATTGATATTCGCATTAGGGTTTCTAGGGTCCCATGCACCTATTTTGTTTCTCATCCCATAATGCGAACTAGTGCTGAGCGGTGTACAGCCCAAGGTTTTGGTATTCCTAGGAAGCTTCGTAAATCGTTAGTATAATGTTTACGATATTGAAGCTTTTGAAACAAACCTAAATGCTAATCGTTTTCCTAGCCAGCTTTTATACGTCATGTTACTTACGTATTTTCCGTGAATTTAAAAATATTTTATTTGAATGATCATCAGTAACAACAGTTTTAAACTTTGATTGGAGATATGCAAACTATCGCTTTGTCTTTAAACACGTGATTTGAAGAGCCAATGAAACATCCCATGACAATTTTGCCATATATGAGCTAATTCTATGGAAATAGAGGAAAATCTTCAAACAGTGAAAACTTTCGTATCCTTCGATGAAACATTTCCAAATTTTCAGAGGATATACTAGAATAGTATATCTTTCGAATGCCGGGTGTTAGTTTGGAGTACATTTTTTTGTTAATAGCGGTATCAGGCACACCGTGCGTGCATATTCACTCATATAAGAAAATCTTATTGAAATGGCTCAAAATCTTCATATAACAAAAACACAGACAAACAGACGTAACACCTTGAACGATTTTCATGGAAATCCATCGCCCAGTTCACACTACCATCACCTGGTGGAAAAGTTGCACGAATCACTGTGTTGTGCCATATCGCCAACAGAAGGCGCTAGTATGAAACGTCAAACGCATAGAAAAACGATGCGCACGCCTCTGATTGTGAAAGCCACAACTATGAAAATTTAAAATGTTCGTTGAAAGCGTGGTCGATGGAAATTTTGCAAGTGTTACGTCTGTTTGTCTGTGACAAAAACATTAGTTTCCATCGATAAAACATTTTCAAATTTTCAGAGGAGATACTTGAATAGTATACCTTTCGAATGCCGGGTGCCGTTTTGGTGGATATTTTTATATGTTAATAAACACGTGAAACGGTTTTCATCAAGGAGCCTCTGTAAATCTTCTGAAACATCCTGAAATGTGTCCGAAATCGTCCCTAAACCCCATGAACCTTAATCTGAAATGCTCCGAAACCTCCGCCTCCGTTGGTTTTAAATCTGAAACCCGTTGAAAGTTCCTGAAGTGCCACAGAAATTCTCCCCATAAAACCTCCTCAGACCCCATGTAAAACACTTGAGATCCTCCGAGATCATTGGAAACGCACCTGTAACGTCTTCAAATCCGTCGAAAACCCACTGGAACTCTCTGCAATGCCTTCGAAAACGCTCCTGAAACCAAACCTGGTCCAAAAATCAATGTCCCATTATTCCCACGCATCTGGGTCTTGAGTTACCGGCATGACTCTTTCGCAGTTTACGGAAACACTGGAACTCTAGGTCTGCTTCGCCTAACTGTCATTTCCACGGGGGTGCTAAGGCGATCTGATTTTGTTGCCGCTTATCATGCACAACCAGAACTCATCAATACTAACATTCACTCAATACAGCAGCGGGGGCAAATGAAGAAAAACGCATCTTGGCAAAGAATTTTTGCGAAAAGAAGTGTTGTGTGTCTTTTTACAAAGAATTGATACTCTAGACGGTGTTCAATAAGTTCGGATACACAGTAAAATTGAATTTATTTCCCATCTGTAATTCAGTTTTGCAAAGTGAATGTATTAATTGAAAGCTCACACAATACTGATAAAATACAGTATATGTTTTGAAATAAACTGTCCTTTATCCTTTTGTAATAAATGCAAATGTGTCTCAAGTTCCTTTCGGCCGGCACGTCTTTCTTTGGCATTTCGTCTAGTTTTTATTGAGTAATGGTGTTAAATTAAATTATATTAGGTTGTTGTCCTCAGCATTAGTGGTAGCAACTATGGCCATACGAAATAATCTATAAGATTCAGATTGGGTGAAGAACGGACTCATTTTATTTTGATCTTTAAAATTGCTAAAATTGCCGCTGTACCTGTTTTAATGATTTTTGTTTTGTCATATCTCAGTTTAATCCATAGTTATCTTTTCCAAAACTTTATTATATCCATATTGTGGCAAATTTGAACCAAAATTGGCTTTATATAATGTATTTATGCCTTTTTCATAGATTTAAGCACATTTTGACTAAACTTGCAAATTTATCACCATTCATCACTAAAATAGCAGTGTAAAGCTTTTGTCTATTAATTTAGTTATTTTAATTTAGTATAATGAGATGTAAACTTAAAAGTAAAAGATTTAGACTTCTGTAGCTTGAGCAACTTATCGTAAATTATTCCAGCGTGCCGGAGCTAACAAACTTTAGATACATCTAAGGCTTTTAAAAAAAAAAAAAGAAAACTACTTTATTCAAAACTTTATGCTATATTTGATCAGTGTTATATGACCTTTTAATAAATACATTTACTTTGAAAATCTGAATTACAGATGTGAAATTAATTAAAGTTATATGGTGTATCTTATTGAACTTATTGAACACCGTGTATAGTAACATGATTTAAATACCGAAACTCTAAAATTTAAATTATTAATTTATTCCGCTTTTTCATACTCAACACATTCATGAGATCTAATCTGAAAAAAGCATTTTGACCCGATATCCCTCGTGAAAAGGTAAACATTCCACTTTCACGAATGTGTTGGTGAACATTTTAACTGGAGCATAAATTTATGCTCCACGTAAGGAGGCACAATCCAACCTGTCAAACTCCATAGAGAAAAAATAGGATGCCGTCCCCTTGGTCATTCCATACTCCCATCATCTTGATTTGTGTTACAATCATGCGAAGAGGAATTGGTGGATCGACTCTTTTAGCGGACATCTAGAAAGCAAACTACTCATTGCTGTTCAATCTGCTGTAAAGCTGTATATATTTTTATTGAACTAAACATATACAATATAATGCAAAGTAGCACTTACATATTCGGTAACTTCATGGCACTATTATCACATTCTGATAGGGGTATTATTATTAGCAAAGCTTTGTCATACATATGAAATACATAAGGGTGCTCAATAATAAAGAATCTAAAGAGCGCTATGCGCAACAGTGCCATATGCTGTATTCAAGGCAAACATTTAGCAGCATGAATGTAGTAAATATTGGTAAAAAAGCCCTGTACGACTCACTGCCTGAAACTCTCTGGGAGCCCATGAAACGCTCCAGAGACCTCCCTAAACACCCCTTACATCCCTTGAAACGCCGTTGAGATCCCGTGGAGCACCCCAGAAACTCCTTGGAACTCTCCTGGAACCCATTGAGACTGCCTGAGATGCCATTGAGGCGACCTTAAACGCCCATTAGATCCGCTGGAACCTCCTAATACCCCCTGATGTGCCTTTGAACCCCCTAAAATGCCCCTGAGACCTCCAGGTACCCCCTGGCGATTACCTTCGGATACCCTGAGACGCTCCTAAGACTCTATGAAACACCCCTCAGGCCCCGGAAGTGCCTCAGAGACCGCCTGGAACTACCGGGAACCCTTGAGATGCCATTGAGACCCCCTTAAATGCCCCAGAGACCTCCAGGTACCCCCTGAAATGCCCTTGAAACGCCCTTGCGACCCGCTGAAACTCTCCTGGAACGCCCCTAAGACCCTCTAGAACCCTAGAATCCATTTCTTGGCATTCCTGTCTTTTAATATCTAATTTTTTTCTCCTAACATAGCCAGTTGGCTGTTTCGCTTAATGATTCAGGGACGTTCGAATTACACACGACGATGTGCTCTTGTTGAAGGTATAAATCAGAATATTTATTGTGCTCTTTCTGGTAAGTATCGCGGGCAGTGAATACGTGACCCTTATCGCTGTGTCAGCAACTTGGTCAGTTTATCGCACTCCAACGGCTCAGTATGTTTATGCTTATACAGCAATAAACATCCTGCGCGACTTGGAGTTTGACCGACTATACTTTGTTGCTATGCATAGACGTCGCAAGGGACACCACAGTATCGATTCACGTAATACCGAGCATCACGCTATTCTCCACCATAATTGCTCTGCATATCAGGTATCAGTAGGTCGGCTCCAGAGGCACGTTCTCCTCCATTTGAGAAATTTGTGCCATCGCCATGATTACGAGCCTATTCATCATTTACCTGAGGGAGAGCGATGGAAGGAATAAGGGACGGGATAGGGAAAGGGAAGGTAAGGGAATAGGGTCGACATAATCGCATAAGCGTACAACAACGGGTTGAAACAGCGCACTGTAAAAAACGCATAAAGCGTAAACTAAGCCTATAGCAAGTATGCCACAATGGGTTCAGAACAACAGAACATCCTGAAGATTCAGGCTTCTTAGGTCAGTTTTACTTAATTAAGTGTTTACCGAGTATTCGGAAGCGCAGTTGCGTAAAAACTGGGTAGTTACATATCAAATGATTCAAAGACCACAATCGGATTCTCAGCTAAGATATACAAATGAAGCAGCATGTTGAGGCTTGTGATGGACAAAATCATAAGTAGGAAAACCACATTGAGTTATCTCAATTGTGTTTCTGCTACAAGATTCCTCAAAAGTCATGGCAAGACTCCCGCATGGGGGCATCAACAAACACTCAATTTCCTAATCGCTGCTAATCGGCATTACGAGAAGAGATGTTCGTTTTTGAGCATTTGGTAAAGCCAATTGGAAATTATTGAAAGATAAATAGGACAATCCATGCGGCTTTCAATATGGAATCGAAAGGTACGTGTTCAAAAGTATTCTGGAGATCCAAGAAAACACCCAAACAAAATTGTTTTTGAATGAATGCTTTTCTGATTTCGTAAACAATATTGTGTAAACAAATCACAGTGGACTCTCCATTTTGGTAAGCATGTTGGTTCCCAAGGAGAGGCATGTTAGCCAGAAAAACAGCAAGGGTGTGATGCTCGACAAAGCGTTCTATTCATTTTAGAAGAAAGAGGTCAAATTGATAGGTCTGACTTTCATACGATGCATTATCCACTTACGGAATAAACTTGACAGTATAATCCCACCAAGATTTTAGAATAGCAAGGCTGCAATCAAGCAGTTTTATAAAAACATTTTGGGGCTCGAGGAATGACACGCGTGATTGTCATTTCAATTTTATTGCAGACTACATCTCAAATTGGACTATCACACTTTTTTTTGGTACGCCTAAAAAGTGTGATAAAAGTGCACATTTGCCTCGGATCGTCTCGACGTCTTCGGTGCACTTATTACTCCATTTACGAGGAATAAGTGCACCGAAGACCTCAATTCGATCCGACGTATCCCTGCGCTGTAATCGTACTTTGAAGGTGTGTGCACACTATTGTGTCAGTCCAATTTGGGGTGCAGTCAGCAATACAGAAAGTAGCAAACATCGGGTCAAACGCAAGATTCGGAACCATATAGGTGTTAATTAACCCTCTAATACCCAAATTTTTGATTTTGATCTAAATATCATTTTTCGTCATCTAAAATCGATTTAAACATGTTTTGGAAGATGATTCTTTTTAATTCTCGACTTCGTGAATTTCAGTTTTTGATTTTTCTAATTTTTATTTTTAAACATCCCCACACTTTTATATTTTTCCTGGAAGCCAATTTGGGGAACGGATTTTTTGAGATGAAAACATTTCGAGATTTTATGATTAATGTTGAAATACAGTGGTTTTTCGGCTTTATCACGGTCAAAAAAAATTTACCGTGATATAAACGAAACCGTGAATTTGGCGAAACGAGAAATAAATGTAAATTTTTTATCCAAAATTGTTTAGCTGCTAAATATATAAGTCGTAACTTATATTTTTCAACTGTATTGGTGGACTGGACAATGCTGTATTGATTTTATATTGATTTCAAAATGTTTTGAAACAAGTGTGATAAAAACGAAATGAAAATCGTGATAAAATCGAGCAGAAAACCGTGAATTTGGGCGAGTAGTGATTAAAACGACTAGTGATAAAACCGAAACGCCACTGTATTATTATTTTAAATTTTTTTCACAGAAAATTTATTTTCCGTGTAATTTTAAGGAAAATAATTTTAGAGTGTATTCGATTCCCTTAAACTATTAAACAAGGATAGAATGATATGGGAAAAATTTAAAATATGTTAATTGTAGCGATTCAATACAAAATAAACAATGACTTCTAAAAGGTGACTAAAACATCAATTTTTCAATGATTTTAAAAAATGTAAATACGCTCTAAAGTACATCAAAAACCATTTTGAGATATACAGAACAGTCCTAAATATCAGCCAAAAATATAAAAAAAATGATTTTCCACGAAACAAAAATTACAAAAATGCTCAAACTATACCCCGTCTAAAGGCGGGATTGGGTATTAGAGGGTTAAGATTCTTGGTAGGGCTTGGGATACGCCCAAGATAGAAGAGTCGTGATGTTTTCAAGAAGAGAAGGATGTTAATCACGATGAGGACAAGTAGGATAGGTAGAGGTCTAGGTTTTGGGACTTTTTAGTATTTACATTTGGTAAGGTTTTGGACACGCCCAAGTTGGTTCGGGCTACGTTAGGAATTATCGTGACTTCTTCGGCAAAACGAGAGTGATGGTAGGAGTTTTTGACACGTCCAAGCTGGTTCGGGTATTGCTAGGAAATTTAGGCTATAAATACTGAGGCTTTGGCTTCAGTCGGGGGAAGTTCGGTGACAACGTTAACGCAGGCAGCACATCG
Organism: Aedes albopictus; assembly: GCF_035046485.1. Classification (NCBI taxonomy): domain Eukaryota; kingdom Metazoa; phylum Arthropoda; class Insecta; order Diptera; family Culicidae; genus Aedes; species Aedes albopictus. The sequence goes on from NC_085136.1 coordinate 108,741,967, forward strand.
GATAAGTCTTGAGCTCCTATGTGGGACACCTCTAGATACTGTCCAAATAAAGGCTGTAGTTAGTACGAAAACAAGGACATAGGTGATACTAATTAAGTGAAAAGTGTAATGTAATTCGTTAAAAAGTTGTTAGGAAAGACTAAAACAATACTAAGGTCAAAAAGTGTGCCTTAAATTATAAGATAAATGTGAGTTAGTGGAAGTTCAATAGAGTTTATTTAAATGATGTCGCCGGACTTTAAATAAATGAAAGATATCACATTCCGTGTAGTGTTTAGTTGAGCCCCTGGACGGTTTCCCATGTTAATGGTTAAGTCTCGAGCAACCAGTTCGGCTTCTAAAAGGGGAAGTCGACCGTAGACGCTATCCTGTCGGTGACAAAGACAGCTGAGACAGCGCTCCAGCGTAAGAGGAGGAGGATTCGGCACTGTGCAGTAGTGAGTCTGGATGTAAGGAACGCGTTCAATAGCCCCAGTTGAGCGACTATTGCTGATGCGGCCTAACGCAGCATCTGGGGATGGCCGGGTACCTGTATAACATTCTCGGAAGTTACTTCCAAAATCGAGTACTAGTTTTCGACAAGGAGGAGGGTCCGAAATGCTTTCACATAACCTCAGGAGTCTCGCAAGGTTTAATCCTGGGTTCGGTGTTATGGAATGTCATGTACGACGAGGTGTTAAAGTTAGAGTTCCCGGTGGGCAACGCGCGTGGGACAGTTCCACCAAAGGTAGGTGGACCCACAGGTTGATCCCGAGGGTAGATAGTTGGGTTAACAGGCACCATGGGGAAATATCATTCCACCTGAGTTGGGTCCTTTCGGACCATGATAGCTTCCAACCGTATCTACACCGTTTCGGTCATTCGGGTTTTCTGAAGAGGGAGACAGTGCGGATAGATATGGCAATGAATTTGACCGCTGCCATGTACATGATTGTGGGAGGAGACAGAGGCAGATGTAGTGGTGTTAGTGCTGAGGTAGTGATTGATGAGAATGTGTTTGAAGTGATTGAAAGGCTAGTGCATCTTAGACACCTCTGGAATGTGATTGTGCTGCCCTTGCAGTGAGAAACTGTTCGGATTATATAAAACTAACTAGAGAATTATTCAAAATATCGTCTTTTATATTTCTTAGTCTGCTTTCGCTACGGTAGTGTACTGAATTCACACAATTCGATTTAAGTAACTAATAAACTTCTTATACACAGGGACACTACGAGTACCTACTATCCACAAAAAGGGGAGCGGTAATATAGTGGGAGCCACTACTGCTGACTACGCCACTTGATCATACACATACTTTTTACACAAATCTTACTGACTATATTTTACAGGTCTTGAAGGCACTTGGTCCTTCCATAGTTTAAGTTCGGAGCCGTATTGTACCGGAAAACTGAACGTGTAACATTCAGAGTAGTATTTTTGAAACCTATACATACATAACACAGAACGCGGATTAGATTAACTTGCAATCACTTGTTTTGATTCTCATAACAACTATTTTTTTCGCTTGATTTTTGCATAAACAAAAACACAACAATTGTAAAACATTTTTTCTTGTTCAAACAAAAAGCTATTCGCACGTTGAGTGATTGCATCGTTTCGACTCTGGAAGATGAAGGACGACATTTGCGAATTCGTCGCTGTAAGTTTTACGGGAGACTAGTTATTTAATAACTAGAGTTAAACTGAAATAGTAAAACAGTTGTGACAATATCCTAAAGAGAGGGAAGTCATGGAATTCGATTGCTTCGTGTTCCTATCACGATTGATTGATTCGCTTTCTATTCTTGCGGGGGACTAATATGTACAGGGCGAACGTAGATTAGGTACTTACAACATTAAAACGAACAATTTACACAGTAGCTTATCACCTAGAAATGACACTTTGTAGGGGTACTGCACCACTAAACGATTTAGGAATAAGAAAACACCAATGTAACAACAATCATCATTAAAACAACTGTTGGTTGACAACAACGGCAAAATATTGGCGGCTGGACGGGCAGGGTTTTGCGATAGTGTTCGTGGTAAAACTACTATTTTTTGTCTTTTCATTTCGTATGTGTATGCTCCTGGATAACAACTAAATCGTACTATATAATACATGGTTTTGTCTTTTTTAGCTACAGGAATAAAATGGCTCTATTCACGTGTCTGCACACACATGGCGGATAAAAGTGAACTTAGTACTTATGGCAGTTTTAAGTTTCCTTTTGGGTTTTAGAACATGCTTACAGTCGTCGCGTTACGACGGAAATGATCCGTCGACGTGCCGAGGTTAGATCTATGCACGGCGGTTCATTTACAGTTATGATGGGACTGTACAAGAATTTCCTAGGTGTTCTCTTGAATATCTACCAGACCTCATCGACAAGAATTCTTCACGGAACATCTCCTGAATTTCACATGGGATTTTAACAGAATTCTTCTCGGAATTTCAGTTGAATTCCTCATGGGATTTGATCAAGTGTCCTAATGGAATCCGATTATAATTCCTATTGGAATTCAACCAGAATTCTTGTTTTCGTAGTGATGGTGTATTTGTCCCAGCAATAACGATAAATGAAACGCCGTAGTCTACGGCTAGCTTTCTTTGTACTTTTTTGTAGGAAAATTTTTCTCGAAGAAACACGTTGTTCCGGGGATTGCTGACATTCAGGGAAGCACTTCACTTAACTTATGGCAACGCTGGACGTACGAAGCCTGCTCTGAATGCGCCTTCCGCCTCTCCCTCGCTCTCATCGGACAGCGCTCCGCTGACAAACTGCCAACTATTGCTATTGGCTGCGTCCTCGTCGTTGCTGTTGCTGCAGCTGCTCTTCGGCTTCGGAGTGGTCGTCGTGCTGCTCGCTCGTCCGCCTATTGCTAGGTAGCTGAGCAGACTGTTCCCGTCGCTGTTAGGAGAACGGCGGGGTGTCGCTCTCGGATCGGATCTGCCGGATGCGCACGTCGTCGTACGCGATGGTGAAGATGCTCTTCTTGTCCGTGATGGGGTGCCGTTTGCTCTTGTTGTGCAGCAGCGAGTTCATGGCAATGCCGGAGTCGTGGTCGTCCTCCAAGGTGGACGCGTTCAGGGTTTTGGTGGTTGTTGTTGCTCCGGGGGCTGTCGCCGTCGTTGTCGAGGATGGTTCCGAGAGTCGTGGCCTCGGTTCTTTCACTTCGTTCTCGTGAATGGGGGAAGGTTTGCTGATGGAGGAGTCTACGATCTTGATCTGGACCTTGTTGTCCCGATTCACGATCGGAGGTGTTTCCGGGTACAGGTAGTGCGGAAGCTTGTCCGCGGGAGGAGGAACTTGAGAATGTGGGTCGTATTCGGCTTCGAATCTGTGCTCGGAGTGCTGGAGCAGAGGATGGCTGGTGGGTTCGTTGACAGACTGCGATTGCACCTTCTTCGCCAGCTGGATGTCTTCTTTTAGGAGGCGAGCATCCTTTGGCGGAGAAGTCCGCGGCGCTGGCTCAGGCTTAGACATTTTAGGTTCATCTTCCTTGGATGAAGAAGAAACAAGCTTCTTTTTCACGGATTTCTTCTCGTATTCCTTATACTTGGCAGGTCTTTTCTCTAGGGAATCGTCTTTGAGGTTATGGTACCAATCCATGTATTTCGCAGGAATATCCCGACCGTCTTCCAACCTTTCCTTGGACAATGACTTGGTCATACGCGGAGGTTTGGGTGCAGGACCTTTCTGCGCGCGGGAAGGCGATTCGGATGTAGTCAGTCGTATCCTCGTGGAAGTGGTCTCCGTTTTGTTGTCTTTCCTGGATATCCTCTGTTGGACGCCGGACCGCGGCGAAACTGTCACCGACTTGGACGTCGTCACCTCATACGTGTAGTCTTCCACGTCCGAATTGATGTCCAAACTGTCCGCAGAGAAATACTTCTGCACCACTTCCTTGTCTGATCCATCAGAATCCTCGAAGTACTTCACATTTTTCTTGTAGACCTTCTTCCGCCTGTCCTTCTTTTTGGTTTCTTTATCCTCCAGTGAATCGGATATCTCCATCAGCACATCCTTCTTCAGTCTCTCTTCGTTCTTCTTCCGCCTCAGTATGCTTGCACGTGTTTCACTGTGCCGCGGCGGTGTCTTCCTTGGCTCCTCCTCCTCTTGGATTGGCGTCCGGATTTTCCTCTTAACCGATTCCACTGTGATAAACCTCTTTCCTCCCCTCCCATTTGCTTCTCCGTCAGACTTGTACTTGGTCTTCTTGCGTGTGCGCTTTCGCTTGATCAGATACACATCATCCGGGCTATCTGGCGGACTGTACTTCACATACTCGTACTCGTCTTCCGAGAAGGAATCATCGTTCTCGCTCTTGGTTCTCCTTCGCTCAACTTTCACCGGCTCGGTCTGCGTTGCCGTTTCGCAATCTGTCTGCGTCGCAACCACCGCCTGGCACGGAAGACTCTGCGTCTCTAGAGCTTGATCTTGCTCCTTGTACTTCTCCTCGAGCTTTTCCTTTTCCAGTAATATCTGTCTGAGCAGTGCATTCTGTTGCTTCAACGATGTCTCCAATTCCTGTTGTATCAAAGAATGGTTCGACACTGCATGCGTTATCTGTATTTCATTCTCATCGTCGTCTTTCATTGAACCTCCTCGATTGGACTTCTGCTCGTGACCAATCTTCACCTCGGTGACGTGATCCCCTCGATACCCAGGAACTTCATTCGGGATTGTCTGTATGAACGTCGTTCCAGGAAGCAACTGGTAGTGCTCCCTAATGATCTGCTTCCCATTCGCCTGTTCCTCAATGTACCTCCTCATTAAGATCTCCTTCCCACCGTTATCCACCATGATGTACTGTCCCTGACCTCCATCGCCACCTCCTCTTCCAGCATTCCTCTGCGGAACATTAACATAGATATTCTCCTCCTCGTTCCTCCCTCGAGTAATCAACCTCAGAATCTCCGCATTGCCATCCTTTATATAGTACTGATCCCTCGGTTCCAGCGAATCGTCGACCCCCAATCCACCCTGCCGCTTAAAACTGCCCCTCCGCTCGTAGTTCAGGTCGCTTCCCCGGTCCATCTCGTGCCGCCGCATGGAATCGTCATCGATCTGGGTATGTGCCGGCATCTGATGAACCCGCCGCAACGTCTGGTACTCCGGATCGTGCTCGTCCACATCCTCGACGTACATTTCGCGCGCTTCGTTATTAAGCAGATTGCTGCGGGACCGGTGCAGGCCATCCCCGCCACCGACGCCGCCACCGCCTCCTCCTCCTCTTCCATCGCCGCCGCCAGGTCCGTGATTTTTGGCCGATTTGGATTTGTATTCGTTTCTGCGGAAGAAAAAGGGAAAATGTTCAGTTAATGGATGGCATTCGCTTGTATGTTTAAGTCTTATTCGCCCAAATAAACTCGACGGTTATTATTATGCAACCGGACCAGAGCAGGTAGGCGGGCACGTTTTATGTCTTCCGTTTCCATGTTGCTTCATCCCAAAGCACATTCACCTCATCCGATTTTCTAATGAAGGGATTATAGCTACGGTTATTAAAACGGAATTACCGAAAAGGGTGGGGACTGAGACCGGAAAGTTTTCCAGTCATTCATGGTCAGCCCGAAATTAGGTCAAGGACATCCGGTTGGGGCGTTTCCGGAAGTGTCCTGACAGGATTTACAGTCGTCTTCTCCAGTCAGGTTTCGCATCCTGTCGTGTTTGAGGGAAATTTTAGAAGCACGGAGGAAGCTCATTACCTATGGTCCTTCTTCACATATGTTTAAGTCCAATAAATATGTGAAAGTTGGTTTAGAAGAATAAAATGCGCATCGGGTAGCTAATCGTTTATTGAAGTGCTTATTAAAGTTTTTAATATAGCTTAACTTTGGCTACAGTTATGAACACCTTACGATTCATTAATGCTTTCCTTATGATTTCTTATTCTTAATTACCATTATAGTATTAAATTTATAATTCGTGATTTTTTTTTGGAAAGCTTCTCTTTTTCTGTAAAATCTACGTTCCTTCATATAATTGCATATTGTTTATAAATTGTCTGCAAAATTTAGAGGATATGATTTTAGGATTTCAGTTGGAATTTCATAGCGAAACCTCCACGAAAACTTCTATGATATATGTATTGAGATCAATATACTTAGCATTATGGCAGAGTTTCAGGATATCTGCTGAATTTCAAACATTATTTTACCTGGAATTCTAGCAAAACTCCTCCTGAAATTATACCAAAGTTGCTCCTAAAGGTCAAGCAGATTTCCTTCTGGAATTCTTGACGATTTTCTTCTGAAATTCTAATATTATTCCTTCCAAAATTCTAGTAGAGTATCTCCTGGAAACCTAGAAGAATGTCATCTACAATTCTAGCAAAATTCCTTCAGGAATTCCTCCAGGAACTCTAACAGAATTTCTTGAAGAATTCCTGAAGGAATTCTTGGAGAATGCCAGACGGAATTCTTGGAGAATTCCTGACGGAATTCTTGGAGAATTCCTGACGGGATTCTTGGAGAATTCCTGACGGAATTCTTGGAGAATTCCTAACGGAATTCTTGGAGAATTCCTGACGGAATTCTTGGAGAATTCCTGACGGAATTCTTGGAGAATTCCTGACGGAATTCTTGGAGAATTCCTGGCGGAATTCTTGGAGAATTCCTGACGGAATTCTTGGAGAATTCCTGACGGAATTCTTGGAGAATTCCTGACGGAATTCTTGGAGAATTCCTGACGGAATTCTTGGGGAATTCCTGACGGAATTCTTGGAGAATTCCTGACGGAATTCTTGGAGAATTCCTGACGGAATTCTTGGAGAATTCCTGACGGAATTCTTGGAGAATTCCTGACGGAATTCTTGGAGAATTCCTGACGGAATTCTTGGAGAATTCCTGACGGAATTCTTGGAGAATTCCTAGCGGAATTCTTGGAGAATTCCTGGCGGAATTCTTGGAGAATTCCTGGCGGAATTCTTGGAGAATTCCTGGCGGAATTCTTGGAGAATTCCTGGCGGAATTCTTGGAGAATTCCTGGTGGAATTCTTGGAAAATTGCTGGCGGAATTCTTGGAGAATTCCTGGCGGAATTCTTGGAGAATTCCTGGCGGAATTCTTGGAGAATTCCTGACGGAATACTTGGAGAATTCCTGACGGAATTCGTGGAGAATTCCTGACGGAATTCGTGGAGAATTCCTGACGGAATTCGTGGAGAATTCCTGGCGGAATTCTTGGAGAATTCCTGGCGGAATTCTTGGAGAATTCCTGGCGGAATTCTTGGAGAATTCCTTGCCGAATTCTTGGAGAATTCCTGGCGGAATTCTTGGAGAATTCCTGGCGGAATTCTTGGAGAATTCCTGGCGGAATTCTTGGAGAATTCCTGGCGGAATTCTTGGAGAATTCCTGGCGGAATTCTTGGAGAATTCCTGGCGGAATTCTTGGAGAATTCCTGGCGGAATTCTTGGAGAATTCCTGGCGGAATTCTTGGAGAATTCCTGGTGGAATTCTTGGAGAATTCCTGGCGGAATTCTTGGAGAATTCCTGGCGGAATTCTTGGAGAATTCCTGACGGAATTCTTGGAAAATTCCTGGCGGAATTCTTGGAGAATTCCTGGCGGAATTCTTGGAGAATTCCTGACGGAATACTTGGAGAATTCCTGACGGAATACTTGGAGAATTCTTGACGGAACTCTTGGAGAATTCCTGACGGAATTCTAGGAGAATTCCTGACGGAATTCTAGGAGAATTCCTGACGGAATTCTTGGAGAATTCCTGACGGAATTCTTGGAGAATTCCTGACGGAATTCTTGGAGAATTCCTGACGGAATTCTTGGAGAATTCCTGACGGAATTCTTGGAGAATTCCTGATGGAATTCTTGGAGAATTCCTGATGGAATTCTTGGAGAATTCCTGACGGAATTCTTGGAGAATTCCTGATGGAATTCTTGGAGAATTCCTGACGGAATTCTTGGAGAATTCCTGACGGAATTCTTGGAGAATTCCTGACGGAATTTTTGGAGAATTCCTGACGGAATTCTTGGAGAATTCTTGACGGAATTCTTGGAGAATTCCTGACGGAATTCTTGGAGAATTCCTGACGGAATTCTTGGAGAATTCCTGACGGAATTCTTGGAGAATTCCTGACGGAATTCTTGGGGAATTCCTGACGGAATTCTTGGAGAATTCCTGACGGAATTCTTGGAGAATTCCTGACGGAATTCTTGGAGAATTCCTGACGGAATTCTTGGAGAATTCCTGACGGAATTCTTGGAGAATTCCTGACGGAATTCTTGGAGAATTCCTAGCGGAATTCCTGGAGAATTCCTAGCAGAATTCCTGGAGAATTGCTAGCGGAATTCCTGGAGAATTGCTAGCGAAATTCCTGGAGTATTCCTAGCGGAATTCCTGGAGAATTCCTAGCGGAATTCCTGGAGAATTCCTAGCGGAATTCCTGGAGAATTCCTAGCGGAATTCCTGGAGAATTCCTAGCGGAATTCCTGGAGAATTCCTAGCGAAATTCCTGGAGAATTCCTAGCGGAATTCCTGGAGAATTCCTAGCGGAATTCCTGGAGAATTCCTAGCGGAATTCCTGGAGAATTCCTAGCGGAATTCTTGGAGAATTCCTAGCGGAATTCCTGGAGAATTCCTAGCGGAATTCCTGGAGAATTCCTAGCGGAATTCCTGGAGAATTCCTAGCGGAATTCCTGGAGAATTCCTAGCGGAATTCCTGGAGAATTCCTAGCGGAATTCCTGGAGAATTCCTAGCGGAATTCCTGGAGAATTCCTAGCGGAATTCTTGGAGAATTCCTGACGGAATTCTTGGACAATTCCTGACGGAATTCTTGGGGAATCCCTGACGGAATTTTTGAAGAATTCCTGACGGAATTTTTGGAGAATTCCTGACGGAATTTTTGGAGAATTCCTGACGGAATTTTTGGAGAATTCCTGACGGAATTCTTGGAGACTTCCTGACGAAATTCTTGGAGAATTCCTGACGAAATTCTTGGAGAATTCCTGACGGAATTCTTGGAGAATTCCTGACGGAATTCTTGGAGAATTCCTGACGGAATTCTTGGAGAATTCCTGACGGAATTCTTGGAGAATTCCTGACGGAATTCTTGGAGAATTCCTGACGGAATTCTTGGAGAATTCCTTACGGAATTCTTGGAGAATTCCTTACGGAATTCTTGGAGAATTCCTGACGGAATTCTTGGAGAATTCCTTACGGAATTCTTGGAGAATTCCTGACGGAATTCTTGGAGAATTCCTGACGGAATTCTTGAAGAATTCCTGACGGAATTCTTGAAGAATTCCTGACGGAATTCTTGAAGAATTCCTGACGGAATTCTTGAAGAATTCCTGACGGAATTCTTGGAGAATTCCTGACGGAATTCTTGGAGAATTCCTGACGGAATTCTTGGAGAATTCCTGACGGAATTCTTGGAGAATTCCTGACGGAATTCTTGGAGAATTCCTGACGGAATTCTTGGAGAATTCCTTACGGAATTCTTGGAGAATTCCTGACGGAATTCTTGGAGAATTCCCGACGGAATTCTTGGAGAATTCCTGACGGAATTCTTGGAGAATTCCTGACGGAATTCTTGGAGAATTCCTGACGGAATTCTTGGAGAATTCCTGACGGAATTCTTGGAGAATTCCTGACGGAATTCTTGGAGAATTCCTGACGGAATTCTTGGAGAATTCCTGACGGAATTCTTGGAGAATTCCTGACGGAATTCTTGAGAAATTCCTGACGGAATTCTTGAAGAATTCCTGACGGAATTCTTGGAGAATTCCTGACGGAATTCTTGGAGAATACCTGACGGAATTCTTGGAGAATTCCTGACGGAATTCTTGGAGAATTCCTGACGGAATTCTTGGAGAATTCCTGACGGAATTCTTGGAGAATTCCTGACGGAATTCTTGCAGAATTCCTGACGGAATTCTTGGAGAATTCCTGACGGAATTCTTGGAGAATTCCTGACGGAATTCTCGGAGAATTCCTGACGGAATTCTTGGAGAATTCCTGACGGAATTCTTGGAGAATTCCTGACGGAATTCTTGGAGAATTCCTGACGGAATTCTTGGAGAATTCCTGACGGAATTCTTGGAGAATTCCTGACGGAATTCTTGGAGAATTCCTGAAGGAATTCTTGGAGAATTCCTGACGGAATTTTTGGAGAATTCCGAACGGAATTCTTGGAGAATTCCTGACGGAATTCTTGGAGAACTCATGACGGAATTCTTGGAGGATTCCTGACGGAATTCTTGGAGAACTCATGACGGAATTCTTGGAGAATTCTTGACGGAATTCTTGGAAAATTCCCGACGGAATTCTTGGAAAATTCCTAACGGAATTCTTGGAGAATTCCTCACGGAATTCTTGGAGAAATCCTAACGAAAATCTTGGAGAATTCTGTTATACCTTTGCTATTATTACTACCTTACATACCTACCATACCTTGTTCATACCTCAAAACACATACACCTTGCTCCGCGCTCTTTTTGACGTTTGATTCATTCTAGCTTCCCCGCGCGAGAGCATGTGCTCAGTTTTCCCTACAAACCAAATTGTTAACTTAGAGAAAATAAATAGTTATGTGCTAAAACAATTAGCTGTTGTGTTAGTTATTCGGCCAGTCACAACAGTTCTGGCGACGAGGATGGCGAACGCGGAAAATCCAGGTCGAAGTGCTGCTGCAGGAGGAGGAATTGCCGGTGCAATCGTGCCGGCGGCTGTCGCTGCTGCTGGAGCTCCGCCACCAAACTTTGCCATTGATCCCTTCGACAAGAAGAAGTTGAAGTGGATGCGGTGGGTGGAGCGGCTGGAAAATGCTTTTGCCATCTACGGAGTTGTCGACCCGGCGATGCAGAAAAACCTGCTTCTGCATCATATGGGGTCGGAAACGTACGACATCGCCTGCGACAAGATTGCGCCAGACACTCCCCGACAGAAGACGTATGCCGAGATCGTCGATGCCCTGGAAGGATTCTTCAACCCCCAGCCGTTGGAAATTAGTGAAAATTTCCGTTTCAAGTGCCGCCGGCAAGGCGATTCGAACGCGGCTTCGCCCGATGAGACGGTCGACGAGTATTTGGTGGCATTGCGGCGCATCGCCGTCACCTGTAACTTTGGCGCATATCTCGAGACGGCCCTTCGGAACCAGTTGGTCTTCGGTATCAAACGGAATGACATCCGAAGCCGGTTGCTAGAGAGGAGGCAGCTGACACTCCAAGATGCCCGGGACATAGCCGTGAGTATGGAGCTTTCCCGGAAAGGAGGTGCGGAAATCGAGGGGAACCTCGGCAAGCAGGAGGTAAACGCCGTGCACCGATCGACTGGATTCAAAGGTAAAAAAGAGAAGCATAACAAAATAAACGCTGGGGGAAAGTCTTATTCTAAAGTGGGACAAAGTGCAAGCGATTCTTCTTGTTTTCGCTGTGGGGAAAAGTCGCACTTTGCAAATACGTGCAGGCACAAAGATACCGTGTGTTCGTTCTGCAAACTGAAAGGACATCTTGCGAAAGTGTGTATGAAGAGATCCGCCTCCGGGAAGTCGGACGCGAGCCGTGCCGGGAACAAAACGAATGCTGCGCAAGCGAACTATTTGCACCAATCCGGCGACGGCGACGATCGCGAAAGTACACAAGTGCGGGAAGTGTGTACCGTGGACACTAAACTCGGTAGTGCGCGATTCTGGTTGGACATGCGAGTGAACGGAAAGAACATTCGGTTCGAAGTGGACACTGGATCGCCGGTTAGTATCGTAAGTGCGAAGTGCCGGGACAGATACTTTTCCGAATCGCGGATGCGTGGTTGCACCACAAACCTTGTGAGCTATTGCGGTACCAGTATCGACGTACTGGGAATAATCGATGCGAGTGTCGAATACGGAAGTGGAAAGGTTACGTTACCGCTATACGTCGTGGACTCCGACAAACATCCACTTCTCGGGCGCGAGTGGCTAAATGCGATTCCGGTCGATTGGAACAGTGTACTCCAGAATCCGGATGCGGTCAACGAGATTACAAATGCTACTCCAACCCGTGCTGCTGCGCTGAAGCAGGTTTTGGGAAGATTCCCGAAAGTGTTCGACGACTCCATCGGGAAAATTTGCAGTGTCCAGGCCAGCCTACCGTTGAAGAACAATACCAGGCCGGTGTTCCTGAAGGCGAGGAAGATTCCCTTCAACTTGCAGAAGACGGTGGAGGACGAATTGGACAAGCTCGAAGCGGAAGGGGTGCTGACGAAGGTGAACCAAAGCAACTGGGCCACTCCAATCGTCCCGGTGAAAAAGTCCCAAGGCCGTGTGCGGATTTGCGGGGACTATAAACAAACGGTCAATCCAAACCTGGTTGTGGACAGATATCCGCTACCAACCGTGGATGAACTTTTTGCGTCGTTGGCTGGAGGGAAGAAGTTCTCCAAAATCGACCTCGTTCAGGCCTATCTGCAACTGGAAGTCGCCCCGGAGGATAGAGAGATACTCACCCTGAGTACTCACCGTGGCTTGTATCGTCCAAATCGACTGATGTACGGCGTCGCTTCGGCGCCAGCGATCTGGCAACGCCAGATGGAAGTGATTCTTCAGGGAATCGAAGGAGTCAGCGTATTTCTGGATGATATCAAAGTCACAGGCCCTGATGATGCAACACACCTCCGACGTTTGGAAGAAGTTCTGCGGCGACTAGACCAGCATGGCATTCGGGTGAATAAGGACAAATGCGAGTTTTTTGTGGATCAAATTGAGTACTGTGGCTATCTCATCGATAAAGATGGTATCCACAAGATACGGAAGAAGGTTGCTGCGATCCAGGAAATGCCTCAGCCCAAGAACAAGGATGAAGTCCGGTCGTTCGTTGGACTGATAAACTATTATGGAAGGTTCTTCGAAAACCTCAGTACGGTACTCTACCCTTTGAACAACCTCCTCAAGAACGACGTGCCGTTCAAGTGGACTAAGCAGTGCGAGGAATCGTTCAGAAGCGTGAAGAACCAGATGCAGTCCGAGAAATGCCTTGCTCACTACTCGCCCGATTTGCCGTTGATCCTTGCAACAGACGCGTCACCCTATGGCGTAGGCGCGGTGCTGAGTCACCTGATGCCGGACGGAACGGAACGTCCGATACAGTTCGCTTCCCAGACGCTCAACCGAGTTCAGCAAAACTACATGCAAGTAGATAAGGAAGCATACGCGATCATTTTCGGCGTCAAGAAATTTTTCCAGTTCCTGTACGGCCGGAAGTTCATGCTGATCACCGATAACCAAGCGATATCCAAGATATTCGGAGAGCACAAGGGACTGCCGGTGATGTCAGCTCTTCGAATGCAACATTACGCAACCTACTTACAGTCGTTCGACTACGAGATCCGTTTTAGGAAGTCTGCCGACCACGCTAACGCGGATGCAATGTCCCGGATCCCTCTTTCTCAAGCAGATCCGGAGAATGTGATTGAAGAGGTCGACGTCATCGAGCTTAACCAGATCGAGACGTTGCCGTTGACTGCTGCGGAGCTGGCTCAGGCCACGGCCGAGGACCGGTCGGTGCGGAATCTCATCCAAGGAATTAAGCACGGCCAGCCAGTGGATCCCAAAGATCGCTTCGGGGTGGAACAAACCGAGTTTTCACTCCAGAAAGGTTGCCTTCTAAGAGGAATACGCGTCTACGTACCGCTGGCACTGAGGAGGAAAGTGCTGGACGAGCTGCACTCTACCCATTTCGGAACAACCCGGACGAAGTCATTAGCTCGAGGATACTGCTGGTGGGTAGGAATGGACCAAGACATTGAGGACATGGTTTCCAACTGCGCCGAGTGTCAATCGGTCAGGCCGGAACCTGCGAAAACTAGACTGCACTGCTGGGAGACACCGACGATGCCGTTCCAGCGGGTCCACGTAGATTTTGCGGGCCCGTTTCAAGACACGTACTTCTTTATTCTGGTCGACGCGTACAGCAAGTGGCCGGAGATAAAGGTGTGCAAATCAATCACGGCGGAGAGTACGGTAAACATGTGCCGGGAGATATTTGCCACCTACGGAATACCATCGGTTCTAGTTAGTGACCATGGTGTTCAATTCACGTCGGAAACTTTCCAACAGTTCCTGCGGATGAACGGTGTGGTACACAAAATGGGAGCACCGTATCACCCATCGACGAACGGGCAAGCAGAGCGCTACGTGCAAACCTTTAAACAAAAGCTGAAAGCTCTGAAGTGTCCGAAGTCTGAGTTCAGCCTGGAGTTATCAAACATACTGCTGACCTACAGGAAGATGCTGCATCCGTCAACGGGCCAATCGCCGTCAATGCTGATGTTCGGTCGTCAGATCCGCTCAAGACTGGATTTGATGCTGCCGAAAAACGAACCGAAACCTGCTGAAAACTTGACCGTACGAGTGTTCCAGGACGGAGATCGAGTACGAGTGCGGGACTTCCTCTCGCGTGACAAATGGAAATTCGGAAGGATCGTCGAGAAGGTCGGCAAGCTACGCTATTCTGTGCGCCTGGACGACGGAAGAGTCTGGGAGCGCCACATCGACCATATTGCTGGAGTTGGCGCGAACATGCGTGAAGGTTTGGTGAATCCCCCTAGGGAGGAGGTATACACTGAACGAACACCATCTACGATTGCAGTTCCTGCTTCGGTGGCAACCGCTACTGAACCAGCTGAAGAGGCGACTACTGGTGAACGATCGGTGGTGCACGCTCAACCTACTACGTCAACTGAGGCTGTTCCTGAACCAGAGCCGGGACCTTCGGCAACAAGGACGCCGCGATCTGGTAATGTAGTATCTGCACAGCCCCTCAGGCGTTCAAATCGAGTGATTAAACCTCCCCAAAAGCTGAATTTGTAATCCTATTGATCCATTTTTTCAAAAAGAGGGAGAGTTGTTATACCTTTGCTATTATTACTACCTTACATACCTACCATACCTTGTTCATACCTCAAAACACATACACCTTGCTCCGCGCTGTTTTTGACGTTTGATTCATTCTAGCTTCCCCGCGCGAGAGCATGTGCTCAGTTTTCCCTACAAACCAAATTGTTAACTTAGAGAAAATAAATAGTTAAGTGCTAAAACAATTAGCTGTTGTGTTAGTTATTCGGCCAGTCACAACAAATTCCTAACGGAATTCTTGGAGAATTTCTAACGGAATTCTTGGAGAATTCCTAACGGAATTCTTGAAGAATTCCTAACGGAATTCTTGGAGAATTCCTAACGGAATTCTTGGTGAATTCCTAACGGAATTCTTGGTGAATTCCTAACGGAATTCTTGGAGAATTCCTAACGGAATTCTTGGAGAATTCCTAACGGAATTCTTGGAGAATTTCTAACGGAATTCTTGGAGAATTCCTAACGGAATTCTTGGAGAATTCCTAACGGAATTCTTGGAGAATTCCTAACGGAATTCTTGGAGAATTCCTAACGGAATTCTTGGAGAATTCCTAACGGAATTCTTGGAGAATTCCTAACGGAATTCTTGGAGAATTCTTAACGGAATTCTTGGAGAATTCCTGAGGAAAATCTTGGAGAATTCTAGGAGCAATTCTTGAAGAATTCTAGGAGGAATTGTTAAAGAACTCCAGGAGGAATTCTCGAAGAATTTCAGGAGGAATTCTTGAAGAATTCCTGGAGGAATTCTTGAAGAATTCCAGGAGGAATTCTTGAAGAATTCCAGGAAAAAATCTTGGAGAATTGCAGGAAGAATTCTTGGATCAATTCAGGAGCATTTTTTGTTAATTTCCATGAGAAATTCTTGGAGAATTTTAGTAGGACCCAGTCCCAGAGAACCACCCCCTTCCCATTCAATAACGCACCACCACCAATCGACTGCCGCCGGTCACCACGCCCATCCTCGTCGTCGCTGGCGTTGCATGTACTAACCTAATCTTAACAGTCTGGTCTTTCGTTTTGCCACTACCACCGCCGTCGGTCATGGTTTTCTTCTCCACCAGGCGCCCTGCTCCATGACCGTCGATCCCTACGCCACCACCACCGCCACTTCCGTCATCATCGTCATCGCCAATGGTGTTGCCGCGGTTGTCGTGCCCGTGATGGGTACTGCCGCCGGTGGTGGCCGCCGCCGCGGCTAGTGCTTTGTTAGCGTGTCGTCTTCCTCTAAATTCCCAACGCGTCGGCTTTGTACGGGAATCGGACGATCGATCCGCCGACCAGGCTTCTCTTCGTCCCATCCATTCCGCGACCTGCGGGGAGGACGAATGTTGTTGGATGAGGCCCATGTGAGAGAGGGTAGGTGAGGACGCGAACGAGGGATGAAAGAGAACAAAAAACGAAAGAGAAGTTCGAGATGGTATTAGTGGACAAATGTCGATTCACGTCTTGCTTCTGGAAATGAAAACGATCTGAAGAGAGAAAGAGAGAGAGAGCGGGTTAGTAGCAAATGAAGAGCAAGCAGTTGGTTGGAGGTTAGTACTAGTTTCGAGGTTAGTAGCATTCGTTTCTGTTAACCGATCGATTAGGATAGGAAGGGCTAAGAAGAAGCAAAAGAGAGAGAGGATAAACTCAAACGATACGGTTCGAATGATAAGGAAGTGAAAAGAAAAAGGGAGATAGAAAGCAAAAGTCGAAAGAAGAAAGGAGAGAACAAAAGAACTAATAGAAAGGGAAAAGAGTACGGAATCACTCATCACTACCTGGACAGATTTTGACTGTTTTCCAATGCCTTGTTCCCTATGAACAAGATGTACATCATCTTCGATACTATTGACTCTAATTACTCTTTTTCTACGTACGCACAATGCAGTTACGGTTACGGGATATTGTTTTTTTTTGGTTTTTACGTTGGTTGTGGAAGGGAGAGAATTCACACACACAATTACATATGTAAAAAGAGAAGAGAAGAAAAAACGAGAGAACAATAACGATTATTGTTTTAGTTTCGGGTGCGGCATACTTTGAGAGAAATCGGTGGCTGATGGTGGTGTGGCTGTGGTGGTGCTGACATGAGAGAAAAGAATGGCAAAAAGTGGTGGTGGTGGTGACGGTGGTGTGGTGGTATTGGTATTAACTTTGATAGAAACTTGATGGTGGTAACGATGGCGATGGTGGTGGTGGTGGTGATTATTGTGCAGTCACGAAGGAATTAATAGTCTATTGTGTGAAAATTGGGATTAGCTCCTAAACTGAAGTTTTTAAGGAAATTTGTTAGTATATTGCAAAATAAAAGATGGAAAGATCAATTACGAGTAGTTTAATCAACTGCTGAAGCACTTTTCTCAGGCTCATCTATAATAATAAAAAATACTACTGAACCACTACTGTGCCTATCTTGAAATGAAGAAATTTAACTGACTAAAAAGCCTTTATAACCCGAGGCACTTTTGTTCTTTTAGGCATAATGTCACAATTGCTAAAAAGCATGCTTTTCATCTTAGTGAGCTAAGAGCATCTAACCGTTTCGATTTTTGAATAGTCCTGGAATTTTACAATACTTCCTCTTAAAAATGTTCAAGACTCAATCCTGAAATTCTCCAATAATTTTGCGAAGTCTCTCTTGCAAATTTCCAGGAGCAATTCTTACAAAAATTTCTGGAGGAATGATTGTAGATTCCGGATAGAATTTTTGTACAATTCCGAGAAGAATTACAGGAGGAATTCTTGGAGAATTTCGGGAAGAATTTTCCAAGAGCGCTAGAGGCAATAATGAAAAAAAACCTGTCGATAACAATCTCGACAGCGTCGACACTTTCGAACAAACTGTAGAGATAGCCAAGGATGTGGCTTAGGTTCAAGGAAAGGCTTTCAATCGTAACTTGAGGCCTATCAACAGCATGTCGAAGGACTGCAAATTTGAGAAACTATTGGGAATGATCTGGTTAACCGAAAAGCATTGCTTTTCATTTTACGTATTGCTACGGGAAGATTCACCGTAGCTGCTGGTAATAAGCCTCTACAATTCGCTTGAATTAGTTTGTGCTTTAATCATACTGATCGAGGTTCTCATTCAGGACACATGACGAATAAATCTTGGATGGGATGACAACATATCTTTAGAAGTATACGATAGGGCCAGCTACGATTTCAGCAAATGAGAGGATCATGAATACATGGATGAGAGTTTGTGTTACATACACATGTTTTGGTACTTATGAGGTAGTGTAAGGTATCTTGAGAAGACCAGTAGCCAAATTAGTGTTTTTTTGGATATAATATCGACGAATGGTGGCTCCAAAGAGGATAATGGGGTTGCGAAACCAAGCGCGACAGATGATGGTAACTCCAAAGAGGATGAAACGCTTCCGAATCTAAGCGCGTCATACGGAGGAGGTTGTAACGTGCAAACCCCTTCAGATAAGTAGCCAAAAAATGAGTGCTGTTCAAATCTTGGATGGGATGACATCATATCTTGAGAAGTATTCTGCCAATTAAAACAATGACAATTTTGAAAGATGCGAATGACGTCAACGTTAACCGTTGTTGTTTTCCCGGATACGATAGGGTCAGCTACGATTCCAGCAAATGAGAGAATCGGGAATACATGGATGAGAGGTTGTGTAATTCACAGATACGTTGGTACAAATGGGGTAGTGCAAGCTATTTTCAAAAGACCTGTAGCTAAATTAGCGTTTTTGGATATAATATCGTCGAATGGTGGCTCCATAGAGGATGATGGCCTTGCGAAACCAAGCGCGACAGAGGATGGTGGCTCCAAAGAGGATGTAGCGCTTTTGAAAGCAAACGCGACATATGGAGGAGGTTGTAACATGCAAGCCCCTCGGATAAATAACCAAATAATGAGTAATGTTCTACCAGAATGCCAGATAATGTAAGGGGGGTTATGAATTAAAGGAACTAAGAACTAAAAGTAGACCTAGAAGCTATGCTTTCGTAAAAGGCTGAAAATCAGATTTGGACATAGATTGAAATAGTAAGTTTTTGTTCGATCTGAATTCGTTACTGTTTCTGAGTAAACATTATTTGATTATAGAACAGCCATTATCGTTACTCTAAACATCTGGTCGTCGCCTAAATTGTTAGGGAGTTCCTGAAGAAATTTCATTAGAAATGTCTGGAGTAATCCCTGGATAAAATCTCTGGAGGAATTCCTGAAAAAGTCTGAATGAGAAATCCTTGGAACCGCCGAAGGAATTTCAAAAAAAGCCCTAGGGCAGACTGCCAGGAAGAATCCCAGCAAGCAGTCCCCAGAAGAATTCCTGGTGGTATAACAGTAAGAATTTTAGGAGGAGTCCTAAGATGATGGAAGAATCCCACCAGGAATTGCTTGTGGAGTCCCAACTGGATTTCCTTGAAGAAAATCAAGAGGAGTTCCTAAATGAATCCCTGGATAAAATCTTTGAGGGATTTACGGGTGGAACTATCGGAGGAACTTGCAGAAGAACATTAGGAAGATTTCCTTAAATGATCCCAGCAAGACTTCCTGACGGAGAGACATCATTAGAATAACTCCGGAGAGATGTCGTAGTAGAAATTCCTAGTGAAATCGTAAGAGGAATAGCTGGAAGAATCTTCACAAAAAAATCTAATGGGTACTTAGAAATACGGAGGATTCCCTAAAAGAATTCCAAAAAAATCCCTGGAAGAACTAATAGAGGTATTAAGGAGGAAACCATGGAGGAGTTCTCGAAGAAATCGTAGGAGGAATTTCTGTGTATATCCCAGGAAGATTGCCCGGAAGAATTCCAGCAAGAACACCAGGAGGAATCATACGAAGGATTGCTGGCAGAGCCACAAAAGGAATTGCTATAAGTTGGAATTCCTGCTGTTATTCTTGGAGGAAGAACACAGTTCCTTGAAGAATGCTATGAGGAATTTTAGGAGAAACCCCTGAATAAAACTTCTGAAGGAACTTCTGGAGGAATCATCGGAGGAGCTTCTGGCAGAATTTCAGGAACATTTCCTTGGAGAATCCCAGCAAGAATTCCTGAAAGAATCCCTGCAGAAATCCCTAGAAGAATTCCTGTAGGTATTACAGTAAAACATATGGGAGGAGTCCTAGGTGGAATTGCAAGAAGAACCACAGGAGGAATTGCTGCTATTCTTGGAGGAAGGCTAAGAAGAGTTCTCTGATGCATTTCAAGAGGAATGCCTATATAAAATCTCTGATGAAACTCGTGGAAGACTCATCAAAGGAACTTCTGAAAGAATCCCAGGTAGTTTTCCTTGAATAATCCCAGCATGAATTTTTGAGTGGCAGGAGGAATTTATGGAGGAATCCCAGGAAGATCGCTTGGAAGAATTTCAGCTAGAATGCCAGAATTTCTAGAAGAATTCCTGGAAGAGTCCTATAAGAAATTGTAGGAAGAATTGCAGAAGGATATGCTTAACGTATCCCAGCTGGAATTCCTGGAGGAAGACTAAGGCGAGTGTCTGGAGGAATCCCCAAATAAATTCTGAAATTCATGAAGAGCAAGAATAAATTTCATGTTCAAATATAGCTCTATGCACCGAGCAGATAATTTTCTCACGAGACGCCTCAACGCCTTAGGGGCCCCAGGTTGATCACATTAGGCCATGCAGCCAAAAAGACTATTTCCCTTCACGTTTCGATGAACCATGAAGATTGACGTAAGGCACGATTGATTTTGACAATGTTGTGGGAATGGTCGGTTTAACCTCTTCCCTGGGGGCTCTTAGGACATGTTAGGTTCATGGGACTGGGTTTATTTCCTTTTGTCGACTGACAGTTCCTAATAACAGGAATTTATTCCGCAATTGTCAGCTTTTTGATCGGAATAATGTTATATCATCAGGAATTCGAGGAATACTGTCCAAGAGCTTCAGAAGCAAAAACGTGAAAGCCATTATGTTGATAACTGACCCGTAGGATGGCGGATTTTGGGGTGAATGTGTTTGGACGTTATGCTACAGAAAAAATGCACCATTAAGTCCTGAGATGTTATGGCCTCGGGCGTTGTGATACTTCACCATCGTCGCCAGCGTTGACGATGTTGAAGAAACTGCACAGCTATCCATGGATGTGGCAGAGGTTCGCCGAAAGATAGGCTTTTCATTCGAAAATAGACGTCCAACAAGATACAAGTAATCGAATAAATAGAAGAATTGCATTTTACTACGATGAAACATATACCAGCAAAGGTAAGATGGTGCATCAAATACATGTTTTCTCATCAGCATATGTGGCCAGTTTGACTTTATCACATGTAATAACAGTGCATGGTGGCTCCAAAGAGGATGAGATATTTTTAAAACCTAGCTCGATAGAGGATGATGGCTCCAAAAAGGATAACGCTTTCAAATGTGATTTTGATACCAAGCCCGACTTGTGCGGGAAATTGTAACGTGCAAATCCCTTGACTAAAGAGCCGAACTCTTGGCCCAAATGACTGCTGTTCACGCGAATATCAGATAAGGTGAGGAAGATTATCTAAAAAAGGCAACATCGTTTCCCTAAACATTTGTTCGCCACCTGAGCTGGTCGGACTCATAGTTGTCATTTCCGCTCAATTTCAAATGAGTAACAACTAAATAACAAAGTTCTAGCTGGAGCTGTCTGAATTTCAAAACCGCTTTTGATTGCCGAGATTGACAAACTACTCGAACACTGAAATTCTCCCAAAATTCTATCCAAGTTATTTCATCAACTCCTTTCAGGATTCCTCCTCGGAGCCTTTTCGAATTTTGATGCAGACTTCTACTGAAGTACATACTGAAGATTTGTTCGGTATTTTCCGGGATCCGTTCAATGTTTCGCTCCGGAATTCTAGGAAAGTGCTGTTCGAGAATTTTTCAAGAATTTCTCCAAGGTTTTTGCAAGAGTTCTTATCAAGACTTCAACATAAGTTTATTCCGACGCTTGCTTTTCTCTCATAACCGAAAAAGTCAACTGCTGACTGAAATCCATCCCAGTGATTCTCCTGGGATTTGCTGCGAATTTGAAAGAAAATAATCCTAAATTATGCACCAAACACATGCACTTACATCAGCAGGTATCATGACAAGGTCGATTGCCAAATTCACATTATCAATTCAAATGCTAGGGCATGGTGGCTCCAAAGAGGATGAGGTGATTTCGAAACTAAGCGCGATAATTGCGGGAGATTGTAACTTGCGAACTCCTGGCTCAATGACTGTCTATCCAAGTTCCTCCATAAACTCCTTCCAGGATTCCTCCTTGAAACCTTTTCACAGCTTCTTGCAGAATTCCACTGAAGTTTCCACTGAAGAGTAGTTCGGCATTTCTCGGGATTCCTTTCAATGTTTCTTCCCAGGATTCTACGAGAGTTCTTTCCGAGATTTTTATCGAAAAGTTCTCTCAAGATTATTGCAAAAGCTTTTTCTAAGGTATCAGACAGAATTTTATACCGGAGTGACTCTCAGGGCTCCTCAACAAATTCTTTCCTGATGAGGTCAGCAGTTTTTTGTGGAACTTATCACAGTGATTCTTCTGAGACTTATGCAAGGGCTCCTCCTGGGTAAAGACCAGAGGTTTTTCTGCTTCCAGAGTTCTTAGCGTGGTTTCTTGCAAAGAACCTTTGAAGATTGTTCAGCAGTTTATTCCGGATTTGTTCTCAGAGGTTCTCGAAAAGCTTTCCTCCGGAATTAATATCTCGTTGGATTTTTTTTGGTTTCGTAACGCGATTTCTATCTCTACAGTTATCAGAACGAATTCCCAAACTTCATTTCGTACCTGTTGTAAACATAGCCATCATAAAAAAATATTGAAAATAGCTTGGAAGTCTGGAGGCATTTCGGGTCGAAATTTGATACAAATTCCAAGAGAAACTCTTGGAGCAGTCCTGGAAAACCCATAAGAAGAAATCTCAGGAGGTATTGAATGAAAAATATCAGCAGGAACTCGTTCACATCCTAGGAGGTTCCTTGGAAATCTTGAAGGCAAGTCCTGGAGTAATCCCGAAAAACTCTGGAAGAAATTCCTTGAGAAATATGTCAAGAAATTTTGTAATAAATTTAAGTATAAATACCGAAAGAAACGCCTGAAAAATCTCTGTGCAAAATCTAGACGAAACTCCTGAACAAACTTTTGAAGGAATCCTTTGAAAATTTGTTCAAGAAACTTCGAGAGAAATCCTGCGAGAACTTTCGGGAAATATTCCAAGAAAAACTCTTGTATAGAACCTCTGAAGAAACTCTAACGCTTCTACATCAGCAGGTATCTTGACAATATCTGTTGTCAAATTCACATTATTAAATAGAACGCTAGGGCATGGTGGCTCCAAAGAGGATGAGGTGATTTCGAAACCAAGCGCGATAAGTGGGGGAAATTGTAACTTGCAAATCCCTTCGACTAAAGAACCGAACTCCTGGCTCAATGACTGTCTGTCCAAGTTGCTCCATAAACTCCTTCCAGGATTCCTCCTTGAAATCTTTTAGCAGTTTCTTGCAGAATTCTACTGAAGTTTACACCGAAGATTTGTTCGGTATTTTCCGGGATCCCTTTCGATGTTTCCTTCCGGGATTCGACGAGAGTTCTTTCCGAGATTTTTCTCGAAAAGTTATCTCAAAGTTTTTGCAAACCTTTTTCTAAGGTATCAGACAGTATTTTATACCGGAGTGACTCTCAGGGCTCCCCAACGATTTCATTCCTGATGAGGTCAGCAGTTTTTTGTGGAACTTATCACAGTGATTCTTCTGGGACTTATGCAAGGGCTCCTCCTGGGTAAAGACCAGAGGTTTTCCTGCTTCCAGAGTTCTTAGCGTGGTTTCTTGCAAAGAACCTTTGAAGATTGTTCAGCAGTTTATTCCGGATTTGTTCTCAGAGGTTCTCGTAAAGCTTTCCTCCGGAATTAATATCTCGTTGGATTTTTTTTGGTTTCGTAACGCAATTTCTATCTCTACAGTTATCAGAACGAAGTCCCGAGAAACTCTTGGAGCAGTTCTGGAAAACCCATAAGAAGAAATCCCAGGAGGTATTGAATGAAAAATATCAGCAGGAATTCGTTCACATCCTAGGAGGTTCCTTGGAAATCCTGGAGTAATCCCGAAAAACTCTGGAAGAAATTCCTTGAGAAATATGTCAATAAATTTTGTAATAAATTTATTCGGTATTTATACCGAAAGAAACGCCTGAAAAATCTCTGTGCAAAATCTAGACGAAACTCCTGATCAAACTTTTGAAGGAATCCTATGAAAATTTGTTCAAGAAACTTCGAGAGAAATCCTGCGAGAACTTTCGGGAAATATTCCAAGAAAAACTCTTGTATAGAACCTCTGAAGAAACTCTAGCAGGTATCTTGACAATATCTGATGTCAAATTCATATTATTAAATAGAACGGTAGGGCATGGTGGCTCCAAAGAGGATGGGGTGATTTCGAAACCAAGCGCGATAAGTGGGGGAGATTGTAACTTGCTAATCCCTTCGACTGAAGAGGCGAACTCCTGGCTCAATGACTGTCTATCCAAGTTCCTTCATTAACTCTTTCCACGATTCCTCCTTGAAATCTTTTCGCAGTTTCTTGCAGAATTCTACTGAAATTTACACTGAAGATTTGCTCGGTATTTTCCGGGATCCCTTTCGATGTTTCTTTCCGGGATTCTAGAAGAGTTTTCTTCTGAGATGTTTCTCGAAAAGTTCTCTCAAGATTATTGCAAAAGCTTTTTCTAAGGTATCAGGCAGAATTTTATACCGGAGTGACTCTCAGGGCTCCTCAACGAATTCATTCCTGATGAGGTCAGCAGTTCTTTGTGGAACTTATCCCAGTGATTCTTCTGGGATTTATGCAAAAGCTCCTCCTGGGTATAGACCCCAGGTTTTCCCCGGAATTGCTTCCAGAGTTCCTAGCGTTGTTTCTTGCAGAGTACCTTTCAAGATTGTCCAGCAGTTTATTCCGGATTTTGTCTCAGAGGTGCTCCAGAAGTTTTCCTTCGGAATAAGTACCTCGCTGGATTTTTTGGTTTCGTAACGCAATTTCTATCTCTACAGTTATCAGAACGAATTCCCGAACTTTATTTGTTCACAACGAATTTCGTACCTGTTGTAAACATAGCCATCATAAGAAATATTAAAGAAGCCTGGAAGTCTGGAGGCTTTCCGGGTCGAATTCTGATACAAATTCCAAGAGAAACTCTTGGAGCAATCCCGGAATGCCCTTCAGAACAAATCCCAGGAGTAACTCCATGAGAAATATCAGCTGGAACTCGTTTACATCCTAAGAGATTCCTAGGAAATCTTGAAGGGAAGTCCTGGAGTAATGCCGAAAAACTCTGGAAGAAATTCCTTGAGAAATATCTCAAGAATTTTTTTAATAAATTTCATACCGAAAGAAGTGTCTGAAAAATCTCTGTAGACGAAACTCGACGAAACTCCTGAACATACTTTTGAAGGAATCCTATGAAAATTTGTTCAAGAAACTCCGAGAGAAATCCTACGGAACTTTCGGGAAATATTCTAAGAAAAACTCTTGTATAGAACCTCTGAAGAAACTCTAAAAAGGTTTTTTCGATATATTCGTGAAGAAATCATATGAAGGAAAAAAAAAACTGTGAGGAATTCTGGGGAAACCGTTTGGAAAAAAATCATATGGAGAAATTCCGGAGAAATTGTGAGTGAGATCTTGGGGAAAAGTTCTGGAGAAATCCCCAAAACTCTGAAAGAGAGCTTCAGAATAAACACCAAGAGAACTGCTTTCTTTCAGAGAAATACCAGAAGGAAAATCGATAGCAGATTCGGAAAATCTCTACGGCGAAAAAGTTCAAGAGAAATCTTACGATAACCCAATGATTTTTGGCGAAATCGTTCAACATTTGAGAAATTTAGAAAATCGCATAAGAAATTGCAAAAATGAAAAAGTAACGTGAGGTACTCTGGTATCAATATGTACATACCAAAACCTCTGGAATATATCCCAGGAAGAACTGAGAATAACTTGTGGACATTTCAAGAGGAACTCCGAAAGAAATTCCGGTAAAAATGTTTGCGGTTAGTCCTGAATTTTTGAAAAAAATTCGGAAATAAATCTTGAGAAACTCCTGCTCGGGAGAACTACAGGCAGTGTTGAGAATACTCACTTGCAAGAGTTTAACTCACTTGCTTCTATCTCAGTCCAGAAGCATGCTATCAAAAAATGATGTTTGAAGGGCTTTCAGATTGTAGTTTAATCTAAAAGTTAGCCGAATAAAGTAAAGATCGCAGACGCATACCAAAGTTTTGAGAGAGCTGTGAGTACGAGGTGAGTAAAATTCGTGTAATTCATATTCACCTTATGCTCACAGCTCTCTCACGGTTTTGGAATACGTTTGCAACCTTTACTTCATTCGGCAAACTTTTAGATTAAACTACAAACTAAAAGTACTCCAAATACCATTTTTTGATAGCATGCTTCTGGACTGAGATAGAAGCAAGTGAGTATAACTTTTCGCAAGTGAGTATTCCCAACACTGACTACAGGAACAATGTCGGTAGATGATCCAGTAGATATCCCTTGAAAATTTCTGGGAGTAATCCCGATTGGAATATCCTAAGGAGTCCCGGCAATCCTCTACAATAACTTCCGGAAGAAATTCCAAGAGACATCTCAGGAGTAGCTCTTGCAGAAATCTCGGGAAAAACCGAAGGAGAAATCTCGTGAGAACAACTGTATTTATGAACACCTTGGCGAAAAATTCTGGGATATATTCAGAGGGAAATTGTCGTAGAAAGATCAGGACAAACTCTGTTCTGGAGAAATCCCCAAAGCTCTAAAAGAAAACTGGAAGAAATCACATAACGAAGTCCTTCAGAAATTTCGGAAGGAACTCCAGGATAAGTACCGAGAATACTGGAAGGAAAATCGGTAGCCGTTTCGGAATATCTCTAGGGTAAATATCGGAGGAAAGTCGAAGAGAAATTTGGCGATAACTCATTGAAAAAATCCTGAGAAAAACTGTTGTAAACATTTCGGGAAACACTGGGGGAGAATCTTAAAAAAAATTCTCAAATAAATCACATGAGAAACTACAAAAAAAGACTGTCCGAGACTCTGAAACTAATACGTACCGAAAAAAAAACTCTAGAACAAGCTCTAGAAAGAATCCCGCGAAAAATAATTTGTGCAGATTCCTATAGGAACTCCGGAAGAAATGCCAGGAAAAATGTTTGTGCTACGTCCAGAATTTCTGGAATAAATCCAGAAGAAATTCCTTGAGAAATCACTTCCGAAAATTTCTGTTGGAACTATCCCAAAATAATCGGGAGTCGGAGACAAAACAGCCTCGGGCTTAAAGTTAAAAAAAAACCTGAGAACCTCATGGAAAATCTCGGTAGAATATCCAGTAGATATTCCTTGAAGAAATCCAGATAAGTCTCCATAAATCCCGGGAGAAGTTATGAGAGATATCTCAGGAAGAACACCGGATCTTAGGATCATATAGATATCCCATGAGAAACAAGGTATTTAAATACCTTGGCCAGAACTTCTGGGAAACATCCAAAGAGAAAATGTTGTATAAAAATCGGAAGAAACTCTGAAAGAAGTTTCCTCGACAATGGTTGAAAAATCATATGAGAAAACATCAGAAGAAATCCTAGGAGAAAAGTTCAAATTCAGGACGTAAATAATTTTGAAAGATCTTCAAGGAGGAATCCCCGGAAGTACTTTTGGAAGAATTCATGCAGGGAGATTCCTGGAAATATATCTGATTCATTCCTTCTTATTATGGATTATCAGCGATAAAGTAAACAGAAGAAAGTGGGTCATGTTCTGGCGTGCAGGAGACTGATAAAGCAGACGTCATGCCAAATCGAAACTATGTTGGACTACTTTTGAGACTCGGAAATAAAGAACGACCTTATTGGTCCTTATAACAAAGTTACTGTTGAGACTTTTCATAAACGATTCCTACTTCTTCCGTGTATTGCTCTACACTCTGGCCGAGGTGGCTGAGGCTTTTATCGTATCAGATACGATTAGCACCCAGAAATTACAAGTTATGGATGCTTGTGCTTCACAAGCAGATATTTGACGATTCTTTGTGTAAGTGCACTCGATCTACCATGACTAGAGTAGTTTTAACTCTCGGGTGTTTACGGACGACCAATGAAACTCAAGTTTGTCTACTGTTATTCGTCCTCATAAACAATACCAAAAAAAACTAGATAACTTACCACACTGAGCAATCATTGATCAAACATCAACCCTACTTAGCATAAACTTATTTCAAACGTGCAAATTGTCAATAAAAATACTTAATTATTAGTGCAGGAAAAACAAGTAGCAAGATGGAAAATTAAACCAGCACTTTGTCAAATAGAGGATACGTGTGTTAGTACGGGAAACAAAAGTTCGAATGACTTAGAGGTGGAAACTCACAAAAACAAATGGGTGTAGGTAAAGTATGTCGTCTAGGTGTGGTTCTATAAATGTAGGCACAAAAACTCATGCGTGAACACAGGCACTTACCTCGTGGCAGCGTACAGCGGACACCAAGGGCAGATGCAGCACAGCAGCAGGGTTAGGATACCCAGCGCTAGCAGGATGGCTAGGAAGATCAACAGCCAGAACAGGACTCGGTTCTCCGCTTTGTAGAGGATCTAAAATGGGATCATGATCATTGATAAAAGCATCTCTGAGAAACCTAAAATTCCACTTACGGCACTCCGCTCGTCCTGGCTGATGCTGTTGGTTACGGTTCCGTTAACGGACAGTCTTTGCTGGATGCGCGCGATGTCGACGACGGAGTCCCCGTCGTACAGTATCGTCGCGAGGACCACGCTGCGGTCCTTGCTGTCGCCACCGATGTCGGTGGCACCCGGGACGTTCCCGTTGTACGGTCGGATGTCCTGGATGATAACGCGGCCACCGGTCACGTCCGCCAGCGTTTCCTGTACCTTGGCTCGATCCGGATCGTGTCCGGACACGATGAAGGTCATCGTTCGGGTGCGGCTTTCCGGCGGATAGACGCGGATGGTGGTGGTTGAAAAACGCACCGGAACGCCCAGGTCGAAGGCCCGGGCCGTGAGGACGAACACGTCCGATTCGGAAGACTGTTGACTAGTTTGGCGCCTCTGGCGAACGGGTTTGTTCCGCCGCACCAGGGCGGATGTGAGCTTGAGTTCGCCGGTGATCGGGTGCAGCTCGAATTTGTTTTCGTAGTTTCCGTAGATCAGCTCGTAGCGGACCTCGTTGTTCGGGGCTTCGGCGTCGTTGTCGATGGCTTTGATGAAAGCAGGGACGGTGAAGTTCCGCAGGTTGGGCGAGAGGATGAATTCGTAGAGCGACTTTTCGAACGTTGGTGTCTCGTCGTTGACGTCTATGAGACGGATGACGAGCAGGACTTGTGCCCGGTTGCCAATGCCTTCGTTATCGCGAGCTTCCACGTAGAGGTGGTACTCGGGCATGGATTCCCTGTCGAAACCGTGATTACTGGTAGCGACGGTTATGACCCCGGAGATGGGGTCCAGACTGAGGGAAGTGTTTTGGGGGCCGAGGATTTGGGTGTAGCGGATTTTACCGCCAAGGCCGGTGTCTACGTCGGTGGCATGCACCTGGACGACTCTGGTCCCGGCGGTCATGTTCTCCGGTAGGTCTACGATGTAGTCGTTCTGTTCGTACATTGGGGCGTTGTCGTTTACATCGGAGAGGTACACGGTCACGTTGACCGAGGCAGACAGGTTCGTTGCTGGACCCAGTTCTTGGGCAAGAATCTACAAGGAAGATTGTCAGTTAATGAAAATAGAAACTTTCAGTAAAGCTATAGAATCGGCGTTCAAAACACAGTTTGAATAACTGCAAGCATCTGTTATTGTCTGAATTGGTCTTAATGTATCAGTGGAGCTCCCAAAAGACCCTGCTTGCTTTGGTCTACGAATGTTGAATGAACTTTCACTGGACTAGATAAGGTTACCCAAGAACTACAATAAGTTTTTATTAGTCATCGGATTTTCAACGTAGCTAGCAATCTTTTGATGCACTATGAACATAAGTTCTTGTCCCTCTGCCAAGAGGTGAGCTCAAGGCTGAATTGTGCTCAAAACCTCAAAACTTTGAAAACACCTGAAACTTCTTACCCTGAAACTCGCTGAATTCTGCTGCACCCGCTGAAACCCCCTGAAACCAACTAAAACTTCCCTGAAACTCCATGGAAACCCCCTCAGAAGTCTCCTAAAATTACCCTGAACATTTTTGTATCGCACATGAGCTCGCGACTGAAACCTCCTGGATATTCTCTAAAATTCTTCTGAACCTGTCATGAAACTCCCCTTGAGAACACATGAACTTCTCCTGTAACTCTCTAACACCACTTCAAACACCTTGAACCTCTCATAATACTATCTGAAACCAGTTAAAACGATTCCTTAAACACCCTCAATACTCGTCAAAGCCCTCTAAAATTCTCCTGAAAGCCGCCAGAATCTCCACATAGTTCTCTTTGAATGCTTTCTGAAATTCCACGAAACCCCTCTTGAATCTTTCGAAAATCCCTCTGAATTTCTATGGAGACTCCCTGAAACTTCATTAAACATCCTAAAATTACCGATAAATAAAAGATCCCCCTGAAAACTGGAACATATAAAAACACTACTGCACAATTATTAAACGACCCTTGAACCTCGCGAAACGCCCTTAATTTTCCTCTAAAACCTTATAGATTGACTATCACATCGCGGACCAGGGATCGAATTCCACTCCCGACAAACTCACAAAATGTGAAGAGAAGTAAAGTGTGGGTCCCGAGATGAACTAGCCTTGGGCTAGTCTGGTTAATGCAAATGAAAAAAAAAAAAACCTTCTAGATAGTTTTCTGAAGCCCTGAACTTTTCTGAAATTCACCTGAAACCCCATGAAATACCCTGAAACACATTGAAGACACCTAAACCCTCTTGCAACTCCGCTGAAATTCCCCTGAAATCTAACAACCCTTGGAGCTACCGTAAACCACTCGTTGAAATCCGCCCGAAACTCGTGAAATCTCCTGAACCCTCCGAAATTTCCTTTAAATCCTGAAAGCTCTTCTGAAACTTCCTTAAATCCTCCTGGAACGCGTCTAAAATTCCCCGGAAACTGCTTTACGGAAACTAACCGAAAGTCTTCGAAAACCTTTTGAAACTACGAGAAATCGTCATTAACCTCCTGAAACTTTTCCAAACGTCTTCCGACGCTATTTTTGAAATATCCCTGATCCTCAGTAAATCTTCTCTGAAACTCCTCTAAACAACCGTAGAATCCCCACGAAAGCTCCTGGAACACCTTCTAGTACTCCTCTGAAGCTCCATGACACTACTCTGCAATCCCCTGTAGCTCAATTGAAATTCCTGCGGAATCATCATAAAACCTGCTCACGAAAACTGAACCCCCTGGAAGCTTCTCTGAAAATCCGCTGAAACTCTTCTCTTGAAACTTTCGTTGGATGAAACCTTTAAAACTTTCTTGGAACCTCTTTTGAACCCTAATGAAATCCTCTATAACTCTATAACCCTGAACCATCAGTGGAATTCCTTCTAAAACTCTTGAAATTCCCTGAAACCACTTCTGAAACTCCTTTGAAGCTCCTTACATCTTCTTTGCAACCTCCTGAAACTCAACTGTAGTGGAATCTTTATAGAACCTACTGAACCGCTTCTAAAATTACACTGAACTCTTTTGAAAAGACCCCAGACATCCACTGAAACCCCCTAAATCTCCTCTGAAACATGCGTTGAATTCTCACGAAAACTCTTGAAACCCTCCTTAGAAAAATCAGTGGAATCCTCATAAAAGCTCTTGACACTTTTTTCCCTGACTGTTTTTGGTAACCTCTGAGATTTCCAGAATGTTCCCTGAAATTGTCTGAAATATCCCTAGAATTCCCACGAAAACTGCTGAAACCACTGCATACTTCCTGAAGTTCCCCTGAAAAACTCTGAAGTTCCTTAAAGCTCCTAAACAACCTCCTGAAACTGTAGTAGTATCCTTATAAAACCTCCTGAAACATTCGTGGAAACACCACGAAAAATCCTAAAACTTCCTGAAACTCCTCTGAAATATCCTGAAACTTCAGTGGAACCCTCATAAAACCTTCCTAAACTTGTCTAAAATTCTCCTAAAACTTTTGGAAATACCTCTAAAACCCACTGAAACCATCATGAAACATCCGTGGATTCCTAATGAAAACTTTTAAAACCTCCTGAAAGATCCCCATATTCCCCAGAACAGTCTTCAGAAACACCTCTGAAGCCCACTGAAAGTCTTTTGAGACCTCTTGAACCTCCCATGAAAAACACCAGTGGAATCCTAATGAAACCTTCTGAAAAGTTTCTAAAAATCTCGCGAAACCATTTTGAATTAGCGCTGAAACATCTCGAATCTCCCCTGGAACTCCCCTGAAACATTTGTGAATTTCCCAAGAGAACTCCTGAAAACCTCCGAAAGACCCTTGAAATTTTATTTGAAACCTCTTCAGAAACTGCTCTGAAGCTCACTGAGACAGTTGTGCAAACTCGTGAAACTTCTTTGAAATTCCAGTGGAATCTTCGAATAGCCGTTGAGTCTATCCCAAGTAACAATGAATACTGAACAGTGAGAGTATTAGCTGAACATTGGTTGGTTGATGGTGTCAGTGGCTGAACATATTGATAGCTGAAGTATGGTTTGTTCAACGTCTTCAATCAGCAGTACATAGATGGCTGAATATCAAGTTAAATAGAATGTTATTCATCTGTGCAACCAGCTTCAAACCATACACCAACATGCAGAATAAATCATCTGTTGTTCAACCTTTTATCAGATAATTTTTGACAGCTGACTCAAGCAATGTTTTCGTGGAGTCCAAAAGGTTTTTCAGCCTCAATACAGACTTAGTTCAACTTATGTGTTTGATAATGCAGATACAACAAGTAATGCTCTTGTTGTCAGGGATATGTGGCCGGGGTTCTGCTAAACCGAACTAAGCGCCAAAAAGTTTATTCCGAGATAATTAAGCTTAAAGTTCAACCACTCAGAAATAAACAACAGCTAAGATTATTTGAAACTTTTTCGCACACATGTAACTTACAAGCCTTTATTAACCATCAGAGATGAAGAAAACATCTAAATTATTTAAAATCATTGATATAATACCATTTAATTTCTCAGTACTTTGCACTCAGTTCACTCTGGCTGAACAAAAACATTGGAATATGGTTTATAGTTCAGTGTGGCTGACTGTGTTTCTTTGTTTCAGAGAAAACCAGTCGGAATGTGATAAAAAAATCTCGATTTTTCAGTGTCTATGAAGTAGAAATCGATATCACTCACAATCCTTTACATGAATCAGAGAGGACGCGTAGTATGGTAGCACAAAGGTCTCAAAATAGTGTGAAATGTAAATGGCGGAAGCCCTCCCAGCTCAGCCCTTCCCACCTATGTTTTTTTATAGGCGGTGCATGTGCAGGCACAGAACAAGAGTGATTATGTCAAATGATGTCCTTGCATGTCCTGAGGTCCTGAGATGTGAAAATGGAGCAATTTGTGTATTTTAAATTTATACTGGTCGAAGAAAACCATGAAAATGATCTGCCAAAGTGAACTAAGACAAAAAAAAATTCGAAAATATTAAAGGGATTCGAACTTGGGTCCTTGAAGTGATAACCAAGCACGTTACCTCTAGGTCATTTTACTTAGCTGAAGGTTAGTTGTTAAGTCTGAATCAAGTTCTAAACATTCTTCTCTAGCATGGTTTTCGTGAAAACGCCATTTTTCGATCAGCCAAAGCGAACCAAGTGTTTGATTATTTTCAAGCTTTATTATTCTTATAAGCCTTGTTCAATGACGGCTCCTGGGTTAAATAATCAGTATGAGGTGTATCAACATAACTCATGTATTCAAAGCCAGTTCATCTTTGTATTGTTGAGAACGAATTGATTTTTAAATGCAGTGGATTTGGTTCGGTCTGGCTGACTGTGATTTGAAAAAATGGCGATCAACGCCATCGAAATCCAAATCGATCCTCCAACACCCGTATTTTTGATTACGTGTTAAATTCTCTCACAGATTGTTACTATGAGTCGGTTAGAAGTTAGAAATTTGACAGCGATTAGGAAAACTTGAAATGTTCATCATTTGGACCAAAACTAAAATATTTCGCTGATTCTATGGAATGGTTTACAGTTCACTCTGGTTGGATGCAATTTTATTTTTTGTATGTTCTGCCAAACAGAAGTTTTGAATTTACCCCAAGAAGAGCTGTCAGAATTACTGGATTTTTACACGAAAAGAAGATCATCATATTCTTCATCTAATGGTTAAGAAAACTCAATTTTTCAAAAAATGGTCTTTGGTTCGGTTTAGCAGAACCCCGACCATGTATTCAATTGTGTGTGGTGTACGTACTTAGGTGAGTGTAAATCAGGAGGTTAAAGTTTTTTTTAATCACAATACATAAATTTGATTGATTACTGATTAAGCGCATATTAAGCTATAAATCAGCCTTTCAATGAACCTCAAATAAGCTGAAGGTTGAATAAAATCACCATAATTAGATGTTTACGGGCTGAATAAAGAATTGTATCTCTTGTGCTCAGCTATTGTTCAAATGAAGGGTGCTTTAAAATAGTTGGAAGCACGTTTGTACAGCGTAAAATTGTTACCTGGGATGTTGGGTTAGGTGGCCAAAATTAAAACTGGTCAATGATAGGTTTATGTCAGATTTTACGTCATCAATGATGAACAAAGTTTTAACCTTCCTTGTGCATTGGAGTCATTATTTACCCAAAACGTGCACTACGTCTGCGAGCTATTTCCAAAGTGATGCATTAGGAAGGTTAAACCTGTCACACCAACATTTATACTTGCTAGTTGGGGCTTAATTGATTGATATGTGTCGGTCATCAGGGGGATTCCAGAGGAACTCTAGGGCACTTCAGAGGGTCTCATGGGAATTTGAGGGGGTCTCAAGAGGGTTTCAGGGGGTCTCAAGGGTATTACTGTGGATCTCAGGGGATTCAAGTAAATCATAGGGACGTTTTAGGGGTCTCAGATACGTTTTTGGGGCTTGAAAAGGGCTTCAGAGTGGTACGTGGAGATCTCGAGTGCTTTTCAGTGGATCCAAAGAGGGTTTCAGAAGGATACATGAAGATCTCAGAAGCGTTTCAGGTCTCATGGCGTTTCAGGGAGTCTCAGGGGGTTTCTTAAGCTCACCAGTGGGTCTCCACTTTCTAAAAGTTTCCGAAAGAAACCTCCTTGAAACACCGGAAGATTCCGGAAGCCCCCTGAAATTCCTCCGAAACCTCTTCCGAAGCATTAACTTTATCTGTGTGTCCTAAAACTTGCTGAAAACTTGATGCCTTGGGGCCTCTTGAAGTCTTCGAACCATCTTCTTTAAACTCCCTGAAACTGTCCTGAATCTTCGAAATGCCATTTGAGAAATAACTTATTGGGTTCCAGAAGACTTATCACACTTGATTTATTTCTTATACGGCTGTAGAATTGTAGGTTCTAAGTTCTAATGTCCACAGCACCAGGAACTTCTCAGACTGTTCAGCAAGGACCGTAGACAACCCGAAAGATTAATTGAACATGGTTGAACACTGCCACCACCGTGGATCTCATTTCCGCCTTACATACTAGTATGCACGGCTTATCCTCGAACGAATACCAACCTGAAAATGCACGTACTCCGCCGCTTCGTAGTCCAGCAGTGAGTTGTCCCGCACCCGGATCACGAAGTTCGCATGGCCCTCGGCCACGTTCGGCGATATCTCGAACGTCCCGTTGTTTCCCAGCAGTGTCAACGAAAACACCCCATTCTTGCCGGCATCGTCGTCCATCACCCGGGGCGTGTAGGGATCCGTGAAAGACAACGTCGTACCGGGTGCACTGTTTTCCTCCAATCGAGTGACGTAACTGCGGATGTGATGATGATGGAACAAATGATACACAGAATGATTAGAATCGATATGTTGTCGGGTGTCGTGATGTCAGTCGTTTGTCCTGCTCACGAACGATAGTTTTCAAGGTCATGGGATAAGAGGAATAGGGTGTTGAAGGCACCGTGGTAACAAAAAGTACAATTCGTCATTTATTCATGGCAAATGATCATCGGTCTAATTGGCCAGAGGTCCAATTGGCCAGAGGTCCAATTGGCCAGAGGTCCAATTGGCCAGAGGTCCAATTGGCCAGAGGTCCAATTGGCCAGAGGTCCAATTGGCCAGAGGTTCAACTGGCCAGAGGTCCAACTGGCCAGAGGTCCAATTGGCCATCGGTCCAATTGGCCATCGATCCAATTGGTCATCCATCAACCTTGGTGGTCGGTACAATTGGTCATCTGTCTCATTTTGATTTGGTCTGACATTTAGTTAACAAACCGGCGCCTCTTACCCTATCATCCCCAGCCTTGCGTGCCGAGCTCCCATTAAAGCCTACAAACAGATACTTACTGGTCATTTTCGAAGTACGGCGGCGAGTTGCTGCGTTCCGGCAGGAAGAAGGCCAGCTGCACGGTTGTCGCCATAGCCGGAGGCTCATCGCGGGCGACCTTGACCTCCTCGGCGATAACGGTCAACAGGACCGGGTCACCGACGTGCGTGAGTGCCAGGATGTCGTCCAGTGGGCGCAACAGGGAAATTTCACCTTTAGGAACGAAGGTAGAAAGTAGAGCAAAATGCAGTTTAATGACAGTAGTGGCGAAGGGCTTGGTGTCACATGCAATGCTGTAGTAGGTAGTTCACGAATCGATTAGCACTTACCACTCGTTTCATTGATGTCGAAGAAGGACGTAAACGGATTGCCTTCGGAAACCAATCCGTACCGAATTTCCCTGGGAACACCCTTGTCTCCGTCTTCGGCGTGGACTTGCAGGACCTACCGAATTGAACAGGTGAGGTGAGATCTCGTATATACAGTACAGTACAGTGGTTCAAACAACAAACCTTATCGCCCGGAATGAGCCCCGGTGGCAACCGGGTCACCGGTGGTGCCACCGTGAAAACCGGCGGGACGTCCTGAACGTCCTCGACGATGATGACCACCTCCAGCCCGGCGATGTTCCTCGAGTCCTGTCCTGGCTCGGCGTAGGCGTCCTGCAAAATCAAAAGAACAACGGACAGTCAGCTAGGTATTGCGTTTGCGATCCGAAAGATAAAACAACAACTGCGCGTATGAAAATTAACAATCGACTGATCGATAAATCTTAATTAACGAGACAGATACATCTCCCGTGTCCGTTGCTTCACCAATCCCTGCGGCAGCTGGGAAACGACGAAACGTGAGCTAGGTTGCGGCGTTCGCGCCGGTGGCGGCGATGGTGACGACGGCGTAAATGACTTATGCCATATGTGTTAACCACATTTAACATGATCCGTTGAAACGAATCATTTATAATGATTATCGACTTGTGGCCAGGCAGATTTAGGTCCGACGGTCGGCCAGGCATGGAGGAAAAATGCGAGGCAATTAACGAAGTGATGGTTGGAATTAACTTTGACTGGAACACGGGAGAAATGTGGCGGGGCGAATTGACGAACTTCCGCAAGTTGTAGTGCTGATTTTTTTTTTGCTGGTACGATGACAGGCTAGACAATCATGCAGAATTGTTTCACCTTTTCTCACCACTGGCAATGATATGACAAGCCCAAGCTCTAAGAAAATCGCGAGCTCAAGATTCCCAAATTGCAACGTCCCCCTTGCTAGTACACCCCCAAAGAAATGACTTCACTATTGCGCCTTATTAAGAATTGTTCCGAGAAAACTCCTCCATGCATTATCATTTCATGATATTTTTCTGCAATAATCGCAGGAGGGACATTCTTGTTGGAATTTCTTTATTTGAATTTGGCAAGAATTCTTCTTGAAAATTCAAAAGAATTCTCCAGGATTACCTCCAGAGACACCGCCAGAAATTCCTTTGGGGATTCTGCCAGGATTTATAAAAAAATCCGGAGTGTTTACAGAAAAAAGGTACTCGCTTGTTTTCTTAGACAAATGGTTTTAGCAAGAATTCCTGTAAAGGTTCCTCTTAGTATCCCTTCAGAATGTATTCCTGTTCATGGATTTCTTTGAAAGTTTCTAAAATTCCCTAAAGAATCTAGGGAATTCCCGCAGAAATTTCTTTAGGGACTTCTTCAACAATTTCTCAAGAAATTTCTTCAATCATTCATCTTGAAACTTGTCCACGGGTTTTCTCAGAAATTCCTTCCGAAATTCTCCCTGGAATTCCAAGAGGGAAATTCTTTTGGAAATACATGCTTGTACTCATTTATGTATTTCTTCAACATTAATTCCTCTTTCAAAGGAAATTCTCCAGAAATATTGTCTGGATTTTTCCAGGAGTTTCTCCGGGTGTTTCTCCAGGAATTCCTCCAAACGTTTCTTCAACAGATGTCATTTCTTGAGAAACTTGTTTACAAAGATTAGGAGATTCTTACATAAATATTTTTATAGTTTTCCTTTAGAAAATCAGATTTTTTTCCAGAATTTTTTTTAGAATTTTTTTTTTTGAATGCCTTCAGGAATTCTTTCAAGGATATCAAATTCTTAATAGGTTCTTCTGGAAGTTCCTTCACGGGTTTCGACACTAGTTCATCCATGCTTTGGATTTGTTCAGACTTCCTTTCAGGAACTCTTTCAGAATTTGTATTCTTCAACAGTTTTTGCAGAGATTACTCCAGAATCTATTTTTAAGTATTTTTCCAAGGATTTTTTCAAGTTTTCGTTTTGTGAATGTCGCAGAGAATTCTCCAATTTTTCCAAATATCGTTCAAAAGATTTGTTAAAAAAATCATTTTTTGTTATTCATGCAATGGTTCTCTTAAGATTTCCTCGCGGATTTTTTTTTGCTTCTTCAAGATATTTTTCAAAACTTTCTCCAGGTAGTAGTCTAGGGATTTTTGTGCCATTTTAGCAATTGCTTAAGTTTTTTGTTTAGAATTGCTTCAGATGTATCTATGAGAGTTTTTCCAAGGATTCCTTCAGAAAGTTCTCCAGGGTTTCCTCAAAAATTCTACGATTTCCAAAAAAAAAATGAGATTCCTTCGCAAATACCTCTTAAGGATTTTTCCAGGAATTCCGCCAGAGATTTTTCTAGCATTTTGCCTTGGAATTACTTTCAGAGTTCTTCCAGCAGTTTCTCATGTTTTTTTTTTTGATAATTAAGCATGCATCTCAAAGTGTTTCATCAGGTATCCTCAAAGATATTCAGCTACGCATTCATCCAGGAATTACTCCAGTGATAAAATCAGATTTTTTTTCTAGACATTTTCCAGAAACATCCAAAAAAACCAAGAATTTTAGAGGTTTTTAAAGCATTTTTTAAGCAATCCATGAATTTCTTCGAAATCCCTTCAAGTATTCCTTAAAGAGTTCTTCAGTAAGTTTTGTGCAATTTCTGGAAAATCTTCTAAAACATCACTTGAGGAACATCTGGACAAATTCTGCAGGGATCTCCATGGGGATCTCCGAAGAAAGATATGTTTCGCATAAATCCGCAGGAGCAATTAAAAAAAATGTAAGAATTTCTGTAGGAATTACTGAAGCAATTAATGGGCTGAAAGTCTCTCTAATAAAGAAAAATCAATCAATCAATGAAGCAATTAATCAATGAATTCTTCGAGAAACCCTTGGAAGAATTTGAGAAAAAGTTAACACATTTTCATAAGATTGTTTATAAAATCGGTTGGAATAAATTTAGAAGGTATCCCTTGCTGAAATTCCTGAAGAAATCTCTAGAGTTCTGTAGAAATGTCTGGAAACAAAAACATATTCTAAAAGAAATTTCAGAAGGAATCCCAGAAAGGATTTCCGAAAGATCCCCTCAAAGAATTCCTGAAGAAATCTTCAGTAGAATCCCTGTAGAAATGTTGAAGAGTACTTTTGTATGTATCTCAGGAGGAATGCGTGACGAAATCCCGAGGAAATTCTGGAAGGAATCCCTTGAGGTATTTCTTAAGAACTTCCTGCAGAAAAACCTGGAAAAACTTCTAGGGGAAACCTAGGTGGAGCTCCTAGAAAAAAAAAGAATTTATTGAATAATTCCACAATAAATTCTTGAATAAATTTTTTGGAGGATTTTCTGAAAGTATTCCTGGAGAATTCTATGACAAAGATAAGCGTCTACCATAAGATTCCTATAAAAAAACAAACTCTTGAGGTATTTCCAAAGAAATTTGCGTAAAAATTCGTAGGACACATTTCCGAATACATTTCTTGAAGAGTTCTTGAAAAAAATATTGGAGTTATTCTTGGAAGAAATACCGGATAAATTTTTAAGCTAATACATGGAGGACTATCTAGAGGAAATCCTGAAGGAATGTCAGTATGAACTCCTGCCTGGAATCTTTGGAGGAATTTCGGCCTGAATGCAGCGATTTATCTTGTAATAATGCCAGAAAATCTGCAGGATTTTCTGGATAGAGCCCTGAAGAAATTCCTGGAATGCGGGAATTTCAATGAAATTTATATAGCTAATTCTGAACAAATCTCTGGTGAACTTCCCGAAATAAATACCAGATCAAATTTCTGAAGGAACATCTGAGGAAGCCACAGGAAGAATCTATTGAAGAATCTTTGAAAGAATTTGTAAAAGAATCCACGTAAAAATAATCTTAAGAAATTTCCGATGAATCTTTATAACTAAGTCTTGAAAGGAATTCAAAGAATTACCTGGAGGAGCTTCAGAAGGAATTCATAGAAATCTATTTTTGGGAATATCTGGAGGAAGCCCTGGAGAAATTTCTAAACGAATCCATGGGTGAATTTCGAAAACAAAAACGCAGAAAGAGTTTCTGATAAATGGTAGATTTTAAGACCGAATTCCAGGAGTAATGTTTAAAGAAATCCATAGATTCATTTTGGTAGAAATCCATAGAAGATTTGGAATTCTTGGACAAATTTATGGAAAAATCTCATTAGGAATGTTTTAAGAAGTCGTAAGAAGGAAATTTCAAGAAAAAAAACCCTGGAAGAGTTTCTAATTATTCTTTGTAAGAATTTCCAAACGAATCTTTGAAAGATTTTCTAAATACATTCATTTTCATTTATTTAGTTAACATCAAATTCATGATAATACTGAATCAACAATTTGCCGCCATAATACTCGATTTGCAGCTGCAGCTCTCCAACCTCGGTCACGCCCAACACTCGCCAGATCAAAAATATAAAAATACATCCATGGAGAAATTTCAGGAGGAACCTTTGATTTTCACAAAGATTCACTGAATTTCCGAAGAAATCCGTGGATGATTTCCAGAAAGAATTCTCGTACGGATTTCTGAAACAATAAATAAATAGAGGATTTTTCAAGAAAACATATAGAAGCTTTTCTAGAGAAAATTTTGGAGCTATTTATCTAATGGATTCTCTAATGAAAATTTTGAAAGAAATTCTAGAGGAAATATTGAAGCAATCCGAGGGAGAAGCTCTAAAGAACTTTTGAATGAAATCCGTAGAAAACGTTACAAAAGGAATTCCTGGAAGATTTTCTACAGGATTCTATGGAACAACGCTAAAAAAGTTCCTAAATTAATTTCTTGGGTAATCACTAGAAAACTTTTGAGAACATTCTAAAAGAAACTAAGATTTTCTTCAGGAATCAATGGAAGTATTTTACGGAGAAATACAGGGGATGGCCAAAATGTTTGGGATAGGCCAGTTTTTTTCTTCCACGAAAAAAATAAACATGCTGTAACTTTTCATAGAGTGCATCAAAAAATCTCAAATTTTGACTGTTTGTCAACCTATTATATGTGCATCATTGGTACAAATTTGGGCTCGATTGATTGATGTTTCGCAAAGTAAGAACCATTCGGGTAAAACACTATTATTTAGACAACTAATTTTTGAAGTGCCATATCTCGGAAACCAGTGAACCGAATTGAATAAATTTTTTAACGTTTATCAACAATATATTGATACTTAATACGACGTTATAAAATGTAATATTTTATCACGGCGAATTAAGTTATATTGGGTTGAAATTTTCACCCATATAGAGGAAAGTAAGTCAAATTTACAATACCACGCAAAAATTACTAAATATGTTCTTCCTTCAATCTAAATAGGCTCCAATATATCTGCTTAGAGATAACTTGAGAACTGAAGTGGAAAATCTTTGGATATCAACACTAAAATTTATTGACATGGATGTAAAAAAATTACATATTTTCGAGAAAAATCCAAAAAGTGCCAATCCATGATAACTTTTTTCAACGTTTAAAAAGTACCTATGTTTTAATAGTTTGTGAAGCATTTACATATTGTTAGTGTACGTGCAAAATTTAATTCAATTCGGTTCACTCGTTTCCGAGATATGACAGTTAAAAAATGAGTTGTCTAAAAAATAGTGTTTTACCTGAACGGTGCTAACTTTGCGGAACATTATTCAATTGAGCCCAAATTTGTACCAATGATGCACATATAATAGGTTGACAAACAGTCAAAATTTGAGATTTTTTGATGCACTCAATGAAAAGTTATATCATGTTGAACTTTTTTGTGAGAGAAAAAAAAGTTGCCTATCCCAAACATTTTGGCCATCCCCTGTATCCATAGTCATTTTGGAAGAAATTCTGGTGAAATTCCTGCAGAATTCATCGCTAAGAATTCTGAACGATCCTGCACTTAAGTCACACGATAATAACGCTGATGATGTCTAGAAGAATGTTAGTGATAATCCTGGGAGAATTAAAAAAATCCTTAGAGTAAATGTATTACCAAAGCTTCAACCAATTCATGTGGAATCCCTGTAGGTAGGTAGAGTTTCTAGTAAAAATAATGGGAAAATTCAAAAAATGTTGAAGTTATTTCAAAACGTTGGCAATATTTCTATGAAGGGATTTTTTTTCTGGAAATTTAAACAGATTTTCCCAAGAAATTCCTGGAAAATTTCTGAAAAACATTATGGCAGTATCTCTGGAAATATATAGAATATGCACATTAGCTAAATTTAAACAATAAATCAGTAGCAAGTAGGATATATAAAATCATGACAGGGTAGACAGGGCACCTAAAAAACGATTAATCGAGCCATTTTTATTTTTAACATTTCATTTGGTTTTTTGAGTTGGAGAAATTTCATTGGTATTCTTTGTGAAGATTCCTCCAGCAACGCTATTTGGGAATTCCTCCAGAAAATCCTTTTGGAGATTCATCCAGGTACGTCAATCTGTTGATTACTCCGTGTGGTGATACAAACAAAAGCCATAACTAGGAATTCCAGGAATTCCATCCATCGATTACTTCAGAAATGCCATATTGGATTCCTTCAGGAGTTTCTGCTGAGGATATCTACAGGAACCTCTACTGGGAACTCCTCCGAAAAGTTGCTTTCGGGGATCCCCAACAGATGTCTTCTATGGATTCCTCCAATATTTAAAAAGGAGATTTATTTCTGGGGATTTCTCTTGGTAATCTTCCAGAAGCTCTTCTCTCCAGGGACACGAACATTAGTTCAATCTGGGATGAAGGAATTCGATCAAGGGATTTCTCCACGAATTCCTGAAGCACTCTCAGAAGGAACTTTTTGAGCATTCCAAGCACTCTAAGAACTACTGAAGCATTTTCTTAAAAAATTGCCGAAGGAATTCTCAAAAAAAAAATGCGAAATATCGAAGTTATTTACAAAAGGACCATCGAAGAAATTATCGATGAAATATTCTACCCCCACTCGCATAACAGTCCCATCTTTGCTGGGTTTCTTATTCTTATGGGACTGTTATGCGAGTGGGAGCAGCATAGGAAAAGGAATTCTCAAATAAATTTACTCTTCAAATTAGAACAAAAAACAGCCCAATTTTTTAAACAAATCGCCGAAGCAATTTCCGAAAGTAATAAGGCTGATACAAATTTCGGCTTTTGATTCCTTGAAGTAGAAATAGTAAAAAAATAGTACTCAGGCAGTGAAGAAGCGAATGAATGAGTTTCTTTGGAAAGTGAAAAAAAACACTGATCAAACAGTTTTCAAGGAAATTTCGGGCAAATTTCTGGAAGTTTG
This sequence comes from Aedes albopictus, assembly GCF_035046485.1. NCBI lineage: Eukaryota > Metazoa > Arthropoda > Insecta > Diptera > Culicidae > Aedes > Aedes albopictus. The sequence goes on from NC_085136.1 coordinate 108,785,721, forward strand.
AGATTAAGTGAAGACATTCATAAAGAAAGTATGGGAAGACTTTCTCAGATTCTTAAAAAAAATAGAAAATCGTAGAGTTTTTAATGCGAAATACCGATAAAATACTTGTAAAGATACTTTTAGAGAAAAGATTACTTTTAAAGAAAAGAAAGCCAAAGGGTACAATATATGTATAGTGATTGTCAAGGATGCAATGAACGGGAAACGAAACTGGGAAGAAATCTGTAAAGAAAACTGTCGAAACATGACTTAACCCTCCTAAGATATTAGGCTAGGACCACCACGATAGCGTGTACGTGTACGTTAAGTGAGCCAGTGACGGTGTCAAAATTTCGATTATTTTCGAGCTTTAATGTACCTCGCATCTTTCTTCACATACAGTCAGCATTTTGGCTATATTTCATAAATGGAAAGTTTTAAAATATTCCTTCGGGGAAATGTTAATTTATCTAAGTTTTTGATTATTTTCTATACTGAAATTTATTAAACACTGTTTTTAAATAAAAATTCAGCCCATACATAAAGTATGGAACAATTTTCGCCGATAAAATATTTTCTAGTTTTTCGATTATGAATATATGGGCTCAATACTAATCATTTCCGAAGCAAAATTTGAGGTACATGAAAGTTCGATAGTAATCAAGATTTTGACACCGTGCTGTCTGGGTCATATCAACCCCAACAACAACAACCTACTACGGTTATATCTTAATCGTCAAATATATCTGCGAAAGCATGCCTGATACATTGAAATCGGTAAAATAGTTGAAAAGTTGTTTCCAATTTTCCAAAATCACGTCAAATATGAGTTTTAAAAGATTTTCTTTTTTTTTGTAAATAAAAAAAAGTAAAATTCATGCATGACGTGATTTTAGAAAATTTGAAGTTTTACTAGTATATTTAACAGTCAATTTCAACCATGCTAAAAGATTGGGTAAAAATGAACAAAGTTATGCCAATTGCAGTCAATGTTTCTTTTTATATTTAAAAATTTCACTTTGAGAGTCGTTTTTGCGACGTATGATTCTCAATATATCGGCACAAAATCTGTGGTTTCTTTTTTAGATGTATTTTGGATCCTGAAAAACCGACAGATTCTTAATTTCGAAAGCTTTCGAAAAATAAGCTTAACTTATTTCAAGCAAAATTTTTGAAAGAGCATATGCAAAACTTCAAGTGAAACCTCAGGCGGAATAGGAAAAAAAAATCTAGCAGAATTCTCTTCTCTTAGCAAAACTGATAGAGGATTTTAGATGTATTTGTGCCTTTACAATTTGTTATACGATCTGCTAGAAGCATTCGTATAAGAATCAGTCAGACTCTTGCAAAAATTTTAGGAAAAACAATCAATAAACCTACTGAACAAGAATAAGGGATTAATATCTGAATTCTAACTTGCAGTTTCCAATAGAAGGTTAGCACCCAAATTAAAAAATAAATGCATTCAAATAGCCAATAAACTTCTAACTAGATCACTCCATATGACCCAGCAGTGCAGTGATTTGCTGTGACAGATCACCCCTCGTATTGCTTAGTTTACATTTCAAATTGGACACGCAAATCACGTCCAGCTCAGCGTAGCAGCCGCCGACCGTCAAAGAACGACCATTGCAATGGTAGTGACTTCAATGGGCGACAATTCACCAAATGTTCCAATATTATTAATCATAAACTGGATCGATCGACGTCGGCTACCATTGACTGACTGATCAGTGTGGGTACGATCCACGACGAATCAGATCAATATGATCACACAAAATTCACGCAGTCAAAACCAAATCAAATCAATAGGGGCCGACAGCAGCGACGGTTCTTGGTGGTTTGCCGACATTTCATATTTCATATATGTGAGTCGAGGGAAAAAGTTGATCCATTTGAATTTAATTCACTTTGAAATGGGTTCCAGAGAGCTGCGCCGCGGTTTTCGATTGCACTTTATCGATCGGATAGCGTATGGTTGGTGGAGAAGCCAGAAGGAGAAGGTATTCGTGGTGGAATGTTAGAGTTGCACCTTGTGAGGTCCAATGCTGGGCTTAAACCGCGGTCGACGATTGAAAATGCAGTCGCAGCTGTTATGATTAATTCATAGTGCATTATGACAGCTTTGAGAAATCATGCGTCAGTAATTGCCTTCTTTTGAGAAGGTGACTTTTTGTTTGATAAATCTAAAATGTTTAGAATGGAGATACCAGCACACTAAATAATGTACAGCCGAAAGAAAATGCAGCACAAAGAGAGTATGATTACTGAAGCGCATGAAAGCATGAATCGGAATAGCATGCGGGGATTTTACGCAACGGTCAACGGAATGCGGTAAAAGACTGCGCCCCAGCCTGCATGCGATCTTCAAACGCAAAAATATTGCACAGTTCACACCCACCGCATTAAATAGTTTTGCCACGAAAGGATTCCTAAGTCCAAATCGTTTCCGTGTAATCGTGAAAGCCCATAACTTATAGCAACAGATGTTAATGAATGCTAATTCGGATCGTTTTCAACGCGACTATTTTCAACAAGGGCTTCTGCGCAGGATTACTTTTCGATGCTTGGTAGGCAGAGGGAAAAAGACAGAGCAACCTATTCGATTTGCATAATTAACCAATTGGAGAAACTGTACGGTGCAGCTGCTGAGGCGACCGCTCCTCATTCGGGCACTGCTGCTGGAAAGTCCGTGTGCAATCCGTATGTAAATAATGGTCTTTGTAGTCCATTAGCGCCGTCATCAATGAATCGATCAGGTCGCACGGATCGATCGGGTCGAAGTTTGCCGGGCCGTTGGTGGAGAGCGTCAGCACCAACCGAAGGATTCGCGGTTTTAGTGTTTTCCCTTATCTCCTGAATGCTGATTGTGCATACATTAACAAAACTGCTTCAAAGTGGATGGACAACCGACTTAAGCACCGGTATAAGTGCCATATTTGCACTTAATCCGGTCAACATGGTCAGTTAATCGATTACCATAATCGTCGTCGTCCACCGACGACGATGACGACAATAATTTTAACCTAAGCCAAATTGATGATGATTTGATTGTTAATCGAAGTTTTCTTCGCATATGTATCTATGCCACTGAAAACTTTGTGCAGCGAACAGTGAAACTTGTAGTCGGCAAACTGCAGCATATGTCATGAACAATGATCGTCAATCGATGAAAGACAACCGTCAACGAACGATCGTAGTCATAAATTGTCCTCACAGGTACAGGTTGTGTGATTTTCCCACAGTAACTATACCACTTGCAACTCACTGACTGCGTTGAGGATACACAATAATGCATAGGTTTGTCGTTATTCTGCTTATGATGCAGATGGCGCCCTTTGAGTGGTAAGGTTTTGATCCCTGTTTCGATCGAGAAGGTGCTAATGATAGGTTTTGCCTCGAGTTCGACGCGTTCATCGTTGAAAATCGAGTATGATGCTGCAAAACCAGTACCCAGAGTGCCCACCTCTCCAATAGATAGATAGATAGATAGTTGCTGCCTGGAGGAGCAGCTGTTTTGCGCGATATGATTTGTGGTGACAGGTCAAGGTGCACATAACGAGCGCCAGTTAACGTGCGGAGTGATTTATAGCGACAGTTCATTCAACGAAAGGTTGTTTCTCCAGTATATCTATATGGTTTGTGCCATGTGAGTTCAATTATTGGAATGCTTGCGGGATCCTGATGTATTGGCTTTGCTTGAACAAACGCAACGATATAGAACATATTCTACATTATTAGTTATCCTTAGTCAACACTGTGATCCACTATGTACAAGTTGTATTATACATGAGGTATCGTTTAAGAATTAATCATTCACAAGTAAGTTCAGAGCTGGTTACTCAACGTTTCCAAATTGTAGCGCCTCAAATAGTAAGCCTCCATGGAAACTACTTCAATATTGCATCTAATTAGAAATTACTCTGGGAATACCCGTCGATGAATTAGTTTTTTAATGAAATTTGACTGTAACTATCGCGGAAGGGGCATTATTGCAGCTATCACTTTTATGAGTTCAGCTAGATTTCTTCTTAAAAATTTTCAGAGAATTCTTTCAGTTTTCCTTCTCATGTACTTCTTCAGAACTTTCTCCAGAATGATTTCAGAAATAATATCCCCAATGATTTCTTTAGATATTCCTTGAATTTTCTTGAAAATTTATCCATAAATTTTTCTTTGCTCTTATTCAGGTGTTTCAATGCAAATTTCAAGAAAACGATAAGAGCTGGAAATTTGGTGTCAAAAAACAAATTGTAGACTGAAACAGGGGCCTCAGCTTTGCCTAAGAAAGAGTTTTAATTTATTACGCATTTTTCAAAAATAATTGACAAAAACAAATAAAAACACACTACTTTTGAGCTATTTGCACTAGAAAACTTAGTTATTTAACTAGACCAATCGAAAGAAACTGGGATAAGTTTGACAATTTTAATATTATAGCCACTTATGGCATAATAAAAAAACATGGAAAGTTCAATAACTATGTAATGGTTGAGATTTGATCTTATGGGTGGAACAAATTGTTTCACCATTTATGGTCTTCTATCACCCTTTGAAAAGTTTGCACTCACGAACCTAACACCCTGTATATGATTCCTTTAATTTGCCTTTGATCTCTCTTTAATCTGTCTTGGTAAAATCAGAGCTAGTTTATTAAGGTTTGCCGAATTCAGTGCCCCTTCACTGGTACATTTCCATGGATCCCTGAAGGATCTGCTGGAACAACTTCTGAAAAAGTATTCGGGATGAACCTGCCTACGGCAGAAAACACTAAATTAAAAAGGAAAAAAAATCTTCTGAAATCTTCAATCCATCGAACAAGTTTTGAAGAAATTCCTGCTGAAACTCCTGAGGTAATTGCAGGAATATTGAGGAGGTCTCTAAATGTATTTCCGAAAGTATCGCTGAAGAAATTTCAGAAGGAATTTAAAACAAATCTGAAGAAAATTCCCAATGAATTCCTGAAGGAATTTCTGAACAAAAAACACAAGGATTTTTTTAAGAATTCTTAGAAGGATTTTCTGAAGAAACTCCAGTAGGAATACCTGAAGAAACACCTGGAAACCTGGGTGGAATATATAACAAAACCTCTTGAGATATTATTGAAAAAAAAAAACTGGAGAAATACCCTAATAAAAAATCCTAAACATTTTTTTAATGATTTCCAGGAGGCATTCATAGAGACATTTCAAAAGATACGCTTTTAGGAAATGTTGAAGGAATTTCTGAAAAAAAAAAACACATAGAAGAATACCCAGCGGTATTTCTGATGAAATCTCTGCAAGAATCCTTGCAATCTATTCTAGCCTTTCCATAAACATCCTTATAAGAATCTCTGAAAAAATCTGAAGAAAAATTTCTTGACGGAATCCTTTGAGGATTTTTAAGACTTTCTCAAGAAATCATTGGAGCAATTTCTGGAAGGAATATCTAAAGGAATGTGAACAAATCTTGAGAATTTTCTTAATAATCTCTTGAAATTTTTTTTAAGCAATCCATGGAGAAATTTCTTTAGAAAGCTTCTGAGAAAGTTTTGAAGGAGTTCCGAGTTTCTGATAAAGAGATGAACCAGCCTAGGGCTGAAAATCTCTATAATAAAGTAATAATAATAATAATAACAATAAGTTTTTGATTCTCAATGTACCCGTGTACCATTTTCTAAAAAAAATACATGGAGCATTTTTGTGAAAGTTCATGGAAGGTAGTAAATAAATGCTTTGAAAAATTTCTGGAGGAATCTTTATGGAAAAAAAAATCTGAGAAATTTCTGTAGGACATTCCCTGGAGGAAAAATCCCTATGAAAGAGTTACTAACTGAATTTCCTTCGGATCTCCTGGATGATTTGCGCGTCCTGAAAGTTTAAGAATCTCTTGGAGATTATTTCAAGAACTCCTGAGACTTTTTTAAAATAACCCCTAGGATGGATTTCAGCAAGGATCCATGAAAAAAATATCGAAAAATCTGGATTTTTTTTTCAAAGTGAAACATATAAAGAAATTTATAAATGTCAAAGGAGAAATGTGTAAAAAAAAATCTCTGGAGGAAAATCTGAACATATTACACTAGTTTACAAAATAAAACGAAAGTCGTGAACTTCTATCATCGACCAAAGTTTTTGATGCATGATTATGTACTGATATTAAGATCGCACTTCCAAAAATTTTAAAGTTTTTTCCTGAAAATCGAACATAAAAATGTAGAGTTTAAAAATATGGAATTTGCTAAAATATAAATAGGGGAAATTACCTATTCTCGGCCGTTTTGTTCTCTTCGTCTTTGGGGGTTTTTCTAAACCTATTGACCTCAGAGCTGGTATCGAATCCTTCCCAACTAAGCTGAATCATATTACCAAGTTTCAGGCAATTTGGCTGAGAAAAACTCCCCATGACGAAGAGAACAAACCTGCCGATAATACCCATTGTCACCCTATATTGCGTTGCGGTCAATCAATTTACAATATTTTTGCATAAATAAAAAGCTGAATATAATATGTTTCGATCATCTGAACATAATTTATTGCATTTATGCAATTAATGGGATTCGAGATATTGGTGATTATATTGGCCAATCTCCTTAAATTTGAACAAAATTTCCAAAAAAATAATGAAGATTTATGTTTTTTTTTAAGAATTAAAAACTGAACATCAATTAAAAATATCTGCTCAACGTACAATTGATATATCAATCGGAGTATTGGTTACGGAAATAGAGATGTATGAAGGGAGCAACTTTGCTTAAAAATAGAACAAAAATCGGTTTCAAATCATCAGCCTTGTATGGAAAGCCGAAAAAAAAACCGGTCTACTGATTTTTTTCCCTTACGTTCTCGAACTCAGGGCATGATTCTACATTCATCAGCTTACCGAGTTCAAAAATGCTGTAAACTAGTGTTATTAATCGAATTTTTAATAAAAGCCATGGAAGATTTTCTGAAAGAACTCCTCGAAAAAATTGTGAAGAATTGTGAGCTTCGTGACCATGCGGTTACCGGCATCAGTCGTCAAGGCGTTCCGTGAGCCACGAAGTGTGGGTGCTATTCTCGCTCCAGTCGGTGAAAACTTTTCGTCAAACGGAAAATTCTCCACTGGACTGGTGTTTCGTGTGCTGTCCGTTGTCTCAAGTTAGTTATTGTTCAGTCTGTGCAACCGCTTGTTGAAGACGGGGTAGTGTGTTTCTTTAGTAATCCCTGCAGGAAATCTCCGAATAGAGTTCACAGTTTTTTTAAAGATACCGTGGAAGAACTTCTACAGAAATTCCAGGAAGATTTTCCGACAGAAATTCAGATTAAAAAAAAATCCCTGGAGCAATTTTAGAAGTAAACCCCGGAGATAGTTTTGGAATTGATCCTTGGAAGATTGTTTGGGAGAATGCTATAAGGTATCATTTTTCGAAAAAAAAATCTGGAAAAGTCCTGAAAGAAATAGGGCAAATCTCTGAAAGAGTTTCTAAACAAATCTTTGGAGGAATTTCGGAAGAAACTCTCACACAACTTTCTCACACAACTCTTTGTGAAATTAAAAAAAAAAGTGCAAATAAATGTATTCAGAGTTTCTCCAAGGGTTTTTTTTTTTAGAAATTCATCTAAAAGAATCTCTCCAGAGATTATCTGGAAGTTCCTCCAGGGGTTTCCCCAGAAGTTCCTCCAAGTATGTCTCCACAGATTGATTATGGTTTCTGTAGAATTACTCCTAAATCTATTCCTTGGCATTTTTTAAAGAAATTTTTTAACAAATTCTTCTATGAATACCATAGGATTCTCCAGCTCATACAGGTATTATTTCGAAGATTTCTCAAAAAGTTAATTTATTTTTTGGAAATTTCTTCAGTGTTTCTCTGGAGAACTTCATCAGTTTTTTTTCTGCAGGATTTCGTTCACAAATTTTTCCTTGTAAGATATTCGAATGTCTTCAAAAATTGTGCCGTTTTTTAATAATTTCTTCAAATATATTCCAAGAGTTCTTCCAAGGATTCATTCAAAGCATCCTCCAGAAATCGGTCACATTTTGGGGAAAAGATTCTACCAGTACCGTTATCTGAAATTTCTGCAAGGAGATCTGCATACATTTTTGGAAGTTTTCTTCCGAAACTACTGTACGGATTTCTCCTCCAAACTCAAGCAACTTTTCCTTGAAATTACTACCATAGTTCGTCCACTAGTTTTCCATGATTTTGTCTTTGAATTAAAAAGGTTTCCTAAGAAGTTTCTTCAGGTATTCTCCCAGGCATTCTTTCAGAAATTCCTCCAGCAGAGATGGCTTCTAAAATTGCTTCAGGAATGTTTGTTCAGGAATCCCCCCAAAACATGATGATGACTTTTTTTGGGAAGGAATCATCAACAGTCTTCTTTAGTTTCGTCAGATATTCCTTCAGGGATTCTTTTACGAATTCTTCAGTAATAATTTTGAAGAAGTCTCTTACTGAAATTCCTGAAGAAATTCCTAAAATCTGATGAAGTCTCTGAAAATAGTTTTAAAGTAATCCCTAAAAAAAATCAAAAGGAATACTAGTGGGAATTCCTGCAGAGATGTCCAGTAGATTCCCCGAAGAATTCTCAGGAAGAAGTACTGTCGAATAAATCTCAAGAAAAACCCCAAGGAAATTAGGAAACAATCCCTGGAATAATTTCCGATGAATATTCTGGAAAAATACCAGCAGAAACTCTGTGAAAAATCGTTGGTGGAATTGGTGGAAGTTTAATGAGGAGTATAATTCGTGGAAAATTTTTTTAGTAATATTCTTGTATGATTTTCTGAAAGTATTTCTGTAGCAATCTGTGGATGTGTTTCTGAATGTATTCCTGGCAGAAAAACCTGGAGAAACGCCTAGATAAGGTTCTGAGAGAATTCCCGTAGAAGTTTCTAGAATTTTTTTTCTAGAAAAGTCCTTAACTATCTAATAAGTATATAATTTTTCGACATCTAAATACATTTAAATATGTTTCAAAACGTTATTCTTTTAGTTAGTGTTTTTTTTATTTTTCCAATTTTTATATTTGAACATCCCTACACTTTTATGTGTTTCCTGGAAGCCTATTTTTGATACCGATTTTTCAGGATGAAAACATATTGATATTTTATGGTTAGGCCGTTACAAATATTTTTTGTCCCACCACTTTTTGACTGGTCGAAGGGGGGGATAAAAATAACAAAGCATATAATTTGAAAAATATTAAAAACTTATCGGATTTGTTAAAGAGTTTTGAGCAAGACCCGAAATTTTGATGAATATTTTTTATCTGCTCCCACAAAATGCAAAATCTAGTCAAAAATTTTTGAAGGGGAGGAGGGGGGGGGGGGGGGGCAGACAAAAAGTCAAAATTAAATTTGTATCAGCCATAATATTGTAAAAATATTTTTATTTTGAAATATTTTCATGGAAAATATTATTTTCCATGTAATTTTAGGAAAAATAATTTTAAAGTGTGTTTCACTCCCCTTATTTTTTCTAGTATTATAGAATGATTGACAAAATACAATCCCTAGAAGAATCCCTGAACAATCTTTGGTCGACTTCTTAACGAAACACCCGCACATTTTTTTTTAAGAGTTCTCAGAAAGATTTTTAGAAAGAAGAATTTATGAAAGAATCATTGAAATAATTTTTGAAGGAATCCCTGCAGAAAACTCTGAACGAACTCTTTGAGAATTTTCCGAAGGAAGTCCCTGAGAAAATTCCTAAAGAATCTACAGAAGGATATCTTGAAAAACCACCGGAGCAGTTTCTGAAGGAAACTTTAGTTGATTTTAAAACAAAATTCCTGGAGTACTTTCTGAAGGAATCCCGGAGCAATTTTGAAAGGAATCCATAGAAGATTTCTTAAAGGAATCCTTAAATTCATGGGAGAATCTCCAGGAACATTTCTGCAGGAATCCGTTGAAGTATTTTTGGAGTGGGAGAACTGATTTCTGAAAGAATCTATGGAGTAATTTTTGAGGAAACCCATGGAAGTAGAGGAGTTTTGGACGATTTTTTGGGGATCCCGTAGAGAAAATTTGGGACCTTATAGAGAAAATTCTGAAGGTAATTCGAGGAATTTTTGAAGCATTTCATGAAAATTGGGTGTCTTTATTTAAGAGATTTGCAGCCCAAGGCTGGTTTATTAAGGCATAAGTGCCATGAAAGATGTCCTAAAAGAGATTCCAAAAGTAATCAGTGGAAGACTTCCCGAGATAAATTTTAGGAGGATTTTCCAAAGAAATCCATGGAGCTATTTCGGAAGCAATCCAAGGAAGGTTTTATTAAGCAGTTTTTGATTTAATTTCTGTAGTAGTCTTTAGACAACTTTAGAGGAAATTCTAAGAAAATTAATTTTCAGAGGAAACTCCTGGAAAAATTCTTGAAAGAACTCTCAAAAAATTCTCATAATGCATTCCTGACAGAATTTTTCAATACTTGCCTAGAAGACTGAAGTAATTACTGGAGAAACTTCTGAAAAAAACCCAGGAGGGTTTTCTACAGAAAACGGAGGGACTTTTGAAGATATTCATAAATGGGTTTTAAATGATTCCTTCGATATATTATTGAAGGAATATAGGAATAAATATATAGTGCAGCTCCGATTATCGTGAAACTTGGTGGGTTAATAATTGGACCCGTATTAGTTTTTGTTTCGTCATTAGTGACCTATTTTCAGATTGGGTGGTCCTAAAAATCAAGGTTTTTAAAAAAATAAAAATTTTCAAAACATCATAACTTTTAAACCTGTTAATCTATTTTAAACTTTTTTTTGTTAGAAAGCTATTGAATTCCAGTTTTCAGGAAAACACGTTGAATGGGCCATATTGTTTTCTTGTGCAAAAAATATGGCTGGTATTGTAAATCTCCATTCAATTGCTTTTTTGAGTGATTTATGGTCTTTTTGGTATCAATACATGTGTAAGTATTCAAAATATAATCAAATAAAAAAAGTTTTGTATGGGAAAATTTGGCCTTTTTTATATATGCAAAGAATTCCAAGTAGAAGTAGAAGAGAAATGGAGGTTATGGAATTGAATTCAAAAATTGCTGAATGAGAAGCAGTAGCTATTACACCGTTAAACATGTCCGAATAATTTGGTAAAAATAAAGTACGTTAACGGAGTCTCTTTTGAACCTCAATCTATAGAGGATATCCCCATTAGGCTTGTGTACTTCAATTACTCCATTGGAGATAATTTTACGTAGAATGTGGCATTTACCCGCGTTATTCCAATGGTAAATATTTAGTTTTTGTATTATTTTCAGCACCACACCAAACACTGCGGACTCATAAAGATAAACGACAACAACTTGTGTCAAACGGCTGTGAAGTCCACACATCATACCCACCGAACTTGAGGTGTGATAGCTCTAATTGGACTGAATAATTAATCACCGCCTGGCTCTCCTACTCGGCGGCTGCCTCCTCAGCCAGCGTGAACTCCGACTCTCTGGTAAAATTCTCCACCATATGGGTGCTGCGCTGCAAGCGTGACGCATCCACCCCACTAGCCTGTTCGCCTGGTAGCACCAAAATAAAAACCACGCTGAAACGGAAAGCGAAAGTGATTCCTCCTCATTTTTGTTTTCTTTTTTTTTGGTTCGACTGTTTTGGTGCGAGTTCCGTTTTTGGTACGTCATTCGCTTCGGACGACCGATTACGCGACGCGACGACGATGTGGAGTGGCGGCGAGGTAGCAGCGTGGCGGTCGATCGTTATAAAAGTTCACGTTCGTTGACCCACATTCGGGGGCTGCTTTACGCTTTGTTTGGTGCGGTTATTATGATTTGCCATATTATATTCTCGTGTGCGTTGCTCCTGCTCGTCGCATTCCACCACACCTTACCACTCGACGCATTTGCTGCGGAACTAACGAAGGAAAAGGTGAATGGTTTTGGCTGATTCGATTATCGAATGTCGAATTGAATAATCATGTTTTGTGGTTTGTTAGGAAAATTCCTACAGGTGGTGAACTCTGTGGTCGAGCTGACAACGTCTCTGGGCACTATTTACCCCTACCTGGTGATGGTTTCAAATGCGTAAGAAATTCTCCGACATCAGCAATGTACGGTACCGACGGCTGCCTCGATACGACCCAGAGCAACTCTAGCATCCAAAATTCTACGCGTTGAATCTCGAGGAAACGTTGCCAGTGCTATGCTTTGGTATACATTGCTTTTGCCTTTGTCTTTGCCTTTGCCTTTGCCTTTGCCTTTGCCTTTGCCTTTGCCTTTGCCTTTGCCTTTGCCTTTGCCTTTGCCTTTGCCTTTGCCTTTGCCTTTGCCTTTGCCTTTGCCTTTGCCTTTGCCTTTGCCTTTGCCTTTGCCTTTGCCTTTGCCTTTGCCTTTGCCTTTGCCTTTGCCTTTGCCTTTGCCTTTGCCTTTGCCTTTGCCTTTGCCTTTGCCTTTGCCTTTGCCTTTGCCTTTGCCTTTGCCTTTGCCTTTGCCTTTGCCTTTGCCTTTGCCTTTGCCTTTGCCTTTGCCTTTGCCTTTGCCTTTGCCTTTGCCTTTGCCTTTGCCTTTGCCTTTGCCTTTGCCTTTGCCTTTGCCTTTGCCTTTGCCTTTGCCTTTGCCTTTGCCTTTGCCTTTGCCTTTGCCTTTGCCTTTGCCTTTGCCTTTGCCTTTGCCTTTGCCTTTGCCTTTGCCTTTGCCTTTGCCTTTGCCTTTGCCTTTGCCTTTGCCTTTGCCTTTGCCTTTGCCTTTGCCTTTGCCTTTGCCTTTGCCTTTGCCTTTGCCTTTGCCTTTGCCTTTGCCTTTGCCTTTGCCTTTGCCTTTGCCTTTGCCTTTGCCTTTGCCTTTGCCTTTGCCTTTGCCTTTGCCTTTGCCTTTGCCTTTGCCTTTGCCTTTGCCTTTGCCTTTGCCTTTGCCTTTGCCTTTGCCTTTGCCTTTGCCTTTGCCTTTGCCTTTGCCTTTGCCTTTGCCTTTGCCTTTGCCTTTGCCTTTGCCTTTGCCTTTGCCTTTGCCTTTGCCTTTGCCTTTGCCTTTGCCTTTGCCTTTGCCTTTGCCTTTGCCTTTGCCTTTGCCTTTGCCTTTGCCTTTGCCTTTGCCTTTGCCTTTGCCTTTGCCTTTGCCTTTGCCTTTGCTTTCCACCCATGAACCTGGATGACGTGCTGGGGTTCCTCTCTGGAGCCACCATCATGATCGACTTCCACCATGACCAGTAGAACAAAACGTAAAGCATTAGGGCATTGCCAATTGCATTCTCTCGTAACGGCTGGACGAAAACCTGATATAAGCTATGATAATGCAACGATGTAAACTCTACAACCGGGGTACAACGTTTGGGATATCCGGTGAATTTATTGCTTCACATGAATCAGCAAAGGTACCACTGCTGTTGGTGAATGTTCATTAGGAAAGATACTTACGTTTGCCAGAACGGTGAGGTGGTACATGGCCTGCTTCTCGAAATCCAGTGGCCCCAGCAGGAAGATGGTCCCCTCGGTCATCTCCGGTGAGATGATTTTCTGTCGGATGGCAAACAGCGGCGAACCCTGAGCAGATGAATGAAAAAAAAAAAAACATGGATACAATTAGTACTGATGCTCGACCATTTGAAGGAAACTGCTTTCAACTTACCCAGAGCTCGAGATAGACAGGCTTTGGCAGAAGAGGATTCTTGTTTGCCAGCACGTAGTCCAGTTCGGTTCCCTTTTTGGCATCCTATAAAATACATAGGAGAAATAATTCCATTAGACCAATCACAATCATCCACATCAGTAGTTATATTCCTACGCTTCTGGAGGTCCATACACTTAATTACGAAACTAATTGCCATCTTGAATGATAGTAAGCGCGCGCAAACATGACTGCGTTCCACTTGAGTCAATCCGAGCGACTTTGGACGGATTTGGATTTCAATCGGATACCCAGCAGCAGCAGTCCTCGGTCCCGCCGGTGACAGATGGTGATAAATGCGCACCACGTGGGACAAACAACCCCATTCATGTGTCGAATCGAGCAACAGGCGACAGGATTTACAACTCCCGTCGCTAGGCAACATTGTAGTACCCGACTTGAAACCTCTCTAGAGACCTTTCCCAAATCCCGGAAAGGTTAATCACGCCAGAAGAAGTTCTCGGAACGTTTGAGAACCAGAACCCATTAGGCCTGAATGCGTCCGCCCGAGGTCTCTACCCGGGAGGGTAGAGAAATGCCGTCCTCGACGACGATGACAGATGCGCGACCGCAGATAAAATATGCTTGTGCAATGTCGCGAACCACCGCGCCGCGGCGAAGTGGCATATTCTGTAAACATTGCCGCCGCTGCCTGTCCTGTCACGCGCTCAGCAGTACTGGCAACGAGCGGCGGATCTATCAAACGGCGCGGTGGCGGCTCGGCAGTCTATGATGGGGTTTTCGCGACTCCGAAAGCGGATTCCCTTGTAAGGAAGTCCAGGAAATTCAGCAGCGTGTGTGCGCGCGCGGGTAACCGCGCGGTTTGGTTAATTTATTACGTAAAGTACCGCATCATCAATTTACAGACTGCCACCGACCGGCCGACCCACTGAAAATGACGATTTTTTTTCGTTAGTATTAACGTGTAATGCTAATTCTACACCTGAAAATGACGATGATGTTGGTGTGAGGGGAGGGTTTAGCTAGGAGTAGGTGTTGATTCCTCAGGATAAACGGTAGAGAAGTACAAAAAGCCATACTTATTTTACTAAATTTCTGTCATTTCAGCCACGTGCAGCAGAATACATGTTACTAGGCCAAATAAGTCCAACGCACTATTCGAATTCATCACCAAGATTTGGGAGGAGGAAGTATTATCGGGGGAATGGATGGAAGGGATCGTGACAAGTTGGATTGCGGGAACTACCGCGCGATCACACTACTGAGCGCTGCCTACAAGATACTCTCTCAAATTTTATGCCGCCGTCTATCAGCGATTGCATCAGAGTCCGTGGGGCAATATCAGGCTGGATTCTTGGGTGAACGCAATACAACGGACCAGATGTTCGCCATTCGCCAGGTGTTGCAGAAATGTCGCGAATACAACGTGCCCGCACATCTCTTTTTCATCGATTTCAAATCGGCGTATGATACAATCAATGGAGACCAACTCGATTCGCCTTCTCCAAGTCCCGTCTTCAATATGCACTCCACCGTAGCTAGTACGCAAAATCTTCCGTTCAAATTCTCCAAGGGCGCGTTGGTTCTCTGCGTCGATGCACGTAGGGTCCATGCTTCGTGCCCATATAGGACTACCGGTCGAATCAGCGTTTTTGCCACAATGCGCCTTTGAATTACTCTATCGACGGTCACCAATGAGCCCAAATACACGAGAGTGCGGAACTGGAGACACATAGTCGGACCAAGTAGAGTAGAGACGGTTACTATGTACAGCAGAGGCCACTCAGGCCTTAGTCTGACCGGTGAGGTAAGTATCCATGATGACCAGAAGCCATCATGGAAGAACTGAAGGCAGTGAAACTAAAGCCACTGCAAATTTTTCCCAGAGAAGGACTTCTTTTCTTTGGAAACCTCCTCAAAATCAGCGGCCTGCTCAACAACATCATCAACAGGCAACGATACTTACGAAAGAAGTATGATGTCACGGAGTGCGTAAACTGCCTCGCGTTTGGTCATGGGACTCTAAACTGCCACATGGAATCTTGAAGAGCGCGATGCAGTGCACTAGTGCAGCCTACAGCGTCCCTCTAACTAATGGAAGAGGCCACCGAGCAAAAATGCGCTTACAACGGCGCCAAGCACGAGGGCAGTAAGCGCAACGAACGGAATACCTGAAGATTCACAGGAAGGCGTCAACCAGAAAGCAAGAATGTCTCCCCCGGGCTACACCTCTATCACCCACCCAAGAACCCCAGGCTGATATACAAAGTAAAAGTACCCATTCTACCCCTACTTGATCCGAATCAACGTGGGTAAACAAACAAGCCGGCTCCCGGCTAATGAATCTATGCAGTGGCTGCCACTAGTGAACCAAGCTAGCCATCTTTCTTCTCTGCATGGCAGGAGCAACTATGATCGCCGAGTTCTGACACTCCAATCCTCTGCTGATGAAGGTTTCCTGTAGTAGCCGGTGATCGTCACCGATTCCACACGAGACCTCTGTAAAACGGCTGAGTACTTGCCGTTCCAAGATGAAACAGATCAATAGAGCTACCGTAGTGGTCATGTCCTTCCTAACGACTTATTGGCCGTGATGACACCATTTTCGAGGCGTTGGGGTATGAACAAATATTAGTGACATTCCCCTTGGGTGTCCTTCCCCTAGCAAGCGTCGATGACAGCAAGCATTATGACGAGGTGAGCAGTGCGATGCTACCTCAATGAGGAGTGGAGCTTTGGCGGATCAAGTCGCCTGCATCGCGAGGTCCATTATCAAGCCAAGTGATTCTACTGTAGTTTGCTAAGATGGCTGGGAACTGATTGTTCACAGAATACCACGTACCGACAGCTCGGCAGGTAGGCAACACTCTAACCATTGATAGACTCGCCGAAGATCTGATTCCAGTAGCAGTGACACCAGCGCGACACCAATCATATTGAAATGAAATAGACCATTCTGTAAGATGACCAACATCTTAGAAATAAGGCCTAGGCATATTCCACTGTTGATCCCACTAGGCAATGCTGATTCTAGGGATCGTTCGATAACATCAGAAGCGAAGGCGTTTTCAGTTCTCACCAAGCAGCTTATCCCCAATAAATTAACTATGCAGGGTTGTTGTCCAGCATTCTTGCTGCATGCCCTGCCAATTGTATTCTTTCAGCTTTGACCACCTTCTGGATGTTGGATTTCGCGGTAAAGAGCATCGAGTTCGTGATTCTTACGCAATTATGCACACCATCCATCGATGCTTTGATCAATCTTGTCAGCTATCCAAGAAAGTCGTTTTTGTTTATAATTTACGATTGATACTGGCCATCTGTCAGTCAATTGTGCACCAGGACAATTGTCATGTCATGGACAGTATCCGTATTTGGATTTCATCATATTCAACTTGTACCGTTGTATCGACCGCGTGCAACAAATCAAGACTGCAAGACTGCGTGCAACAAATCATGGCACAAGCAATCGAATCATGAACAATTCCAGAAAATATTGTTTTTTTTTCAATTCTTTTTTTTATCTGTATTAATGAGATTTTCAGCCCTAGGTTAGTTCATCTCGGGACCCACGATTTACTTCCCTTCTGAAGGAAGAACTCACATTTTGTGAGTTTGTCGGGAGTGGGATTCGATCCCAGGTCCTCGGCGTGATAGTCAACTGTTCTTACCACCACACCACCACAGGTCCGCTCCACCAGAAAATATTGTTTTATTTCCGTCTCATTAGAACAATCTCGAAAAGAAATTATGAGTTACTTACTCTTCCACGCAAGATATCCACAGCAAGGATCATCCGGTGGGCGATCGTCGATGTTTGTTTTGGTCGCAGACAATGGGAACGTACTGCGTGTAGTTTTGGCGCGCAACGACGTCGTATGCTTTCTTGCTCCCGATTGGCTGCTCGTAACAGAAGTGGAGTTTCGCCTGCCTGGCACGTAAGCTCCGCGACGATAGAAAAACTTAACAAAATATCCACAATACGAGTTGAAAATTTGAAAAAGCATAAAAATTTTGATTATTGACTAGAAAATTTTCAATAAGGTTCTACTTTTTATAAAATGCAGCAAATATTCTCAAATGTTGACTTTTAGTTCCTTTACTACAGTATGCGGCAGGAAAACATGCGAAAGTGTTTTTCAACTTCAAACCTCATTTTCGTTCATTTGACGTTAACCAATCTATGTTTCAACGTTCCATGATCTATAATAGGCTAGTTATCTGAAAAGTAAGTTAAAAAATTTCCCATTTTGGTCACTAACCTTTACAGGGCGGCGCCTGAAGATGAAGACAACCAGAATTTTCAAACCGCAGAAAATCGCACAGGTCGCTAAATTTCGCATCTGATAAAATTTTTGATTTTCTCTACAATATCATCAAATATATGTACTTATTTCATCTGCTATGTGAAACTACATGGCTCTGGATCAGTGTGGTCTGGTTGTTCATCGAATTTGAGCTAATTTTGTTACTGTTATAGTCATTTTGTTTAATGACCATTTGGCGCGCAGTTTATTGATATCCGCTTATTAGGCCTACATTATCACATGTTAAACATCAAATGTGTTCAATTATATTTTTCAGTGCTAGAATATGGACATTGACTGATACACTGTCATGAATAAATAGTCATATATATCCCATATTTAGCGTGTAATAGTGCCTTGAACTTTTCGCATTTTTTCCGGCCGCACCCTGTAGTTAATTGCAATTGGTACAATATAGCGTTTAATCGGTTAACTCAACTCGAAGTTAGAGCACCTCTGATATATTTTTTTATTTATTTGACACTCGTTTTTTAAACTGCTTTGTCTCAAGATTAAGTGAACCGAATTAAATGAAATTTTGTACATTTATGTCTAGTATATTTGCCTATGAAAAACTCGACTAAAATATGTTTGAAAGGAAAAATAACCTATTTAAAATACTTTTCGGGAAATTTTAATTATTCTAATCCTTCAAAATTATGTGACTAGTACCGCCTACTGGTGAATTTTCACATCAACTTGGCCTACCAAACAACTTCGTCGATGAAACCAACTTTCTAAGTAATCAGGATTCTGAGATATACAAGTTGTAGAAGGTGCGTACTCACTAGCGCCGACCAACAATGGCAAACCCATGATAGGATCGGCTCATCAACTGTAAATCATTAACTTTCAAAATACTTCTGAAGTAACCATATGGCACTATTATTCGCCTTACGTACCAGTATAGTGCTAGTGTAGAAATTACCTGCTCTATATTGGCCGTACAATAGCTCTATATAGACTGTTTCAGAAATTATAAATACACTAACGGTTAACTGCCATTTCAATTTGAGCACAATATCCAAAAAAGTTTCTTCTAGCTCTTATAGTTAACATGCTAACGAAGCAAATAATACCAATTTTGTGGATGTTTCTGGTAAAAGTTTAAAAATAGGGCTCTGTAAACTAGATGATTAAAATTTGAAGTTGCACAAAGTGATCAAAAAATGTAGCATAGTAGAAAAGAAAAAAATCTCACAGATGAAATATTTAATTTCCAAACACAATAAAAATTGCTGTATCGATAATAAAAGATATTTCTCGATCGGTAAGACTAATTTTTACTGGAATATTTGATCAAGAACCACCATTACGCGCCTTCTCAATACAAAATTTTTTGTTTCAAATTTCTCAACAACACCAGTAGCAACAAACGTTAAGCAAACGAATGTCTTAATTACTGTTTACTGCATTCGTTTTTATGGTACGACAAGCTTTGTCATCTGAAGGATCGAATGAGCTGAAAAAATAAGTTTGTTTATATTTAATGCGTACAAGAAAGCTAAGAAACTGTGTGGTAGTTCTTATGTTCCGTAGAAAACCTTAAAAAATAAGAAACTTGAACTCCGAAAAAATGCTGTGGAAATGCATTTATCAATTTTTACCAAATTTTTATCAAGGCATTGCTTGGACAACTTGTTGAGAAAGCGAATGTGATAAAAATTTAGATAATATTTGGTATTTAGTGATAAATAAAGTTGAAATTATTAAAAAACACCTTTGTGCAAATGCAAATTTGAAAAATTAGGTTATTTGTTAGAGAACTCGATTGTTCTTTAAAATATCAAGACAATTGAAAGGAAATAAAAAAATATGGAGTACAATATGCTATACTCTGAAAGAAGTTGGTAAAAATCATTCGACCAGTTCATTTAATTTAATAAACAAAGTGTATTTATAATTTCTGAAACAGGCTATATGTCCAAAAAGGTGAAATATGATGCTATTGATTACTTGGGTTCGCCAAAGAAACCATGTTTCTGTACACTTTCATATTCCTAGTACACTTAGAGCACAAGAGAATCATATCGTAAGGTAAGGTACACCGGTGCAAATTGAAACGCGAAATTTTGAGGAAGAATTCAATATTAATTGGAAAATTTTCCTTCTCCAAAAGAATGTTTGATTTAACAACATTGTGTTATGATTTCTTCTTCAAATTCATACGCAGTTTCTTACACAATTCTTCCTGTGATTTTTCCTTGACAATTTCCTTGAATTTACACAGGGATGTTTCCTGCAGGTCTACGGAATTTCTCGCTGATTTTCTCCAGATGTTTTCCCCAGGATTTCTCGCCGCTTTCCGGGATTTTGTAGAACTGATCATGGAAATTCTACAAAAGTTCCTCCAAGGATTTCCGCAGGAGTTTACCACAGAGTTTCTGCAGAAGTATCCCAAATTTTTTCGAGAACCTCTCTTAGTGGAATTTTCGACATAGCCTTCCAACAGTTTCTCCCGATGTTTGCGAGACTTCTGCAAAAGTTTTTCTAGGAGTTTTTCCCAAAAAAAAAAAATCCAAACTATAACATGGAGATCTTAGCAGGATTTCTTCCGTTAGTCCTCCTGGAATTTTTCCCAAAAAATTCCTGAATTTCTTCCGCAATTTCTCGAACATTTCCATTCCACAAGTGTTTTCGAGATAGCCAAGTTTTTCTCGGGATTCCTTCCGAAGTTCTCTAGATATTTTTCAACATTTCTTCTCAGACATCCTCGCGAAATTCCAACAGGACTCCTGTCGATAGTTGTCCAAGAATTTCTGACAAGGAATTTCGTAGGCTTTCCCAGGAGGCATTCTGAGAAAAAAAAATCTGGAAAACTCCGCCATGAACTCTCGATATAACGAGTCGAGAAAATCCAAAAAGAAAGGAATTCCGCGTAAATTTCCGGTACATGTTCTGGGGAGAACACTTGGGGAAATCCCTGGAAAATCTTCACGACAAAATTCGGAAGAATCGTTAAAAAATATCGGAAACAACGAGGAAAGCCTGAAAAACAAACCACAGAAAGAAATCGCAAGAAGAACTCCATCAGAATTATTAAGAATAACTCCTATAGCAATCCCAAAAGGAACTTCCCGGAAGAAATCTTAGGAGGAAGTTAAGGATAAGTTCAAGAAAAAAAAACTCCAAGAAACATGTCTCTGAGCAACACCGGAGTTCAGGGGACGGAAATAGTCAAGTGGCTCCGTAGCTTGGAGGACAAAAGCGCTCGTCCAGCGAGTTAGGATTCGTGGGCTCGATTCCCAGTGGAGCACGTGGATTTTTTTTGCAGTTCAAATCTCAATTTGTTCATCAAACACATGTTTTTGTTGTGTGCTGTGTGCATGAATGTCAAAGCATTTATACTATCGTAACATTCTGATCCGTATAGATTCTCGGAAGGTATTCCCGAAGAAATCCCTGAAATAGTCTTGGAGGAATCGCAACACAAATATCAGAAAAAAATTCGGGCAGGAATCCCAGCAGAAAACTAGACATGAATTCCGAGAGGACTCCATGCAGGAACGCTGAATGGATTCCTGGAGAAATCATAAAGAGAATACCTGAAGAAATCCCGAAAAGAATCCTGGAATGAGTCCTTGGAGAACTCCTGAAAGAAACGCGGGAGGAATTCCTATAGAAAACCTGAGAATAATCAATGAAAGAGTCTCGAAAAGACTGAATAAAGCAATCCTGGGAAGAATTCCTGAAGAAATTTAAAAAGGAATCCATGACGGAAACCGGTAGAAATCCCCGGAAGACATCCCTAAAAAAAGCAGTATTTTTGAAAATCTTAGAAGCATCCATGAGAGAATTCTGGAAGAGATCCCTGTAAGAATTCTAAAACAAACTTTGAATGAATCCCAGGAGAAATAACTGAACGAACAACTGGCACTGAGGAAGATTACAAGTTGTCGTCGAAATACGCGTATCTGTCAAAAGATAACCATATGAGTTCGGATTCAAAAGGTACACTCATTCGAAGACTGAAGGAAGGAGTTGAAAAAATCCCTGAAGGAATCGTAGGAAAAAATAGTGTAGGAACCCCGGGAGAAATCCTGAAAAGAATCCCTGAAGAAATTGGGAGGTATCCGCCTAGAAATCGCTAAACAAATTTTAGAAATAATATAGAAACAAGTAAAAGATAATAAAATTCAGTACATACTTTGTATCACCCTGAGCGGTCTGTCCCATACATCATTATCATTATCCAATTCACATTAATCCTCCTAATGCACGTCGCAATAAATTCCGCTGCCGGCCATAATTCCCGGACAGCTTTCGGAATAGCCAACCGGGCAAACTTGGCAAAATTGGACATCACGTTTACGAACTCGCCACCCGAAAGACCCGATTCGCCAGCCAGCAGCCCTTGACATAACCTCGCTCTCTCTCGCAGTCTGTTTCTTGCTAAAAATCCCTAAATGGTGAAATAGGCCCATGTGTCACACAATTTACAACCGTCCGCGAAAAGCGCTGCTACGAGCCACTGCGCTGGGACCCGGATGGGATGGGGGACAGTCACCGACCATTTTTGTCCCGTCCATGCCAAACGCGTCCGTCGTCGTCGGTCCACGACGACCGACCGAGAAAATGGGTTAGCAGCGTGGATAGTGTTCGCGTGTCTCATGAATTTTCGCAAGAACATCTTCCGCGTTCTTTGCTCGATCGGTCGGTCGGTCGATTGCTTGCTCGCCGAAGGAAAGGCCCACAACTATTTATCATCCATAGGGCACCAGCCAGCCAGCCAGCGCACCACGATTATTGGCTCGGAATGGTGTGAAGGGACCGCTGGATCCGAAGGTAAGATCATATTTTCCAAAGCTGGGCTGTGCCAGAGCGCGAACTGACTAGAGCGCGACTCGCCCCAGGCGACGATGATGGGCTTTGTTCTATTCATTATGATTATTATTTATTTGCAATTGTCCGTGAGATATGTACACATTGGCGATTCGCCCCATTCCGGCGGCCGAGCAGGAAGGGCGCAAGAGCAAGAGCAAGCATTACCGTTACCTTCTTTCTAGATCATGCGGCATATCGCGCGGGCAGGAGGATCGAATAACAAACGGGGGAGAAGGGTTTGCACGAGAGTAGGTAGAGATGCGATTGCGATCATGGGACTTTCGCGCAGGCCTTTTTAAGATCTTGATCGTGGTGGCAGCGAGTGAGTGGGCAGGCAGCGAAGGAGGACGTGACCGGACATTGATGCATTGCGCAGCAGAATCAAGCGAATCGATCATAACTCTGGCGGCTGCAGCTCTAGCCGGTCCAATGGAAGTAGGTCCGGTTTCAGTCTTGGTGGCATGGTCACCCATTTACGGGGCGTTGTTGTTGCTGGTTACACAATGTTCCATCCGTGTAAGATCGCAGGATGTTCTTCTGCGAATGGTGCGATGGGACGCGTCCATTAGGCGATCGTCAGCCGATTGCAGCACTCGTCCACAGAAGCACCACCACCTTGGCTAATCATTCGGCATTGACATTGGTTGGAAGTGTGCATAGTAAGACGGGGTGCTCCGAGAGATGATCAGATGAGCCTGGATGTGGCTATTACCTACCTAGAGCTGTTTTATTGTGCCATGTTCAACAAAGTGTTAACAATCTCATTTTTCTTGTGCCGTTTCTTTACACCATGTTTCAAGATTTATAAGGGATGATTGCTTGACTAAGAAAACCTTTATTGAGCACGGCGTGATTTTGCTTACGATTGGTTTGATAATAGTGTCCGTTGCCCCCAATTCATACTTTTAAAGCTCATGTACCGGCAATGTACCAGGTAGGGCGTTGGACCTTAGAGCATTTCCAACCCAAAACGCGAAAAAAATATGTCATTTTTTGCTTAGGCTATCCGAGCCAAGTGGGAATTACAACGTTAAATGCTTCGACATCCATGCACGCAACAGACACAAGTTATTGATGAACAAATTGAGATTGAAATTGCGAAAAGCAATCCACGTGCGCCGGTGGGAATCGAACCCACGACTCCCAATTCGCTAGACGGGGGCTTCTTTCCTCCAAACTACGGAGCCACTTGAGCATCGCCGTCTCCTGAAGGAACAGAACTGAACTCGATTCCACTAATGCACAAGGTTTATTCCTTTACATAATCCAAATTTGCTTCGGAAAGAATTAGACAAAAAAATTGGGAAGGCCTCATGGCCGAGCGGTTAGCGGCGTCAGTCATTTAGGTGTCTCGTAAACCTCGGAGTGTGGGTTCGATTCCCGCTCCAGACGGAGAAATTTTTTCGTCATACGGGAAATTTCCCACTGGGCCACTGGGTGCAATATGTGTGGTCCGTTGTCGAATGTTAGTACTGTTCAGTCTGTTGAGGCCGCAAGGTCGAAGACGGTGTAATTGCCCTTTTTTAATACATATGCCATTTTTGACTTGATATTTTTCAATTTTAATGACTTTTTGTTCATGCACTGAATTTCGTGAAACATTTACTTTTGCATCAAAACATAACAATTAACCTCACTTAACTTCTGAAAAGGGCGTGTGATAAAATAAACTCAATTTTTTTCTGCCAAAAATATAAATCGAAAACGGTTGGTTGAATTGAAATGATGCATTCGAAGATTGTGGAGTTCAGGATTTCACCGGAAAAGAATCATCCCTCACGCACAGCACACACAACTTACCCATCATTATTCATCGATCTATGTTAGATACCATACAAATCCAATTTACAAAAAAATACCCCTTGAGTGTTTTTAATTATTTTTTTTATGAAATGCTGACTTTTAGCGAAGACCACTTTATCGAGATGACTTGCAGCACTGCTCCAAATCGGTAGTCACTGTAAGCAGCGTCACCACGGATTAAGGTGGAAGCATTTATGGTAGTTTGTGTAAATCTTCATACTCGCACCAATACACTCTTACACTTTTATACAAAGGTACCTCCACGGTGCTCCATTTACCGTTATTATAAAATAAAATATACCATCAAAACCTGAAACGCCATTCTCTTTATTTATCTATCCTACACCTCTGGACAAATTTTTAAAATCATCGTTGGGCGAAATTTGGAGTTACGCCCTTTTAAAGGGCCTAACCTCTAAAAAATCGAGTTTTCTATAGAATAACACCACATTTCATAACAGAATCATGAATTAAAGGCATCAATAACAGAAATTATCATGAACAACATTGAAATTTGGTAGTATGCATCCATATGAATATCGGTGGAGTGCATTTTGTATCCAAATTTGTCATTACATCAATATACGATAGAAGTTCTTAGGGCCTATAGAAAGCAAACATTACATTGGTGTAACAAATTCAATTAAAAGTATATTGTATTGTGATTCCATATGTCAATAGATGATCATATTACTCTCCGTCAAGGCGATAGTATTTACATGCTCAGCACCAACATTTCAAAAGGACGTAACTGATCTTCAACACAATATCTTCTCCCATAGCAGATCGTTTCTCATCTTTCTCAGGACACCAACAACCACTATCGGAAAGAATTACATTTCCTCCGCCCAGTAAGTAATTGTACATTGCATCGGAAAGATAAAGGTTTAGTTTCGGCAAGCAGTATCGCCATTTCGAAATGTTAGCACCAAGCGTACACTCTCTTTACAGCAAATCTGCTTTAAAAACAATAGTCAAAGTTTGTCAAAAATATTTAATATGAGGAACCCCAAGTTAGACAAAAAGAAATATATCTGTGTGCCACATATCTTAAGTTATAAGAATAGAAATTCAAAATAGCGAAAGGCCAAAAGACAAAAAGTCGGAACAGGCAACAAATAATCAAACATTACATTCTGGGTGAAAATTCTTTCTTCTTTTAAAATATGTAGGTAAGACCTTTTGTCCCTATTAATTTAACTTGTCTTCGACATATTGTCTTTCATTTTTTATTTCATTCCTGGAGCAACATTTAAAAAGGGCCCAACAGGTTTTGTGCCTTTTTTTGAAATCGCTTCGAGGGCCTAACAGCAGCCCACCCACGCAAATGAACACCGTTATCCGAAAGATCGATGTTTGCTCTATCTGAAAATTGTCTCGGTTTTTGTGAATAAGTTGATTGGGGCTCAGAAGCGACGTGTGAAGTCATTGCTTACCAATGCTTGTATGCCCTTTTCAAATGTTGCTCCAGATTTGTACGATTTATCTTTTCATCTTCAGCAAATCACAAGGGCGTAACTGATTGATGATACGGCTCCTTCTTCTATGGATGTAGATTGCATGTCACCCCTCTAATGTAAGCCATCGAAAGAGGAGCATTCTTTTTGTCTAGAAGTGCCACGCCACAGCTTTGGAAAAAGGTGTTGTTTTGGAAAGCAGTTACGCGTTCTTGAAATGTTGAGGCTGAGAGGACAAAATGTATAAATGCAAAAAAAAAATCGAAGACGATATTGCGCGTTTCGCCGTAGATTATCGCACAAAAATGTTCAAAATCGCTAAAAGATCGTCGCCAGTACATCATATCGTGTCCGTGTCTTCTACAATAAATGCGGAAAATAGCTATTGGTTGACCACGCAGAAGACACTGAAACGATTGAATGTAACCGTGCATATCTATTTACATTTTTGCATAACCTTGCTCGATAATTTTTCTTGTAATGTATAGTAGGTCAAAAAAAATAAAATTAGTAGGGACAAAAGATCTTACCTATATGTTAAAAAAAAAGAATATTTTCATGCAGCATATTATGTGTGATTATTTGAAGCCTGATTCGACTTTTTGTCTTTTGGCCTCTCAATGTTTTGGTTTTCTATACTTTTAACTTACGCCGTTTGGCACACAGACATATTTCTTTTTGTTTAATTTGTGGATGCCCATATTTTGACTATTGTTTTTAAAGCAGATTTTCTGTATAGAGAGTGTATGCTCTTCATATATCGGTACAAACATTTCAAAATGGCGAAACTGCTTGCCGAAACCAAACCTTTATCTCTCCGTTGCAATGTACAACCACTACTGGACGGAGGAAATGCAATTCTTTCCGATAGTGGTTGTTGGTGTCCTGGGAAAGATGAGAAACGATCTACAGCTATGGGAGAAGATATTGTTTTAAATATCAGTTACGTTCTTTTGAAATGTTGGTGCTGATATGCATGTGAATACTATCGCTATGACTGACAGTAATATGAATATCTATTGACATGTGGAATCACAACACAATATACGTTTAATTGAATTTGTTACACCAATGTAATGTTTGCTTTCTATAGGCCCTAAGAACTTCTACCGTATATTGATGTAATGACAAATTTTGATACAAAATGCACTCCACCGATATTCATATGGATGCATACTACCAAATTTCAATGTTGTTCATGATAATTTCTGTTATTGATGCCTTAAATTCATGATTCTGTTATGAAATGTGGTGTTATTCCATAGAAAACTCGATTTTTTAGAGGTTAGGCCCTTTAAAAGAGCGTAACTCCAAATTTCGCCCAACGATGATTTTAAAAATTTGTCCAGAGGTGTAGGATAGATAAATAAAGAGAATGGCGTTTCAGGTTTTGATGGTATATTTTATTTTATAATAACGGTAAATGGAGCACCGTGACCTCCTTAGCTCAACAGGCGGTGGTGCCGTCGGTGTCGCATGCCGTTAGTATGGGAAAACAACAGAGTTGCATGTCTTCTTGATAAAGTTGTCTTCGCTATAAGCCTCAACATTTTTTGAGAAGGTCAGGATGATCAAATGGAAAATTCTTCCAGACACTTGAAAAATGATTCCTTTGGAAAACCTTCCAAAAATGTTTTCCAAAATAGCCTAATGGATTTCTTTAGAAATTCCAGCGATTCCTTCAGGAAATGGTCCATATATTCCTTTAGAAATTACTTCAAGAATTCCTTAATAATTTTTAAAGTGGATTCTTGATATATTGCTTTGAGAAATTCTTCAGAATTTCTCCAAGGATTCCTTGAAGTAATCATCAATGGATACCTTCAGAATAGCTTCGAGGCATTTGCTCAGAAAATCTCCAAGGGATTTCATAGTGAATCCTCCAGATTTTTCTTTGGACATCCCACCAGAGACACCTTCAGATGTTTTCAGAGATTCTCTCTGGGATTCTTCGGAAATCCCTCAAGCGGTTTCTTTAGAAATTCTTTCGTGGATTCCTTCCGGGATTCTTACAGGACTCTTCTTATGAACTCTTCCAGGAACTTCTCCGAAAATTTCTGCTTGGATTTCGGCAGAGATTTTTGTCAGAGATTTTTGTTTAAATGGTGTATGGACAAGTTCCTGTAGAAATCCATACAGAGATTCCCTCGGCACTTCCTCCGGATATTCCACTATGATTTTCTCTTAGAAAATCCTTCAAGAATTTCTCCTGATTTTTCTCAGAAATTGATTCAGAAATTATCAGAAATAATTATTAGATAAAATAAAATTTCTGAAGATAAGAGACCTTTCAAGAAATATTTACGGATATTCATCCATTTGTTTCTCTAGATTTTTTACCAGTGATTTTTCCAGAAACTTGTCCACGAACTCCCCTAATAACTCCTTCGGTGATATGATTTTTTCAAAAATATCTTAAGACATTCTTTAAGGAATTTCACCAAAAGTTTCCCTAAAAAGTTTTATTAGGTGTTTTTACATGTATGGCCTCAGAAAAGTCTTCATTGATTTCTTCAGACATTCATCGAGGGTACAATGATATTTCGTTAAAGACCGGTCGAGGTATTTCTGAAGGATTTTGTGAAGAAAACTTTTTAGCTATTATTGTAGGAAATTCTAAAGAAATCCCGATAGGAAAATCTGGTGAAACACATGAAAGATTTTTTTTAAAGAATTTCTTGTAAAATTTCTGAATGAATCCCTATAAGATTTTTTGGAAAAATCGCTGAAGGATCCCTGATTGAGCTTCTGTAAGAATCCTGTTAGAAATTCTTAAGGAATTCATGGAAGATTTCGCAGAAATTTTTGAAAAAAATGTTTTGACTTATTTCTGCATAAAAACTTGGGAAACTATCAAACAAGGGCTCCAAAAAAATTTCAGAAGAATCGCACATTTTCCAAAAGAATTCATAATAAACTTGTGGAGGAACCTGGAGATTGTGTAGGAGGAATCCCTGGAGGGATTTTAAAATCAATTCCTGAAGAAAATTTGCTAATGAACCCTTGAAAATTATTTGAAAGAATCCGTGAACGAATTTCAGGAGAAATCCTTTGAGAAATTCCCAAAAATCCCTGAAATAGTATTTAAAGGGTTATTCGGAGCACTTTTTAAAAAATCGATAGAATTTCTGAAATAATTTCTTAAGAATTTTCTGATGGAACTCTTTAACGAATTTCTAAAACAAAAACGAATCCCTGATGGAATTTATCCAATCAGGATTAAAAAAAATGTTGTGAAATTTGTGGAGCACTCCACTCATGATAAAATTCGTTTTTTTTTTTCGATTTTTCTCATCATCCTAATGAAGCCGTTCTACACGAAATCGTCCATAAACTGCAGAAATTTGACTTGATCCGCTTTAATGTGGCCAAAACTATCGTATTCAGCAAATGTTATTCAAAAAGTTTTACTAATACAAACTTTCATTAACACTCACACGAAAAGTTATGGAAAGGTTGCTGACTGTTATCGTCTATGTTTATTGTTCCCACGTCTGGTCGGTTCGATATCGGGGTTTTTTATTATTATCGTTCAATTTGGTCCGAAGTGTCTCAGATTTTAATGAAACTTTTTCCACAGGCAGGACTCAAGGATATATGAACAAAAAAAAATATGAGAACTATTTTCTCGGAAAACTTAGATGAAATTTTGTTGTTTTTCCTTGACACTACTTACTTTGAAAAATCATAACTCAAGAACAAAGCATCGTAGAAACAAAGCTTTTTTTTAGAAAATAAATCAAAAAAATAATGAACTGGAAAAAGTTTTCCACAAAATTTTCCACAGTTGAGAAAATTTGTGAAGAAAAGCCAAAAAAGCTGTGCCCAAACTTTTTCAAACAAAAATTTCAAAAATTAAAAAAAAATGTTTTTCAGTTGGTTCTTTCATTAGCTTTCGTTGAAATTTTTGGAATTCACTTTTGTTTCATTCTTGAGTTATGGCCAATTTTTTTTGAAAAATGCTCAAATGTGCCATATAAGCTTTTTTTTTTAAATCAAATATTCTCAAGAATCAAAAAAAAAAATTAAGTGAAAAAAGTTTTCGACAAAATTTTCTACCGATGAGAAAATTTATAAACAAAAGCCGGAAAAACTATGCCCGTACTTGCGGAAAATTTTCAAAAAAAAATTGAGAAGGCAATTTTATAAGTTTTGATCGCTGAAATTTTTGGAATGCACTTTTTTTTTGAGTTCCTGAGTTATGTCCAATTTTGTGAAAAATGGCCATGTAAGCCTATATTATATGGTCACTTTTCACAAAATTGGTCATAACTCAGGAACGAAAACAAAGACCATTCCAAAAATTCCAGCTATGAAAGTTAATGATAAAACATTCAGAAAAGTATTTTTTTTTAAATTTCCCACGAGTTCGGGCATAGTTTTTTCGGCTTTTCTTTATGAATTTTCTCAACTGTGGAAAACTTTTTCCAGTTCATATTTTTTGCTTTCATTTTCTAAAAAAAACATTGTTTCTACGATGCTTCGTTCTTGAGTTATGATTTTTCAAAGTAAGTAGCGTCAGCCCATATAGCCGAGGCGGTAAACGCACGGGTATTCAGCATGACCATGCTGAGGGTGACGGGTTCGATTCCCGGTCGGTCCAGAATCTTTTCGTAAAGGAAATTTCCTTGACTTCCTTGGGCATAGAGTATCTTCGTGCCTCCCACACGATATACGCATGCAAAATGGTCATTGGCAGAGGAAGCTCTCAGTTAATAGCTGAGAAGCAGGCTTTGTCCCGATGAGGACGTTACGCCAAGAAGAAGAAGAAGAAGAAGCGTCAGCGGAAAAACAAAAAAATCCACCTGAGTTTTCCGGGAAAATAGGTGACCCTAAATTTTTTCCATTAGCCTTGCCTGTGGAAAAAGTTTCATAAAAATCTGAGACCCTTCGGCCCAAATTCGTACTAAAAAAACTCCCCTATTACCATATACCATGTGGACATATAAAATTTGTAACAGTGGACAAGCGTGGACTTTTCATTGACCTCTATCTCCGCCCCTAATTTCCACGTGAACTTCAGGAAAAAAAAATATATATATCATTTTTTTAATAATTTTAAAACTAATCATGGTGATGATTTCAAGGCAATGCGAAACTTAAATATGAGAACATTATGTCGACCCTTATGAAATTTGATAAACGTTTATAAATATAAATATAAAGTGGTACAAATCGAGAAAAATATCAATTATACAAAAATAAAATATAAATGTCGTTGTGAAAGAATTTTAATCTTGGACAATTTGCGAGCATTATGGAAGGCTCCATAAATTGAGTTGTAATTCCGAGATATAAAAATTCTATAATAACACAGCGCAACATTTTTTTGTCTCAAGAGCAAACTTATGTGTCTCCAAAGGTTTTTGGGCCGCTAAATCCGAATCCGGGCTCAGATTTGTTCCAACACGTCACAATTTTGAGCTATACCTCAATTTATAGGGCAAAATATGTGATTTTGGGCTTTTTTGACTGCAAGCCATTAAGCTTGGAAATATTTTTTTAAGCAATCAGAAGGTTAATTGGTCAATTGGATTCAGAGTAAGTTTACTCTTGAGACAGACCAAAAGTTAATTTTTGTTACGATGTGTAATCAACACAGATTCCTCCAGGATTCTTCCAATGATTCGTGCATGAAGTCCTCCAGAACGCCTCCAGGGATTTCACCAGGAATTCCTCCAGGAAATCCGTCAGAGATTCCTCCAGAAAATGCTCTAGGATTTTTTTCTAGATTTCCGCTAAGATGTCCTCCAGGGATTTCTCTAGGAATTTCTTCATGGATTCCACCAGAAAATCCTTATTGTAACTCTCCCGGAGCTCTTCCAGGAATTCCTAGAGCAATTTCATGGATTCCTCCACACATTTTTCCAAGAATTCCTTCAGAAATTCCTCCAGGAGTCCCTCCAGACATTCAACCAAGAATTCCTCCAGGAAGCATCAAATTTGTCTCCATAAATTCCTCGAATTCCTCCTCCAGCAATTCCTCAAGGAATTCCCCTATAAATTGCTGCAAAAATTCCTATAGTAATCTCTCCAGAAATATCTCCAGGAAGTCCTACAGGGATTCCTCAGGAATTTCTCCTAGGATTCTTCTAGGTATTATTCCTGGTATTCCTGCAGGTATTCCTTAAGATGTTCCTCCAGAAAATCCTCCAGGAATTTCTGCCAGAATTCCTGCAATATTTCCTCTAGGGATTCCTCCAAAAAATCCTAAAGGAATTCCTTCTGAAATTTCTCTAGGAGTTCCTCCAGACGGTGTCCGGCCATTTGGCCGCATCATGGTCAAAATAATTTAAAGGCGTGTGCAAACTCTAGATAACATTGTGGTTGTCAATACGATCATCAGAAATATTATCTCTTTTTAAGGACAAACGTCTTGAAATCCCGCTTCATCAGGGCATCAGAACTTCAAACGCACAAATCTCAAGAAGCAAGCTTCAAACAACAGACCATTTTATAATTCTGTTCTTGCTCACTTGTAATTAGCTTAAAATGAGAAGCTCAGGTGTGCTGGTTTTGTTTACGAAGAGATTTGTGCCCTCGAAATCGTGAGTAGGAGTCAAAGTCGGCCATTGAGGCGGCCATTTTGGGATTCTAACAAGTCTGTCCTTAATCATACGTTATTTCTTCCAGTTTTCCCATTAAGGGATTAGTTGGCATTGAAACAACGAATATTTTTGACAGAGACATTTCTTTTTTGAATCATAGGCTGTTTTTTTCGAATTATCTAATATAGGAAACAGTGGCATGATTACTTCTTATTTTTCAGATGCGTGTAATCAGTATGTACCTACCTTTTAATTACGCCTTATTTTCCTTATTTTTTGACAGATGCGCGTATTTCGACTACCACTTGTAATCTTCCTCAGTGTCAGTTATCAGTCGGTACAGGATGAACACTTGTAGCGGTCCTGCCGACCGAAGGAAGCATTCCCCTCCTCGTATTGAATAGTTCAAAAGATCAATGATCACCATTGATCTAAGAAAGAACCCTTTATTTTCCGATGATGCTCCACGCAATTAGTGGATTACATTAGGCGAGTAAAGTTTGAGTTAAGTTTAAGTGGGGGGAAAAGGTAATCTAAATCTTAAGTATGTATATAAGATACATTTTTAAATAAAGTCGGTCCGTCGGTCGGAGTTAGTTTTAACAGAAGAAAAGCGAGTTGTCTTTTACCTTCGATGACAAATTCCGGGTAAAATCAGTGAAAACCCTTGACCACTCTGGTCAACGCGGTGCACAGGTAATCGGTTCCGACAGTTTCCGGTAACAAATCCAAAACCTTAAAAAAATATAGATTCTAAGTACTGAATTGTATCTAATTGAATCAACCATACAAAATCCACACAGCGTACACAATCCAGTCCACCACCACGATTTAGCACCTAAGCCAGTCTACCAACCATTCGCGCCGATTCGTCTCGGTCCCAATAAAAACCGATAATCCAACAACCCCGCTTCTCGAGAATGGAGAATAAATCGTCGATTGTTGTTCGGTTCGTTCCAGATAAATAAATTTATGTTTTATTTAATATAATTATGCTCTGCGCCGTGAATGCGATTGAAAATCACGGACGCGTGCGTCTTCTTCTCGGCTGACTGTGGCGCAGCGCATCGCGAGGCACTGCTGCTGCTGCAACACCTGGTCCAAATCCACACACCACGCTTAAGCCGAAGGTGCTACACTAAGAATTTACAGCCCCATTCTATCAGGAAAAAAGCATTCCCTCGTAGAGCTCTACATGATACCAGTCGAGTCCGTACAATAAATTGATTCGATTCGATTCTTCTTCGCATATTGCGAGTTTGGGAGAAGTTCGTAAAATAAACTTCTGGAGTTAATGTTCATAAATTATAGATCATTCATGATTTCCCAATAGTTGATCGGAAGTGCAGGACTTCAACTTTTCAAGATTTACTGAGGATCAGTTAAAAATGTATTAGTCTGAAGAACCCGAACACTTGATAAGCGACAGTGAAGCGCTTTGAAGAAGAAGACTGGTCAAAACTTCATCAAAAATTGAGTTATGCAGATGTGTCAAATCATCCAAAAACATTTTGAAGCAGAGACCTTTAGATTAATGAGTAAACACGTTTTACACCTACTCCCTCATACCTATCCGCAACAAGGCACGCGCATTGCGCGCCAATATTTATGGCTACCGTTGATCAAACACCCGATTAGGGTGGAAATCTGGTTGAACTTGAACAAACGCTCGGAATCCGGTAGACCCGGGAGGCAGCCATTGTTCTTCGCGCTGGTGCTGCTGCTGAACGACTCTGCTTGGGAAAAATATGATCCGCCCTCTTGTTCGCGGGTGCGCGTCCGCGCTTACACACCAAAATGACCGACTCCCCAAACCCCAAAGACTTACCTCCGGCACCATGATGATTCCGGTTTTGTGCGGGAAAATCAGGTCATGCGGAGTGCTAAAGTTGGTGGCAGTGATGGAACAAGCTTGGATGGACATGCCGCCCTTGGTGTCCTTTACAGAGACCTGGAAGTCGTAGTAGCGACCGGCTTCCAGGCGGCGCGTTAGGATCACGTTCGCCTGGCAGATCGAATTGAACTTGGTGCAAGGGAGGGTTTCGATCTGGACCGTGGAGGAGGAGGCGTCGCCTGTAAAGAAAATCAAAAAGGAAACAGTTGCAGTTAGCTGTGTGCCAAGCAATCAACAAGTTCAGGAGACCGGAATTTAGGAATTATCCAGGAAGTAGGTATTCACAAATCATTCAATTATTCAGGAATCGTCCAGGAATCATCTAATGATCATTCAGGATTCGTTCAAGAGGCATCCGGGAATCATTCAGGAATCATCCAGTAATCGTCCAGGAATCATCCAAGAATTATCCAGAATCGTCCAGAATTATCCAGAATCATCCAGAGGCCATCCAGGAATCAGCCAAGAATCATCCAGGAATCATCTAGGAATCATCCAGGAATTATCCAGGAGTCATCCAGGGATCATCCAGGAATCGTCCAAGAATCATCCTGGCATCATCCAGGAATTATCCAGGAATCATCCAGGAATCATCCAGGAATCATCCACGAATCATCCAGGAATCGTCCAAGAATCATCCAGGAATTGTTCAGGAATCCTCCAGATATCTTCCAGGAATCATTCAGGATCATTTCTTGAGCAATTATCCAGGAATCATCCATGAATAATCCAAGAATCATCCAGGAATCGTACAGAAATCATCCAGGAATCGTCCAGGAATCTTACAGGAATCATTCAGAAATCACCAGGAATCATCTCTGAATCATCCAAGAATCATCCATTAATTATCCAGGACTCTTCCTGGAATCATCCGGGAATTTACCAGGAATCATCCATGAATTATCCAGGAGTTATTCAGAAATCATCCAGAAATTATCCAGGAATCAACTAGAAATCATCCCGGAATCATTCAGTAATCTTCCAGAAATCATCCAGGAATCATTTCGGAGAAAATATTTTCTTCCGATACTCACCAACCAACTCGAACTGCAGCGGGTACTCGAACTCCTCGTCGGTGGCCCGTAACCGGTAGATGACAGAGCCCACGGCGGCATCGGCCGGCACCAGCACCAGCCGCATCCGCGTCGAGGGATCGAACTTGGGATCCAGACCGACCACGGTTCGCTGTATGAGACCGACCAGCAGCCAACACTGCCACATGACGAAGGTGAGGAACATTCTGGAAAAAGAAGGGAGAGAAAGAATAATAATGGGTTGATTAATTGTCGGTTCTATTAGATTTATCTAGTATTAAGTTCTTCAGAGTAATTAGATTGCATAAGCTCATTGATCCAGTCTTGTAGAGGTCCTTAAAACCGTCATACAACTTAAACAGTTCCCAAGAGTACTCATTACGGTAATTGCCCATCGACCTGAACAGTGGACAGTCGAACCACTAATTAACAAATCATTTCTCTTCTACAGTCTGCCTGGAAACCTGACAGCTGACATGACAAGAACAAACCACATTATAACTCGCTCGCAATGGATGGAAGCCTCCAGGCCTCCGCGGGCTAAGCTCATCGTTCATTCATTTGGCGTTGCTGCAAGCACCATCGTTGGCGTTGGTAAGTATGTGGGAATCCGAATCTGTTACGACTGCGTCACCTCATCCGAGGTGTGCGTCTTTATCCGGCGCAGTCGGTGGCTGCCTAGAGATAACCATCGCCATCGATTCGCAGCAGGAGGGCTGCTCTCCACACGGTCCTGACAGTAATCGATCTATTCGGTAGAGGTGCCGTTCCATCCTCCAGTGTGAATGGGGCAGTAATCGTCCCCGGACTGATAAAAAAAAGTCCAGTAGATATACAATACACTGTATTTTAACGTTATAGTACAGTTTATTGTGGTTACCATACAAAATATCAGAAAATAACCATATAACTTATCGTTGTGAACCATATGATGTATTGTGGATGTATCGTGACGATATAAATATCGATTTTGCTTTAACAAATTTGAAACACAAACCATATATTTAATGGTTTTTATAATGTTTGAACATCTCATGTAACAGATTTAATTGTTGTATTATAATACAATAACAATTGCATTCATTTGTTACGTCTTATGATGTAACGCCTAGAAGAAGATAGAAAAAAAAAAACATTCCTTGACAATAAAATGTATTGTTGTATTATGGTTGCGAAATGTATTTGTATGGGATTTTTTATCCGGGATCTTTGCTTACTGAATGTTGACACCGAAAAGGTCCGTTTAGGTATTCTCATTCGCTTGTACAACTGGGACACAAATATCACGTAATGTGCTGCCTACGATTGCATAACTGTCCCATATGAACTCTGCAATTATGGGACTGATATGCGATCACAGGCAGTGTAGTTCACACTCACGGTGCATAAAGGCGATTGACGGGGCTGTTAGTGAGCCACTCCGCATTGAGCTTTTCGCTTTCTAGCTGCTAGCTGTAGGTTCTTGGGTCTCTAGCTTCATAGTTTATGCTTCTGGCTTTTGGATTATAATTTCTGGTTTCAGGTTTAGCTTCCAACATTTGACTTTAGATTTTTAGCTTACAGATTCCAGCTTCTGGTTTATACACACCAAATTTTTCGAAACGCTTCCAGCACAAAAAAATCAGCAAAATAAATTACTGAATTTCAGCAAATTTTTTGCTGAACTTCAGCACAACGTTGCTGATCAACTGTCAAAATTGCTAGATTGTTCAGCAAGTTGAAAAATAATTGCTGATATTCAGTAAATTCATATTGCTGAATGAAATCAGCACAAAAAAAATCAGCAAAATTTGCTGAATACCAGCAAACAAAATTTGCAGTGTAGCTTCTGGCTTATAATTTCTGATTCCTAATTTCTGGCTTCTGTCATCAAGCTTCTGGTTTCGAACCTCTGGTTTCCACTTGGTTTTGGGCTTATAACTTCATGATTCTTGTTTCTGGCTTTTGGCCCTTAGCTTATGGCTTCTGGTTTGGCTTCCAATTTCTGGCTTCCAATTTTTGGCTTCCAGCTTCTGGGTTCGGGTTTCTGGTTTATAACTTCTGGTTTCTGGCTTCTGAATTCTAGCTTCTGGTTTGTAGCCTATGTCTACCACCATATAGTTTCTGGTTTTCTGGCGTCTAGGTTCAATATCATTGCTTCTGGCTTTTGATTTCAAATTTGTGGATTTCGCTTACAACTTCTGGCTTCTAATTTCTGCCTTCCAACTTCCAACTCCTGGTTTATAGTTTTAAGTTTTTGTCTTTTGCCTTTCTGTCTTCAAGCATTAGGCTTCTAGCCTCTGTTTTATACTTTTGTGCTTCCAGTTTTCTGGTTTCTGTTGTCAAGCTTCTGGCTATTAGATTCCCGTTTCAAACTTCTATCTTATAGCTCCTGAGTTTTGGCTTCTAGCTTATGGGTTGTGGCTTCTGGTTTCTAATTTCTTACGTAAATTTTACTAGTTTCTTATTTCTGGAATTCAGCTTCCAGATATTACTGTTTAGTATATGGTTTCTTGCCTGTGGCTTCCTGCTTCTGGCGTAAAGCTTTTGGTTTATAGCTTTAAGCATCTAGTTTTTAGGTTCTG
This sequence comes from Aedes albopictus, assembly GCF_035046485.1. Taxonomy (NCBI): domain Eukaryota; kingdom Metazoa; phylum Arthropoda; class Insecta; order Diptera; family Culicidae; genus Aedes; species Aedes albopictus. The sequence continues at coordinate 108,823,668 of NC_085136.1, forward strand.
GCTACCAGTTTCAGGTTGTCAGCTTCTAGAGTCTTGCTTGTAACGTCAAGCTCTTGGCTTTTGAATTCTAGCTACTGGTTCCCGGATCCTTGTTTCTGACTTTAAGTTTTTGTTTACTGAATTTTGGTTTCCATAAAGTGACTTGAATTTCATGGTTGCTAAGCAAGACTGCTTTTGATTTATAGCTTCTGGTTTCTAGCTGCTGGATCTTGCCTTCAGGCTTTTTGCTTCTGGTCTTTGGCTTTTAGACGCTAGTTTCTGAGTTTTGGCTTCTAGCTTCTTACCTTAAATCTAATTTCTTGCTTCGGATTTCTAATATCTGACTTCTTGCTCTTGGTTTTTGGTTTCTAGCTTCGGGATTTTCGTTTTGACTTCCAGCTTCTGACTTCTGGCTCCTGATTCACAACTTCTGATTTCAGGCTTCTGCCTTCTAGTTGATGTCTGCAAGCTTCTGGCTAGAATCTGTTTCCCACCTTCTAGATCCTGGTTTTCTGAGGTCTAGCTTTTGAATATCAGTTTCTAGCTTTCAATTTCCAATTTTTCGTTTTTGGCTTTATAATTTTTGAATATGGCTATTGACTTCTAACTCCAGTTTTTCCGTTTCTGACTGCCTACTTCTTATTTATAGCTTCTGGGGTTTGGCTTCTAGATTCTGATTTTCGGTTCCAGGTTTCAAGATTCTGACTTCTTGCTACTGGTTTCTTGTTTGTGGCAATTCAAATGATGGTTTCTCGCCTCTGGCTTCCTACTGGCTTGATACTACTTTTAGTTTCCAATTCCTAGCTTCTGGCAAACAGTTTCTGGTTTTTAGCTTCTAGTTTCTTGCTTATAACCACGAGATGCTGGTGTTTGGTTTCTAGCTACTGGCTTCCGGATCCTTGCTTTTGGTTTATGAATTCTGGTTTCTATATAGTGGCTTCACTTTTCTGGTTACTATCGTCTTGCCTCTGGCTTCTGATATATGGTTGATGCTGGCTTTAACCTTCAGCTTCTGGTATTTGGTTTCCAGCAGCTGGTTTTTGCGTTTTGGTTTCCACTTCTTACTTTCAATCTGATTTCTTGCTTCGAGTTTCCAACTTCCCACTTTTAGCATTTTCTTTTCAGATTCAAACTTATATCTTCTGGCTTTTTGTTTCTAGCTTCTAGTTTTGGTTTTGGTTTCCAACTATTGGCTTTGCTTTGATGACTTCCAGCTCCCAGCTTCTGGTTTCTGGTTCCTGGTTTACAACGTTTGGTCTCAGGCTCTTACCGTCCAGTTACTGACGACACGCTTCTGGCTTCTAGTCTCTATTTTCAACATTCTAGCTTCTGGCTTTCTGGCGTCTAGCCTTTGGATTTTATATTCCTGTTTTGAGTTTTTGATATTCAATTTTTGGTTTCTGGCTTCTAGCTTCATAATTCTTGCTTTTGGAATCGAACTTCTGGCTTCCCATTTGTAACTCCCCATTTCTGGTTTTCAGCTTCTGGCTTTTGTCTTCTGGGTGCATCTATCATGCTTCAGGCTTCTAGCCTCTATTTTTTACCTTCCAACTTTATTTTTTTTTTGGTTTCTGACACCAAGCTTTTGGCCATTAGATTCGAGCTTCTAACTTCTGGATTTAGGCTCTTAGCTTGTGGTTTTTGGATTTTGATTTCTGGATTATAGTTTTGATTTATGGTTTTTGGTTTCCTACTTCTGGTGTCAAGCTTTTGGTTTTTGGCTTCTAGCTTTCAGTTTTGATTTTTAGCTTGGGTGTCTTGTGTCTAACTTCTAGCTCCTAACTTTTGGTTTCCAGTTTCTGTCTTACGATCAATTGCTTTTGGTTTTTGGGTTCTAGTAAGTATATGTTTTCTGGATCTTGCAATTTAAATGATTTGGCTTTGAACGTTTTGCTTCTGGCTTTTGGCATCTGGCTCCAGATTCTAGCTTTTGGCTTTTTGCTTCTGTCTTTTGTCTTCCAGCTTCTAACTTTCAATCTCATTCCGAGCATCCAAATTTTGCTCTCTAAATTTTTGCTCCTGGCTTTTGGCTTCTATCTCCTTGCTTCTGGATTTTGGCTTCCAGCTGCTATCTTTTGGCATCCAGCTTGTGGCTTCCATGTTTTGACTTCTTATTTACTTCAAGTTTTAGTTTCTGACTGTTTCCTTCCAGCTTCTGACTTCTAGCTTCTGGCTTCTAGATGTCAAAAACTGGCTTTCAGACTACGGCTAAGCTGAACTTTTATCTTTTAGTTTATGATTTTTTACTTCTAACTTATTTCCGGTTTTTGTCTTCTGGCTTCTTGTTTTGGTTCCAACTTCTACTTTTTTGTTTCTAGTTTTTTGGCTGTCTGCTTATGACTTCCAGCCTTTGGCTTCTAGTTCCTTTCTACACTTCTAGCTGCCAGTTTCTGTTATCTTTCTTCTGATTACTAAATTCTGGACTCTAGCTTCCGGCTTCTAGCTTTTAGCTTAAAGTGTCTGGTTTCTCTTTCTAGCTTCTGGCTAGCAGCTACTAGTTTATAGTTTGTATCTTCTGGTGTCTAACTATGTGCTTCCAGTCTCAGGTTTCCCGCATCTGGCTTACAGCTTCCGGTTTCTAACTTATAGCCCTAAGTTTCTGATTTGAAACTCCCAATTTTCTAGTATTCCGGTGCTATCTGCTTTCTTCTAGCTTTTGGGTTAAAGTTTCCGGCTTCTAGCTTCTGATTTTTTGTGGATTTTAACATCAAGCTTCTATTTTTTAGCTTTTAACTCTTTGTTTGGTGTTTTGAGTCTCTAGGTTTCTATTTCTAGCTTCCAGCTGTTCATTTCTAGCTGCTAGCCTCTGATTTCTATCTTCTGATTATTAGCTTTTGAATTTTAGCTTTCGTCTCATAGTTCTCAGCTTCTAGCTCCTGACTTCAAGTTTCTAGCCTCTAGCTTCTTGTTTCTGTTTCATAGTTTCAGGTTTCTAGCTTTCTGCTTCTGGTTTCTGATCCTCTATTTTTTTTGGTATTTGGTCTCTGATGTCTAGTTTTAGAATTGCAGCACTTGGTTTCATGTTTCTGATTTATAGCATACGATTTCCAGCATCTGGTTTCTTCTAGGTTTCTATTTCCAGATACTTTTCCTGTATTTCTGGCTTTCCTAGCTTCTCGTTTCCGATTTCTGGGTTTTTGCTCTTAGCTTCAGACTTTCTTCAACTGCTTTCTAGTTTTTGGCTTCTAGTTTATATTTTATAGCTAAAAGTTTCAAGCTTCGAGCTGGATTTCAATTTTTGGCATTTAGATTCTGACTTTAAACTTTTAGTTTTGGTTTCCAATATCTGACTGTTAGTTTTTGGTTTCTAGCTTCTGGTTTCTTCTAGATTTTGACTTTTTTTTATTTCCTTTTCTTCTGGCATTTCTTATTTCTGGTTCTAACTTTTTGCTAGTGGTTTTTGGCTTTCCTCTTCTGGTCTCTGGTTCTAAGCTTCTGTTTTCCAGCTTTTGGCTTTGCGTCTCTAGCTTCTAGTTTCTGTTATATAGCTTCATATTTCGAACTTGTTGCTTCTATAATATAGCTTATGGTTTCTGAATTTTTAGTTTTTGTATTCGATTTCTGGCTTTGGCTTTTGGTTTCTGGTTTTTAACTTCTGGTTTTGGTTTATAATTTCTGATGTCTAGCTCCTGGTTTCTAGCTTATGGTTTCTTCGACACATTTTTTTTTTACTTATTCATTTATTTGGCAGGCTCGGGCGCCATCTTCGACACATTGTCTTCCAGATAATTTCCTTCACTTCTGGCTTTGCTAGCTTCTGGTTATTGGCCTCTAGATTTTTGCTCGTAGCATCTGACTTTCCATTTCTGGTCTTCTTCTGTTTCGTGGTCGTCTTCCATTCTTTCTTTTTAAGGTTTCTGGCTTCTAGCTGCTAGTTCCAAGCTTATGATTTCAGGCTTCTAGATTGTGGATTTTAACTTATTTTATTTTGGTTTCTAGTTTCTGCTGACTTCTAGCTTCTGGTTTCTAGCTTCTGACTTCTTCTGGATTTTGACCTTTAATTACTTTCCTTTAGCTTCTGGTTTCTGACTTCTATAGTCTTGCTTGTAGTTTCTGGCTTTTCAAATCTGGTCTCTGCTTCTAAGCTTCTTTTTTAGTTTGTGTCTTCAAATCTCTAGCTTTAAGTTACCGTTTTATTTTTATTTTTTTAAGATTTCTAACTTTGGTTTCGGTTTCAGGATTCAAACTCATGACTTTGGTACTTAGTTTGTGGCCCTCAACTGTTAATTGTAGTTCTTACTTCTGGTTTCTAGCTTCTGGCTTCTTCTAGATTTTGACTTATAGTTAGTTACATGCGTTTACTTGTGGCTTCTGGACTTCAAGATTTTCGCTCGTAGTATCTGCCTTCCCACTTTTGGTCTTTGTGTTTCAGTTTTTTCAGCTTTTGGCTTCTAGTCTCTAGCTTCTTGATTCTGTTTTAAAGCTACAGGTTTCCACATTCTAGCGGCTAGTTTTAAGCTTCTGGTTTCACGCTTCTGACTATTCATATTAGTTTCTGCTTTATTGTTTCTGGCTTCTGTCTTCTGGTTTTTAGTTTCCGGTTTTGATTTTGACTTCCAGCTACTTTCTTTACACTTCAGGCTTTTTATTGCTTCTTTCTGACTTCTAGATATGCGCTACTTGCTTCTGAATTTCTACCTCTGGTTCATAAACCCTTGCTCCTAGTTTTTATTTACTGGAATATAAGTGTAAGCTTTCGGTTGCTTGCTTCTTGTTGCTTGCTTCTTGTTGCTAGCTTCTGAACCCTAGCTTCTTGATTTTAGCTAGCTTTTTTTTGCTAGTTTTTGAATTTCAGCTCTAGGCTTACAGTTTATGGCTTCCTCTAGATTTTGACTCCCAGATACTTTCTTTTACTTCGAGCTTTCCTAGCATTTAGTTTACAACTTCTAGATTTCGCCTGTTGCTTCTGGCTTTTCCGTTCTGGTCTCTGGTTCTAGGATTCTGTTTCTAGTTTCTGTTGTAAAGCTTCAGGTTCCTAGCTTCTAGGTTCTAGTTTCCATCTTCTAGTTTCTGGTTTTAGCTTCTGGTATATTGTTTCTGGTTTCTTACATTTAGTTTTTAATTTCTGGTTCCTTGTTTTTTGCATCTATCTTCTGATTACTAGTTTCTAACTTTTTCTAGATTTTGACTTAAAGTTACTTTTCTTTACTTGTGGCTTTTCTAGCTTCTGGTTCATGACTACTAGATCTAAGCGCTTCTGGCTTTCCCACGGGCTTTCCACTTCTGGTCTCTGGTTCTTAGCTTCTGTTTTCAAGGGTCTGATTTCTAGTTTCTATTTTATAGCTTCTAGCTGCTAGTTTCTAGTTTTTGGCTTCTGGATTTCAAATTTTGGTGTTTGGGCCCTGGCTTCTGGTTTATGGCTTTTAACTTTTGGTTTCTTCTTTTGATTTAGTTACTTTTTTTACTTTAGGCTTTCTTAGTTTCTAGTTTTTGACTTGTAGATATTTGCTCGCAATTTCTGGCATTCCTTTTCAGGCCTTTGGTTATAAGCTTCTGTTTTTTTAGATTTTGGCTTCTAGTCTCTAGCTTCTAGTTTTTTTTTTTTTCTGAATTCTATCTTCTGGTTTCTAGTTTCTTGTTTCTTCTAAGTTTTGGCTTCCAGCTACTTTCTTTTTACTTCTGGCTTTTTTTCTGCTTCTTTCTGACTTCTAAATTTGAGCTCCCAACTTCAGGTTTTCTCCTAGCTTTTTGTCTTCTACTTTCTGGGTTACAGTTGCTTGCCTTCGACTACAAGCTCCTTGTTGCTAGCTTCTGGACTCAAGCTTCTAGATTTTGGCTTCTAGCTTCTGGCTTTAAGTTTCTGGTTTTCAACCTTTGGATTTAAGGTTTTGGTTTCTGTCGTCTATTTTCACCTTATTGCATGAAATCCTGGACTTGGAACACCGATCACATGCCTGAAGCGATGAACCACTACTGTGCCAAACAAAGTCATCAGTCGCCACGTTTAATGTTGAGTTAGGTGTTAAATTATCACCACTCAACCCCAAATGGCATTCCCCTTCGAGGCTCGGTTGACACTTTGAGTTGGTTTTAAGTGCCTGATTCCCGCTGGCCGTCGGCCGCCATCACTGGTAACTACCCAACGACCCAACGCCTCACATTCAAATTGATGCCTAGTAGCATCAAACATTTTTTTAACGAACCATAAACCGCCACACTATCTTTCTTAGCCCCCCTCGAAGGAATGGGGGTGACTTTCCGCGTAACCATAAATCCCGACTAATCGCCGATAAATTACTGCGTTTATAATAAATATGCATAACGCTGCATCGGGGGCCACCGCGCATTTCCAAAGCACCACGCACCGCTCGCACGTGAGTGTGGTGCGACTAGGAGAGGTTTCCATCTAGCTCACCACAATCGACCATTACACCGACGACAAGTAATAGTCTACTGGTGAGCGCCTCACTTCGCGCCATTTGGAGTGTTCTTAAGGCTTCTTACGGCATCATCAGCATCGGCAGCCATGTTGGATATGCGGCTCGAAATTTCAAAGTGATAATTCTCTGCAACCAAAGCGAATATTCGTGTGAAAAAGTATCACTCTATTTGCTCACTCGCAGTGATTACGATGATACTTTTTCTGCTGTGTTGCTGCAGAATTGACAGTTTTTCATCACTTTAAAAACGCGAGACAAACAATCATTGAAAAGCAAAATGCCAATGATTCGTTTGAAAGCTTCGTGATGCGTTATGACACCTTAATCGCAATAAAATGCAGAAAAGTGCCATTGACGACGTCGGTGAGGGACGTACCCCTGTGGTAGTATATTGGCAGTCGATGGCGGCGGCGCCTCCCTCTAATGGCTTCATTAGCCAAATGCCAGTCATGCGATCTACTGGGTATTAACGCCCAACTGCTACTACGGCTGCTGGTCAGGTCCAGCCAATCATAACTTACGCCATTTTACGGTAGTTGGTACATGATCGAATTAATACGCCCTCTGTTCTTTTCCTCTGTCTGTACCTATTAGAATGTTTGCTGAGACTAATAGTTTTACCGACATTTAATAATTAAAAATGGCTTTGACACGGAATCGTGAAAGGCAGATCGTCAAACCAAAACAGACCAAAAGAACTAGTTTGGATACGTACCAAAACTTAAACCTATCATAAACCATTGGTTTTGTTGGTAGATATTCCGACCTTACACACCAAAAATCGATTGAGGGTTTCAGCAATATTTTGCTGAATTTTGCCGAGCTGAAGGCTTCAGCAAAAATTTTGCTGAATTCCAGCAAAATTTTGCTGATTTGTTCAGTAAACTCTGCTGATCACCAGTAACGTTTTGCTGAAATTCAGCAAATTTTGCTGAAAGTTCAGCAAAAAATTTTGCTGGACCCTTCAGCTCGGCAAAATTCAGCAAAATATTGCTGAAAGCGATTAGTGTGTACATCAGGAAATTTTTGGAGATCTCAGTTCTAGTCCTAGTCCTTGTTCTAGTCCTTGTCCTAGTCCTAGTCCTTGTCCTAGTCCTTGTCTTAGTCCTAGTCCTAGTCCTAGTCCTAGTCCTAGTCCTAGTCCTAGTCCTAGTCCTAGTCCTAGTCCTAGTCCTAGTCCTAGCCCTAGTCCTAGTCCTAGTCCTAGCCCTAGTCCTAGTCCTAGTCCTAGTCCTAGTCCTAGTCCTAGTCCTAGTCCTAGTCCTAGTCCTAGTCCTAGTCCTAGTCCAAGTCCTAGGACTAGGACTAGGACTAGGACTAGGACTAGTCTTAGTCCTAGTCCTAGTCCTAGTCCTAGTCCTAATCCCAGTCCTAGTTCTAGTCTAGTCTAGTCTAGTTTAGCTCAGTCAAGAACAACCAAGAAGGCATGGATTATACATGTAGATCTAAGCCCCCACACTTCAGGGTTTTTTTTGGAGCATGGAGAGTACAGACCGTTATAAGAAACGTTCAAAAGGTCAACAGTTAGCGGCCGTAACTTCAGATATCTTTGGAGTACCAGTGTTAGCCCTCTTGGGATGTAACGAAGTTTCTTCTAATTGGGTAAAAAGAAGGATGATCCATAAAATCATTAACAAATATATTTCCATCCACCAAATTCCTTAAACCCACCTCTCTACAAAGCAATCCTAACCAAACTGTCGTCCTCCGGGCTCACCTCCAACACTCCAACGTCCCTCAACTTCCGCACCACATCCTTCAGTGGATCCCCCTCCTGCACCCTATAATACGGCTCCCCGTGCAGCTGGGCCATCATCAGTTCCTGCAAAAAAGCGGCCACTTCGTCCGATCGCCCCTCGAAAGCTTGCTCCACCAGCGTCTGCAGTTTGTCGTTGCACAATTCCAACAGCTGACGCAGCTCATCGGTGTCCATCCGGGGGTCGTCCAACAGTTGGGTCAACTTCCCCAGAATTTCCTCGGCCATTGCTAGGTCCTCATCTAGCACCGGAGTAGTGGAAACAGCAGCAGAAGCAGCACCGCCATCACCAGCTTCAGCCATTTGTTCTCGGTTTGTTGGTAGGTTGGATCGTCGTCGTCTTCTGTCTTCTATGGTGTGAGGTCGGGACTCGGGAGGGGTTGTCTTCGCGAGATGTTTTCCGCCGAGATGTCAAAGGTGTTTCTGGGCCCTTCTACTACGGTTGCTGTGATCGTACAAGCTTTAGCACTTTTTTCTTCCTTCCCATTTGTTACTTCTCGGATGTTGGATGCATTCTGGAAGTCGCGTCGCAACGAGATAAGCGACATGCGACGAAGACGATTGGCGGGCCATAAATTCTCCTCACGGCTGCTGCTGCTGTTGCTGCTAGGCCGAGGCCAGGGAAGCCGAATTGGCACGCTGCGGTGCGCTGCTCGCTGGCTCGCTGGCACCCAGTCAAGATATGGATGGAGGAGGGTAAAGTTCTCCGGTGAAACAATGCAAGATTAATGTGGTGGCTCCAGAACACTGGTACATGCTGGGGAGGAGGGATCGCGGGGAGTAGAAATTGGCATCCTACTTCGGAACATGGTTAGAGGAATCCGACTCCCAGTATCACAGCCGCGTAGGAGTAGTTTGATCAAAATCTTGGTCAAAATTTAGTATGGAATTAATTATGTTTTACTAAAAGTTTATTTTTAAATTTCTAGTAGATTTTCTGTAGTAAACAATTGATTCATGGAATCCTATCAGAATTTCGATTGAAATCTCATTATTATTGCACTCAAAATCTCTTTGGGATTTTGCTCGAATTCTTTACAGAATTCCGTTCAGAGTACCTCCAAGACTTTGGTCGAAATCCCTTCAAAATACTTGTTAGAGTACTACTAGGATGTCCACTCGGAATCCCGTCAGGATTCCACTCGGAATCCCGTCAGGATTCCACTCGGAATCCCGTCAGGATTCCACTCGGAATCCCGTCAGGATTCCACTCGGAATCCCGTCAGGATTCCACTCGGAATCCCGTCAGGATTGCACTCGGAATCCCGTCAGGATTGCACTCGGAATCCCGTCAGGATTGCACTCGGAATCCCGTCAGGATTCCACTCGGAATCCCGTCAGGATTCCACTCGGAATCCCGTCAGGATTCCACTCGGAATCCCGTCAGGATTCCACTCGGAATCCCGTCAGGATTCCATTCGGTATCCCGTCAGGATTCCATTCGGTATCCCGTCAGGATTCCATTCGGTATCCCGTCAGGATTCCATTCGGTATCCCGTCAGGATTCCATTCGGTATCCCGTCAGGATTCCACTCGGAATCCCGTCAGGATTCCATTCGGTATCCCGTCAGGATTCCACTCGGAATCCCGTCAGGATTCCACTCGGAATCCCGTCAGGATTCCACTCGGAATCCCGTCAGGATTCCACTCGGAATCCCGTCAGGATTCCACTCGGAATCCCGTCAGGATTCTACTCGGAATCCCGTCAGGATTCCACTCGGAATCCCGTCAGGATTCCACTCGGAATCCCGTCAGGATTCCACTCGGAATCCCGTCAGGATTCCACTCGGAATCCCGCCAGGATTCCACTCGGAATCCCGTCAGGATTCCACTCGGAATCCCGTCAGGATTCCACTCGGAATCCCGTCAGGATTCCACTCGGAATCCCGTCAGGATTCCACTCGGAATCCCGTCAGGATTCCACTCGGAATCCCGTCAGGATTCCACTCGGAATCTTTTGCAGAGTAAAAGAAAACGTCTGGTTTGGTTCGTTCACTAGATACTAATGAAAATTTTATTTGAATTTCTCTATCGCCTACTATGCCACGCGCTGCTGGGCGTTGCCATGGTAACTTATATATTAGTACATAGGTTCATTGGTCATCGTTGCTTACTTCGATGCCTACTACGATTACAACACTCCTCCCTAAGCAAAGAATCCAATTAACCTATTGTTTTCTTCCAGCTTCAGATTCGCCAGGGCTTTCGTGAACCCATCCGCAGGTTGCTGCTTCGTGCTCACATATCCCAGCTCGATTATTCCTTGCTGTAGCACATCCCGGATGAAGTGGTACCGGATGTCTAGGTGCTTCGTCCGTGGATTGTACCCTTGGTTCCTAGCGATACAGATGGCCGATTGATTATCGCACCGGATTGGAATTCCCTGCACGCCAAACATCTGTGACTGGAAGTGGTGCCACCAAAGTGCTTCCTGGATTGTGCGGGAAAGCGCGATGTATTCCGCTTCGCACGAGGACAAGGCTACTGTTGGTTGCCGCTTCACATTCCACGACACAGCTCCTCCCATGAAGGTGAACACGTACCCAGTAGTGGATTTCCTGGAGTCCGGTTCTCCTCCCCAATCGGCATCTGTGTAGCCAACTAGATTCGATGCCCGATCCTTCGAGTACGTCAGTCGGCTTGATTTCGTACCTCGTAGGTACCGCATGATGCGCTTTACAGCATTCCAGTGACCGCGCCCAGGATTCGAATTGAATTGGCTGACTTGATTGACCGCAAAACTGATATCCGGCCGCGTCGCTTGCGCCAGATAGGTGAGACAGCCCACTGCCTCCTGGTATGGAACTTCTTTCATTTCGCGGGTCTCGTCCGGCGTCGCCGGTGACATCGATTTGTCCAGCTTGATGCTTGCCTCTGCCGGCGTGGAGACTGGGTTGCAGTTCGCCAAGTTGAACCGCCGCAACACGCTGTCGATGTAGTGCTCCTGGTCTACCCACAGCTCTCCGTTCTTCCGGTCCCGCGTGATCCTCAATCCCAGGCAGAAGGTTGCTTCGCCGAGGTCCTTCATTTTGAAGCGATTGTGGAGGAACGACTTCAATCTCCGCTTCAATTTCGCTTCGTTGGTGAAAATTAAGAAATCGTCCACGTAAATGGTGACGAAAATCATTTTCTCACCGTCGACCCGGAAGTACAGGCATGGGTCCACTTTCGACTGCTCCAGGCCGAAATCCTTCAGCGCTTTGTCTAGCTGGTTGTTCCACACACGGCTCGCCTGTTTGAGCCCGTACATTGCCTTCCGCAAGCGACACACTTGTTTGGAGGTGCCAGCAAATCCTCGTGGAAACTCCATGTAGATGACCTCGTCCGCCAGCTCGCCTTGAAGGAATGCAGTGACAGCGTCCATCTGCTCTATATCGAGGTCGTGCTTCACCGCCAGCGCGAGGAGGTAGCGGATGGTGGAATACCGCACCACCGGGGAATACACCTCGTCGTAGTCGATTCCTGGCCGCTGCGAGCACCCTTTCACGACCAAGCGGGCCTTGTACCGCTCGATCTCACCAGTTGGTCCTCGTTTCGTCCTGAAGACCCATTTGTTCCGGATTGCCTTCCGGTCGCTTGGAAGACTGGTTAGCTCCCACGTTTGATTCTCCTCCAGGGCCTTGATTTCCTCACGCATGGCCGCGATCCACTGTTCACGATCCGGCCCGTTGAGCGCCTCCTCGTAGCTTTGAGGGTCATCGACCGTCGTGTTGGAAGACATCGGTGTGGGCTGGGGGGAAACAACTTCGCCAGAAAAAGAACTATACGTAACGAAATCGGAATACTTGCCTGGAATTCGGCGCTCCCGGTCGCTGCGCCTAAGCCCTTGCTGCTCATCAGCTGGCCTACCAAGTTGCGACGGGAGCGCAGGCTCGTTGCTCGCATCCAGAAATTCCGGATCACTTGACTCGCTGTCAGATGATGTCAGCTCTCCAATCTCGTCTTCAGTGAGCTCACCGCCACCGATTCTCGGTTCCGCAACCGGGTTCATCTCGCCAGTCGCAATCGGTTCATCGATCGAGTACAGCTCCATGAACTGTATTTGCTGCTGGTTCTCTTCACGTTCGACCAAATATTGCGGTTCGCCTTCCTGAACCACAACCACGTCGCGGCTGATGCGGATGTCACGCTTGACCGGATCGTATAAACGATACCCCTTGGTACCGTCGGCGTATCCCACGAAAATCGCTTTCTGGGATTTGGCGTCGAACTTTCTTCTTCGTTGCTTCGGGACGTGGACCAACGCTAGTGATCCAAAAATCCTCAAGTGTCCCAAATCCGGCTTCTTACTGGTCCACGCTTCTTCCGGTGTCGTCTCGATTGACCTCGTCGGGCTCCGATTGACGAGGTACGCTGCCGTTGAAACCGCCTCGGCCCAAAATTGCTTCGGTAGGCGCGAATCGTTTAGCATGCTTCGGGCTTTCTCGATGAGCGTCCGGTTCATTCTCTCCGCCACACCATTTTGCTCGGGGGTGTAGGGACAAGTTTTCTCGTGGCGTACTCCATCCTTTGCCATGCTGCGTCTGAACGATGCATTTACGTACTCGGTTCCGTTGTCCGTCCTCAGAACCTTCAGCTTCCGTCCTGTTTGACGCTCGGCCATTGACTTGAACGTTTCATACGCCCCAAACGCTTCGCTTTTTCGTTCCAGGAAATAGAGGAACACCTTCCGGCTCGCATTGTCGATGAATGTCATCACGTAACGGCTGCCACCGAGAGATGGAACTTTGATGGGTCCTACCAGGTCCGAGTGTACCAAGTCCAATAGCCCTTCGGCTCGCGAAACACTGGAAGGAAAAGGATTACGTGCATGCTTACCCTCGATACAAGCGATGCACTCCGGAATAGCGTCATCCCGCAATTCGAAGCCGTCCGCCATCGTCACCAACTTCCGCAAGCTTTGGCGATTCAGATGACCTAGCCGCCTGTGCCAGATGGATGCGCTCGGTGCCATTAGCGCCTGCTCGTTATTCCGGTTGAGTTTGTACAGGCCACCCACGTGTGTGCCGGATGCGATCACGTTCCCATCGTTCTCGCGGACTTCGCATCGCTCCGCGTCGAAAAACACCGTCAGTCCCTTCTGGCAAATTTTGCTGATCGACAGAAGATTGGTGGCCAGTTCCGGGATTTGCAGCACTTCCTGCACTTCGATGGGGCCTTCTTCGAGATCCAGCTTGACCAGACCCTTCGCGACAGACATCATGTTGCCGTTGTTCGCCGTGCCAACCGGGTGCGCCATGTGCTGTTGCTTCACAAAGCCGTTGCCACTCCGAGACATATGGCACGTGGCGCCAGAGTCGAAGTACCACTCCTCACCACTTACCTCACCCATCGCAAAAACACTGCACAATGCTTTGCCCGATGTCCTATGTGGGGTTTGCTTCTGTGGGCACTTTGCTGCAAAATGCCCCCGCTTCTTGCAGTTGTGGCACGTGTCGTCCTTCTTCGGTGTGCCACCGTTGCCACCACGTCGTCGTCGTGCCGGGTTGGAGTACAACGCACCGTCGGCGCCGTCGTTTTTCGGTCCACTCGATAGCTTCACGTCTTGCAAAATTTTTGCCTTCACCGCGTCCGACGTCAACGCAGTGCCCGACGCCTCGAGACCCATTATCATGGGTTCATAGTGCTCCGGAAGTCCCATGAGCAACAACGCAGCCAGCCATGAGTCGTCCACTTTGAAGCCGATTCCCGCAAGTTTGTGCGCCGTGGACATCAGCTCGTCGACGTACGATTCCACGCTGCCGCATTCGTCCAATCGAATCGAGGTTAACTTTCGCAACAACCCGATTTTCCTCGTCAGGCCGTTGTCCTGGAAAGCGTTCCGCAGCTGCTCCCAAGCTTCCTGAGCGTCCTTCGCGTCCTGCACCAGGCTGTAGTTGGTTGTCTCCAGGCTCAAGCAAATCGTGGCCAACGCTCGCAAACTAACCTCCTCATCAATTTGCTGCCCCGCCGGGGGCGATACCGCGTACCACGTGCCCTCGCGAATGAGCGTCATTTTCATCGCGAACGCCCACGTGGAGTAATTTTCGCGTCCCTTCAGCTTCTCGATGATGGGCATGGCGACCGCGCTGATCCGTCCGTTTCCAGCGGCCGGCATTCCGGCTCCGCCCACGGCACCAGGTAATCCAGCTCCGATTCCGCTTGCTCTATTCTGCTGCTGACGGTTCATAGCGAAAATTTTCACTTTTTAACTTTTCTTCTGGCTATGGCCAGCCTCGGGCCCATAACCTTTTGCAGAGTAAAAGAAAACGTCTGGTTTGGTTCGTTGACTAGATACTAATGAAAATTTTATTTGAATTTCTCTATCGCCTACTATGCCACGCGCTGCTGGGCGTTGCCATGGTAACTTATATATTAGTACATAGGTTCATTGGTCATCGTTGCTTACTTCGATGCCTACTACGATTACAACAGAATCCCGTCAGGATTCCACTCGGAATCCCGTCAGGATTCCACTCGGAATCCCGTCAGGATTCCACTCGGAATCCCGTCAGGATTCCACTCGGAATCCCGTCAGGATTCCACTCGGAATCCCATCAGGATTCCACTCGGAATCCCATCAGGATTCCACTCGGAATCCCATCAGGATTCCACTCGGAATCCCATCAGGATTCCACTCGGAATCCCATCAGGATTCCACTCGGAATCCCATCAGGATTCCACTCGGAATCCCATCAGGATTCCACTCGGAATCCCGTCAAGATTCCACTCGGAATCCCGTCAGGATTCCACTCGGAATCCCGTCAGGATTCCACTCGGAATCCCGTCAGGATTCCACTCGGAATCCCGTCAGGATTCCACACGGAATCCCGTCAGGATTCCACTCGGAATCCCGTCAGGATTCCACTCGGAATCCCGTCAGGATTCCACTCGGAATCCCGTCAGGATTTCACTCGGAATTCCGTTCTGGATTCTCATGTCATCAAGAATTCTCTGGATGCCTCACCAGGACTCCACTTGAAATCCCATTAATTAGAGTTTCGATTGGAATTTAATTAGGGGTCCGTTCGTAACGCTCAGAATTGCTTCGAGACTTCGGTCAAAATCCCATTAGGAATCCTGTTAGAATTTCTATTGGCATTGCATTGGTTTAGGATTCCTATCGGAATACTACCACATCCCAGTCGGATGTCCCTCAGGATTTCAGTGAGAGTCAAATCTTAATTCCAATCGGAACCCCATAATGATTTCACACGGATTTTCTCCAGGATGCCGGAATTTTATAAGGAAAACTATAGGCATCGTCTCCCATCGGAATTCCATAAAAATGCCTGGTCAAATCATTAAGAAATTCATATTGAAGCTCCACCACGACCCACGATTCCCATCTAAATTCCAGTCGGATTTTTCTCAGAATTCCAGTAAGAATCTAATGAGGATACCAATCGGAATCACTTGAGTATTTTATTTTGAATATTTTTAGGGATACCCTAGGATGCCAGATGCCTGTTGGAACCCCGTAAAGATTCTTGCCGAAGTTCTATCATGGTTTTTGTCGGAATTCCACCAGGATTCTTTTTGATATCTCATTAGGATCCCATTCAATGAACCTGCCGAATTCCAGTTGTATTCCCATCAGGGCTCTCACTGCAATCCCAATCCAATGAGGAATCTGAACAGAATGCATCAGAATTCTTGCCAGAGTGTTATCCAAATGCCTTTCAGGATTTACGTAACATTATTGTTGGATTTCTGTTGAATTCTGATCGAGATTCCAGTCTGAAACACACCAGAATTTTTATTGGAATCTTATTAGAATTTCTGTTGAAAATAATAAGAACATCCGTTGGAAACCTAGAAGGATTTCTTTTCGCAACTTCTGTACAAATCTTATAAGAACTTCTGTCGGATTCCTCTCAAGATACTCATCGACCGCCAATTTAGCAGGAAAAGTATGAGTTGTGTCAATGTCAGTACACTCCACTTCTTTGAGATCGCTCGCATTCTACTGATCCATTACAAGACACCAATCCGCTCAAGATTGAATATCGCACTCAAAAACGGTATTGTGTTCTCTAGGCACCCTTCCATTTAGTCTTTGTTCCTCTTGTACTTCCACGATGGATGCTCTCGCAGGTCTGGATCAACCTGGAAAAAAGGTGAGATCGATCAAAACGTGAATGGACCCAAACCCGCAAAGCCATTCACTCAGGGGTCCTAAAGTGCATTTACCTAAAGGTACTTGCCTGTCTTCGATAAGTCGTTCTACCTTGGATGTACCTTCGAAGTACCTATCTTCTGCGGCTGAATCGTGAAAGATGGCAAATAATTACAATGCTCTCACTCGGTGATGGCCGTGATGGCACTCTCAGAGCCTCAGCCAGCAAAAGGAAATGCACACCGTCTCGCACTGCGCAGAACTAAAAAAACGATTAAAACTGATGAATACTTCTCCGGAAAGCGGAGAAAAACGAGAAAAGGCAGAAAAACAAAAGCTCTGCCAGCAAAGGTCACTGCGGAGAAGATTGCTCACGCTTAATTCAATCAACCGCCGGAGCAGCGAAATGATCCTCATCAAAATTCCGACTGTTGCTGTTGTTGCTGCGACCTTTGACACCGTCCGTCGTCTTCGCCATTTCCGATCAGATCCCGTCCGAGCGATTGTAATTACACATCTGCTCTGTAAGAACCGCGCGGCCGCGCTGCGCAGTGTCACGTGGAGAACCAGAACACCACACGGACGGGATCAACGCGCAACGAACGGGACCATAAATTACCCCCACCAACCATCACTAAGGAGGGCCTTCGTTGGGCGCGACTTTGTAACGAGTGCAGACCCTAGACCTAGACCATTATCATGTACCATTAGACCCGTCGCTGCCAGAAGAGATTAGGTTTCCACAGTAGTTGACCCCGGGGAGAGTCGGGAAAGGTCGTCACTTCTATTCTCTGCCAACGCGGGCAACCAAGAGGATTAGGTACAAGAGCTAGAAACAACGGTGATGACGGCGACGTGAATCAAAGGAAGATAAGCGACTGTTGCACACAGGAGTAGCGGGGTGCATGACATGGTTGAAATCCTTAATCACGTTTCATTGTTGGAGAACTTAAGACCTGAATAATCATCAGGAATCATTCTGGAATCTCGTCAGGATTCTGCTTTGAACCCCGTCAGAAATCTGATTGGAATCCCGTCAGGATTGGCTAAAATATAAACGACTCATTAAAAAGTGATCATTTTCCGTAACAAAATCAGAAATTGCCAATAAAGAAGTAGGGGTGGGAGCAATAATAAACTATAAAATTTCCATAAACAAATCAAAAAGTGCATAAATAAATCAAAATTTCCCATAAATAATTGATTTTCGAGCAATAAAAAACGTCGGAATTTCCACGAATAATTCAATAATTGCAATAAATAACTACATTTTTTCCACCAAAACAGTTAAAATTTTCCATAAATAAATCTGATTTTTCCATAAATAATTTAAAAATTTCCAATTGAAAAACATCAAAAAAGCAATTGAAAATTTAGCAATAAATAGGAACTGATGAGCAAGGTAAAAGTACCTGCTGAGCCATGCGGCGAAGCCGCATAGAGGATTGAGGAACTGAGGCGGCAGAAGGCCGCCGATGTTTCCGAAATCCGATGCGCCGTAACTGCGTCGATTCGGTTCTAGGCGATCCACAGATCCAAGAATTTGCCCGTTATAATGCGAACAGAGATGTTATCCCTTTTTAAGTCCGACGAGCGTTAGCGAGTTCGGACAGCAAGCGATTGTCTGTTAAATTGCACAATAGTTTCAGTCTTTCTATCATAGTTCTATAATGTAGTATGTTCGAAAATTTTTGTTGGAAAAATATAGTTTTTTTATTGCAATTGTTGATTTATTTGTGGAAATTCTTACATTTTTTATTGCTAGAAAATCAATTATTTATGGGAAGATTCGATTTATTTATGCGCTTTTTGAATTGTTTATGGAACTTTTCTAGTTTATTATTGCTTCCACCCCTAATTATTTATTGGTAATTTTCGAATTATTTATGGAAACTTTTTAATTTATTATGGGACGATTAATTGGCTGCCGTCAGGATTCCACTCGGAATCCCGTGAGGATTCCACTTGGAATCCCGTCAGGCTTCCTCTCGGAATCCCGTCAGGATTTTCCTCGGAATCCCGCCAGGATTCCACTTGGAATCCCGTCAGGATTCCACTCGGAATCCCGTCAGGATTCCACTCGGAATCCCGTCAGGCTTCCTCTCGGAATCCCGTCAGGATTCCACTCGGAATCCCGTCAGGATTCCACTCGGAATCCCGTCAGGATTCCACTCGGAATCCCGTCAGGATTCCACTCGGAATCCCGTCAGGATTCCACTCGGAATCCCGTCAGGATTCCACTCGGAATCCCGTCAGGATTCCACTCGGAATCCCGTCAGGATTCCACTCGGAATCCCGTCAGGATTCCACTCGGAATCCCGTCAGGATTCCACTCGGAATTCCGTCAGGATTCCACTCGGAATTCCGTCAGGATTCCGCTTGGAATCCCGTCAGGATTTCGCTTGGAATCCCGTCAGGATTCCGCTTGGAATCCCATCAGGATTCCTCTTGGGATCCCGTCAGGATTCCGCTTGGAATTCCGTCAGGATTCCGCATGGAATCCCGTCAGGATTCCGGTTGGAATCCCGTCAGGATTCCGGTTGGAATCCCGTCAGGATTCCGGTTGGAATCCCGTCAGGATTCCGGTTGGAATCCCGTCAGGATTCCGGTTGGAATCCCGTCAGGATTCCGGTTGGAATCCCGTCAGGATTCCGCTTGGAATCCCATCAGGAATCCTCTTGGGATCCCGTCAGGATTCCGCTTGGAATTCCGTCAAGATTCCGCTTGGAATCCCGTCAGGATTTCGCTCGGAATACCGTCAGGATTTCGCTTGGAATCCCGTCAGGATTCCGCATGGAATCCCGTCAGGATTCCGCTTGGAATCCCGTCAGGATTCCCCTTGGAATCCCGTCAGGATTCCGCTTGGAATCCCGTCAGGATTCCGCATGGAATCCCGTCAGGATTCCGCTTGGAATCCCGTCAGGATTCCCCTTGAAATCCCGTCAGGATTCCGCTTGGAATCCCGTCAGGATTCCGCTTGGAATCCCGTCAGGATTCCGCTTGGAATCCCGTCAGGATTCCGCTTGGAATCCCGTCAGGATTCCGCTTGGAATCCCGTCAGGATTCCGCTTGGAATCCCGTCAGGATTCCGGTTGGAATCTTGTCAGGATTCCGGTTGGAATCCCGTCAGGATTCCGGCTGGAATCCCGACAGGATTCCGGTTGGAATCCCGTTAGGATTCCGGTTGGAATCCCGTCAGGATTCCGGTTGGAATCCCGTCAGGATTCCGGTTGGAATCCCGTCAGGATTCCGGTTGGAATCCCGTCAGGATTCCGGTTGGAATCCCGTCAGGATTCCGGTTGGAATCCCGTCAGGATTCCGGTTGGAATCCCGCCAGGATTCCGGTTGGAATCCCGTCAGGATTCCGGTTGGAATCCCGTCAGGACTCCGGTTGGAATCCCGTCAGGATTCCGGTTGGAATCCCGTCAGGATTCCGGTTGGAATCCCGTCAGGATTCCGGTTGGAATCCCGTCAGGATTCCGGTTGGAATCCCGTCAGGATTCCGGTTGGAATCCCGTCAGGATTCCGGTTGGAATCCCGTCAGGATTCCGGTTGGAATCCCGTCAGGATTCCGGTTGGAATCCCGTCAGGATTCCGGTTGAAATCCCGTCAGGATTCCGGTTGGAATCCCGTCAGGATTCCGGTTGGAATCCCGTCAGGATTCCGGTTGGAATCCCGTCAGAATTCCGATTGGAATCCCGTCAGGATTCCGGTTGGATTCCGCTTGGAATCCCGTTAGGATTCCGCTTGGAATCCCGTCAGGATTCCGCTTGGAATTCCGTCAAGATTCCACTTGGAATCCCGTCAGGATTCCACTTGGAATCCCGTCAGGACTCCACTTGGAATCCCGTCAGGACTCCACTTGAAATCCCGTCAGGACTCCACTTGGAATCCCGTCAGGACTCCACTTGGAATCCCGTCAGGACTCCACTTGGAATCCCGTCAGGACTCCACTTGGAATCCCGTCAGGACTCCACTTGGAATCCCGTCAGGACTCCACTTGGAATCCCGTCAGGACTCCACTTGGAATCCCGTCAGGACTCCACTAGGAATCCCGTCAGGATTCCACTTGGAATCCCGTCAGGATTCCACTCGGAATCCCGTCAGGATTCCACTCGGAATCCCGTCAGGATTCCACTCGGAATCCCGTCAGGCTTCCTCTCGGAATCCCGTCAGGATTCCACTCGGAATCCCGTCAGGATTCCACTCGGAATCCCGTCAGGATTCCACTCGGAATCCCGTCAGGATTCCACTCGGAATCCCGTCAGGATTCCACTCGGAATCCCGTCAGGATTCCACTCGGAATCCCGTCAGGCTTCCTCTCGGAATCCCGTCAGGATTCCACTCGGAATTCCGTCAGGATTCCACTCGGAATTCCGTCAGGATTCCGCTTGGAATCCCGTCAGGATTTCGCTTGGAATCCCGTCAGGATTCCGCTTGGAATCCCATCAGGATTCCTCTTGGGATCCCGTCAGGATTCCGCTTGGAATTCCGTCAGGATTCCGCTTGGAATTCCGTCAGGATTCCGCATGGAATCCCGTCAGGATTCCGGTTGGAATCCCGTCAGGATTCCGGTTGGAATCCCGTCAGGATTCCGGTTGGAATCCCGTCAGGATTCCGGTTGGAATCCCGTCAGGATTCCGGTTGGAATCCCGTCAGGATTCCGCTTGGAATCCCGTCAGGATTTCGCTTGGAATCCCGTCAGGATTCCGCTTGGAATCCCATCAGGATTCCTCTTGGGATCCCGTCAGGATTCCGCTTGGAATTCCGTCAGGATTCCGCATGGAATCCCGTCAGGATTCCGGTTGGAATCCCGTCAGGATTCCGGTTGGAATCCCGTCAGGATTCCGGTTGGAATCCCGTCAGGATTCCGGTTGGAATCCCGTCAGGATTCCGGCTGGAATCCCGTCAGGATTCCGGCTGGAATCCCGTCAGGATTCCGGCTGGAATCCCGTCAGGATTCCGGTTGGAATCCCGTCAGGATTCCGGTTGGAATCCCGTCAGGATTCCGCTTGGAATCCCATCAGGAATCCTCTTGGGATCCCGTCAGGATTCCGCTTGGAATTCCGTCAAGATTCCGCTTGGAATCCCGTCAGGATTTCGCTCGGAATCCCGTCAGGATTTCGCTTGGAATCCCGTCAGGATTCCGCATGGAATCCCGTCAGGATTCCGCTTGGAATCCCGTCAGGATTCCCTTTGGAATCCCGTCAGGATTCCGCTTGGAATCCCGTCAGGATTTCGCTTGGAATCCCGTCAGGATTCCGCATGGAATCCCGTCAGGATTCCGCTTGGAATCCCGTCAGGATTCCCCTTGAAATCCCGTCAGGATTCCGCTTGGAATCCCGTCAGGATTCCGCTTGGAATCCCGTCAGGATTCCGCTTGGAATCCCGTCAGGATTCCGCTTGGAATCCCGTCAGGATTCCGCTTGGAATCCCGTCAGGATTCCGCTTGGAATCCCGTCAGGATTCCGGTTGGAATCTTGTCAGGATTCCGGTTGGAATCCCGTCAGGATTCCGGCTGGAATCCCGACAGGATTCCGGTTGGAATCCCGTTAGGATTCCGGTTGGAATCCCGTCAGGATTCCGGTTGGAATCCCGTCAGGATTCCGGTTGGAATCCCGTCAGGATTCCGGTTGGAATCCCGTCAGGATTCCGGTTGGAATCCCGTCAGGATTCCGGTTGGAATCCCGTCAGGATTCCGGTTGGAATCCCGTCAGGATTCCGGTTGGAATCCCGTCAGGATTCCGGTTGGAATCCCGTCAGGATTCCGGTTGGAATCCCGTCAGGATTCCGGTTGGAATCCCGTCAGGATTCCGGTTGGAATCCCGTCAGGATTCCGGTTGGAATCCCGTCAGGATTCCGGTTGGAATCCCGTCAGGATTCCGGTTGGAATCCCGTCAGGATTCCGGTTGGAATCCCGTCAGAATTCCGATTGGAATCCTGTCAGGATTCCGGTTGGATTCCGCTTGGAATCCCGTTAGGATTCCGCTTGGAATCCCGTCAGGATTCCGCTTGGAATTCCGTCAAGATTCCACTTGGAATCCCGTCAGGATTCCACTTGGAATCCCGTCAGGACTCCACTTGGAATCCCGTCAGGACTCCACTTGAAATCCCGTCAGGACTCCACTTGGAATCCCGTCAGGACTCCACTTGGAATCCCGTCAGGACTCCACTTGGAATCCCGTCAGGACTCCACTTGGAATCCCGTCAGGACTCCACTAGGAATCCCGTCAGGATTCCACTCGGAATCCAGTCAGGATTCCACTCGGAATCCCGTCAGGATTCCACTCGGAATCCCGTCAGGATTCCACTCGGAATCCCGTCAGGCTTCCTCTCGGAATCCCGTCAGGCTTCCTCTCGGAATCCCGTCAGGCTTCCTCTCGGAATCCCGTCAGGCTTCCTCTCGGAATCCCGTCAGGATTCCGCTTGGAATCCCGTCAGGATTCCGCTTGGAATCCCGTCAGGATTCCGCTTGGAACCCCGTCAGGATTCCGCTTGGAACCCCGTCAGGATTCCGCTTGGAATCCCGTCAGGATTCCGCTTGGAATCCCGTCAGGATTCCGCTTGGAATCCCGTCAGGATTCCGCTTGGAATCCCGTCAGGATTTCGCTCGGAATCCCGTCAGGATTTCGCTTGGAATCCCGTCAGGATTTCGCTTGGAATCCCGTCAGGATTCCGCATGGAATTCCGTCAGGATTCCGCTTGGAATCCCGTCAGGATTCCGCTTGGAATCCCGTCAGGATTCCGCTTGGAATCCCGTCAGGATTCCGCTTGGAATCCCGTCAGGAATCCGCTTGGAATCCCGTCAGGATTCCGCTTGGAATCCCGTCAGGATTCCGCTCGGAATCCCGTCAGGATTCCGCTCGGAATCCCGTCAGGATTCCGCTTGGAATCCCGTCAGGATTCCGCTTGGAATCCCGTCAGGATTCCGCTTGGAATTCCGTCAGGATTCCGCATGGAATCCCGTCAGGATTCCGCTTGGAATTCCGTCATGATTCCGCTTGGAATCCCGTCAGGATTCCGCTTGGAATCCCGTCAGGATTCCGCTTGGAATTCCGTGAGGATTCCGCTTGGAATCCTGTCAGGATACCACTTGGAAACCCGTCAGGATTTCACTCGGAATACCATCAGGATTTCGCTCGCAATCCTGTCAGGATTCCGCTTGGAATCTCGTCAGGATTCCGCTTTGAGTCCCGTCAGGATTACGCTTGGAATCCCGTCAGGATTCCGCATGGAATCCCATCATGATTCCGCTTGGAATTCCGTGAGGATTCCGCTTAGAATCCCGTCAGGATTAAGGTTGCAATCCCGTCAGGATTCCGGTTGGAATCCCGTCAGGATTCCGGTTGGAATCCCGTCAGGATTCCGGTTGGAATCCCGTCAGGATTCCGGTTGGAATCCCGTCAGGATTCCGGTTGGAATCCCGTCAGGATTCCGGTTGGAATCCCGTCAGGATTCCGGTTGGAATCTTGTCAGGATTCCGCTTGGAATCCCATCAGGATTCCGCTTGGAATCCCATCAGGATTCCGCTTGGAATCCCGTCAGGATTCCCTTTGGAATCCCGTCAGGATTTCCTTTGGAATCCCGGTTGGAATCCCGTCAGGATTCCGGTTGGAATCCCATCAGGATTCCGCTTGGAATCCCGTCAGGATTCCCTTTGGAATCCCGTCAGGATTTCCTTTGAAATCCTGTCAGTATTCCGCTCGGAACCCCGTCAGGATTCCGGTTGGAATCCCGTCAGGATTCCGCTTGGAATCCCGTCAGGATTCCAGTTAAAATCCCGTCAGGATTCCGGTTGAAATCCCATCAGGATTCCGCTTGGAATCCCGTCAGGATTCCCTTTGGAATCCCGTCAGGATTTCCTTTGAAATGCTGTCAGTATTCCGCTTGGAATCCCGTCAGGATTCCCCTTGGAATCCCGTCAGGATTCCCCTTGGAATCCCGTCAGGATTCCCCTTGGAATCCCGTCAGGATTCCCCTTGGAATCCCGTCAGGATTCCCCTTGGAATCCTGTCAGGATTCTCCTTGGAATCCTGTCAGGATTCCCCTTGGAATCCCGTCAGGATTCCCCTTGGAATCCCGTCAGGATTCCCCTTGGAATCCCGTCAGGATTCCCCTTGGAATCCCGTCAGGATTCCAGTCGGAATCCGGTCAGGATTCCAGTCGGAATCCGGTCAGGATTCCAGTCGGAATCCGGTCAGGATTCCAGTCGGAATCCGGTCAGGATTCCACTCCGAATCCGGTCAGGATTCCACTCGGAATCCCGTCAGGATTCCACTCGGAATCCCGTCAGGATTCCACTCGGAATCCCGTCAGGATTCCGCTTGGAGTGCTGTGAGGATTCTGCTTGGATTTCTGTAAGGATTCCGCTTGGAATCCTAGTGGAATCTTAACGCAAGGCCTGCGACAAGGATTGCAAGAGGAGTCCAACTGATGTGAAGGTTAGATTCAATCAAGATTCATCAAAGATCCCGTCACATGGCATGTTAAAAGAAAATTGGAATTCCATCCAACTTAACATAATAATTGCTGAAACACTCATAATGTTCCTATAGCAATACCTATAAGCTTCCGTTGATCAGATATCAACAAGATTCTTACAGGAATTCGATTGGAGTCTAGACAGGATACAAATACCTCGACAAAATTTCAGCAGGAATCTCAACACGGCTGGGTACTTTTGCATAATCCCGACAAGAATTCAACAGAATTACAGTATGAATCCTTCAATATGAATCAAACAGGATTCAAATATGAATCCAAGAAGGTTCAACAGGAATTGATATAGGATTATGACAGAAAGCCCAACTTGATTCAGGCTGTAATTTTGACAGGATTCTGGTAGTAGACTTAACAGAGTCTGACAGGTATTTTGACGAAAATCCAAACAGATTGAATTTATGTATGACCACAAAGAAATTTCCACAGGAAGGCAATAGAACTCAAACAGGAATCTCGACGCAATAAGAACAGCTACCTTGATAGGATTCTGACAGAAGTCTTCACGGGATTTCGGAAAACCTCGTCAGGATGCTCATATCAACTTCAGCAGGACTCGCTCAACATTCTGATAGGAATCCTAACGGGCTGCCAATAAGAATTGTATTAAGACATTGAAAGGAATCCAATAGGATTTCCAAAAGGATACCAAATTTCAACAATAAGTTTGACAAGATTACAACTGAAATCTCGACAGAATTCTAATACAAGAGAGCTTGCCTCGAAGAACACCGCCAGAATTCCGATAAGAACTCCGCAATTAAGAAGATATGTACACCTAATAATGTACGTGCTTTGTACCATTTAGAGATTCGAAAGAACTTACAGGACATGGAATAGTTCTGCGAAAACCCTCCTATCAATAAGTGTTTCTCACGCATCGCCTCCAGCGCCTAACCACGGTGCACTTGGACAGCATCATGATTTGTTATCACAAGGACCCCATTCGTCTCAATCACCCGTCCAACGTCCGACCGGGACCAGTCAAATGTCAACTACCGCTTGGCTGAGCTGCATACAGCACCCCGCGGTAACTAGCAATCCCATCTCTTGTTCTTCTGCTTCTCGCTCGGGCGCTCGATTCCTGCATCCATCGCGCCATAGAGTGCGGGTAAGGCCCAACCACACCAAGGCGGGTGGGTCATTCCATAAATCGCTCAACCTTTCACACCAACAGCAACACCACCAGCTTCACCTCGCTGGAAGGTCCCTTCTTGCACTGCACAGTCTTCGGCCGTGCCTCCTATCGACCATTTCGCATAATTTCAGCGAACCTATCAACACTAATCGCGATGCCTATCAATCAGCGTCGCTCACGGCGTTCGTTGGTGGCGGCGGCGGCCAGATCGAGGTCCCTCGGGCGCAGGGCGAAGCTGAAGCCCGGCGGAGTGGCCCTACCTTTTCACTCGCGCGCGGTTAATATGTTGCTCCTAACGACCTAGCCATTGCGCTTGGGCTGCCCGCTTTGTGCCACGGGTCGTTATCTCACCTACGTGATCTAGGGTGTGTAGAGGAGGGTGGGGAAAATTTTCGATCTTGGGTTAATCACCCAGACTCCGGAGCATCTTTGAACCTTCACGAATAAGTTCCGTGCCTGAAGACTTTGCAAAGGTCACTGCTTACGCTAATAGATTTCAAGGTCTTACTTTGGGTAGTTATTGGATGATTGGGAATTCACCTTATTTTGAAAGTGTTCGATCAACTGTAACCAAACCTTGATTAACACAAAAGTTTGCCCCTTTGTACCCTATAATACAACTCGAAGACTTTTGTAAGCTCAACTTCAGCGACCCGGCGAACTGGACACAGTTGGGTCATTGTTCTTTTGGTGATTTCAGCAGCAAGTTCTGAGGTGGCCCTACCAGAAACCTAACCGGAGGCAGTCGAACCTTGTGCGGTTTTTATCATTGCAGTCAAGGGGGATGCTGAATAGTAGGTAGTTACAGTGAGAGGGTCCTTGCGCGCGGGCCCTCGAGATTAATTACCGGTGATAGCAAACCGCGAGACACCCGCGACTCAAAGTAACAGTAACTCATTTCTGTCATTATTTATCACCTATTTCTCAGTCAGCGCAGTGTTCAGGAGAATAAATAAGGCACCGCGCGTGTTACAAAAATGCGAACAACAGTTGCGGCGCAGGGGTGGCCGTTTGACGATTTTGAAATCCGCGTGCCCGTGGCGACAGCTGCCACCATTTGTTAGCTGAATTGGGTACCCCCCTCCGGATCAGAACGACTTCCGTGGACATTTATCATGTAGAAATACGTTGTTCTGAATGTTGCAATTCTCAGCTGCACACGTTTAGGTACTGGCGCTTCGACGCAATGGCAACACCTTAGAAGCAACGTAATGACCAGAAAAAACCTAGATTAATCCACCTACTGGTGATAGTGCCTTTCTCGTCGAATATGTACTCAAGAGCCATAAGCCGAAGTGTTCCTGAATTCTGGGAATACTCTAGAACGTAACAAATCTCATCTTCTTCTTTTATCACAGTTCTCGTTGACTTTTTACGGCATCATCAGCATCGGCAGCCATGTTGGATTTGTGGCTCGAAATTTCAAAGTGATAATTCTTTGCCACCAAAGTGAATATTCGTATGAAAAAGTATCATCCTATATGCTCACTCACAGTGATTGCGATGATACTTTTTCTTATACGTTACTGCAGAATTGACAGTTTTTTATCAATTCAAAAATGGGAGGCAAACAATCATTGAAAAGCAAAAAGTCAATGATTCATTCGAAAGCTTAGTGATGCATCATGGCACCTTAACAATGGGGGAGTAACTTTAAAATTTAAAAATTTCATTATCAAGATATTTCGGCAATTTTTTCTCTGCACACTTTAGCCTTTATTTAATTATCATTGCATTGGTTATAAGAGTTATGTAACATTTGACAAAAAAAAGTGCAAGCTAGTGAAATTTCTCATAATAAAACCCATTCAAACTTCAACCGTGTTACAGAGCGCGAGGGCTCAACCAGTTGCATCTAAATTGTGCCTAGTAATTTCAACCGCAAAAGGGGATTGATGCTATAAAATTAAAATTTCCCCATACAACGTTGATTCATCTTACTGTATAATTACGTCTCAGGAATCTAAAATGGTGTGATTTGACAAGATTGCTTTAATTTTTATTGATATTTTGTTCTTTTACGCATTTTTATCGCTTGCATTGATTTTGTTCACTTTCGTAATTCCAGCGATGCATTCAATCCTGATTCTGCAACACTGCTGGCCATCTTAGGTGTGGTCAGAGACTATTTTCTTGCTGCCGGTTTATCTGGTTATCCAACATTTTTGATGATTTGATGTGCATATGAGGGTTTGGTTCACTTTTTTAACTGGCCAGTTCCGGCGGGACACCTGGAACCGGTTCCGGAACACAACCGGTTCAGATATGTTATTTGTGGATTGATTGGTAATTATCGGTGACAAATATCGGAAACAGCTTGTTAAGCGTTACGCGTTTCGACCTACTATTCTTCGGTCATCGTCAGACGCATTCAGTTGGATTCACCCCTTCAACTTCTTCAGTTTAATATCCATATAAGCGGTTCATATATGGTTTGACACATGGTTTGACACTATTTTCCTGCTTACCGTTCATCTGGTTATCGAAAAAGCCGCTCTTTGATGTATCGCATGCATGGGTTTGGTTTACTTTTTTAATTGGCCACTTCCGGCGGGACACCTGGAACCGGTTCTGGAACACAACCGGTTCAGATAAGGTATGAAACTATTTTCCTGCCTACCGTTCATCTGGTTATCAAAAAAGCTGCTCTTTGATGCGTCGCATGCATGGGTTTGGTTCAATATTTTTTTATGGCCACTTCCGGCAGGACACCCGGAACCGGTTCCGGAACACTACCGGTTCAAATAAGGTTTAAAACTACTTTCCTGCTTACCATTCAACTGGTTATCGAAAAAGCCGCTATTTGATGTGTCGCATGCATGGGTTATGTTCACTTTTATATTTGGCCACTTCCGGCAGGACACCCGGAACCGGTTCCGGAACATGACCGGTTCAGATATAGTCTGAGACTATTTCCCTACTTCCCGTTCATCAGATAATTAAAAATGCCGTGGTTTGATGGGTCGCATGCATGGGTTTGTTGCATTTTCATATCTGGCCCCTTCCTGGGGTACCGGTCCGGAACGCCTAAATGGCCATAACTCCGGAACGGCTTGACCGATCCGAACCATTTTCAATAGGAAACAATGGGACCAGATTCCGCGTCGAATGAACCGTCGGTCGTTAAAATCGGTTGATGTTTACTATCTAAAAGTTAGGTGACCTTTTTTGTACACACACACACACATACGCACACACATACATACACACACACACACACACACATACACACACACAGACATCATCTCAGCTCGTCGAGCTGAGTCGATTGGTATATAACACTTGACCCCTCCGGAGGCTCTATAAAATTATCGTTTTTGGAGTGAACATATAGCCTTTCGGTACACCTTGGTGTACGAGAAAGGCAAAAAGACGATTCTAGCCTCAAGCGAAGCTCGTTTGGTTTTTCTAACTTTGTGCAACTTTGTTGGCGATAGATGGCTATCTAACTGGCTGATTCCATATCGGGACACACGGAGAGAGATTAGATTGACTCTTGCCGTAAAGTTTTATGACAGATTTCAACAGTGTTGCAGGCAGAGTAGCAAATATGTTCGAAACGACCACCAGTGAAGGCAGACCACGAATTGGTTAGGATAGGTTCTTCCGATAATCGCATCTGGTGTGATCAATTATCCCTAAATGAACTCCTGGAGAAATGTCTCAAAGAATCTGTGGAAGAATTTCGGAAGGAACCATTGGAGCAATTTTTGATTTTTGGTTTCATGAACGAAATCCTTGAGCAGTTTCTGAAGAAATTCTTGGAAGATTTTCTGAAAAAATTCCTGGAGTAGTTTGTAAAGGAATCCATGAACTTGTTTTGGAAGGAATTCTTAAAAGGTGTTCTAAGGGAATTCTTGGAGAAATTGCTGGTGCAATCTCATAAGAGGAAATTTCTAAAGGAAACTTTGGATAAATTTTTGAAGGAATTCTAAATTTCTGGTTTTCCGAAGGAATTCGTGGAAAACTTTCCAAAAAAGATCCCCGGATATCTTCTTCTTCTTTATAACTCTATGTCCCCACTGGGACTTGGCCTGCCTCTCTTCAACTTAGTGTTCTTTGAGCACTTCCACAGTTATTAATTGAAGGGCTTTCTTTGCCTGCCATTGCATGAATTTGTATATTGTGAGGCAAGGACAATGATACGCAATGCCCAGGGAATCGAGAAAATTTTCCCGACTGGAACGGGAATTGAACCCGCCGTCTCCGGATTGGCGATCCATAGCCTTAACCATTAGGCTAACTGGAGACCCCATACCCGGATGTATTTCACTCCAATGAACATTGTGAGAAATGGAAGGTTTCTAGAGGAGCCCTTGTTAAAGTTTTTGGTGGTAACTCTACAGAAATTTCTGAAAGGACCTGAGAAAATATGTAGGGATTTCTGGAGCAACCCATGCAAGATTCACTTGGAGAATCCATGGAGAAATTTATGAAGTACACCATAAAAGATTTTCTGAATGGAATTCTCTTCTTTTTTTTTTTTTTCAAAAAAATGACTGAAAGCAATCCATAAAAGTCTTTTTAAAAGAGCTCTAGGAGAAATTTCTGGGTCGGCTGTAATCCCCAGAGGGATCTCCGAAGGAATTCCTTGAAGAATTTGTGAAAGAATCTCTGAATGAATTTCTTAAAGATTCTCCACGTATATGTTTCAAAAAAATCTCAGGGAGAATGTCTAAGACTATCCCCACCAGTGCGTAGTAGATCGTTGAGTAGTAGAGGTATGCAAGCCGGTTTTATTTCTGATACCCACCCGTTTGCACACCGCACTTTCACATCATCGTTGGTATAAAAACTACCTTATCTCTCAACTTGGTGGCTGGTGGTAGTAGTTCATATCGTAAACAGGGCTCATGGACAGTCAAATTTTCGCAGTTATTCACTGAGAGCATCCTCTGCAAATGGCCATTCAGTATGTGTATATCGTGTGGCAGACACGAAGATACTCTATGCCCAAGGAAGTCCCTCAAGTGTTCTGATTGAAGTGTTGCAAGTGTTTCTGTTGAAAAATCCCTCAAAAAGGAGTTTCTGAAGGAATCCCAGAAGGAACCTCTCGCAGAAACCCACAATGAAATTCCTGGAGAAATCCCTGAGGGAGTTCCTGAAGAAGCAATTCCAGGAAAAATACGTGAAAGGATTACTGAAGGAAGGCCCACAAATTTCCTGAGAGAATTCTAACAGAAGTAAAAATCCCCGAAGGAGTTCCATGAGAAATCCTTCAAGGAATTCCAAGTGGAATTGCTCAAAGAATTCCAGAAGAAATCTTTGAAGGAATTTCTGGACAAATCCGTAATGGAACTGCTGCAGGAATCCCTAACAAAATTCTTAGAGGAATCGCTGATGGAATTCTTGAAGAAAACCCTGACAGAATGACCGGAAATCTATGAAGAAATTCCTGAAGAAATCTCTTGAAAATTTTCGAAGATTTTCCGGATTTAATCCCTGGAAAAAGTCTATAAAATCCATAAACCAAGTAAAAAATCCTTTAAGAATCTCTATAGGATCTTCTAGACGAACCCTTAAATGATCTGCAGGAGAAATCTCCGACGGAACTTTTAGAGGAATATCTGAAGGAATTACCAAATGAATCCCTGAATAAATTCCTGGAGGAAGTGCTTTAGAAATTCTTCAAGAATACCTGAGAAAAAATTAAGAATGAATCCCTGATGGAATTTCTAGAGATTCCTCACAGCAAAAACAGTAAAGGGCCGGAATTACTGCCTTGAGGTACACCGGAGACGTTATTGAAGTGCGTAGATTGAAGGGATCCGATTTTAACACTAAGCGATCGGCCGGTCAAATAGGCTCGGAACCAGTCGACAAAATGGCCAGACACGCCAATTTTCTCTAGTTTCTTCAGAAGAATAGCGTGGTCAACTCTGTCAAAGGCGGCGTTTATGTCCAAATAGATAGCATCTACCTGCTTCCCAGCATCCATTGCTTGCAAACACGTTGAAGTGAACTGAGACAGCTTGGTGGTGACAGACCGTCTTGGGAAGAAACCATGTTGGTCATTTGAAATATAATGCTGGCAACAGGTAAAAAGTGAATCATTTACTATGATTTCGAACACCTTGGAGCAGGCTGAAAGGGAGGTTATTCCGCGGTAATTGCTGACATCACGTTTGTCGCCTTTTTTGTGAATTGGAAACAGAAATGAATGTTTCCAGTTTGATGGAAACTGCTGACATTGGAACGAGAGGTTGCCTTGCCAGAGGTTCAAGAACCGCTGAACAGCAACGTTTCAATTAAACTGACGGGATACCATCTGGGCCGGCAGAATATGAAAATTTCAGTTTACGAATCGCTTTGGAAACATCTTCTGCATCAATCCGAAATGTGTCACATCACATCACATCACGGGGAGTATCACGAGTGGCTGTCGCAACTTGAGCAGACGACGCGGCGGAACTGCTGAAGGTCGCTTTGAATTGCGTGGCAAAAAGATCGCACTTTTCAGCAATCGAGTTGGCTTTTAGCTCTCCAAGGTGCATTGAAGTAGGAAGTCCGTCTTCGTTTCGTTTGTATTTGATGAAGTTCCAGAACTGCTTCGGGTTTTGGCGTAGATGCTGGGTGCGTTAGATATACCGAGTGTACAGGACCTTGTTGTAAACTCTATACTCCCTGCTAGAGGCGTTGAACAGCTGTTTCAGATACTGCGATCGACAATTGCAAATGATACGAAGTTCCATAATCGGATTCACAGCTATCACATGCAAATGAATCAGGTTGCTGAATATTCGTCATGTGATAGCTGAGTCGGCAGTCGTCAGTCAATGCTTTGACCAGCATGCTGCAATTCAGCTTTGACAGATTTGTTAGATACTTCGCCACCCCTAGAGATGGCTGAGTACAATACAATTTTGTTTGACAACATGACTCCAAACTATTCCAGTATTGTTTGTACTGAGTTGCAGCTCAGGTGTCAATCTGAAACTTTACCCAACACTTGGATACCGGAATAGCTGGCTCAGGGCCAATGAAGTCATGTGATGCTCCAGTGCGAGCTAACTCATCAGCCAATTCATTTCCAGCGATGGAAGAATGGCCAGGTACCCATAAAAGGTGAACAGCGTTTGCTGAATTCAGCTCCTCGATTTGAGTTCGACAAGCGATAACTATCTTCGACCTGGAGTTGGCCGACGCAAGTGCATTAATAGTAGACTGGTTATCTGAACAGAAGTATATTACTGTGCCCATTACGTGCTGCTGAAGTGTCGAAGTGCACTCCGCACATAAGAACAAAGATTTTAGCCTGAAAAACGGTGCAGTGTCTACCAAGTGAGTAAGACAGCTCACGAGAATAAACACCAGCACTTGCTGGACCTTCGAGAAGGGAGCCATCAGTATAATATACGATGCCATCTGAAATACTTCTCTCCAGATATTCAGATGTCCACTCTTCCCGTGAAAAATGTCTGTTCGATAGCCGGAGAGCACCTTGCTGGTTCTTTCAGATATTGAACTCCGTCGGATTTGTCGCGGACGATTGATAGGCACTTTAATGAATTTTGAACATTTATTTGCACCTGCCTTCTATCATGGACGACTTAAAACTCACTCAATACAAAAATGGTTAACAATGCGAATGGACAGATTCAGTTTCTTAGTACAGTGAAATATTTCTATATTGGACTAGCAAATTCAAATACGAGGCGTGATCAATGTCCAATATGGAAAATTACAAGCAATTGTAAGATCACTTGGAGCAAGGACAACTTTATCCCAATTCACCAAAAGTGGAAACAACGAGGTGTGTGTTGAACTGCGGTTCACAGGAGTTTCCTCTAGTAAACCGAGTACCCATAGACGGTAAGTGCAAGAAAGTGCTTCTTGTTTGAGATGAATGTGTAGTGGGGAAACGTCAAAGAGAACTTCGAGCGCGTTGCCGGGGCCCGTGGCGTAGTTGGTCACACGTTCGCTTCATATGCGGATGGTCATGGGTTTGATTCCCAGCCCCGGCACTTGCAATTTTTCGTCTGTTGCTTTTCCCCCGAGAGCAACTGACACTGACCCTCTTCTGAGCCCCATGGCTCAAACGAACCCGGATACCTGGACATCGGCGAACTGCTACTCATAATGGACCCCCAATCGGACTGGAAAGGAACAACGGCCCTCCATAATCATCCTTGAGCTCATCATTCTACTAGGTATAAAGTAAAAAAGTGAAAGCAGCAGAAAGGCAACCAGTTCGATAAAGTTGAATATAATCTAGGCGCTGTACAAAATGTAAGTGCAGCTGTCAATTGAAATTGCTCACGTAGTGCCCCAGTGGACAATAGAGCTGTAAATTAGGTTAAGTGATAATAATAATGATAATGATAATAAAACTTCGAGCGCTGCCGTGGGAGTTGAAGAGAACGCTTCAGACATCGCTATTAAGCACATCCTTTGGAGATGGCTTAATTTTGATTGGACCGTTCTCATTTCGCCCTATTGCCACCACACAAGACATCCATAGGCCAATATTGGCCGAACAACAGTTGTATAAATCCATTGGATATACTTGGGTTTTAGAAACTAAGTTTTACCAAAGGTTCGCCGACATTGCCCGAAGGCCATACGAGCTTTCTTGATTCTGAACTCAACATGAGGTGTCCAGGAAAGCCTGGAATCAAGAATGACTCCAATGTACTTTACCTGTTCAGTCACATTGATTTCAGAATGAAAGAGACGTAAAGGTCGAACACCATTACGATTTCGCTTTTCCGTAAAAAGAACAATAGATGTTTTACCCGGATTACCCGAAAGCCCATATTGACGACACCAACCCTCAACTACCTGAAAGGCGCTTTGCATCAGGTCGCAAAGGGTTATGATACACATACCAACTAACAATGTTAGGTAGTCGTCGGCAAAACCATAAGTAGGAAAACCGCTGTTATTGAGTTGCCTCAATAGCGTATCTGCTACGAGATTCCACAAAAGCGGTAACAAGACTCCCCCTTGGGGGCATCCACAAACACTCAATTTCCTTATCCCTGCTTGACGCAATGTCGAGAAGAGATGTCAGTTTTTGAGCATTTGATGGATCCAATTGGAAATCATTGCAGATATACCAGATATTCCAATATGGCATCGAAAGGCACGTTGTCAAAGGCACCCTCGATATCTAACAAAACTGAGAATCAAGCTCTGTCGCAATTGTGCCGTTGCCAAGAATACGCCCCAAAAGAGTGGGTTCATTCAATCACATAGTTGAATTATTGTTTAAGCGCAACCGGGGTTTTTGGTGCAGACGTGTTGGTTTTGCAAAATTCGCTTAACCCAGTTTTCAGCTGACATCTCTTCCAGAAGAGTCCTGATTTCCTCTCGACAGTGACCGCAAAGCATCCAACAGTTAATAAACCGCGTGATATTATGCACTTCAAAAGTGCATCCAACAATTCCGCCCCCCGCAACTGGACATGAGTCGCTGCTGCCGCTTCATCAGCAGCATCATGCATCGGCCAGAACAGAACGGCCAAGCCAAGCCGACCGATAGCCCCGGGAGCATTATTGCACGTCGTATCCAGTTATGACGAGGGGCAACCACATCTATTTGCATAGACCACACCACCACCGCACCGGGCCCGTTGGTCGGCCGATCAACCGCGCATTATTGTGTCATGATGGCCGCTGGAAGTTGGTGGGACAGCAATCAGAGATTAAACGCCCATGACCCATCCAACTCGATCCCGTTTCGCAGCCGGCTGATGAGGGCTGTCCGTCGGTGGGTCGCAATCGTTCCATGCAGCGTTGATGCAATATCTAAGCACACAATCGCTCGACGACACTC
Source organism: Aedes albopictus (assembly GCF_035046485.1). Classification (NCBI taxonomy): domain Eukaryota; kingdom Metazoa; phylum Arthropoda; class Insecta; order Diptera; family Culicidae; genus Aedes; species Aedes albopictus. The sequence continues at coordinate 108,859,296 of NC_085136.1, forward strand.
CTCCGAGGCATCACCGTCGTCGTCGACGTCGTCGTCTTAAGCGTCGTCAACGCGGGAGGGATGATTTTTGTGAGGTTATAATTCCTTCGGAGCTGTCCCACGTCAAGATGTAGGTCGCCCGGCCACACGGGGTAGATACAATCTCCCTTTGGCAATTGGAAAGACGCGAAGTTCAACGCACTCGCTCTCGCACTACAGTTCGTGACAGCAATCAAATCTAGCCAGATGGGGGTTAACTGTCGGCACAGCAAATTGCATTGCATGCAAATCCAACATACAATTGCGTCCACCTTCAGCAGCAGACGCAGTAACAGCAGTTGCTGCTGTCAGAACCAATGGAAGATGACGGGCCACCGATATCGAGAATGAGAATTCATCCGTTTCGGGATTCTTCCCGGAATAGAACGCAGGCGCGCGCGCATTAAGACAAGTCACGCCAATTGCCCTTCGAAGGAGAAGCAAATTGGTCTCCCCCGGTCGTTCCAAGTTATGCCCCGAGTTCGCCTAGGTAGTCCGGGAGATTGTTATGTTTTGATTGTCTACACGTGAACTGAACCCCGAGTGCTTAAAATTCCTCGGAGGCGTAGGACGAGGAAGAGCAACAGAATTGTTTTGATTAATAGAGTTGTAGGTCCCAATTATCATCGTTTGGTCATTGCATTCCATTTCCTCTGGGCACCGATTCTTGGGAAGGCTGATGCTGCTGAATCCCTTCAACCTACGCGCGTTTTCACATGACTTTTCAACGGGGCTTATCTAGCGTTCATATGCTTATTGCTTCTGTATACTGCATACCATACAATCATTAGCCAGGAACTCGAAGGAAAACTCCCGTCTCGCCTCGATATAAGTCCATTTGAAAAACTACGCGTGAGTTGCCCGCGTAGCTGGCGTGGCATGGCGTAGCGTTGGACTGGATCAACAATCACGTTCAAACAATCAGGCTCCGGGGGGAATCGAACGGTGTTCTCCCTTATGGTCCTCCGACCGACGACGACGACGGCCGAGGTATGCCGGCACGCGGGAGGTCGTTGAGTGATTGCGTGAGCTTCGAATTATAACTCATCTGCTTGCTCTGTTGCCGGCGTTGGCCGTTGCTCTTATATCTACGCCGATGGCGGCGAAGGTGGAGACGAAGACGACCTGATGGCAAGACAGTAGCTCATGCAATTGTGCTTCGGGCTAGCCTTGAAACGGCTCGATGAGGGTATGAACCATTGAACCATTATTGGGATCAATGCATTCTTATGGGTGGCTCAATGGGATATGAGTGGTGAATGCATTCCTGAATGCTGTATACCGTTGGAGTTTTCATCCGATTTGTAAAATTTTTGAACCTTCGAATTTTTCCAGCTTTTTCTATTAACATAAAACGTTTACAATGTCAATTGGGTCATCAACAACAATAGAGAGCTGAAGAACTCTGATCAAAAATATAGACATAAAATACAGAAAATATGTATTTTCGGTTCGAAATCAAAATTTATTGCGACAACGCATTTGTTTTGATGCTGGTGATGATGATTCACCTGACCATAAAAAATAAAGAAAACAGATCATAAGAACAGTATTTGAGAACAGTTGTTATAAGTTTAAAATTAAAAAACTAACATATTAAAAAAAGTATGATACAATTCATTTTAATTAAAGACACTCAGATGTATGTGCCTAAATCGATAATTGAAAGAAAAAAAACACACATAAACCTCTTTTTATGCATGTTCCCTTCTTCAGCCTATGCCCCTATGTTTATTTTATTCCAAAAACAGATGAATTCAGCACCAACTGTTTGTTCGGATGAAAGAATCCCAGACAGATCTTCTGGTGAAATTTCATTATAATCTGCAGAATGTGCCGGAGAAACTTTTGGAAGGAGTTTAAAATTTTAAATAGAGTTCCTAGAGGAACCTTAGAAGAAATGAAGAATTCTGCAAGATTTTTATTGGAGGAATTCCGGAAGGAATACCCGGATGAATTGCTGAATGAATTCCTAAAGAAATTCCAGAAGGACCTCCTGGAGGAATCTAGAGAGAAGCCCGGAAGAAGTTCCTGAATGAATCACGACAGTAATTGGAAGACACTTCAACTGGATTTCACCTTCGCTTACATTGATCACATTGGCTTGTTTTACACAAACATTAAGCGAACTACAATTTTCCCCCTCCAAACCAGAATTGAAATGTCGAAGCAAGAGAATTGTAGTTTGCCTAATGTTTGTATAAGAATGCCGAGCTAATACGATCAATATCCCAAGGAATCTTGGGAGAACTTCTGAAGGAATCTCGGAAGAAAACTTGGTTGAAATTCCTGAAGGAATCCTAGAAAGAACACCTGGTGTAACATCATAAGAAAATACTATGGAGGAACCCCCAGAAGGTTTTGTGGGAAGCACCGATTTTTTCAGTCCCTCCTCAAGGAATGCTATAAAGACGTCCTGGTCGAAATGATTTCCTGTAGAAACTATTGAAAGTGCTTCTAGAGAAATTCCAGAAGTAACGCCCACAATAATCCAGAAAGGAATCCCAAAAAAATCCCGGAGGAAACCCATCTGGAGCTCCTGGATTAATTACAGAAGAAAATTCTAGACGAATAAAAAAAAAGAATTTCAGGAGAAATTTCAGAAGGTGAGGAACCGGTGAAGTAACACCTGGAGGGATCGTAGAAGGAACTCCTGATTAATTTCAGAAAGGAGTTCCTTCTGGAGAAAACCAGAGAGAAATCTAGGAGAAAACTGTGAAAAAAAACTCCTGAAGATAACTGTATACATATATAAAACCTAGAACATCTAAATTGCTATAAAATATCAACAATGCTGTATATAGACCCAGATGACCTGAAGTTTAAGATGATATTAGCGGAGATAGAATTCCATACAGATATAAAAATGTGCCACAAACGATTCATCATTCTTTGTAGGACCTGTTTGGACATGTTAGAAAATATAGATAGCTCGTACGAGCTGATTTCTAGGATAGTTTGGAAAACCTATGAAATGCAAAGCAAGCTGTAGAACTGTGTATGGAATCATTGAACGAACATGCTTGGATACGTGATATTGCTGAAAATATTGGTTACTCTAAGGATTCGAACTTTGACCTGCACTTTTGGATAATATTATTTAAATATCTTCTAGATATTAAAATTATTCATAGATGATCCGGTATGCGTCGTTACTCAGAGTCACGTTGAGAGCTGTGGCTGTTGTGGTTGATGATATGGCCTTATCTCCCAGAAGATTTGGAGAACATAGAACATCTAGATTGTAATAAATACATGTAATGCTGCGCATGGATTCATTGAGTTTAAATGTAAGTGCTCTGGTTGATCTTATAGATCACTTGGCTTGATAGATTGTGTGACCTGATATCCAGGATGATTTGGAGAACTTAAAAAAAAATAATTTGATGGAAATCAAATCGGCTCTACTGTGTATAGCCTCGCAGAAGCTAATGTGATAGCCAAAGATACTACTGACGATACCTTCCTTGGTTGATGTGATAGACCATTTTGGCTGAAGGTTTAGATGCTTTGGAAAGCATAGATTATCTCATTTTAACAGCTTATCATAGAAGGTGGGCCAATACGACCCATCCGTCCCGAAAGCGTTAAGAAAGAGGGGGGTTACAGGGTTCATGAGGGTAGAGAATATTTTCGGGGAAGTTGCAGAAGGTTTTAAATGGTTCTTTTATTCCAGGGTTTTTATACGGGGTTTCGGGGACATTTCAGGGGCCCATAATGTCCCTGGAAGCGTCTTAAACTCCACAATATAACCGTGAACCCTTTGAAACCCCCGAAATACATTTAAAACCTCATGTAACACCTCTGAAACTTTCAGACAATACTCTGAAACCTCTCTAAATGCCTCCAAAACCCCCTTAGGCATTTGGAACCGTCCAAAATGCCCCTGAAACATCTGAAAGTCAGCTGTATCGATTTTAAACCCCGCTGAAAATCCTCCGAAACTCAATTGTTTCTAAATCCCGCAGACCCCCTGTAACGCACCTACAATCCTCTGAAATCTTCGAAAATGCCCCAGAACCCTTTTGAAAGCAGCTATTAAAGCCCTTAAACTCCGGTAAAAATTCTCCGAAACCTACTTAAATACCTCCGAAAACTTCTAAGGCCTCCTCAAACCTTCTATGACACACCTCCAACATCCACCTTCGAAACCTCTCAAAAAGTCCCTACAACCCACTGTAAATCCTCTGAAACTCCATTGAATAGCACTCCCTCAAACCCTATGTAACGCACCTAAAATCCTCCAGAACACCCAAAAATGCCCTGTAACGCCTCTTAAACCTGTCGAAAATTTCCCGAAAAAAAAACCTGAAATGCCTTGACCCATACTTCTTGTACCGCCTCTGAAACCTTCTGAGACCCATGAAACCGTCCTGATACACTCTGAAAATCCCCTGGAAACCTAGGGTTTTTTTGGAATGTTCAAGGAACTTGTTTTGGAAGACTTCAGCAAGTTTCAGAGGACCCTTGCAACATCTCTGAAACCCCTTGAAATCGGCTGTCACCCTTTGGGACGGCTTTAAATGTCTCTGAAACGGCTTTCAATCCCCTGAAACTCCCTTGAAACTTCTTGCCTCCGAAAACCCTCTAAATCCCTTTATAGTTTTTCTACAGCCCCAAAAACCCTCTGCGAACCTTCCTTAATGCCCTGGAATCCCTCCCACTGAAATACTCCCTAATACGCCCTCAAAACCCCCTGAAAAGCTAGGGTTTGAAGGCGTGTTTAAAAGGATTCAAAGTTTTTCATTAGACTTCAGGGGTTTTCAGAGTTCCCTGAAATCCCTTTTAACAACTCCGAAACTCCGTGAAATCGTTTGTCACCCTTTTAAACGCATTGGAAATTCCATCTACAGTATCTGTGAAAATTTCTTTTATATTTGTTTTGGAAAGCTCTTTCGATAACTTTCGCGACTTTCTTTTATGATTCCTTTGTAAATTAGTTCAACAACTTTTCGGGATTGCCTTTGGCAAATTCTTAATTATTAGCTTATGAGTTTCTTCAGAAAATTGGCAGCTACTTTGGAACTCCTTTTTTGATTTTTTTTGATTTGGAAATTCCTTCAATGCTTATTTTGTGAATTTCTTCTGCAATTCATATGAGTGAAACTGTTTCGGTAATTACATTGGAAACTGCATGGGCAATTCTTTTATTAAATGGTCCGACTATTACTTTGAGAATTGTATCGGGAAATTATTTGCAAAATGCTTTGGACTGGCATGTTCATTAAAAATTCCTTCAGCATTCATTTTTTAATTTTTCAGGGAATACTTCTTAAAATTTTTTTTAGTAATTACTTTGGAAACATCTTTGGCAGTTTGGGAATTGATTCGTCGGCCATTCTTCAAAATTCGTTGGGAGTTTCTTCACCAATTATTTTAGGAATTTTTCCAGTAATGCTTTTTGTAAAATCATGCAGCTACTGTTTTGGAAAGTCTTCGATGTTCTTTCGGAAATTCCTTGGAAATTGCTACAGTAACTCCTCTGCAAAATCCCAATGATAATTTCTGTGAAAATTTCTTCACAAACTTCTTTCTTTGTAAACCATTCGGGCAAATCTTTTGGGAGTTGAGTGGGGCAGCTCCTTTGAAAACAATTTTGTCAATCCCTGTGGAAATTCCATTGGCAATTTATAAAGGAGTTTCTTTTAAAAATTTCTATAACGTTTTTGTTTTTTTTCAATAATTTTCTCAACATTTTTTTTTTGGAAATTGATTTGACAATGCCATTTTCATTTTCGTAAGTTGCTGATTCATTTTGATCTTTTTTTGTGATAATTTGTGGATTTCCTCTGTAATATCAGCAAATTTCTTTAATAATACCTCTGGGGTTTCCTAGTTAAAAAAAATAACGTGTCAGACATTTCCAAAGGAACGGCCAATTTCCAGAGAAACTGTTGAAGACGCTTCTCAAGCTTTTGCTGGAGGAATATCCAAGGAAGTTGCCGAAACAATTTACAAAATACTTGCGAAACAAATACTAAAAAAACGAACTCTTAAAAAATGTCAAAAGAATTCAGTAACCACAGGGTTTGCTAAAGGTATTAACAAAGAAACTAAAAAAAATACCCGAAAAAAAGTTCTGAAGGAAAATGTCAAAGAAATTTTAAATGAATTTCCGAAATATCAAAATAAATTCCAGTAAACTTTTCTAATAGATTTCAAGGCGTTCCAAAGCGTTTTAGAGGATGTCTGGGGTTCCAGGGGTGTCAGGTTAATGCAGAAACTTTAAGAAGAGTTTAAGCAAAATTGACTTCTCGAACGGTGTTAGAAAACTCCATGTTCTGAATGTGCCCTCCGCATTGGGTGCACAGGGATCTATTTAAACATTACTTTAAAATATTAAATCATCCCACGTTGGATTTTGTACTGGGCGTAACTTTTTAAAATTTTCCCAGCTGTCAAAACGTGACATCGAAAAATCTATTCGAAATTGGTTTTAGGTATCATAATTAACTTGAAAAAGAAAAAAAAATATATAGGGTAAATGTACCAATAGTGGTGCTATTAGTAGCTCCTTGTACTAAAATAATTGAATAAAATTGATAATACCTGAAAATAAAAACTCTGAAAACGCTAATCGGTAGTTGTTCACTTAAATTTGCTAGGAAAAATGTAAAAAGCATTATTTATTTCAGTTATTGCTAATAAATCACATGCACCAACTATAGGTACACCGTTCCTATTATGGAGGTAAAATTTAACATTGGTTCCTATAGTGGCGCATCCCATTGAATTCTTATGGGACCCACCACTACAGGAACACTACCGCCACTATAGGTGCAAAGGAGCAAAAAAGTTAAGGAAAATAATTATTTAAAATAGGTTTTCCGCCAAATCCTGAATACAAAACTGAATTAATGTTATAAATTAGGTATGATGCATCTATTAACACGAAAGTTCTACGAGAAGCTGAACCGCTCGCGCAGAGGCTTTGTGCCACAAGTCGACCTGTGCCGAGATAATCACGGGAATATTCTCACGAGCGAGCGTGAGGTGGTCGAGAGGTGGCGGCAGCATTACGATGAGCACCTCAATGGCGACGTTGCAAGTACCGAAGGTGGCGTGGTAACAGATCTAGGAGTACGTGCACAGGACGAAAGACTTCCGGCCCCTGACCTTCAAGAGATTGAGGAGGAGGTTGGCCGGTTGAAAAACAACAAAGCCGCTGGAGCAGATCAACTACCAAGCGAGCTTCTAAAATACGGTGGAGAAGCACTGGTGAGAGCACTACACTGGGTCATTACCAAGATTTGGGAGGAGGAAGTATTACCGGAGGAATGGATGGAAGGTATCGTGTGTCCCATCTACAAAAAGGGCGACAAGTTGGATTGCGGGAACTACCGCGCGATCACACTACTGAGCGCTGCCTACAAGATACTCTCTCAAATTTTATGCCGCCGTCTATCACCGATTGCAAGAGAGTTCGTGGGGCAATATCAGGCTGGATTTATGGGTGAACGCGCTACAACGGACCAGATGTTCGCCATCCGCCAGGTGTTGCAGAAATGCCGCGAATACAACGTGCCCACACATCACTTGTTCATCGATTTCAAATCGGCGTATGATACAATCGATCGAGAACAGCTATGGCAGATTATGCACGAATACGGATTCCCGGATAAACTGATACGGTTGATCAAGGCGACGATGGATCGAGTGATGTGCGTAGTTCGAGTATCAGGGACACTCTCGAGTCCCTTCGAATCTCGCAGAGGGTTACGGCAAGGTGATGGTCTTTCGTGCTTGCTGTTCAACATTGCTTTGGAGGGTGTAATAAGAAGAGCGGGGATAAACACGAGTGGGACGATTTTCACGAAGTCCGTTCAGCTGCTTGGCTTCGCCGATGATATTGATATTATTGCTCGTAAATTTGAGACGATGGCGGAAACGTACATCCGACTAAAGTGTGAAGCCAGGCGAATCGGATTAGTCATTAATGTGTCGAAGACAAAGTACATGATGGCAAAGGGCTCCAGGGAGGAATCACCGCGCCCGCCACCCCGAATTCATATCGACGGTGATGAAATCGAGGCGGTTGAAGAATTCGTGTACTTGGGCTCACTGGTGACCGACGACAACGACACCAGCAGAGAAATTCAGAGGCGCATTGTGGCAGGAAATCGTGCCTACTTTGGACTCCGCAGAACTCTACGTTCGAATAAAGTTCGCCGTAACACGAAGTTAACCATCTACAAAACGTTGATTAGACCGGTCGTCCTCTATGGGCACGAAACATGGACCCTACGTGCAGAGGACCAACGCGCCCTTGGAGTTTTCGAACGGAAGGTGTTGCGTACCATCTACGGCGGAGTGCAGATGGAAGACGGGACTTGGAGAAGGCGAATGAACCACGAGCTGCATCAGCTGCTGGGAGAACCAACCATCGTCCATACCGCGAAAATCGGGAGGCTACGGTGGGCGGGTCACGTCATCAGGATGTCGGATAGCAACCCGACTAAAATGGTTCTCGAGAGTCATCCGACCGGTACAAGAAGACGTGGAGCGCAGCGAGCTAGGTGGGTCGACCAAGTGGAGGACGATCTGCGGACCCTACGCAGAGTGCGGAACTGGAGACAAACATCCATGGACCGAGTGGAATGGAGGCGGCTACTATGTACAGCAGAGGCCACCCCGGCCTTAGCCTGACCGGTAAGGTAAGTAAGCATCTATTAAAAATGCCATTTGCAGGCTTTTTGGTCGAAATAGTGCTAAATTGTCACTACCACCACTATTGGTACTACCTCCACTAAGGGAGCTTTTACCCTAGTTGCTTAGAAAAAGGTGCTTTTTTGTTTTAAATAAAAAATAAATGAACAAATAGAGTCCTAAAATGCATGACAAAAGCACATTTTTATTGCATAATGTGATCAGCCATGGTAGGGTAAAAACACTAGACTTCGCCCCCCTAAAATTCTGCTCCACTTCTTCACCACTTCATACATAAAAAATGGTATTTGTATGGAGGATGCGAAGACTAGAGCAGTGGCGAAGTCTAAGAAAACCACTATGCGGTAGCCGCAGGTTGTCTGGATTTTCGTTTAAAACACGTGAAGAATCTTTGGGTGGATGAATTAAAATGAATGCCAATATTTAGTTTAACTTTCACAAAAGATTTATAATAAGAGGGATCAAAATGAAGATGGCGGTATTGCTTTGAGTTGTAGGTAATATTTCATAAATGGCAGCGCTTCATCCGATTTACTATTTACTATGGCATTGCATCTACTAGATATCAGTATCCTTAAGCATATAAGTACTTGCAGATACCATAAACCAGTCAGTCCTTATTGACTCGATCAAGCCATTTAACTCCCGATTAAGACTTTAATGTCAATCCTACCGGAAAATATGATCCTGTGTAAACGACCGTTCGTTACGGCCGTTAACCGCCCGTGTAGTAGATTGATCGTTAAAAATTAATTACCAATCCGATGAAATTGTCCTGTCGTCCGGCCACCGCACCGGCGCAACATTTCATCTCGCCCTTGAAGTTTAACGCAAAAGGCTACCTACCGAACTAGACACCACCAACTACCTCAAAAGCAATAATAGTAAAATCAAACAAGCAGCCAGTACCATCAATCGAGGGATTAAGCGACCACTAGCTCGCTGGAGAGCGCGCGTTTCACGATCATGCATCGCCGTCGTCGTTGGTAGGAGGTCGTTTCTAATCTCGCGGAATGACACTTTTAACAGCACTTTTCACGCGTTCTTTTTCATTAGAATGTGACTCTCCGGGTGATTGAAATTGCGAACTCCCCCGCTTCGGGCCGTCCGTCCGCCACCCTCCGCGCGCGCGCCAGCGCCGGATCTCAATGCAATCAACTCGAAGGGGTGGGAGGAATGGAGGTAGGCTTTAATGGGACGATTGGAGTTTTGTTTTTCTACCGCACTACTCGATAGATTGTACTAATTGAATAAGGTGGTTTTCTTATCTTTAATCTTGTTCGCCGAGTGGACGGGGGAAGGGAAGAAACTTGAAGCCGGGAGGCTGCGTAACAAAGTAACTAAAAGCAATGGACTATAAATTAAAAGTTGGTGCATGTGCGATGACTTCAGTATGTGTGAGGGGAATCAGGGTGAAAAGGGTCCATACAATACATTATGCGACCTCCTTCGTGAGATAGATGCTGGTTTTACTAGGAAAGTGTATAATCTACTTCGTCATAGAAATCTATTTCGTCATAAAAAGAAATTGGTGCATAAATCGTCTGTTTTTGTTATTAGATAAACATGGTGTCATAGGCTAAACAAGGATGCTCATACCCAAAGATGCCAGCTATACAGATTTTTCTGTATAATACAGTTTTTTGACCTTCTATACAGACAAGATACAGAGTACAGAACAATACAGACATTTAAAATGTGATACAGATTTCTCCAGAAAGCATCAAATTTGAAGTTAATTTTAATAAATTTATTGAAAAATTTATTAAATGGTGCTTAAACTTTGAAGAATTAATGAAAATTTGTACATTTTCACACATGTTATAGAAAAATAAATACCAGTAGTAATTTAAACCGTCAAAAAGCAGTGTATTTTTGTTAGTTTCTATTGAAAACTAGAACTCACGGTGTCTGGTATACTCTCTAATACGGCAATAAAGAAAAATCTGTATTGATACAGATTTTTGATAAAATAATCTGGCATCTCACCTTGCCATAGTGTCACGTAGAAAGTGTGGCGGAAATTAAATTCAGGTTGAGCCCAAAATATACGTGGACAAGACGAAAATAGGTTTCGTCTTAAAAATTCCAAAGTAACAATCAGAAATTTTTCCAGAGATTCAAAAAAAAAAAAAGAATCCAAGGCTTTCGTCAGAAATTAATTCATGATTTACTTCATAAAATCCTTAAAAAATGTCTTCCAAGAAATCGTCGAGAGAGTTCTTTAGACATTAGAAAATTTCTTTATTGAGGAAATATTCAGTTCCTCTTGAAATTCCTGTAGGGATACTTCAAGAAAAAAAAATGCTCCAGAAATTCTATCAAAGATTCCTACAGAAATTTCTCTAGGGATCCATAAAAACAAATCCAAAGATTCATTCAGCAATTCTTCTAAAGATCGTTCAACATTTCTTCAGAAATTTCCCCTGAACGGCTTTCAAGAAGCTTCCAAGGGATTTCTTCAGAGACCAGTCTAAAAATTGCTAAGAAATTCCTCCAACGATTCCTTCAGAAAACAGAAAATTCAGGAAAGCTATTTCTTCAAAGTTTCCATTAGAAATTCTTTCGGGGATTTCTTTGGGGAAATTCCCTCCATAGTTTATTTCAAGAAATCCTCTAGTGGATTATACGACTTTAAAAAGTTTGACACATTTTCCAAAATTGCTTCATGTATGTATGCTTTTATTTTGAAATTCTATCAAGTTTCTTTAATGAAATGCTTCACAAATCCTTCAGAAGCTTCTAGAGCATTTCCTGCTATAATCTCTCAAGAGGCTGTCCATAAACCGCCACCATATGCGCACCGAGCAGCAGGGAGTAGGGGAAAGTGGGGTTAGATGCCGTTTTTCAAACTTTCATCGTTTTCAATAATTAATAGCCTCATTTGTTAGGCTTTTAAAGTGGCAACAGCAACTAGACAATATTTGCTTTATGCTTCAGCAAAAACATTCACTTAACTAATGCATTTTCATCGATTTTTAACGATTTTAACAACTGGTTCGTAAAACAGAAGTGGTTCAAAAAGGCCATCTGCCACTCCATGAAAACATTCAAAACCTACGTCTATCATTTTTCGGGTATTTCCAACAGTATGCGTAGAAAAACAACATGGTACAGATATGCTTAGAATGGCAGTATAATAAAAGATATACACATTTGAACCATTTTTGTAAAACATTTCGATTTTCTAAAAATCAGGAACAGGTTCCGCCAGGGAGCTTTTTGGAACACGACCATTTCAAATTAAAAAATCGTGATATTTTTTTTTTCTTCTGAATTATTCCAATATTTTTTTTATTTCTTTATGCTTTTAGACATTCTTGAATGGTATTGGTGTTCGAAGTGTTGCGTTTGTATCGATCGCTGAATCTTATTTATCTTATTAAATTACTGTTTGTTGAATATTTTCTATCAACATTTTCCTAAAATATCTAACAAAAAAATAGGAAAAAAATCAGAAATTTGAAAATTGGAAAAACATTCCGAAGAAACCCGAATGTTGTTGTTTTTCGGATAACCAACTGAAATGGTATGTTAGACATACGTAATGCCTGAAGTTCATAGGAACAATATGTGTTGAAAAATGGACAAATTGAGAACAAAAATTGCGAAAAAACAAAATCCACGTAGTTCTGGTGGGGTTTGAACCCACGTCTCCCCAAGTTCGCTAGACAGGACGCTTTAATTTTTACGAAGAGTTTATTTTTTTTGGGCTGCAAAATGGTGAGTCGATAAGGAGAGCATAGCTCTGGTCCTCACAAGTTCCTACCTCATGTTTCCACGGGTCAAGCGATGACAAAGACCACCAGCTAAGAGTTGTGTGCTTAGCTGGTAGTTCAGCCTGGACACTGTGGCCCTTCTGACTTGAGCTAGATTAAGGAGGTACGACCCGAGCTTCTGTTCACCAAGGAGGTGCGGCTCAAACAGCGTCTGTTCTGGCATCCAGCGATTGAATAAGAAACGCTGCACCACGACCAGCTAGATCCAAGGTGGTAGCCCATCAGCGTGGTCGTCTTAGTGTTGGTTGGGACGTTAAACAGAACTGGCACGATGGCCCTCCGGCGAGACAGGAGTGTTGGCGTAGGCCCAATAAGCCACCCGTAAAAAATCCCATTGCGAATAACATAAGAGAAAATACGACTCGATACAATCGGCAAAGACCTACGCGACGAAATAAGGATTACGATTGGAAACTTGGAACTTGGAATTGCAAGTCACTAGGTTTCGCAGGATGTGACAGGATAATCTACGACGAACTACATCCCCGCAACTTCGACATCGTGGCGTTGCAGGAACTTTGTTGGACTGGACAGAAAGTGTGGAAAAGCGGGCATCGAGCGGCTACCTTCTACCAAAGCTGTGGCACCACCAATGAACTGGGAACAGGATTTATAGTGTTGGGCAAGATGCGACAACGTGTGATCGAGTGGCAGCCGATCAACGCAAGGATGTGCATGTTGAGAGTTAAGGGCCGTTTCTTCAACTACAGCATCATTAACGTCCACTGCCCACACGAAGGGAGACCTGATGACGAGAAAGAAGCGTTCTGCGCACAGTTAGAGCAAACGTTCGATGGTTGCTCGCCGCGGGACGTGAAAATCGTTGTCGGCGACATGAACGCGCAGGTAGAAAGGGAGGAAATGTACAGACCGGTAATCGGGCGAAACAGCCTGTACGCCGTATCGAATGATAACGGCCAGCGATGCGTAAACTTTTCAGCCTCCCGTGGTATGGTAGTCCGAAGCACCTTCTTCCCCCGCAAAGATATCCACAAAGCCACCTGGAGATCACCCGACCATCAAACAGAAAACCAAATCGACCACGCTCTAATCGACGGTAAATTCTTCTCGGATATAACCAATGTCCGCACATACCGCAGTGCGAATATAGATCACCCCGCGTCGAAGTCGAACGCCGCGACTCAACATCGAGCAGCTGCGTAACGTATAAGTGGCTCATGACTACGCGCAGCAGTTAGCAGTGGCCCTACCAACGGAAGAGCAGCTTGGCGCAGCTACACTTGAAGATGGCTGGAGGGGCATCCAATCCGCCATAGGTAGTACCTCGGCTACAGCACTAGGCTTCGCGACTCCGAATCACAGAAATGACTGGTACGATGGCGAATGTGAACAGTTGAAAAACGAGAAGAATGCAGCATGGGCGAGAATGCTGCAACACCGTACGAGAGCGAATGAGGAACGTTACAAGCAGGCGCGGAACAGGCAGAACTCAGTCTTCCGGATGAAGAAGCGCCAGCAGGAACAACGAGATCGCGAAGCGATGGAAGAGCTGTACCACGCTAAGGACACACGAAAGTTCTACGAGAAGCTGAATCGCTCGTGCACAGGCTTTGTGCCACAAGCCGACATGTGCCGAGATAATCACGGGAATATTCTCACGAGCGAGCGTGAGATGGTCGAGAGGTGGTGGCAGCATTACGATGAGCACCTCAATGGCGATGTTGCAAGTACCGAAGGTGGCGTGGTAACAGATCTAGGAGTATGTGCACAGGACGAAAGACTTCCGGCCCCTGACCTCCAACAGATTGAGGAGGAGGTTGGCCGGTTGAAAAACAACAAAGCCGCTGGAGCAGATCAACTACCAAGCGAGTTACTAAAATACGGTGGAGAAGTACTGGTGAGAGCCCTACACTGGGTCATTACCAAGATTTGGGAGGAAGAAGTATTACCGGAGGAGTGGATGAGAGGTATCGTGTGTCCCATCTACAAAAAGGGCGACAAGTTGGATTGCGGGAACTACCGCGCGATCACACTACTGAGCGCTGCCTACAAGATACTCTCTCAAATTTTATGCCGTCGTCTATCACCGATTGCAAGAGATTTCGTGGGGCAATATCAGGCTGGATTTATGGGTGAACGCGCTACAACGGACCAGATGTTTGCAACCCGCAAGGTGTTGCAGAAATGCCGCGAATACAACGTGCCCACACATCACTTTTTCATCGACTTCAAATCGGCGTATGATACAATCGATCGAGAACAGTTATGGCAGATTATGCACGAATACGGATCCCCGGATAAAGTGATACGATTGATCAAGACGACGCTGGATCGAGTGATGTGCGTAGATCGAGTATCAGGGGCTCTCTCGAGTCCTTTCGAATCTGAAGTCAGGCGAATCGGATTAGTCGTTAATGTGTCGAAGACAAAGTACATGATGGCAAAGGGCTCCAGGGAGGAATCACCGTGCCTGCCACCATAAATTCATATCGACGGTGATGAAATCGAGGCGGTTGAAGAATTCTTGTACTTGGGCTCACAGGTGACCGCCGACAGCGACACCAGCAGAGAAATTCAGAGGCGCAATGTGGCAGGAAATCGTGCATACTTTGGACTCCGCAGAATAAAGTTCGCAGTAACACGATGTTAACTATCTACAAAATCTGATTAGACCGGTCTTCCTCTATGGGCACGAAACATGGACCCTACGTGCAGAGGACCAACGCGCCCTTGGAGTTTTCGAACGGAAGGTGTTGCGTACCATCTACGGCGGAGTACAGATGGAAGACGCATCAGCTGCTGAGAGAACCAACCATCGTCCATACCGCGAAAATCAGGAGGCTACGGTGGGCGGGAAACGTAATCAGGATGTCGGACAGAAACCCGACAAAAATGGTTCTCGAGAGTCATCCGACCCGTACAAGAAGACGAGGTGCGCAGCGAGCTAGGTGGGTCAACCAAGTGGAGGACGATCTGCGGACCCTACGCAGAGTGCGGAACTGGAGACAAACAGCCATGGACCGAGTGGAATGGAGACGGCTACTATGTACAGCAGAAGCCACCCCGGCCTTAGCCTGATCGGTAAGGTAAGTTATTTTTTTTTTTGAAGATTTGTTATTTTTTCGAAGATTGCTCTGACGGAAGCTTCACTTTCCCAACATTGATTTTTTTGGGCATTCGTTTGCACCCATTTTTGTTGGAGAATGGTGCTGCATTTTTAACCATTTCTTGTCAAATTACTTACCCTGCGCATTCGAATCAGCAATTGTCGTTGTTATTATATAGCCTTAGTCCTTGGCACACAATGCTCTCACATTGAATAGTTACCTGAAAGAAAGAAAAAAAAATATACAATTTATAGATTTCTTATACTTTGTAAGTGATTTAATGATTTGAAAGCAAAATACGTATTTTCAAGATCTGGTTGACTTTTCTTTTAAATGCGAATAGTTGGAGTATTACAAGTGGTTACATTACATTGGTTCTTCTAGTGGTTACGTAGCACGTCAGGTAGAAGAACCCGTCTAGTGGATTGAGAGTCATAGGTACGATACTCGCTAGAGTACGTGTTTTTTGCAATTCAAATTTCAATTGAACATGTGTTCTGATATGTGGATGATTCTTTTCTATTTCTCTTTTTTGTCTCTCTTTGACTTTGGGGCGTTATGACCCAATTGGCACTGTTATTGTCTCGTAGCTGTATTGTTCGTAGTTACTAACTGGAAGCTTTGTCAAATGTGTTACATTTCTGTAACGTTTGGAAAGCACAAGGATACTTAATGTTCTGGAAAGTCACGGATAAGTTCTTTACGGGGATGCATGCGGAAATCAAACCTATGCTTGAGCTCCTTGTCTGAGGAGGAAACTAAACTCTGGCATCAAAGTAGAGTATATTTTGATTGAATTCGAATTGTTCTATATGATGCGCATATAACCCCACACTCCCCCGCTTTACTCTCAAGCTCGCTTTGTAATGACCATTCGTTCGATGCATTGTTGATTGGATCAAGCTTCTTAATACAGACAGCGAACGACTAAGAGCGAACTACGACGACAACGGTGACGATGAGTGGTGGAGAAACATATGGTAATGGAACTGGTTACATGAATCTGTTTAGATAGGCTTCCGCACCTGTGCGCCTGCCTGTACGGAGCGGCGGTGTCACCTTCTTCTCCAGCAGTCAGTGGTGTAGCAGTGGTTCAGCTGGCGCTGGGCAGAATCAATGTCGAAAAAACGGCTCGAGTCGATAATTTATATCGACAGCCACCACTCGAGTAGCGGATAGATTTGTACCTCATTTTTTAGGCGTTCGTTACAACTGGGTGCGAGCACTCGCCGTAGCTGTGAACGCGAATTTGCAATTTGTACCGACTTATTAAAAATGTCGCCAGCGAGGCGACAAGACAACAACAGCAACCATTGAGAGGTGCCCTTAAGTGGCGAACGACGACGGCCTTGTCAGGAATCTTGCGCCGCACCGGTTGGAAGTGTGTTCGCTCTAACGCCTCGAGAGGTTCAGAAGAGTGGAAACAGCGAAACAGGTGGACTTTGCCAAATGTGGCCACATGGCTGGTGTTGCTTAGGTTTGAAGAGAATGTTGAATTCTAACTGTGTATGAATTATTGGCGTCTAATTCTCTATTCTCAGAGTGAGATTAGGAAAATCAAATCGATGAATCTCGCAGACATTTTTTCGAACACATGGATGCAAAAGTAGCTCTGTTAGTAGTTCTTCCGAAAGTAGTTATTCTAAAAGTTCAGACAGTCCTTGGTGCAACACCTCTCTAGCCCAGGTCATCAAGATCCAAAAAGAAAATCGCAATGTCTACGGACGCCACGGTTGAAAGTGAAACACACGTACACCATTTTCCACTTAATGGCCCCAATAAAGCTTCCCTTTCAATATCCTGCCCGTAAATTACTTCACATTTCTTCCGAGGAGGTTGCCCATGTGCGCTTTTGCTCTCGAAGTTGCACCGCATTTGCAGCCTGCCACCGCACGCCAGTCAGGCGAGGGGTCACATGCAGCATGCAACTAACTCAATAAAGTGGACTTAATTTATAATTGCTTCCCCCAGTCGTACCCTGCTTTCCAACATCCTAAACCTCTAGAACGGCCATTTGGAATGCGAAAAATACTACTTAGCATTCTGGTGTGCCATTAAATCAAAACCGGGTCGAGACTTTTGCTCTCTTCGGTGTGTGGAGAAAGTGCAACACGTTAAATTGGCTAAGCACACTGCTAGAGTTACCTACGTGTGTTCTAATTCTAGCCCTAGTTCTCGTTATCCCACGTGACGAACTCGGAAGCCATTTACGGGAAACATGCAACCGCTTAAGGTTATACTTTGAAATCCGACAGCTATTAATAGGCTAGAAAGACGAAAGTCTGTGCTACTGGTTTATTAAATGTTAAGACATATTGTGGTTTTAACTTTATTTGTCGAGAACGATTGTTTTATACTTTCTCGACGTTTTGGCCAATGGGTGTGGTCTTTTTCAAGGGTCGGAGTGTCTATCATCTCCTGTATGGATTGTTGCCTATTTGTGTTTCGCCTGCCTTTACATTTTCAAAAGCCAACTCATATGAATACGAACTTCAGCCACACTTCACCACACATCTAGAACCGTTTGCACACCCAAGAATCATTGTATGCAACGATTCCGGAATAATTAAGATAATAATTTAGATTAACTTATTTCCCTCGTTTGAATGCCGCCATATCTTGGCTCCCCACCGCACCGAGATTTGTTCTGTTCATAAAGTCTTGAAAAATGGCAACTTATTCCATGGCGCTTTCCTTCTCCGACGGTCAATTTATTAAAAACGATCCATTTAAATAACAATAACGCGAAGCTTACGATGACCGGCACCGATTCCAGCATTTCATCCGTCCGTGGCAGCGCGGATCGTGTTACATCGTCCTTCGCTCACGCGGATCATACTGCATGCACTGCATGCAACACACCGCGCATCGTCGGACCCCTCAACGCGACCGAGCGACCGAGCGTTGATTAGTGAATGCCCCAGCAGCAATAATCGAACGAAAATCGATCGTAAATTATCAAACGATTGACTGCGCGCGAGAGCCGGTCTTGATTGAATTACCGAGACAATGAACATAAATCGAACCGGACATGTGCCGGACAGAACTCTACCCTATAGTAGCTTTCGGTGCCGGGCCCGGCCTAGGTGGCGGTGTGGTTGCATGCATGTCCGTCCATTCTAATGGGAAGGGTAATTAGTTAGAACATGCCCTTGGACACACGGCAACAAGATTGAAACTATTTCAGAGGGACATACCTAGCGTGGAAATTTGTAGTTCGTTTGAATGGAACACTTTGTGGAATGCGAGCAACTGTCTTTTAAGCAAGGTTGTCCATGATATTCAAAACTGATTTTCAAACAGAATTTTGGATTCTGGGATTTCTTCAGAAAATTCACCAAGGAAGCAGATTTTCTAAAGTAATCCCTGGAGGATTTTTAAAAAAAAAATCTGGAGGCATTTCATTTATAAGAAATCTTTGGTGGTTTATATAGGGAATCTCTGAAAGAGTTTCTTCACAAATCTTTGGAGGAAGTTCTGAAGAAAACTATGTAAGGCTTGATAAGTTAAAACCTGGAAGAATTCCTGAAGGGTTTCCAAGAAGAATTTGTAAAAAAAAATCCCGGAAGAGTTCCTTGAAAAAATATCTGGAAAATTTTGAGAAATTTCATCAGGAATTCATGGAAATTTTTCTATAAGAAACTTAAAAGGGATTTCTAAAGCAATTTCTTGAGAAATTTCTGAAAAAAAAATCCAACGGTTTTCTAAAAGAATTCTTTGAGAATTTTTTGATAGAATCCCTAACGGATATTCTAGCAATCGATGAAGAATAATTGAAAATAAATTCTAGGGATTTTTTTTTAACCCAAGGAAAACCCATGAGAGAATTTATTGTAGAAGTCCCTGGAGGAATATCTGAAGAAATTATTCTTACACCTCTTGAAGATTTTTTTGAAGAAATCTCTGAAGGGTTTTTTAGGGAAATTTTTAGAAATAATTTTTAGGTGAATTACTGAAGAAGTCGCTTCGAAGGAATTCCAGAATTTTCTAAAATAGATCTTTATGAAATATGTGGAAGAATCCCTAATGGACTATCTGAAGGAATTTCTAAAGCAACCCCTGACAGAGATTTTCGCATGGGTTTCTAGAAAATTTCTGAAAAAAAACGTAAAGGAATTCCTGGGAATTTTTCGGAAATATCGTTGTAGAAATTTTCGAGGCAGTCCGTGGAATATCTCAAAGAGTTTTTAGATGCTTTTCAAAAAAAAAAAAAACTCGTTAAAGAATTTCTGAAAGAAACTCTGAAGAGGGGCTGTCCATAAATCACGTGGTCATTTTTTTGGGACTTTTCAACCCCCCCCCCCCACGTGGTCATTAGTCCATACAAAAATTTTTATTTGTCCATACAAAATGGTCATCGGCCGAACCCCCCCCCCCCCCCTCATGACCACGTGGTTTATGGACAGCCCCTGTGCTGAATTAATACTTTTTTTTATTTTATTTTTTTTTATAAAAAAAAGGGAAAAAAAAATCATGTTAGAGTTTCTGGGAACCCTCATACAAAAATTTTCAAAAGAATCACTGGAGGAATTTTTAAACGAATTCTTTGAAAATTTTTTGAAAGAATCCCAGGAGGAATTCCTTTTATAAGAAATCTTTGGAGGTTTTTCTAGGGAATCTCTAGAAGAGTTTCTTGACAAATCTTTGAAGGAAGTTCTGAAGAACTATGCAAGACTTTAGAAATAAAAACCGGGAAGAATTTCTGAAGGATTTTTAAGAAGAATTTGAAAAAAAAGTCCTGGAAGAGTTCCTTGAAGAATATCTGGAAAATTTAGAAGGATTTTTAAAAGAATTCGTGGAAGAATTATCATAAGAAATTAGAAGGGATTTTCGCAGTTATTTCTTGAAAATTTACTGCAGGTATTTCTTGAAAATAAAAGTTATCCATGAAAATTACTTTTTGTCTATTTTTTTTACAAAAAAAAGTAAAAAAAATCCTGTTGGATTTTTTGGTAGGATCGAAAAAGAATTTTCAAAAGTATCACTAACGGCATTTTAGAGAAAAGTTTTTGATTTAAAAAAAACCTTAGAATAGTTTCTTTAGGAGTCCCTGGAGAAATTACTGAATTCATATCTAGGACAATTTTTTAAGCATTTCCCGAAAAAAAAATCTGTAGAAATAACTGGAAAAATTTTTGAAAGCATCCATGGATGAATTTTTGTTCCAATCCATGGTGAAAGTTCTGAAGAAACCCCTGTTTCCGAAGTTTCCTCAAAATTTGTCTTTTCATTGGAGGAATTTCTGAAATAATGCATGGAAGAAGTCCCACTCACAGGTTTTTTTTGGTACAAACTGTTCCTAAAATTTTCTTATTTTTAGGCGGAGATGTTTCCATTGCCATAAAGTTATTTTTCCGAAAAATTGGGAGCCGGAGTTCATCCACAAGGGGGCAAAAAAAAATCCCAATTTCATACAGAAGTTTTTTCTCTTCTTTTAAGTATGGAGGCAAAAAAATTAAAAGAAAAATAAAAAAAATATGTCTCGCTGACACCGGCCCACTATTTTCATCTTGTCTTTGAAATTGCTTAAGGTTGCGATTTCCTGAAAGTTCTCACCAAAAAATAGTAATTGCTCTTCCTAACGAGGGGCCCATAAATTTGTGTAACCAAATGCATTTACCTTCCTTTGTTGGGAAGGAGTTTCAGAAAATCGCCACCTTAAACGTTTTTGAAGATAAGGTGTAAATAGTGGGACGGTCTCAGCGAGAGTTACTCATAAGTGATTGTTTTTTTTAAATTTACCTCAAAGAAAAAATTAAAAAAAAATCTTTATTTACCTTCATTTATTTTTTTTTAATTTTTGGGAGGGGTGCAAATCTTTTTCAAAAATCAATATGGTGATTACAAGTACACCTCGATTGAGTAAACATTTTATTCTCCAAATTATCTATAAAATTTAATTTTACATAAACTCAAAGCAAACTTTTATATTTTATTTTATATTACCAAAGCATAAAACTGCATGAAAACTGAGCTTTTGGTAAAAGGCTCGGAGTTTTCGGCATATATTGGTAAAGTTCAGAAATTCATTAAGGGATTCCCTTGAAAATGTCTCCGAGAGTTCCCCTGGTATTCCTTTACAAATTGCTTCAATTTGTTTTACGAATTGCTTCAGAAATTCCTCCTGGGATCTCGGATCTCTTCTAAAATTCCTTAAGGGATTCCTTCGGGAATTTAGAGATTCGTGACAAGCACTTGATAAAGCTGTATTTGCCAAACGATCATTCTGTACGAGTAGTGTAGGTTTGTACCGCTACCTGCTCGGTTGCCTTTTGTTGCAATTCTGCGGTATTAAATACCCAAAATTTTCAAATTTTTTCCGACGGTCTCCAAAGATAACTTCCAATAATAAAATCATCATGTTGCCGATTATTCACGAAAATCATTCATGTGTTCCTCCAGAAGTGTCACAAAGAATTCTTTAACGAAATCCGGCATGAATTGTTTCACCAATTCCTATATGATTTTTCATAAATCATGAAAATCTGCCTATGGCTCTGAATGAAAAAAAGAAAAAAAAAAAAACATTTCAGAGATTGCTTGATAAATTGGCCTAGGGATTACTTCAGAAATTCCTCTGGATATTAATTCAGATATTTCTCTAGACATTCTTTTGGAGAATGTATTAGAGATTCCCTGAAAATCTACCAAAAATTTCTTCTGAAATCTTTTCCCAAAAATTTCTAAAAATTCTTAAAAAAAAATCGAAAATTCTTCCTGTTTTACAAATTTTACAAAGACTTTTTTCCATAGCATCTTGCATGTTTTACTTCTGGAATTCCTTCATTTTTTCCAAAAAATATCCTGGCATTTAACAGAAATTCCTCCAGGTATTCTTTAAAAAAAATATTCAGAGATTCCTTCAGAATATTTTTTGGCAGAAACTTATACAATGCCTTCAGAAACTATTCAAAAATTTGTACAGGAATTACTTTGGAAATTCTTCCAAGGATTTCACCAGAAATTAACCAGCAACTTTCATTTCTCAAAAAATTCCACCAGGGAATCCTCCAGAAGTTTCACAATTTCTGTCAGAAAATCTTTGTGGTTTTTTTTAAAGAATTTCCTCTAGGGACTCAGTAAAAAATGTGATATCTGCCTATTCTAAAATGTTCTGCTGGGATTCCCATACTGCTCTAAGAGTTTCTCAGAGAAGAGAAGGGCATCTTAGAACAAACCGACCACATGAAAAGTGATAAATGAATAAATAATGAATAGATGACGTCATACCGATGATTCTCTAATTTTCGAAATTTTGTTTCATTGAAATCATATCAGTTGTTGTTTCGGCCAATGTTGCAATAATATGATAGACGTATTAAAGATTTTGTTTTGCAATAGCAGGCAGTTATAAAGCATAATGATGGTGTTTTATCAATTTTTCTTGATTATCATAATGATATTATACATATGCCCACCACTATTGTATCGCTTACTCTATTTACGAATTTAAGAGATAAGCAACTTTGACTGTGTTCCCGAAATACATTCTAGTTAAACACAATCGAATCCGTTTTTGAGTTGATGTACCTGCCTTCGAAATACTTTGCTCTTTCGTGTCAAAACGGTTTAAATTTTCCGTGTAAAAAGTGTGATTTCAACCACTAGGTGTCGCGATCAACAGCATGAAATATTTATCAATTTCTGACTCCGGAGATGACCTTCTCTTCTCTGAGTTTCTTCACAAATTTTTCGAGGGATTTTTGAAAAAATCTCCCATGGCTTTTGTTGTGGGGTCTGTCAAAACTACTAGCAAACCTCAGATTTACTGGTGGTCAGCTTTAAGCTGCAAATATATTGAAGTTAAATTTCGTGCTTCTTATTTGTAGATCCTGTCCTACTTACAATTTTGGTGACTTCAATTTCGAGGATCGTATCACGCCTCAATCGGTATTCGTTACAGGGTTTACTGTCTGTATGATGTAACAGGTTTAAGTTCACTAGAAAAGGTTTTTGCAAATTCAACTTTACTTACAGTTATTGTTTGTCTACTATCCCTGTTTTCAATTCAACGTGTACCCCAAATGAGATGTTTGTGTTTAGTCCTAGATTTAAGAATAATTCTATTAAATACAAACTAATTTTAAGATCAGTTCGTGTCGATTGCATGAAGTATGACTCACCGTACTATTTAGGATAAGGAAATTCACTTATAATCGCAAAATACTACAAATCAACTATGCTGCATGAATTTATGGGTGCACTGAGCTGTAATTCCAAATCTAGAAACAAACTTTAAGCTTATTTAAGTCTAACTTCAGTGGATTAAATTCTCGCTAACTTCACATATAATCTCAAAATTGCCTAATAATCGTTTTTGCCATTCTACGTAGTGTAAGGGTTTGTTTTTGTTCTATCTTTCTTTGCGCTGATGACCGCTCCGATGAGCACGGTTGTGACCGTCGCTTTGACCGGCCACAGTTGATCTGTGACGAGGGGTCTCGTCGCGACAGCTTTTATTATAAATCCAACTAATAATTTCTTTAAAAATGTCTCCAGATTTGCCTCTAGAGATTTCTTCACAAATTTCTCCAAAGATTACTTCATAAAAGTTTACTCCGATTTTTCGGCGCGCGTCCTGAAGTGTTAAAAAAACTTTCACGAGATCCTGAAAAAAAATCTCTTAGGGATTCATAAAGATATTCTTTCAGGGACTCCTGTGGAAATCCTCGCACAATTACTTTAAAAAATCATCCAGGAAATCATAGAGTAATTCAGTTAGAAATTATTTCACAAAATCTTCTGGAGATTGCTTCAGAGTAGAGCGTGCTCTTTAGAAATCTCTCCAAGAACTCCTTAAGAAAGTCTTGCATGGATAGCTTCCAGAAATGTTGCATGGGTTCCTTTAGAAAATATTTCAAGAACTCCTTTCAAAATTTCTTTCATAGCTTGTCCCAAAAATTTATCGGCGAATTTCTTCAGATCTTTTCTTTATGGAGGAGTCAAAAACTTTTCAAAGCATTCATCTAGAAAACCTTCCATGCACTTTTTCAAAAATACTTCATGGATTTTTTTAAAGAAAATGATTCACGGATATTTTAAGAATCAGAACTGAAAGTCTCTTAAATAAAGACAAACCAATCAATCAAGAATCAGAAATTGAGAACTCCTACAAGATATTGTTAAGGAAATTCCCTAGAATTCTTCACATTCCTTTGGATATTCCTTCAAGACATTTCTCTTCCAGAAATCGCTCCAAGGATTTCTTGAGATGGACTTAGGAATTCTAGCAAGTATTAATTCAGATTTTTTTTTCTTTTTTACATTCTTAGAAGGATTCTTACGGAAAAGCTGGATGAAATTCTTGCAGAGATTGCTGCAGAAATTCACACAGAGATTTCATCAGAAATTCCGCCGGCTATTCCTCTATGTATTTTCTCAGAAATTCCTCCAGGATTCCTTCCAAGCGTACCACTAGGAATTTCTCATGTATTTTTCCACGAATTCACTGAAAAAAATGTTTAGGATTTTTGTTAGGTGATTTCTTCAGGATTTTTTTTTTTCCAAAACTATCTCAAGAAGTTTTGTTTGGTATTCCACCAGGAGTTTTCAAGTGTTTCTTCAGGTATTCATTTTGGGATTTCTTCAGAAAATTCATCTATGGATATTCTTAAAATATCCATTTTTTTTAGGAATTGCATCAGGAATTAATTTAGAACTTTCTTTAGATTTTTATGAATTACTTCAGAAGTTTTAGCAGGGCTTTTTTCAAAACTTATTCCATGGATTCTTTCAGAAGTTATTCCAGCAGTTTCTTCAGGATTCAGCGCTTCAGCGGTTTCTTCAGAGATTCCTCCGGGAATTCGTCCATGGGAATGCACCAGTGGAGGGGCGCTGAAATCAGGGAAACTTGGCTAACTAGCTCTGTATTTACCATGACAGCACTGGAGGCATTACAATGACATATTTATGGAAGTCTGCCAAATGGGCAGTTTGCATGCACCCGCCAAAAATGTTGTAATTGCTTAGGGATCTGTAAAAAAATATCGTCAGAGAATCACACCATATACTCCGCTTTTGGTTAACATCGACAAAGCGAGAATTATATACATATAAAAATGAAGTCAGAAAGACAAGTATGAGCTTAAGGTAAATATATAAAACTAAGTATGCCATGTGATGTGGTATGCTTTGGCGCTATTATGGATGCTCCACAAAACAATTTATTGATATGAAGTGCTCCGCGTGTCAAAAGCCTGAAAACCCCTGCATTATAAGTCATCATAATACAACCAGGAAGATTTAAGTTGATATGATTTTAACAATTTTACCATTAAAAAAAGTACAAAAAATAGAGGTAAAATGTACATAAAATCGAGGCCGAGGGTCCACTAAATCGAGGTACAAGAAAAACTTTGCCGAAGACGACCCTCTTCTATTTGCTCTGAATCGCGAGCTAGCGAAGTTAAAAACATTATTTGACAACTAGCGCCACCTAGCGGTGAATCACCAATTAATTGTTGAATCATCAGATAACTCTTGACTATCTGAAGAAGTTTTCCGAAGACGACACTTTTCTGTATACTCTGGATCCCCAGATAGAGAAGTTTAAAAGTCTATCGCCACCTAGCGGCGAAATCATAAACTAATTGTTGAATCACCAGATTGCTGTTGACTTCCTGAAGATCTTTGCCGAAGTCGACACTTTTTTATCTGCTCTGAATTCCGAGATAGCGAAGATTGATACTTTACTTGAAAAACTAGCGCCTCCTAGCGGCGAAATCATAAACTAATTGTTGAATCACCAGATTTCTCTTAACTTCCTGAAGAACTTTGTCGAAGACAACACTCCTCTATCTGATCTGGATCCCTAGATAGAGAAGTTTGAAACTTTACTTGAAGACTTACGCTACCTAGCGGCGATATCACAAACTAATTGTTGAATTACCAGATTGCTCTTGACTTCCTGAAGAACTTTGCCGAAGACGACACTCCTCTATCTGCTCTGGATCCCTAGTTAGAGAAGTTTGAAACTTTACTTGACGACAAGCGCTACCCATTTAGTGACGAAATTACAAACTAATTGTTGAATCATCACATTGTTCTTGACCTGAACAACTTTGCCGAAGACAACATTGTTCCAAATAAAGTAGATCTTGAGAAATCGCTCGTGATAACTTATGAGTGTTTCTACTGGCGAGTATACATATCAACAACTTTTACATAGCTAGAGGCGCTATGCCAACTAATTGGATGTTGGTTGGCATTGTGTGGTATATCTGTTCTAGTACTACAACTTTGCCAAAGGTATGGCGCTATCTTGAATTACGCCTGAGATATTCGCTCACACCCCCATGTTTGGGGACACTGAACTGAACACACCTATTTTCAACGACCTGGACTGGATAATTACAGTTATATCTAAAGAGTTGGTTACTTAGTGAATAATTTGGAGGGTACTGTGACACCAGCTGCTTTCAAAGGGTTTTCAGAGAGAAGTTTCAGAGGGTCTCAGAGTCATAAGGGGACCTCAGATGCGTTCCAGGGGACCTCGGAGAGTTTCAGAGGGGGCACCAGGATATCTCAAGGGTGTTTCAGGGGGTCTCAATAAGGCTTCAAGGGATTCCAGGAGGTCGCAGGGAATATTTCAGGAGGTCTCAAAGGATTTCAGTGGATTTTAGCGGTTGCAGAGGTTTCAAGGGATCTCAGGGGCGTACGATGCTCTGTCATCGAGTTCCTTCAGGAATCCAAAGAGATTCCCTTAAGGAACCTGGTTAGACTCCCTTCAGGAATCTGGAAAGATTTCCTTCAGGAATCTGGAAAGATTCCCGTCAGGAATCTGGAAAAATTCCCTTCTGGAATCTGGGGAGATTCCCTTAAGATATCTGGAGAGATTCCCTTCAGGATTCTGGAGTGATTCCTTCCAGAAGTCGGGGGAGATTTCCTCCAGAAGTCGGGGAAGATTCCCTCCAGAAGTCGGAGGAGATTCCTTCCAGATGTCGGGGGAGATTCCTTCCAGGAATCTGAAGAGATTTATCGCAGGAATCTGGAAACATTCCTTCACAGGAATCGGGAGAGATTCCTTCGCAGGAATCTGGAGAGATTCCCTTCAGGAATCTGGAGAGATTCCCTTCAGGAATCTGGAGAGATTCCCTTAAGGAATCTGGAGAGATTCCCTTCAGGAATCTGGAGAGATTCCCTTCAGGAATCTGGAAAGATTGCTTCGCAGGAATCTGGAGAGATACTTTCGCAGGAATCTGGAGACATTCCATCGCAGGAATCTGGAGAGATTCCTTTACAGGAATCTGGAGAGATTCCTTTACAGGAATCTGGAGAGATTTCCTTCAGGAATCTGGAGAGATTCCCTTCAGGAATCTGGAGAGATTCCCTTCAGGAATCTGGAGAGATTTTCTTCAGGAATCTGGAGAGATTCCCTTCAGGAATCTGGAGAGATTCCCTTCAGGAATCTGGAGAGATTCCCTTCAGGAATCTGGAGAGATTCCTTTCAGGAATGTGGAGAGATTCCCCTCAGGAATCTGGAGAGATTCCCTTCAGGAATCTGGAGAGATTCCCTTCAGGAATCTGGAGAGATTCCCTTCAGGAATCTGGAGAGATTCCCTTCAGGAATCTGGAGAGATTCCCTTCAGGAATCTGGAGAGATTCCCTTCAGGAATCTGGAGAGATTCCCTTCAGGAATCTGGAGAGATTCCCTTCAGGAATCTGGAGAGATTCCCTTCAGGAATCTGGAGAGATTCCCTTCAGGAATCTGGAGAGATTCCCTTCAGGAATCTGGAGAGATTCCCTTCAGGAATCTGGAGAGATTCCCTTCAGGAATCTGGAGAGATTCCCTTCAGGGATCTGGAGAGATTCCCTCCAGGAATCTGGAGAGATTCCTTCGCAGGAATCTGGAGAGATTCTCTTCAGGAATCTGGAGAGATTCCTTTCAGGCATCTGGAGAGATTCCTTTCAGGAATCTGGAGGGATTTCCTTCAGGAATCTGGAGGGATTCCCTTCAGGAATCTGGAGAGATTCCCTTCAGGAATCTGGAGGGATTCCCTTCAGGAAGCTGGAGGGATTCCCTTCAGGAAGCTGGAGGGATTCCCTTCAGGAATCTGGAGGGATTCCCTTCAGGAATCTGGAGAGATTCCCTTCAGGAATCTGGAGAGATTCCCTTCAGGAATCTGGAGAAACTCCCTTCAGGAATCTGGAGAGATTCCCTTCAGGAATAGGGAGAGATTCCCTTCAGGAATCTGTGAAGATTTCTTTCAGGAATCTGGAGAGATTCCCTTCAGGAATCTGGAGAGATTCCCTTCAGGAATCTGGAGAGATTCCCTTCAGGAATCTGGAGAGATTTCCTTCAGGAATCTGGAGAGATTTTCTTCAGAAAGCTGGAGAGATTTTCTTTAGGAATCCAGAGAGATTCCTCCCAGGAATCTGGAGAGATTCTTTCCAGGAATCTGGGGAGATTCTTTCCAGAAATCTGGAGAGATTCCTTTCAGAAGTCTGGGGAGATTCCTTTCAGAAGTCGGGGAAGATTCCTTCCAGAAGTCAGGGAAGATTCCTTCCAGGAATCTGGAGAGATTTCTTCAAAGGAATCTGGAGAGATTTCTTCGCAGGAATCTGGAGAAATTCCTTCGCAGGAATCTGGAGAGATTCCTTCGCAGGAATCTGGAGAGATTCCTTTGCAGGAATCTGGAGAGATTTCTTCGCAGGAATCTGGAGAGATTCCTTCGCAGGAATCTGGAGAGATTCCTTCGCAGGAATCTGGAGAGAATCCTTCGCAGGAATCTGGAGAGATTCCTTCGCAGGAATCTGGAGAGATTCCTTCGCAGGAATCTGGAGAGATTCCTTCGCAGGAATCTGGAGAGATTCCTTCGCAGAAATCTGGAGAGATTCCTTCGCAGGAATCTGGAGAGATTCCTTCGCAGGAATCTGGAGAGATTCCTTCGCAGGAATCTGGAGAGATTCCTTCGCAGGAATCTGGAGAGATTCCTTCGCAGGAATCTGGAGAGATTCCTTCGCAGGAATCCGGAGATATTCCTTCGCAGGAATCTGGAGATATTCCTTCGCAGGAATCTGGAGATATTCCTTCGCAGGAATCTGGAGAGATTCCCTTCAGGAATCCGGAGAGATTCCCTTCAGGAATTCGGAGAGATTCCCTTCAGGAATCCGGAGAGATTCCCTTCAGCAATCCGGAGAGATTCCCTTCAGGAATCCGGAGAGATTCCCTTCAGGAATCCGGAGAGATTCCCTTCAGGACCGGAGAGATTCCCTTCAGGCGTCTGGAGAGATTCCCTTCAGGAATCTGGAGAGATTCCCTTCAGGAATCTGGAGAGATTCATTTCAGGAATCTGGAGAGATTCCCTTCAGGAATCTGGAGAGATTGCCTTCAGGAATCTGGAGAGATTCCTTCGCAGGAATCTGGAGAGATTCCCTTCAGGAATCTGGAGAGATTCCCTTCAGGAATCTGGAGAGATTCCCTTCAGGAATCTGGAGAAATTCCCTTCAGGAATCTGGAGAGATTCCCTTCAGCAATCTGGAGAGATTCAGGGGATCTCAAAGGGTTTCAGGGGAATTTGAGGACGCCTCAGGGGGTGTCAAGGGGTACCATGAGGTCTCAGGGCCGTTTGTGCAGGTCTCAGTGGGTTCCAAGGGAGGTTTAGGGAGTCTCTGGGGTCTCTGTGCCCAAGCACCACACAAGCCACAAAGGAGTGCCGACAGCGCAGGATTTTGGTCGGACACGATTCATTTTCAAGATATTCTGCCTTTGAGTTAGAATTACATGAATGTTGCTCCTGTGCAACCAAAAACCTGCGCTGTCGACACTTCTTTGTGACTTGTGTGCTGCTTGGGGGGTATTTCAGGGAGACTTTAATGGATCCTGAGCCATTTCAGGGATTTTAGGGGGCTCCTGGGGGTCTCAGATGCGGGTACAAGGGGTTCCAGGAGGTAACAGAGTGGTCTCAGGGAGTCTTGGTGGAGTCTGAGAGACGTTTCATGGGATCTCAGAAGGTTCCACGAGATTTCAGGGAGACTAAGAGGCGCTTTAGAGATCCCACGGGGTCTCAGGGGATTTTAGGTGACGTTTCAGAGGTTTTTTTTTAGAACGGCTTCAGGAGGTTTCAGATATGGCTCTGGAGCTCCCTGAATTTCTCCAAAACGCCCCTTTCAACTTCTTGAAACTCTTCCGAAAGTCCCCGAAGTCGCCTGGAACCTGAAATGCCTCGAAGCTTATCTAATCACCATTAGAGTCCTCCAAAACACCCCTGAAATCCCAGGAAACCCCTTTGGCATCATCTTAACCCTCAGGAGCAAAGCCATCTATTTCTCATTCTTTCATTTGAAGGGCAGACCTACTTTATGCACACAACTCTCTCTTTTTATGCCCATTTTCAATTTATACACTCTTAGCCCATGGCATACAAAGAGGTTCCATTGAAAGGAAGTGTGACAAATATTAAACATTTGTTTACTCAGTTGGCATTCATCTTCACAGACACTCAGCACACATTGTAACTCTTCCCAATAACGCTCTAACAAGTTTCATATGGTCAAATTGTTAGTTACAGCCAGACTCGACCAATAAATCCTTCAGACACGGCACGCACCGTGGACGAAACTTGACCTCAAGATCTGCATTGGCCCCTCGATGATAAACGGCTGCCAGTGGTTGGTTCATATATGGTGGTATCCACTTCGCGCATCGACGACCACCATCAATAATCAAGGGCTCTTCCCCTTGAGACAGAACGCGCGCGCGAGCATACCGGGCAATTATGTCTCCCGCCGCCCCTGTTGAAAACAGTCAACAATTCCGACGGCGTTGTCTTCGCCAACAACATCGCCGCGCCGGTATGAAGAACTGGTCGCTCTCGCTTTAATGAGGAACAGGTTGTTACGCACCCCTTCGCCTCGTCCCATCGTCTGATTGGCGCCACCGAATAAGGCGATATGGGACGAAATTGCTGACAAGGTCGTCTGCGGCCGCGGCAGCGGCGGCGGTTGATGCAAGGTGTGCGCACTTGTTGCTCGGGGTCCGGGTCCATACATGGATGATGGAGGATACCCTTGTCCCAGCAGTGCCAGCGACTTTGAAGAGCATGCGTGCGGTCCTACTTCTTGGCGATGATCGCCGCCGCCAAGTGCCATCCAAGTGCGAGTTTACTTTGTTTCACGATGGATGAAAATAACAACATCGCGATCGCGCTCTTGATCGTGATTTAGGGATACGGTCGAGATACATTGTAACCCACCCGTTCGCTGGTGGCTGATGATGGCTTATCCAGACCCAGAGTCCGGTAGTGGGCTTAGGAATCGTAGGTTTCGTGCCGTAAAGGGGTAGATGCGAGGGCAATCAAACGTAATTTATGGGAATACGAATAGTCTTTAATGGGGTCCGTCGATCGTTGGGAAAATTGAAAATGAATCCCATTTTTATGGGTGCCATTATTACTTTTGCATTATTATTGAATGGGTGATTGAGGGGGAATTACAATCTTGCACTGAACTCCGGAGATGATGGGCAGTGGCGTTGACCTGGAGTGCTGGCGGATTCAGTGGAAGTCGTGGTCGAGGTCCGTGAACCCTTGATTGCTGGTCGGGTTTTGTTCTGGAGTAGATGAATTAAGCCAATGCGGTGAACGCGCTGATATTCAGCAAAGCATTGTTGAGAGTATCTGAGGTCTATTTCTGACAGATCAAGCCGTTTTTTATGATACAAACCTTCTTGGCTTCCTTGGGCATAGATAATCTTTGAGCCTACCACACGAGTTGTAAATGTAAAATGGTCACTGACAGAGAAAGCTCTCAATTAATAACTGGGGAAGTGCTCATAGAACACTAACCTTGAAACAGGCTTGTCCTAGTTGGTAAGTTACGCCAAGAATAAGAAAAAGAACATTACCCGAATGATGAACTGGTTGGAAGAAGTAACAGCACGAAGAGTATGGAACAGAACGATATGCGAAAGTTTTACGAAACTGTTCATGGCATGCGGAGAAACACGGCGCCTTCTAGCAAGACCGTGAAAGCGTCTTGTGGACAGCTTTGGACAGCTGCTAGTTGTAAATAGCTCCAGATAGTATTATAATCTTGTACAACGTAGTCTTCAGCGTTAAACAAGGTCTGGAAACCTATTAAAGTGTCGGAGAACAACGACGGTGCTCGAAAGAATTTTATTTGCTGACCTTCTGACGCATCGTAGTGAGCAGGGGGTGTTAACATAAGTCTTTGTTTGATAACCCGTCTTGCGTCGTTCCACTTGTTCACCTCGTGTATTTGTTTGGTACCCCAGTCGTGTTGTTCCATTTGTCCACCTCGTGCCCCTTCGAAAATCGTCTGTTTGTATCGTTACAGGTTGTTTGTCCACTCTACGTTTGACCAACAGCAATACGCCACATCAAGCTGTCACGTGTCAATGAAAAGCCCTCATCGCCCTTCCTTTCCTCAAATATTTTTGTTCCCCATAACCTCAACCAAACCGCGAATTTTACGGTTCCCCAAAACTAACATAGTTTCACGGTGCTCCCCAGACCGTTATTATAAAAAAAAATCTCCATCCAATCGGTGCCCACCATTCGTTTTCTATGACTATCCTGCATGTCTGGGCAAAATTTGGAAAAAATCGTAGGGCCCATTTTCGAGTTACGCCCTTTTAAAGGTCGTAAAGCCCAATATTCATAGAAAAAATCGAAAAATTTAGTACTCAACAATTTTTAAATGATTTTGATGAAATATTTTCATCAATGTATTGCATTGAGATTAAGATTTGTTTAGCATAGTTTTTGTTGAAATAATAAATATAATATGACGTTTTCGTAAGTTGACATAAATAAAAGTGTATTTATATGAAAATATTTGTAACTTCTCAGGTTGAAATACGTTGAGAAAAAACGTGAATGTATATAAACAAAAAAATATATAAAGTAAATGAAGGGAAAGCTCATAAAAAGAGAAACCTAGCATAACATGTAAAAAAGGCTTAAGTGCTTTTATAAACAAACATGTTTCGATCACTGTAGGACCCAACTGTATCCACCTACGAATATCCGCATTAGAGTGACTGGAAGGGAGAGTGTGCGAGGGTGTATCGAGATGGGGGCTACAGCGAGCGAAACATGTTTGTTTGCAAAAAGCACTTAGGTCCTTTTAACATGTTATGCTAGAAATGATATTATGTGTGTTTGAATGAATGGAAGAAGAGTTTGAATTGTTTTAAGCCCTTTACATAATTCTTTTATGTTTAGGATAGAGACGAACCAGCCAGGCTGAAAGTCTCTTTAATAAAGATAAATCAATCAATAATTCTTTTATTTGCACAAGAATAAAAACGAATCGATTCTGTATGAAATCATGAACACCAATATGTGTTGATTTATAAATTTTGAATGGCAATTACATTTAATCAGATATGTATTGTATTTGAAAACGTAATATTTTGAATAAGAATGTAGTAGTGTATTATAAATAATAATACCCACACTGAAAGCCGCTTTACGGTGATAAAGACCACACACATGTGTTTAAATTTACTATTGGAAAACATGATTATCACACCACAAACGCCTCCTGGCAGCGTATTGTCCTCCTTTTATAGAAACTATGTGGATATGTGATGCAAATGAAAAGACTTAAAAAACGCTAATGCCGATGCAAGTCTGTTTATAACCCGTTTTTTAAAAGAAATATCTATATATTTGCGCGGCTCATTGCAACTTAGGCGCTGTCCATAATCTACGTAAGGTATCAGTTCTCTTAATGCTCCCTTTTTCATTGTACTCAAAACAAGGGATTTGAAACGCTGTTTAGTTTCTTATATTTATTCTTTTTTTTTTTTGGTAAGGAGTACGCACGAATATGATAACAAAAAAAAACGGAATCAATCGGTGGCCATGTCAACCACACCCCCTCCCCTATGGTAAACTCAATATTTACGAAATGTATAGGTGCATAAAACATTGATCAAGCCCTCCCCCTTTCCCTCCAAGTCTACGTTATTTAAAGACGGTACATTCTTTTGGCTGTAACATTGTAGAAATTGTACATGCCAGCACCATATTGAAATTATCTTCTGAGTAACTGTAAATAATTATTTTTGCATAAATACCAACATAGAAAACAAGCGGAATCTACACTATGTGTACTAGCATTTCCAATAGTAAATTTAAACACATTTTGGTGGTCTTTATCACCGTAAAGCGGCTTTCAGTGTGGGTATTATTATTTATAATACATTACATTCTTATTCAAAATATTACGTTTTCGAATACAATACATATCTGGTTAAATGTAATTGCCATTCAAAATTTCTAAATCATCACATATTGGTGTTTATTATTTCATACAGAATAGATTGGTTTTTTTTTCTTGTGCAAATAAAAGAATTATGTAAAGGGCTTAAAACAATTCAAACTCTTTTCCATTAATTCAAACACACATAATATCGTTAGCATAACATGTTAAAAGGACCTAAGTTTTTTTTGCAAACAAACATGTTTCGATCGCTGTAGCCCCCATCGCGATACACCCACGCACACAAACACCCTTATCAGATAGAGCAATCTTGGGGCTATCGGTTAAGGGTGCGGATATTCGGGGTGGATACAGTTGGGTCCTACAGTGATCGAAACATGTTTGTTTACAAAAGGCACTTAGGCCTTTTTCACATGTTATGCTAGGTTTCTCTTTTTATGAGCTTCCTCTTCATTTACTTTATATATTTTTTGTTTATATACATTCACGTTCTCCTTAGCGTACTTCAACCTGAGAAGTTACAAATATTTTCATATAAATTTACTTTTATTTATATCAACTCACAAAAGCGTCATATTGTCTTCAATTATTTCAACAAAAACTATGCTTGACAAATCTATTACTCAATGCAATACAATTTTTCATAAAAATATTTCATCAAAATCATTTAAAAATGATTGAGTACTAAATATTTCGATTTTTTCTTTTAATATTGGAGTTTACGCCCTTTAAAAGGGCGTAACTCGAAAATGGGCCCTACGATTTTTTCCAAATTTTGCCCAGACATGCAGGATAGTCATAGAAAACGAATGGTGGGCACCGATTGGATGGAGAATTTTTTTTATAATAACGGTCTGGGGAGCACCGTGAGTTTATAAATCAAAAATTGTAAAATTGTAAATAGTTTTAACTGAATTCGGCTCCGTTATGCCTGTTGGCGCATGAGCCTTAAATAAATAATTAAGTTAAAAACACTACTAGTTGTGAATAGCTTCATATAGTATTATAATCTAGGACTATGTAGTTTTCATCGCTAAACAAGGTCAGGAAACCTATTAAAGTGTCGAAGAACAACGACGGCGCTCAAAAGAACAATTTTTTGCCGAGCTCATGAAGCACCGAAATGAGCAGCTGTTGGAAAACATTCGGTTTTTTTGCATGATTTTTGTGAGTTCATCCGGTGTGAAAAATCGTGATAGCTATGTCCCTCAAAATTGATTAAATTCATCTATTACCACTAACATTAACCCCAGCAATTCTTGTACCTCAATCTCGTCGCA
The DNA here is from genome assembly GCF_035046485.1 of Aedes albopictus. NCBI lineage: Eukaryota > Metazoa > Arthropoda > Insecta > Diptera > Culicidae > Aedes > Aedes albopictus. The sequence goes on from NC_085136.1 coordinate 108,895,299, forward strand.
TTGGAAAGAAAAGAATCCCTCGCAGCCAATTACAAAGCTGCCACGCCTTTCTCTACCCAGTCGAGTGACAACACGGTGAAATTACAACGCTTCCGAGATAATCGCATTCAACGGCGACGACGACACTCATCAACGTCCCCCTCCCCCCGTATGCGGTGAAAATCTTCATAACTTCACACCTGGTTCGTCCCCGACCCCCGTTTCAAGTCGTCCATCTAGCCGGGCCTCAGCTATTAATTTTATTGTTATTATGATTTATCACTCCCTTCTGCGCTTGTATCTCATCCACCGCGCGATCGGGCGCGGCGCGGCAGCCGCAGAAGCTTCAAAGTAGATAGCCCGATCCCGTTATTCCGGACTAGAGACATTGATCGCTCCGCATAGAATCAACAACGGCTAGGTCTAATGGTTGCCAGCAGTAACTTGAGCGCGACGAGGGCACGTGCTAATCACACCGGCAGAGACACACTTTTCGGTCTGCCTATTGCGGTGAACCACAATTCTTCACGCAGCTTCCGGGCGGGCGGCGGCCGTCATCTACAGTGGTGGAGATGTCGTCATTCCACCAAGTTCCGCTTTCTTCGCGGTTTGTGGTTGTGATTCGGTTTTTATTGGAATCTCCGCTCCCCGCCGGGGTTGGCTCGTGGCAATCTGGTGGAAGATTTGGTACGGATTGAATGAATAGATTTCCACGCCGTGGTCTAATGTGCGCGGTTGTGGATGGTAGGATGGGGCAAAAGTGCGGATTTCAGGTCATCCGAGAATATCTTAGAATATAAGACAATCAGTCAGCTATATTGTACCGGTGATGTAGTATTTATCATGCAAGAACGTAGGGTAAACACATTTTGAAGTTCCACTGATTCGATATGGAACCCTTAAGATCTTAACGCATAACCGCCCAGGTAACCACTACCCAAGTAACAAAATGCTTCCCTTTTCCATGGCAGAATTCCAGTTCCACAATGTTCGGTCAGATCCTATGTAGCCAAAGCGAGAAACGCACGGATATTCACCAAGATCATACTGCGGGCGATGGGTTTGATCCCCTGTCGGTTCAGTTACTTTTCGTGATAAAAATGTCCTTAAAAGCGTTTCAAGAAGTTTCAGGGGGTTTTAAGATGAAGTTCAAGATATTACAAGGCGTTTTAGGAAATTTTATGTAGCTTCAGGACTTTTCATAGGGGGGCGGAGTTGACTACGGAAGCTCTCAAGGAGGCTTCAGAGGTGTTTCAAGGCGTATCTAGGCGTTTCAAGACGATTCAAAAAGTTTTAGGAGGCTTTCAAGGGAGTTTAAAAGGAGTTCCAAAGGAGTTTTAAGACGTTTCAAGGCATTTAAGGTTGTTTCAGGGGTTTTGAAATGCATCTAAAGCCTTCTGAAAACTCCTATAATCAACAGGAATCCCCCTGAAACGTCCCTGGCCAAAAACCCCCTCAAACCCTCTGGAACCCTCCTGAACTCCTTGGAACGCCTCTACAATCCCCTTAAATCTTCTACAGTGTATCTGAAGCCCCTGAGACCTCTAGAATATCTCTAGAAATTTCCTCTTTTTCTTTTCTCTAGAACACCTCTGAAAAAAAAGTAAAAACTAAAAGAATTTGAAGGCGAAGTATGTTTTATTGACAAATTGAGAAATACATTCGTGAGAAAATTACCACTTGTTTTGTTGAGATTCGAACCCACGACTCCGTATCGCTAGTCCGGCACTTTTGCCAGCTAAGCCTCAGAATAAGTTGCAATTCTGCGGAATAGAAAGTTAAATTGGATTCGAAGCGTCACCCTAACCGGGTCCGTCTTTCACAACTTTATCTCTCTTTCGGCACTTAGATGTCAATCTCCTGCACTTTCGCGGCAAACGAACAAGTGCGAGCGTATTGTTTTGAGAATGTTAATATTGAACCTTGACTGCTTCAACGCCCATGAATTTCTTCTGAAAGCCCTTGAAACTTCCTGTCACCCTCTGGAGCACTCTTGAAACACCCTGAAAACCCCGGATCAGTTCTTAAACGTTCTAAAACAGCCTGGAGCACACCAGAAACTCTTTTGAAACATCCGGAACACCCCTGAAATGTCCTCGAACACGCCTGGGAGGCCCCAGAAATTACTTGGAACGTCCCTTGAAACTCCCTGAAACGCCTTTGAAATCCCCTAGAATGCCATTGAAAGCCAACGAAACCTCCTATTGAGATCCTTCACCTCACAACGCCTCTGAAATCCCCTGAAATACCTTGGAACACCCCTCAACCCCTGAATTCCCTTACAGCGCTTCTGAAACCCTCTGAGACCACTGGAACATCCCTATAACCTCCCGAAACCGCCTGGAACTACCAGAAACACCGTATAACGCTCCCAATACCCTCTAGAATGGTACTGCGATCATCTAAATCCCCCTGAAACACCCCTGGAATGCCTTTAGAACCTTTCTGAAAGCTCTTCAAACTCTATGACGTCTTTGACACTCCTTAAACTCCCTGGAACGCTCCTGGAGCGCCGTAAAACCTACGGAACATCCCTGACACACTCGCTCGGAAACATTCTGGAGCACCCCTGAAACACCCTTGAAAACCCCAGGACCGCTTTTGAAATACATCGGGGATGTTCAAGGGTGGATTCGGACGGGTTCGTCAACAGTTTAAGGAGGTTTCAAAGAGGCTCCAAGAGGGTTTTAGGGACGAATCAAAGAGTTTATAGGGACATTTCAGAACGTTTCATGGGGATATAAGGGACTTTCATGGTGTTTCAGAGGGGTTTGAGGACGTTTGAGGGGTATAAATGGGCGTTTTAATGTGTTTCAAGTTAGAGGGGATTCGGGAGATTTTGAGGGAGTTACAAATTTAAAAGTTTTAGAAACTTTTCAAGGGGTATCAGAAGGATTGTTAGAGACATTCCAGGCTACTTCATAAATATCTCAAATGCGTTACAGGAACGTTTTAGGAACATATAAGGGGTTTTACGGGCGATTAGGACATTTCAGGAGGGAGGTTGGTTGAGGAGAAGCTTGGAGACGTTTCTAGAGGTTGTAGATGTATTTCCCCACATTAGGTTCCCCATTTGGTTTCAGAAAGGTTTTGGGCAAACTTCAGAGCATCTCAGGGAGTTTTAGGAGCTTTCTAAGAATTTTAGGAACGTCTTAGAGGATTGCATGGGGTTTTCGGAGGTATTTCTAGGAGTTTCATGGGATTATAGGATGACCTTCAGAGAAATTTGAGTGCGTTTCACAGGTTCTCAGAAGGCTGCAAGTGGTTTTAAAGGGTTAAGGAGTTCCGGAGGTTCCAGAGCACTTTACAGGGTCCAAAACTTCCAGATTTCCTCAAGCATTTCTGAAACGGTTAAAATCTTCTCAAATCTCCTTGGAGCCCTCCTGAAAACCTTTTTACTAAAAAATATTCCTGATACTTTTTGAAATGCCTCTTAAAAATCTGCAAAACATCCTGTAACCCACTGAATCATCCCCGAAGAGTCTGAGATCATCTTAAAATACTTCAGATTGTATTGCGTGAATGCCGCCGCCGCCCACACCGATGAGAAAATGATACAAACCACCAATACTTTAAGAACCACATTTTCAAACCTGATAACAATAATAGGGGTAATTTTTAAGCACTTTGCAAATTTTGTGGTACATATATTCAATTTTTTGTTCGGAATTCTCACAGAAATTCTTCTGGAGGAACCTCCAGAAATTTTAAATACCGAGAATTCTTCCGGATGCTTTAGTATTTTTTTCATGGATTTTTTTTTTCAAAAATTTCTCCACGGAATTAAAAAAGTCCTTCAGAATCTTTTTTCAGAAATATTTTTTATGGATACCTTGAGTTCCTCCATAAATTCTACAAAGAATTTCTATAGAGAACCCCAGAAAATGTCTTCATTGATTCCTTATAATTTTCAAAAATTATGTCACACAAAAACAGTAGATTTTCAACCCCTTACTCGTATGGCACGCTTTTTGTATGGAACCTATGAAACTTGTCTATCACATTTGGTTGAAACCCCTTCCGTCTCAAACATACATACATTTATTTGTTCAACATCATTAAGACAAGACATAATCAACTAGTACGCCACAATTCTCGGTTTGTGGCTGCCGCTCTCCATCCTTGGTCGCGCCCAATGCTCGCCAAGTCACGCTCCACCTGGTCCGCCCATTGTGCTTTCTGCGCTCCACGCCTTCTTGTGCCAACCGGATCAGTTGCAAACACCAGCTTTGCAGGGTTGTTGTCCGGCATTCTCGCAACATGCCCTGCCCACCGTATCCTTCCGGCTTTGGCCACCTTCTGGATGCTGGGTTCGCCGTAAAGTGCAGCGAGCTCGTGGTTCATCCTTCTCCGCCACACACCGTTCTCCTGCACACCGCCGAAGATCGTTCTTAGCATGCGTCGCTCGAAAACTCCGAGTGCTTGTAGGTCCTCCTCGAGGATGGTTCATGTCTCGTGCCCGTAGAGGATCACCGGTTTTATTAGCGTTTTGTACATGGTGCATTTGGTGCGTGGGTGAATCTTTTTCGACCGCAGTTTCTTCTGGAGCCCGTAGTAGGCCCGACTTCCGCTGATGATGCGCCTCCGAATTCCACGGCTCACGTTGTTGTCAGCCGTCAGTAAGGATCCGAGGTAGACGAATTTCACCACCACCTCGAAAGTATCCCCGTCTATCGTAACATTACTACCCAGACGGATCCGGTCGTGTTCGGTTCCGCCTACCAGTATGTACTTTGTCTTAGCCGCATTCACCACCAGTCCGACCTTTGCTGCTTCACGTTTCAGGCGGATGTACTGTTCTGCCACCGTTCCAAATGTTCTAGCAATAATATCCATGTCATCCGCAAAACAGACAAATGGGTTGGATTTCGTGAAGATCGTACCCCGGCTGTTGAGCCCGGCTCGTCGCATAACACCTTCCAGGGCGATGTTGAATAGTAGGCAGGAATGTCCATCACCTTGTCGTAGTCCCCGTCGAGATTCAAATGAACTGGATAGCTCACCCGAAATCCTTACGCTGTTCTGCTCACCGTCCATCGTTGCTCTTATCAGTCTAGTCAACTTCCCGGGAAAGCTGTTCTCGTCCATAATTTTCCATAGCTCTGTGCGGTCGATACTGTCGTATGCCGCTTTGAAGTCGATGAACAGGTGATGCATTTCTGGAGGATTTGCCGTACGGTGAAGATCTGGTCCGTTCTCGACCGGCCGTCGATGAAACCGGCTTGGTAATTTCCCACGAACTCATTTACATTAGGTGAAAGACGACGGAAGATGATCTGGGATAGCACTTTGTAGGCGGCATTCAAAATGGTGATCGCTCGAAAGTTCTCACACATTAATTTGTCGCCTTTCTTGTGAATGGGGCAGATTACCCCTTCCTTCCACTCCTCCGGTAGCTGTTCGGTTTCCCAGATCCTGACTATCAGCCGATGCAGACAGATGGCCAACTTTTCTGGGCCCATTTTGATGAGTTCACATTCGATACCATCCTTACCAGCTGCTTTGTTGGTTTTGAGCTGGTGAATGGCATCCTTAACTTCCCTCAGCGTGGGAGTTGGTTCATTTCTGTCCTCCGCTGCACTGGCGTCGTCGTTTCTTCCGTTGCCGTGGGCTCCCGTGCCTACGTTCTCCACGCCGTTCAGGTGCTGATCGAAGTGCTGCTTCCACCTTTCGATCACCTCACGTCCGTCCGTCAAGAGGCCTCCGTCTTTATCCCTGCATATTTTGGCTCGCGGCACGAAGCCGTTGCGGGATGCGTTGAGCTTCTGATAGAACTTCCGTGTTTCTTGGGAACGGCACAGCAGTTCCCTTTCTTCACACTCCGCTTCTTCCAGGCGGCGCTTTTTCTCCCGAAAGAGGCGGGTCTGCTGTTTCCGCTTCTGTTTGTAACGTTCCACGTTCTGTCGAATCCCTTGCTGCAGCATTACCGCCATCGCTGCGTTCTTCTTCTTCTCCAAAACCGTTCTGCACTCTTCGTCGAACCATTCGTTCCGTCGATTCCGTTCCACGTACCCGATGGTGCTCTCTGCTGCGTCGTTGGTGGCTGCTTTCACTGTACTCCAGCGCAATCCTCTAGAGGGGCCTCATCGAGCTCGCCCTCGTTTGGCATTGCGGCTTCGAGATTCTGCGCGTATGCTGAGGCGACATCCGATTGCTTCAGTCGCTCTAGGTTGTACCGTGGCGGTCGCCGGTACCGTACATTGTTGATGACGGAGAGTTTTGGGCGCAGTTTGACCATCACCAGATAGTGGTCGGAGTCGATGTTCCGTCTCAAAATGTCACTTAAATAATGGACGACGCCTCTTCAAAACAAAAAAAAATACTGAAGGAATTCTGTTTATAATCAAAGGATTCTTTCAGAAATTCCTGCATCGCTTCCTCCAAAAAATCCTTTAGGATTTAAATGAATTTCTCAATCAAATGTCCCCAGGAATTTCTTCCAAAGTTTTTTCACGACTTTGTTCAGCGGTTTCAGCAGATATTCGTCCAGAGATTTCTGCATGTAGAGATTCCTTCATGAGTTCTTCCAGGTATTTCTATAGAAATACTTTCAGTGTTTCTTCCAAGGATACCTTTGGGATTTTTTTTTTCTCGGGTCCTTTAAGACATTCAGAAATTACTTGAGAAATAGGAAGTGGTCGAGAAATTTCTCATGAGGTTTTTATAGGAATCTTTACAGAAGTTTAAGTGTTTCTCCAGACATCCATTCAAGGATATCAAAGTCAGGTATCATACCTAAATAAGTTATTGGTCGGTTACCCAGGTATTGAAAATAACTGATTTTGGTATTTTTAAGGTATTTATAAAATACCTCAACGAGTTATTGGTTTGGTGTTGAGGACTGCTTGAGGTATTCTTCAATTATAGAAAATTAACTATTTGTACGAATAAACCGCTAATTATTATTTAGGTATTGCCAAACCTGATGTCATTATTTACATGTTATGCACAGAATACACACCAGTTTTTATTTTAGGTATTTTACCTCTTTTGCAGGGTTTCGGTTTTCCATACCTGAGTTTGTTATTCTGCAGCTATTTTCTCCTACTCGGGATGGAATAACGAGCAAATGTTGAACTTTTTCCCCATATTTCTCTATTTCTAGTGCCGATGCATTTCTTTTGGCTTTTTAAACGACTTATTCGTTTCCCTGCGAAATGAATGTAGTTGCAAACTTGATTCAATTGCCGTCAACGGAAAAAATATCGACAAGATATATTGCATTCCCAATGAACGAGGTTCGAGGGATATCAACCAAATCCAAGTTCAAAGACGCGTGGTAGTTCCGACCAGCCTGTGCTACATTGTTGAATCCGACTCACGTGTCGATTAAGAACACCATCCATCGTCATCGGGCCTAAGGGAAAGCCACAATGCAGTGCAGTGGAGTAATCAAGACACATCGCCAGCATCGGGATCCGAACCCGGCAGGCTTGATTAGTGTGTTTCTCTAGCACAACTTTTTCTGCAAATCATCATCCGTCCGTCTGTAGGTCCGTAGGTCGTCGTATAGCCGCTGCTGCTGGCTGTTGATGAGAAGGAACAATCGCGCGTAACACACTGACCTGGAAATCGGACTCTCGGTCGCCGTCGTCGTCGTTCCCGTCCCCGTCCGTGAGGATTGATTTGATGAGGGGTTTGTGAGCTTTTGTAAGTGTGATTTCTGGATCTGGAGGGCATGAGCGGAGGCGGCTTCCAAGTGTTTGTGGCTCGTTTGTTCAGGCGGTGTACGCGGTGGTTGCCGTTGCATTTTTTCTCGCCCGAAGGTGGAATGTTATGATTGGCAGGCTTTGTTTTGGTTTGTGATACATTGTTGGCGAGTGGTGTTTGTTACGAGTAAGGCCAATGAGATTTCCGCAATTCATTTTTCATGAGTGGACCGCGAAAGAACATTGTGGGGTATTGAGACTTACAAGGTATCAACTTCGTAAGGATTCGGTGCATCTGGTTCAAGACTTAGGATTGCAGTATCCAACATTATTATTACAGGAGTGACCTGATTGACCTTTTGACGTATCATACGTCTATATTGAAGATACCGTACCATAGCACAGAATATTAAATGTAGCATCTGCTCGTAAGATGGTGACCGTTTGCATATTTGCAATGTTTAAACAATGAAAAGAACTAGCAAAAATACAAAAAAAAATCTCTTATTTTTTCATGAACAGCACCTGCAGTTAACAGCGAACGGAAGTGTCAAACGTTTTGAATGTTGATTATGACGTAAGCAATGACGGCCACTTGTTCGCCCAGCTGTAAATTGAGCATCGCACTTTGTACGCTCGACCATGTGCATTCCACCTAACACCGGTTGCTCCAACAAGGAAAGAACCGATCGAACGGAATGTCCAGCGCCGCCATCGCCAGTACCTTTGCTTGCGATTACATTCACTCATTAACATAATTATAGTCCTCTCGAGTCCTCCAGAAGAACCACGCAGTGTGCAGCGGTCGGTGGTGCTGGCGAGACGACATGGCCATGATCATGTTCGCCGTCCTAAACGCCATTTCGCGTCGTTAATCGATCGAGCAGATGTCTTATCACATTATCAAAGTCTGAAGCTGAGTGCGGTCGACCGACCCTGCCGACGAACGCCTCACGAACGAGAGGAAAAGGGCTCTTCTTATCAGTGGGATCGGATGGTGATCTTGGACGGCGGTCGCGCCGCTCCGTGGTCGGTTGAGCGTACTCTTGATCAGTGCGCTTATCTACATTGGAAATGCCAAATGGCTTTGAACTTGAGCGAACGAGTGGTTGAACGTTGCAACTGGATTTATCGATGGAGAAGACTCAACTATCACTGCTCCAGTGCTCCATCAGACTGTGGCACTAAGGGAGCTTTGATGCATTTATAATTCTGCGAGAGCTTCTTTTATATACATACTTATTTTCATTTGATAATTTTAAAGTTATTTAAAGTTTGAAAATAATCTAAATTCCACCTTTTTCGGGTTCAGTTAACAAACACTAACGTTGGTCTTCATTCAACCAAACTATTTCCGCTCAGAACTGAAACTTCTGTCAAGGACAAGTTTCATGGTCCAGTAGTGGCTGCCGTTTCTGTTGCGTATGCAAAAGGTCCTTGGTTCGCTTGTTGGCCCATCCTTTCCATCCTAAATACTATGTATCTTTCAATCAACGCTGGAACCTTCATTTAGGGTAATTGATCCGATCATGGAGGAGTTAAGCACTGGGTTCATGCTTAAACCACAATTGTATTGCACCAATCAAACTTTTTACATGGATTGAATTGAAAATAACAAAATCTATCCTTTATCTACGAGAAAATAACGAAATATTGCCACTTTGAGGTTGTTATGAACGTTTTATTCGTTTTAATCTGAAAGAACATTGTGTTCCTAATGTTGCGGTATTTGTTCCTAATGTTGCGGCATTTGTTCCTATTGTTGCGGTATCCCATTGAAATCATATGGGATACCGCAACATTAGGAACACTACCGCAACAATAGGAACACAGCAGCAAGCATATGAGGGAAAATATTGTTTTTAAATTGGTCTTTGGACAAATCTTAAGCAAACAAATAGTGCAATCTCATAATTTAAGCACAATACATCTATTAAAAATACCTTTTGGTAACATTTCAGTCGAAAAAGTGCTCAATTGCCATTACCGCAACATTAGGTACTACCGCAACGATAGGAACAATTACCCTAGGTAGAATCCACTTTGGGAAAATCTATTTAGGTATCTCATTAAGGTTACACTACCTTACTGCTATTTGATTGTGTTCAGAACAGTTGGAGTACTTAAGATTACGGAGAAGGCTGGCTTACGGAAAAGAAGTAGCGAGAGCAGTTAAGAGAAGTTTGGGGCGTGTTCAAAGGTGAGAGATGAAGGAGGATTGAGACTATATTATTTGAGGTTCCCCAAAAACTTACTTGAGCGTTATTTATCGGGTCAACATGAATAACTTGTGTACTCCCTTGAGTATAAGTCATCGGATCTACAAGAGTAACCCGCGTCGAAACCCTTTTGAAACTCACTAGAGAACCTTTGAAGCCTCTTAAGACCCCTCTGAAACCTACTGAAACATTTTAAAACGCCTTGTAGAACCTCGGAAACGTACCTGAAGCACTCTTGACTGTCTATGAAGCTCTCTCAAAAGCCTTTGAATCCTCCTGGGGCTATGAAGCCCCCTAAACCTCCATGAATCCTGCAGGAATCCTCGGAAACGCTCTAAAACGCATTTAAACGTTTCTTAAAACCCTGTGGAATTCACCCCTCAAAAAGTTTCTTGAACACCCTGAAACACTCTGAAACGCCTCTGATAGGGAATGAAGTTTCTGAAACTTTCTGAAACGCTCCAAAATGCTTTGAAAAGCCTTGAAACGCATCTAAAACACCCTGAAACTCTCTGACCCTCCTAAAGCTCTACTGGAAGTCCTTTAAGCACCCTAAAACCCCTCTATATCTTTCGGGAACCCCCTTAAACACCCTTGAAACGCCTTCAAAACCCCCTTTTACAACCCCGTGGAACTCATCCAAGGGCAGAGTCTGTAAAGACCCATAAAATCCAGCTTAAAGCATCTGTAACGCCCTGAAGTGCTTCTGATACCCCGTGGTGCTCACCTGAGAGTCTGTAAATCTCCCTAAAATCCCTCTGAAACCTTCCTAAGGTGTTTTAGAGCGTACAGCTTGGAACGCCTCTAAAGTACCCCGGAACACCACTGAGGCACATGGAGTCCCTTAAAATCCTCAAAAACCTCCTGAAACGCCTTGAAACCTGGCTGAAGCTCCTCTGAGAGCCTATGAAGCCCTCTAACTTTAGAGACGCTAAATCCCCGTGGAGAGCCAGAGGTTGTGATTACCTCTAAGATCCCTCTAAAAGCTTCTGAAATACCCTGAAACGCGTTGAAATCCCCATGAAGCTCTACTGAGAGCCTGCCTGTAGAGACCCTAAAATCCCTCTGTAACCTTCTGAAATGTCCTGATACTCATTGAAACAACTTGAAACTCCTTTGCAACTCCTGTGAAGCTCACCTGAGAACTTGTGAAACACCCCTCTGAAAGCTCCTAAAACGCCCTGAAACGCCGCTGAAACCCATATGAGATCCTGTGAAGCCCACATTAGCTCCCCGAAACCTCCTGAAGCAGCCTGAAACTCCCTGAAATATCTTGGAATGCCTCTGGAACCCCCTCTCTGAAACTCCTTCGAAAATCCACTTTAAAGCTCATCACCACTCGCCCTCTCAGAACTTCCAGAAACGGGAGGAAAAAGCTATCACCTTTCACATGTCAACAACGTAAACTATCTGCTGCACAGTTTTTTTTTTGTCAAAAACATTCCGAGAGAACTTGTGCAGATGAAGATTTTATCTGGATGTTAACTTTGCAGATCTTGCAGGAAGTCTTCATCGAATTCCATTGGGAAGCACACTTAGTCTGTGAGTTTTTTCAATAGTTTCTCAAGAAGATGTTCATGCTTTTCCAACAATTTCAACAAGTTCTTATATGACTGTTTGAAGGATTCCCTCCAGGAGCTTCTTTAAGAGCTTCTTAAAGAATTCCATCAGGGATTTCTCTAGAGCTTCTCGTAGTTTTTCCGGAAACTTCTCGGGTTGTTTTTAATTTCAGCGGGATTTCCTATTGTGAATAAGGTTACAAATTATTGAAGAAATTTAAGAAGTTTCTAGGAAATTTCTACGTTATGTTTCTTTTGAAATTTATCACGAATATATCCAGTAAATTTTCAGAAAATTCTCCTGATAATTAGCTTCATGTTATTTCTACTTTTCCTCTTGGAATTTCTCAAACAGCTTCTGCTGTTTTTTTTTAAGATTTGCTAAAAACAAATCTTTTGAAGCTAAACTGATGAGAGTTGCTCTAGGAACTCCTTTAGGAGTTCATTCACGTACTTTCCAAAAATTCCTTACCCTTCTTTCTGTTTTTTTTAAAATAATTTCCGATCGAAGAGATGAACAAGTCCTGATCGATTTCCCAAAAGAGCTACTAGAGAAATCGTAAAAGGAATTTCAGAAAAGAAAAACTCCGACTGAAATTCATGAGTGACATCCTTGAAAAAAAAACCAAGCCTAATGCCTAACCGAAATACTAGAGGAATTCTCAAAGGAACCTCGTTAGAAAAAAATGCCTTCCTGAAAAAGTTCCTCAAAGATGCTATTACCTTGGTGATTCCAAGAAGGTGGTGCTGAAAAGTTTCTCCAAGAGTTCACCAGAAAGTCCTATAGGTCTTCCGGGAGTTCTCCATTGGCGTAGCTAGCTTTTTCTTTTATCTCGCTCACTCTCCTCAACAAACACGAGAAAGAGAAGGAAGGGGGCACAGACCCCATCTTGCATCCCGCTCTTCCTCGTACTTGTTTAGGAGGATGAGCGAGATAAAGGAAAAAGCTATCTACGCCAATGGAGTTCTCAAAGGGGCCCCTTTGAACTTCCGAAAGAGTCCCATCAGAAATTTCTCTAAGAGTTTCTCATAGTTTTTCACGGGAATTTTTCGTGATGTTTTAAACTTTTACGGAACTTCCATTGCAGTTCTTCCAGGACAAGGCAAAATATTCTCTACGAATTTTAGAAAAATGAATGGCATCCTTGTTAAATTCATAAAAATAAATCATAAGTAAATAAGGCCGGAACAAATCTAATTTTCTTCTTTTGTCACTTTGCTCGTTGACTCGTCAAGGGGGGTGATGATAAATGATAAATGAATTTGATGAAAAATAACCCAAACAATTAGGCAAAATCGTCAAACTCATCGGATTTGTTAAGAAATTTTCTCAACGACTATAATTTCACTTTAAAATTGTAAATTTCTACAATAATTTATTTGTTTCCCCCCCCCCCCTCAAAATATCGAATTCCGGCAAAAATTTTCCGAGGAGGGGTGACATAAGTGAAAATCGAAATTTGTGTCAGCCACCGAATTACTAGAAGAATTATCAAAAGAACGGAATGCGCAGTCACTTTGAGACAGTCCTTTAGAAGTTTTTCCTGGGTTTCCCACAGAATTTCGTAACGAAATTTCTTCAGAAATTGTTCAAGGGGCTTCTCGAGGAACTTCTCCAAAAGTTGCTCATTTTTTACAGAAATTCTTTCAGGCATTCCTCCAGGGATCCCTGCAGAGATTTTCCAGAGATTTCTTTAGGAATTGCTTCAAAGACCCTGACCATAAAACCTTTTAGAAAAATTTTCCGTTTTTTGTTCCACAGTAGAATCTTCAGGATTTTTTTTTCGGGAAATCGCTTCAGAAAATCCTACAAGTAGGTCTGTCAAAGATTCTTTCAAACATTCCTCCAGTGTTATTTGAGCAATTTTTGGAAAATGCTTTCAATTTTTTTAAAAACTGCAATTTTGAAAATTTTCAAGAAATTCCTGAAGGAACCCTTGGGAAAAATTCCAATAAAATCCTTGCAGGATTTTTTGAGAATCTTCTACAAAAAATCCTGTAGGAATCTTTTTATAAATTTCCTGTATAAATTTCTTAAAATACTTCTGGAGAAGTTCATGGTATTTCTCAATAAATCCCCGCAGGATAATCTAGAGAAGCACATAGATTTTCCAAAGGAATTCCTGAAGAAATTCCTAAGCTGAGAAATTCTGAATGAATTCTAGGATAAACTCTTAAAAGGATCCTTCAAGAATTAGGAAAAAATCTAGAAAAATGCATGAAGGAAATCATGAAGGAATCTCTGTATGCATTTATGCAAGAATCTCTAAAAGTTCCTTCAGGATTTTCTATTTGAAAGGGTCTTTGAAAGTCATTCTAAAGCAATCCCTGGAGGATTTTCTGACGAGATATTTTTGAAGTTATCCTTGGTGAATCTACAAAAAAAATCCATTGAAAATTTATAAATAAATTCCAAGGAAAATATCTGCGGAAACGCTGGAGAAATTTCTTCAAGAATGACTTGACGAACTTTTATAGAAATCGCTGGTGAAATTTTTGAAGCAACCCATGTGGTCATTTTGAAAGGAATTCATTGGAAATTTTATTAGAGAATCCTTGGAAAAAAATGTGGAGGAATCTCTAAAAGAATTCCCAGAAATTTTATTTAAGGAATCCTTGAAAAACTTTTGAAGGAAACTTTGAAACAATTTCTGAAGCAAAATGTGAAATGTTTTGCATATCAATCCTGTAAGATGTTTCTAAATGAATTTTTGCTTTTGATTTATTAAAGGAAAAACTTGAAGAACTTTTCTCAATGATGACGATGATTTCCTGAAAAAAATCCCAGGAGGGATTTCCGCAATAATCCATCGAGGAATCTTCTGAATGAATTCTTGGAGTAATTTCTGTACGGTTTTCTAGTTGGAATGTCTTCTGAAAAAAATCGCTTGAGAACTTTAGGAAGGAACTCGTGAAAGATTTTCAGCAAGCAATTCTTGGAGGATGCTCTACATATGAAAATTGATGGAGCAATTTCGGTCGGAATCCACGGCAGGTTTTAAAGACCAATTCTTGGATAAATTACTGGATGATTTTGTAGGAAACTTTGGAATAATATCGAGAGGAATTATACAAACATATCCTTTTATGATTTCCTGAAGACATTTTCAGGGAAATCTGAGAGTTCCTAAAAACTTAAATGATTTTCTGCAGGAATTGCTAGAAGAATGGTTCTGTAAGTGAATCTTTTGAGAAATTTCTAAGGAAATCTACCGAAGAAATTCAGCTAATGAAGCGATTGAAAATTCTGAATGGATCCATTGAAGAGTTACTAAAGCAATCTATGAAGATAATTTTCAAAAAATCCTTGAATTATTTTTTAAAAGAATTCGTAAAAAAAACCTCTTGGAGGAATTTCTGGGGGAATCCATGAAAAAAATTGTGAACGAATCCAAGCAATTTCTGAAGAAATATCAGGATTTTTTTTAAGAAATCTAGTGAATTCCAGCGGGGTTACGGATGGCGCAGCAAGGTGTCTCAATAGCTGACGATAGACCATAACCAAAGAGAGCTATGTATTGTCCGGACTCGTCTTAAAGAAAACTCCTGAAGCAATGGTTGCAGATACCTTCGAAGGAATTCGTGGAATTTTTTATAGAGGATTTTGAAGGAACTCCTGGAGCAATTCATCCGTCACATCAGGTTCGTACCGCTTAGAAAACTGCTATTCAGCTAGTTCTGTTGCTTGGGATCCTTCAGGAGGGCCTTCATCCTAGAGATGGATCTCTTTGTAAAGTTCCTACAGTAACTCCTGGTTTAACTTCTGAAAGAAGTTCTAAAGGTTTTCATCAAATTACACTTACATAGAATTCGCCTAAAAAGACAAGAATTCTTTTGAGAATATTTTGGATAAATCCCTCATGGAAATTTTAGATGAGCTTGTTGAGAAATTCGGAAGGAACTGTTACAAAAATAAAAGAAAATTAATTATTACAAATGATTAACATATCACGGACACAACCTTACAAATGCATAAATAAGAAACATCACAAGTGGACACAGCACAACATATAACAAAAATGTGCCCTGTTATCCAGATGGATAACATCTTCTGATCACAGGATGACGAGGTTTCATGTATTGATTTGGGTCCATCAGTCATCCTGGAATTGTATTTTAGTTGGCAGTTTGCCTTTTAGTTCACAGTCTTTGCTGCTGTGTTCATAGCTTGGTTTTGTCTAGGAAAACTAATCCTAATCGGGCATCCCGTTTCGGGTTTCATCACTAGAGTTCTATGACTTGAAGTCTGTGCCAGGGAAAAGTTTACGTCTCTAGTACCTAATCGCGTCCGAAAATGGCCTGAATGTTGGCAATCGAAATAAGATTGCACACTTCATGAGCCTCTATTCTACCAGAACCCTCTCTCTCTCTCTTCTTGGCGTAACGTCCTCACTGGGACAAAGCCTGCTTCTCAGCTTAGTGTTCTATGAGCACTTCCACAGTTATTAACTGAGAGCTTCCTCTGCCAATGACCATTTTGCATGTGCATATCGTGTGGCAGGCACGAAGATACTCTATGGCCAAGGAAGTCAAGGAAATTTCCTTTACGAAAAGATCCTGGACCGACCGGGAATCGAACCCGTCACCCTCAGCATGGTCATGCTGAATACCCGTGCGTTTACCGCCTCGGCTATATGGGCCCTATAAATGCTAATTACTACAAGGGGAATATTTACAAGCTAAAATTCAACATGTAGCACAAAGAACGCACGAATATAAAACTTTGAACACATTAAACAATTATTCTGTCTTATTAATATAACAAATATTTATACCCGTAACAGAACCTCTCGTATTCCACAAAAAAAACTTCTGAAAAAACTGAAATTCAAATAGAAATATGCCAGAAACCTTCGAGAATGCTTTGTAGAGGGATTAAAACATCTACTAAAAATCTGTGACGATTGTGATTTGATATTCAGAGTCATCCTTCTAAAAAAGGGGCATTTTTACACTGCAAAAAAGTTATGTTATGTCAAAATCTAACATCGACTTCTCATAAGCCAACATTAGCCAGCTTAAGCTTAATTTGTTTATGTTGTACACTCTTGGTTGAGTCGATAAAAATAGACCTGCCAATTTGACTAGTCATGCCTAAACACAACAGAATCACGCTTCTTCGCTCTGACATCTGAACAAGACTCACTTTCCGTTAAGGTCGTCCTCCTCCTTGAGCGCCGGCCACACACTCGAATCGATTCACCTCTTAACACTTCAGTTGAGCAATCAATTAACCACTTATAGAATATCCGAAGGGGTCTACATTGTCAGTAGTGGCGGCAGCTACAGCGTCGGATCTCACCTGGAAAAAAGATAGAGAACAAGAATTCCAATTAAATCACAAATCCAATTTCGTAATCCGCGCGAGTGCGCTTGCTCGCTTGGCGGGAACTCGGTCAAGCTATTTAAAGCTACACGGGAACGCGGACCGCTGCTGCAGCGGTCTTATTAAACCTTAATCGATTCATTAAAACGGAACGCAGCAGCAGCAACAAGAATCTAATCGTGGTGGCGGCGGCGGCGGCGTCGGCGACGCCGCGACAGGATAATTACAATAAACGCGCTCGACTCGACGATTTCGAAACTTGACGACGAAACAATTGAATTGAATTATCGCTTGATTGTTGCATCGACGACGATCTTGTCACCCTTCCTTCGGCATCGACTACAAGCCCGACTGCGGCGCCATCGCCATCTTGGACGCTTGATTGTTTGCAAACAAATAACTTCTCCCAAACCGACGCCACCGCAAAACAAACATCAAACAAACGATCGGACTGGAGTGTCATGTACGCTGGCTACTACTTACTTCCGTCACTTCCACGTTACGGAAAATACCAATCACCTCTCTTGAAAAGTGCCCCCTCCTCTGAAAGTTCAAGACTAACTGGTCGGGGTTGGTGGAGCCACCATCGCCGCGCGACAGCTAAACAAAAGTAAGTCTTGTTTGCAAATTTACCAATCTAGTTGACGCCGCCACCGCGCACGACACAATCGACGCCATTTAAATCCTCAGGTTCAGTGATGCCAGTTTCGAGGGAGGAATTTCACAATTATTTATGTTTCCTGAAATAATGTGGCTCAAATTTCCGTAGAATTCTGAGGACTTCCATAAAATTGATCTACTGATTCGTAGATCCGTGAGAAGAGTTCATTCCGTAGATCTACGGATCTGGTATCGCTGCATTCGACGCCGGGAGGAGACCTGAGGAGACCAAAGGTGATGCCAGCTGATGGCGTCGGTCGGCGACGGCGACAATGATGACGACGCCATCTAGAGGAACAACAACGATTGACTTGTTAAGAATTATGAAACCGATGCAAATGCAACGACTATAATGAGAACGCTGCAAAGAATCTATCTAGAATAATGGTTGGGGGAGACTGAACCAGACGAGCTTGGCGTCTGAATTGATTATAAATAATCGCGCTTTTTTCTGCAGGGCCAGGGGTTAACTTGCTTGGAGCGCTGCGCCGTTTCACGTGTGTGTAGGCGGGCGACAACCAGTTCGGGCGGGTGTCGTCGAGTCGAGAGTGAACTTGGCGAGCGAGTGATCGAGAGGTGATTTTGTTCGTGTTTTGATCGCGTTTGTTTGAATGGAGACTGGAATAAGTGTGTTTTCGTTTATTTTAAGGAAGTTACTGGAGAACGCGTTGAGCGTGGCCTGGGGACGTACAACGGAATCGATCACAGCTAATCAAAGGGTGATGAGCTAACCTTGTGGGTTCCGTGCTATTACTGGAAACAGCCAAGAAAGTAAAAAGGATTATACAAGAGTTAAATTTCGCTAACTGGAGAGTTGGACGTTTCAGGACACGGAGAACTTGGTCCGCCGCGTCGTGATGGCCAAGATCAAGGTCCAACGACAGCAGCTGAAGGGCCCATATAGCCGAGGCGGTAAACGCACGGGTATTCAGCATGACCATGCTGAGGGTGACGGGTTCGATTCCCGGTCGGTCCAGGATCTTTTCGTAAAGGAAATTTCCTTGACTTCCTTGGACATAGAAGTATCTTCGTGCCTGCCACACGATATACACATGCGAAATGGTCATTGGCAGAGGAAGCTCTCAGTTAATAACTGTGGAAGTGCTCATAGAACACTAAGCTGAGAAGCAGGCTTTGTCCCAGTGAGGACGTTACGCCAAGAAGAGGAGGAGGACAGCAGCTGAAATGCGTCCTGACAAGCTAAGGGTAATCGTGAAAGTTCTCTGTCCCAAGCACAACTCAACCACATGTCTACAACTACTTGTGCAAGGACCTAGAAAGCTATTTCCAGAACAGAGTTTTGGTCTACAAGACTGATCTGAGATGCGGAAGGAGTACTCCAATCTCGGCCCTACGTTGTGGAGCACGATGTACGAAGGAATGTTGAGACTGGAGTTGTCAAGAAGAGTCAAGATCGTTGGTTTCGTGGATGACATCGGCCTAACGATAACAGGTGAGACTCCAGAAGATATAGAGAAGCTGACAGCGGAGACGATCGATATAATCCAGACTTTGGTCAAGCTGCAATTGTCTCATCACAAGACGGAGGTAGTGACTGTCGTCAGCAACTGTAGAGCAGTTCAGCTGTTCATAAACGACATCGGAGGAAGCATAACTCAATCGACGCGTGTGCTAAAACACGTGGTTGAAGATTGGAAAACATGAGACACGCAAAGAAAGGAAGGTGGACCTACTGGGTCCATCCAAATGTGTCGATAAGAGAAGTGAACAGTAACCTGCAGAAATTTCTATCAATTCATGGATGCTTTAACTACAAGCTTCTTGCATCGATTCGCATATGCATAGATCCTGCAGAGAATCTTCCAATTTCTTGGCAGAGAATCTTCTAGATTCCTGCCGGAGAGACTCCCAGATTACTACTAGGGAGTCTCTCAGATTTCTGTCAAGGCACATCCCAGATTCCTGATAGGGAATTTCCTAGATTCCTGCCAAGGAATCTACCAGATTCAAGTTGAGGAATCTCCAATATTTGTGTCGGGGAATCTCTCGGTTTCCTGTCAGGGACTCCCCAGAAATACTGACAAGGAATTTTCAGGATTCCTGTAAGGCTATATGCCAAAGAATCGCCAGGAGTCCAATGCGGGACATTGACATCCGAAGTTAAATTGAGAGATAAAGCTCTCGAAGACGGATCCGGATAAGGTAGCGCTTCAAATCCAGTTTGACTTTCTATTCCGCAGAATCGTAACTTGTTCTGCGACTTTGTTGGTTAAAGCGTAGGACTAGCGAAACAGAGTCGTGAGTTTGCATCTCACCAATGCATGTGATCATTTTTTTTTCCTCAATTTGTTTGATACTGATAATGATTTCATACGAAATGCAGTACCTGATTGGGAAACACGCCAATAGCTGTGAGGAAGATCATTTCTCCTTAGAGGATGACACCACAATTAACCAAATTAATGGTCGCAGTGGCACTATGCCCCCAAGAGGAAAAAAAATACCAGAAGGAGAGAGCTTCAAGGTACCATTACAAACAGACAAAAAGGACAGGAATGACCAATAATTTTGTCGATATTTACAGCGAAGGGTTTTATCCATGAAACACCGACTACAGCAGCGTAAACTTTTTTTAATTTCTTCATTTTTAGTTAATTTAACCTTGCTAATCACTAAACACTAGCAGCGTAAACGATATGAGGGTATCCTTGCAAAATTAGCGATTAGAACTGTCAACAAGTAACAGTAGGAAACTTCGTGCTTGTTGAATAGCCGAAACGCATGGAACGGAACGATGTGTGAAAGTCTTATTGTTCATTGGCACTTTTTTTTTTATTCTTAATCACTTAACCTAATTTACAGCTCTATTGTCCACTAGGGCACTACGTGAGCGATTTCAATTGACAGCTGCATCTACAGTATTGTACAGCGCCTAGATGTGTTCTATTATACTTTATCGAACTGGTTGCCTTTCTGCTGCTTTCACTTTTCTACTCTATACATGGTAGAATGATGAGCACAAGGATGATGGATGGTCGTTGTTCCTTTCCAGTCCGATTGGAGGTCCATTATGAGTAGCAGTTCGCCGATATCCAGGTAGTCCGGATCCGTTTGAGCCATGAGGCTCAGAAGAGGGTCAGTGTCAGCCGCTCTCGGTGAAGAGCAACTGACGAAAAATTGCATGTGCCGGGGCTGGGAATCAAACCCATGACCATCCGCATATGAAGCGAACGTGTGACCAACTACGCCACGGGCCCCGACTCATTGGCACTTGACATAAAAGTTTATGATAGTCAAAGTATGGACTTACCGACGCTGCTGAATGGAGTTGAAAATTCCTTGAGGAAGCTGAAGGACAGGCGATATTCTGGAATTGACCTTATCATTGGGATCGATCATAGTGAAAACCAGTGCTGAGAAATTTTAAGATGATTTTAAGATGATTAATTTCTGCATAGAATGTAGCTATTTTTCGTTTGGTGGCTCTTTCTATAAACAAAAATTTGGCACTGCTATGGGGAACCCACTCTCTCCGATGATAGCCGATCTGGTAATGGAAGACATTCTTGATCAGGCAGTAGAGGCTGTACCATTTCCAATTCCATATATAAAAAAGTATGTGGATGACTTGTTCCTCGCTCTTCCAGAGGATAAAATTGAAATGGTCCAAGAAATCTTCAATGGTCAAGATGAAAACCTACAGTTCACAATTGAACGAGAAAAGGAAAATCGCTTGCCGTTCCTGGATATGGTTTTAACCAGAAACCTAAACCAAGCTATTACGACAGAATGGTATATGAAACCAATATCATCGGGACGGTTTCTTAACTATCGATCTCTTCACTCTTTTTCGCAAAAAATGAATGTTGCTTTCAATTTCGCCAAACGGGTGTACACGTTCTCAACGAACAGTAGAGATAACGAAGTTGAAAGTGTGATACGTCGCCAACTCCTGATTAACGATTATCCGAACACGTTGATCAGTCGAGTCATCAATAGAGTGAAACTACGTAGACAAGAAGTGGAAACAGCTATGGAAGCGAACGAAAACAGACCAGATGAGGGAGAAACCGTTTTTCGTTCGCTCACCAATATCGAAGGACTCTCACAACAGATAATAAAAACACTGAGAAGGGAATATCCTACACGAATAGCCACCAAAACAACAAACACGGTTGGCACAATACTACCACCAATTAAGGACAAGACAGATAATGACGACCAAAGTAATGTAATATACAAGATCGACTGCAACAACTGTGATGGCTGCTACATTGGAATGACAACGACGAAGCTGAAAACACGCATATCGGGACATCGCTCAAATGTACGCAGACTGACGACACTAAGAGAAGCAGGACACACCAATTCGGACGCAGCGATCATTAGTATTAGAGAAAAGACAGCGCTAGTAGACCACGCAGCAGAAAATGACCATGTATTCAGACTAGACGATGTAAAGATATTAGATAGGACACAAAAACCATCAAATCTTCCCATCTTGGAAAGCTGTTACATATACAACACGCCACACACGGTAAACAAACGTACTGACACAGACAATCTGAACGTAGTCTACGCTGGTCTACTCCACTCTATAACAAACCTAAAAAGAACGAGAACGAATAACCAAAACAGAACCAATGTAAACATAACACGAACCAACCACACTGACACAATTATAACCGACCATACAACACACGAATAGAACGAACTTTAAACTGTCATTTTGAAAACTATACGCAAAAGTAGTGGATTGCGGTCCGGGTTCAGACTACCAAATCAGTTTTTCGAAATTTGAAGATTTTTCCGGTTCCAAAAAACGGACAAATTTGTAAGTAGTAAGTGACAATTAGGTATTCCTTAATTAACAATAACTTCTTATAGCAAAAACAAGGAATGACAGTTAAAATGTTTCAAAAAACAACTACTAGACGAAGAAACAACAATTTATTCGGTATGTGTTAAGTGTTGCGTAATGTGTTAAAAACCAATGTAAACGTCCAATAAAATTACAGATTCCCTGAAGAAGATCCAATAAGGATCGAAACGTTGGAAATAGAAAACATATAGTTGTTTTTGATCCCCGAAAAGACTGAAACGCCACAAAAATACCCAAAAAGTCTACCAAACAGTCGTCGCCAAAGCTGATGATTAATGCCTAATGATACTCGCTGTGGAGTGGGACAATATTACAAACATGCAACATAACTTCATGCGCACCAATCTTGGTAACGAACATATATCAGTGAGTGACATAAATTCTACGTCGGAGCGACGGTAACATGGGTTGTGCCAATAATGCGTTCGTCACGAATGTGTTTGTTGGCGACTAAGAATGGAGGAAAACGGAAAAAGTAGTACTCGAGGCTGTATTGTGTTCTCGATACTAAACGGATTCTCAACATGAATTCATGGAAATAGAATTCGCCCCACGGAAACTCATGAAGAGAATTATGAAAAGAGCATATATTATTTTCGAAAATAAACTCGTTTGAGATCTTCTAGAGCAGCTTTGTGAATTTTCAGAAAAAAAAAATCAGAAAATTGGTGGCGAATTTCTCAGCGAAGACCACGCAAGCATCTCTGGGCTCCTCCGAGATATTCATAGATATCTTACAGGAATAAATGGTAGATTTATTCGAGTCTTTGGGAGGTTTCATGGAAGTATTTCCAAAGCAGAATTACTAAAAAAAAAGATGATTTCTGGAAGATACTGTAAAGAAATCCATGCAAGATTTTCAAAAAAAAAAAACTAGTGGGATTTACGGAGAATGCTTGGATGATTTTCTTAAGTATTTAATCCATGGAAGAATTACTGGGAAAATCTGAATTTCTAATACGGGGAATGAAGTAATTGACGGTAATTTTGGCGGAAGTTATAAAGAAACTCTTAGAGAACTTTCTGAAGCATCTTTTGGAAGATTTTCTCAAAGAATCCCTAGAAAAATCTCTAGAGGAATTTTGATAAAATATCTGGAGAAAATTTTTGAACGAGCTTTGTTATCCCTGGAAGATTTTCTAAACAAATGGGGGAGTTTTTCACAAATGCCTGTAGGAATTACTGAAGGAATTTCTCTGAAAATGTAATGTTTTCTATTGAAATCATTCAAGAAAGTTTTGGAGGAAACTATAGAATTGTATGTATGCATGGCTTGAGTCTCGCTCTGCATGCAGTCCCACATAACTGTAAAGATTAAATTTCATTACGACCTTGAATTATACATACCGTTGTATGAAGGACAAAAAGGGAGTGTGGCGGATCCGTAAGTAGGGACACTTACGCGAATTCCGCGGTTTTAATCTCCTTTCAACAGTATGATCCAACAAGGTTAACAATGAAATACACATCACTTGTCAAGTTTGTTATAAGAAGGGCGTGTCAAATCCATTCCAACTATTGCGATAGGAGAACCCACGGAATTCAGAAACTTTTGAACGATTTCATGCGAGGTTTCTAGAAAAATTCGAAAGCCATTCGAGAACCAAATTTCCAAACGAATAATTTGAGAAATTTTCGAAGAAATTTCTGACGATTTCTAAAAAAGATTTATGGTAGATTTTCTGGAAGCACTCTAAAAACTCCTAAAAACCCCCGTAGAAGTCTCTTAAGAATTTCCGAACTCCCGGAGAAATTTCTGAATATGTATCTATAGGAATTTCTGAAGGAATCTCTGGACGAACTTTCTTGGAGCATTCCTGGAAGACATCATTGGAGAAATTTTAGAAGGAATTCATGCAAGGTTTATCAAAAAAAATCCGTAGTAAGAATCACGAAAGAATTCCAGGAGGATTTTCTTAAGTAATCTAAGAAGGAATTACTAGGGGAATCTAAATTTCTAAAACGGGAAAGCAATTTCTCACGGTTATTTTGGAGGACTGAAAGCCATTACCCCGAATCAACATATCACAGTCGTATTTATAAGAAAATTTTGGAGGAATTTATAAAGAAATTCTCAGAGAAATTTCTGAAGCAACCCATGAAAGATTTTCCCAAAGAATTCTTAGGAAAATTTTGGAATGCCCTAGAGGAATTTCTGAAAAAATCCCTGGAGAATGCTTCCGAACGAGTTTTGTAATTCCAGATAGATTTTCTGAATGAATCCGTTGAGGACATTTTTAAGGTATTCAAGGCAGATTTTGTCGTTGGAGAAATTTCTGGAAGAATCATAGTTTATTTTTTGGAAAAATTAGAAAACTTCATGATTGGGTGACTTAGCGATGCTGATTTTTTATAATTATATTCTTCTGGCAATTTTTGAAGGATTCTCAGTAAGAATCACTAAATAGATTCTTGAAAGAAACTCTGAAAATATCATTAATTTTTTTTTATAAAAATCAAACAAGAAGCTTTTGGAGGAATCTAAAGAAGAATTTTTGGAATATTTCTGGAAATTTGTTTTTGAAAAATCACGGCAGAGTTTATGAAGCATCCTATGGGAGTTTTTCTAGAAGAACTTTTTGAAAAATTTCTGATGGAATTTGTAAATTTATTTAAGAACCAAATTTTCCAACGAATTCTTTTGAGAAAATTCCAAAAAATAATATGGACGAATTTTCGAACGAATTTTTGGTGAAGTTTCCAAAAAAAAAAGATTATCTAATGAATGTCCGAAGAAGTCTCTGAAGAAAGATCGCAACTCTGAAGAAAGATCGCAACTCGTGGAGAAATTTCCGAATAATAAGCTACAGGAATTTCTCAAGGAATCTCTGACAGAAACTCTGCATGAATTTCTGAATAAATTCATTTTTAGAGTTACCCATGCAAGATGTTCTAAAAAACTCTTTATGAATTATCTGGAGGCATCTCTTGAGAAAAAAATCTGAAGAAATCAGGGTTGCCGAATTTTTAAATACGGAATCACATTTTTTTTTAATTTAGAAATTTTACAGATTTTTTGAAAAACAATACTTCTTCTAAGTTTCAATTTCAATTTAAATACTTACGTAGTACTGATTGAAAATACCGATTTTTTTACTATCAAATACAGATAAACAGTTTTTCTACGAAAAATATATAGAGTGAAATGCGGCAACCCTGAATAGAATTCCTGAAGTGTCACCAAAGAAAATTTCCGAATGAATTCTTGAAAGGATTTCTCAAAGCATCCGTGAAGGGTTCGATGATTTTTTAGAGGAATCCTTGAAGAAATCGTCCAAAGGATGCCTAAATGATATTAAAAAAAATTGAGAATTTTCTTAAGTTTTCTTGAAGAATTATTTGTACAATTTCTGAACAAATCTTTGAAGGAATATCTCAGGCATTATCCAAAAAAATCTGATTAATGTGAATTCCAATCAATTGGAAATTGATTCACTTTATCAATGAAGGAATTCTTAGAAAATTTTCTGGAGCAATCTGTAAAGGAAGTTTAAAAAAAATCCCTAGAGGAAAAAAAGGAAAATTTCGTGCAAACCGCCGGAGGAATTTCTTAAGAAAACCCTGAAGCGATTTCTAAAGTAATCCCTGGAGAATTACCTGAATCTTCAGGAAGAGTTAAAGTTGGATTCTTAAGCAATGCATGCGACATTTTTTTTTTTGAATATTCCTAATAAAATTTCTGGAGGCTTCGCTACATAAATTTCTAAAAAAAACATGAAAAGAACTTTGAAACAATCTCCGAAAAATTTCATCTTTAAAAGTTGAAAATAAAATTTTAAGGAATTCTTGGGAAAATGTCTGGAGGAATCATCTCAATGGTTAAATTTCCAAACGATTCCTTAAAGGAACTTCTGAAAGCATTTTCCAATGATTTTCTAAACATTTTCTGGAGGAATTTTTTATCCTCATTCCAAAACAGAGACAAATCACGCCAAAGCGTCTGGAATTACAGATGACAAGCTGCATTTGTGTTTGCACGCTGTGCACTAATACTGAACCGATTGACCCTCATTCGGGCCGAACTTGGCGACCATCGTTCAGCAGCGAGTGTCATAATTTCTGCATCGGAGCGACGGTAACGTGCGTTAGTTATTGAGATTCGCAAATTATGAGCGCGGTGGGATTTCCTATCGTATCAATACGTTTGTCTCGAATATATTTGTAAGAGGAAAAAGAAGAATGTAGATGTCGAGGCGTTTTTTGTGTTATGAAGATGATGGTGCACAACACTGGTTCAACCGATACAGTGACAGCTCACCTCGAAGAAAAAAAGCCTGCAAACTTTAAATACATTTGATAAACTAAACAATTGCTCCATAAATCAAGATATTTTCTAGTTTGATTCAATATCAGGTAGAAATTTAGATTATGGAATAAACCAACTGATAGAGGATTGAGAAATTCTTAATAATTGTAAAAAAGTTCATGGTACTCTGTAAGATCAGCAACAGGCTCTGTCCTAGTTGGTACAATGTACCAAGCCAAGAAGACAATGAAAATGAACAGTTTCGATCTCTTTATCCATTGTACAGCTTCCATTTGACCTTTCTACAAGTTTCCCACACTTATTCGAACCGATCATCCACAATCGCAATACTATATGTGTCACTGAATCGCCATCCGCCCATGATAGTTTCCCATAGTTTCCATTATGTAGTGTTTGCACAGCTGCAACAGCAGCACTCACTAATCCCCTTGGTTCTTAAAATAGATTTCCTCGTTTGTTGTAACTCAATCTCGGTTGTATGTAAATTAACTCTCGCTTTAGGAAACCACTCCGACTCCATGTCCCTGTACCACCATCAGCTTCCTATTGCACCCAATCCGTGTGGTTGTTAAGACCCAAACAGAGTTAATCATGCGAGTTGCGGGGGAGTTCAACAACAGCAACAAGATTAGGATGGGGGCTCAATCCGACGACGGAGTCGCAGAAGTTTGATTCAAACGCAGCAGTGGACCCCTAGCCCCCTCATCGATGTGATAAATCAAATCAGCTAAAATCATATGAGCGGAAGGGTGCGCGCACAATGTAATCCCTTAGCGTCGTCGTTTCGCGTCGTAACACGTTTGAAATGAGGAACCCCCGACGACGATGACGCCGACCGGCGGAGTCTCGGGGTATTTTCATCGCCCGCGGATTAAATGGCGCCCGCAATCCGCGATCCGCCGCGATCCGACTGCGAACTGGCAGCGTGTTTTTGATTTATGAAGCTGCCAACCAGTAATTAGCATTCGGATTTGCATAAGTGGGCATTTTGCTTTCGATTGGGTTTCGATTCCGACCGAACGGAGATTTGCCGCCGTCGCGTCATCATCATCGTCGAACCGCGCCGCGCCGCGCACTGACAAATGTGTGTCCCCCCTTCCTTGATAGGTAAGATCTTTAGCGCGGGAACGAGCGATAGATCGATATTTTGAAACGCGATCATGTGCGATGACGATGGCTAGGCAGAGATTGCACATAGTTCGCCTCCTTGAACCCTTTTGTTCGTTGTTCCCAAAATCGATCGGCTCAATCTATGCCAATCGCCGCACCAAGATCCACTGACTTTCTACCTAGCACTAGATCATGTCGCTATGCCGTAGTCTCGCGTTGGACTGTTGTGTTTTGGACGAGAGGTCCCCGGGACTGGGTGTGTTGCACCCAACAGCAATCCCCTTGCGAACGGATCCCTATCGGGCGTGTATCTCTACCACTCGGAACTTGGCCAACAAAAAGGGTCCCATCAGGGCGAGCAGTTTTTGCGACGATTGTTGTGAGCTCTTCCCACGCAACCAAAATGGTACCAGTTCAGCAATGCGCTGAGTCAACAGGAGAAGCCAATTTGAAGGGAGGTGGGTCACACGGGGAGGTGGAAGCTCCCGAGCGTCTATCCCCGGCGAAAACTGGCGTTTGAGCCTAAGTATATCGCACTGTATTTGGAAGACATTCCAATGCAAACCCGCCAGCGATGGAAGCTCCAATCTCCAACTTCATCGGGAGCATCCGCATGCACGCCGTATTACTGGGGTACCGCGGGACCGCTGCAGCAGGAGGCATGTTACTGTACCATCTATCAGAAGAAGATCAGATTTGGCTTGTCTTCTTACACGCTCACCATCTACGGGACGCTAGAGGTATTGTTCAGGTACTTCGAGTATGGCTCGTGAGAGATTACAGGTCCCAACAGGAACAAACTTTTCAGGAAGCGCGGTAATGAACGGTACATCGCCAAAGTATACAACTCGGCACTAAAGTGCCTGACCTGCCCAGAGGATAGAAGCTATGCGAAGGTTCGATCTTAATATCCAGGTACAAGCCGAAAACCTAAAATTCGACAATAGTGCAGGCCACTGTGTGTCGCCCTGCGAGCAGACCCATATCGCATGCCCGCCGACAGCGGGAACTGGGTGCCGGATAAGACCTAGCTAGTGGCGATCTTACAACTGACCAATTTCCATTCCAATAGGTTGTTTCCACTTCTAAAGAGGACTTCGCAATAGCGAAGATTACCGGGGTGTACTAATGTATAGTATGCTCCTCCCAGCTAGCCAGTTCTCGTCCACACAAGATTCGCTATCTATCGGTAGCTGTTCGGTTTCCCAGATCTTGACTCTGATGCAGACAGATGGCCAACTTTTCCGAGCTCATCTTGATGAGTTCAGCTGCGATACCGCCCTTACCAGCCGCTTTGTTGTTTTTGAGCTGGTGGATGGCATCCTTAACTTCCCTCAGCGTGGGAGTTGGTTCGTTCCCGTCCTCTGCTGCACCAACATAGTCAATTTCTCCGCTGCCTTGGTCCTCCGTGCCTACATTCTCTTCGCCATTCAGGTGCTCGTCGAAGTGCTGCTTCCACCTTTCGATCACCTCACGTTTGTCCGTCAGGAGGCTCCCGTCCTTATTCCTGCAGATTTCGGCCTGCGGCAGGTAGCCTTTGCGGGATGCGTTGAGCTTCTGGTAGAACTTGCATGTTTCCTGTGAACGGCACAGCAGTTCCATTTCCTCGCACTCCGCTTCTTCTAGGCAGCGCTTTTTCTCCCGGAAGAGACGGGTCTGCTGCTTCCGCTTCTGTCTGTATCGCTCCACATTCTGTCGAGTTCCATGCTGCAGCATTACCGCCCGCGCTGCATCCTTCTCCTCCACAACCGCTCTGCACTCCTCGTAGAACCAATCGTTTCGTTTCGGCATGAAACAGTAGTTATACCGGCCATAGCCATTAAAGCGAACTTTGGGACTTGCACTGACATATTCAGAGATGGATTTCCGGAAAGGTGGTGAAGGCAATGATTGATTCTACTGCTACAATACGACCTGGCGACCAATCTATCTGCTGGGCGCCATTCAGAAGCTGCGGGAACGGGTAATTTTGTCGAGGCTTATGATCTATATCGGGAGGTCAGATGACGCCGGACTTTTGGACAACCAATTTGGCTTCCGAAAAAAACGATCGACGGTGGACTTTGATCAGGCCAGTGACCAAAATTACCCAGATAGCGTACCAAAAGAAGCGACGGAGAATCTGCTACTGTGCGGTTGTCTACAGTGTCTGCTGGACCGCTATTGATAGCACCATTCACGCCTAGGCGTCGCGGAAAGTTTTTGCCGGATCCTAGAGAGCTTCTTCCGGGACATGTTGCTTCTCTACGACACCGAGGCAGGAGAAAAGCGCTACCGTATTACCCCGGAGGTACCCTAGGGATTGATTCTGAGCCCAGTACTACGGAACGCGATGTACGACAGCGTAGTACGTCTCACACTACCTCCGGGTGCCAGATGTGAAGTTGCTCGGCTTTGCAGATGACATTACGCTTGCGATATATGGCGATAGAGTAGGTTCAGTTTACCACATCAAACTCGATCAGCATAGTGGAAGATTATACTTACCCAAGCAACACGACTTGTTGCTAATCCAGTAACAGCAACCTTAGTGCAATTTATTCACTGTCCGTATTACGGACGACAGAACACAATTGCTTCTTCTTTGAAACCCAAAAAGCGCAGATTCTGAATTCTTATGCAACATAAACGAGGAGGAATGATAAAAAAGATTTTGTCCAGACTCGAACCATGGACACCAGGAGTATTATCTACTCACCTTACATACTACACCAAAAGCTCTGTGAGAGAATCGATGCTCAACACACCATAAAAGCTACTGAAGTTACTTGTTACTTTATTGCACCTTCTTTGTCACAAGTTAGCGCACTGTCAAAATGAAAAGACGCTCAAGTTTTCTGTAACGCATATGGAACCTAATCTGAACAAACGAACCAGAGTTGGATGTTTCATGCATGTTACATAACACATTTAATGTAAGCTGACTGTATTATCACTTGCGAGCAATATGTAAGCTCCGCCTCCACGAATCGATGTCAAACACGTGGTAATTTGTGATTTCTATGAAACAAAGCCGCAACTTCACGAATTTCGGAGTTTAAATGCAACTCAACTGACAAGATGGAAGTTTCGTGTGCTTCTAGTGCAACTCATTTAGACCAAAGCATAAAAAGCCACAATCTGCATGATGTTGCAGGTGCTGCTTGGGTATGATACACATGTGATACGCGAATCACTGTACAATTGCACTTGGAATTAGTGCCACACAGAAAATTATATCCGTTCAAGTCAGTCGTGTTAGAATTATTTTGACACTGCGTACCGTGGTAGGTACGTGTATCACACTTGTATCGTCTGTCCGGGATATTAGATGAGGTAGAGACAGCTGGAACTCGTCCACCACAAAACTGAGTCTTGGTTTCGGGCTTTGTTTCTGCAAATCTAAGCTTTTGTTCTCCAGGAGAAGTGGCTCACAACAGTGTCTGCTCCCCATGTAAAGGGTGGATGATCAACGTTTCAGTACCAGTGAAGTACTTTAAGTCAACTGTACATCTTGGTTCTCCGGAAAGTTAGGGGGCTGGAACTCAAGGCTGCAGCAACGCAGTGTCAGCAACCCAGATCAATGGCAATGACCCCAGCAAACAAAAAGGACTTGCTATTGGAAACTCGGTACGTTCCAATCTCCCAACTTCATCGGGAGCATCCGCATACTCGCCGACCTATTGAATGACATTGGCGAAACGAAAACGGCCTATGACTCATCGATTTTGCCGCCTTAAAGAACGTGGCCATACCTAGCATCTTTTACAATACAGTCTCCCTTATCATTACCTGGAGATCACTACAGCGAACGGAATCGCAAATCGAGCACGTTCTTATTGATTGGCAACGCTTCTCCGATATTATCAACGTCAGGACCTATCGTGGCGCTGACATCGACCCTGACCTGACCACTACCTGGTCAAACTGCAAGCAATACTCTCTACGGCGACTGAAGCAACCGGATGCTGCCACAGCATCCGACGTAGAATCTCAAAGCAGCGTTACCAGGCGAGGGCGAGCTCAATGTTGCCTCTCTATAAAACTACAACAGTGTAATCGAGAGCTCCCTGGGATACGTGAAAATAGGTGGAAGGAAAGAATGGATCGACGAGGAGGAGTGCAGAGCTATTTTGTTGAAGACGAAAGCGGCGCATGCAGTAATGCTGCAGCACGGGACCCGGCAGAACGTGGAACGCTATAAACAGAAGCGAAAACAGCAGACAACCTCCCCAATCAAAAGAAAAAAAACACCGCCTGGAAAAGACGAAGTACGAGAAAATGGAACACTGAAGAAGGTTAAGGAAGCCATTCACCAAAGCAGCTGGTAAGGATGGTATCGCAGCTGATCTTCTTCTGTCGTCTCTCACCTAAAACGAATGAGTTCGTGGGGTGTTATCAAGCCGACTTCATCGACGGCCGGTCGACAACGGACCAGCTTTTCATTGTTCGGAAAATCCTACAGAAATGCCGTTGATACTAGATATCTACGCATCACCTGTTCATCGACTTCAAGGCGGCATACGACAGTATCGACTGCACACAGCAATGGGAAATCTTGGATGAAAATGGATTTTCTGGTAAGCTGACCAGACTGATCAAAACAACGATGAACGGTGTGCAAAACTGTGCAAGGTTTCCAGCTGAACTATCCAGCTTATTGGAATCTCGAGTGCGATATTAAGAATATCCGGTCAATTTTTTTGTCTTTTGAGAAATACATGGACATAATTGCCAGAACATTTGGAACTATAAACTCGCCTAAAACGGGAATCCACAAAAGTCGGACCGGTGCGGTGGTATATGCGTAAAAAAAACAAAGTTCATGTTGATATGTGTAGCTGAACACGGCTGCATTCGTCTACGAAGGATTTTCATGAACAATGAGAAGAGGATATCATCATGGCGAAGCGACAGTCGTAGAAAGTCGTGATTACGAAGTGAATAACCAGGATCGTTAACATCAACTAATTGCAGAGGATTAGGAGCATTTTGACGCCATTTAACAATTTGCCGATGAACAGAGCTTCAGCTGTCTTTCGTCTGCGTTCCAACGTCTGAAATCCCAGCAAACGGCTCCTGTGTTCATGGGCTCTTGAGAAAACTGCGGTCGATAAAGACATACATATAGGTCTATATATAAAGACATACATATAGGTCTATATATAAAAATGTAGTGGTATACGTGGGACCGCGCATAACTTGCGAACGGATGGTCAGATTTGGGTCGTCTAAGTTTTTGTTCTGTTAGTTTTTACCCAAGGAAGGTTTATGAGGCCAAAAACATGGGAAACTGGAAGTTTTTGAAAATCGGGTTTTCATACATTGTGAACGGGGACTTAGGCGCTTGGCTAGGGACTTGAAACGTCAAAAAACGCAGTAGACAAGACAAAGTTTGCCGGGGACAGTTAGTACCTATATAAATATTAGCACTTCGAGTATTCGAACAACGAGCGTTAAGGACGTTGTTTTGGTGGTGTTCAGGTGATCGGTGTGTGGTGCTGGACTTCGAACCACCAACTATACAGCGGTTTCAGTATCATGTAGGTAAACAAAGCCGGAAGGTTACGGTGGACCGGTCATACTGAAAGAATGCCGGACAACAATTGAAGGGTTGTAGCATTTGCCACAGATACAATCTCGGTTGATACAAAAGAACGAGAAGCGCATTTGGTAACGTGGGTGGACCTGGTAGAACGTGAAGCACTCGTGTATCAAGAAGGTTCCAGGGAGGTTTCGGAGATCTTCAAGGGTGTTTCAGACGAATTTGAAGGTGATTTCGGTGGCAAATATTGCAACTGAAGCAAAATGCATGGAAGAGTGGGGAGGGGATTTCAAAGGGAAAAGCAGAGTGAGTTTATAAAGGAAGAAAGCCCATCAGAGGTCCCATAGAGGTTTACGGAAGACCTAGCGAAGCTTCTATACGGGTGACTTTAATGGTTAAACTGGTTCGAATTAGGTTTAAGTGATTGGATTGGACTGTTTAGTGGGTTAAGGGGGGTTTCATTGGGTAGGAAAGTTCAATGGGAATGTTAGAGTTGAAAGGGGAAAATAAGAAGAACTTCAGGGAGAGAAGCCGTGTAAGTTTCAAGTTGGGTTAAAGGTAATAAGGAGAATGTAGTAAAAGAGTGAAGTTTGAGTGTTCGACTGTTGGGTGCTGAGTTTCTTGGCTATGTAGTCAAAAAACTCCTTGAAACCGTTATCGTTCCAAGCAGTCACAAAGTATTGGCGAGAAATCCAACATTTAGTAGAAGAGTTTCAGTAGAATTTCAGGAGAGTCTAATGGTAGATCACGAGAATTCAAGGGGGAGTTGAGAGGTTTCATTTCGCTTGGAGGGTCGTGAACACCAAGCGGGCTTAATATGGACTTAAAGGGATTTAACTAGAATTTAAGGAGGTTACTTAGAGAGCCTAATGATGGTTTCCACGAGATCCCAGCTGGTTTCAGGGGGTTTCAATAAAGGTTTTTGGAAGAGTTTAACTTCAAGAGATTTCAATTAATATTACAGGCTGTCTCGAAAAGAGCAAGATGAGCTTCAAGTAATTGACGGTAAGCTAATGGGAATTTAGAGAACTTGTGTTAGATAGGCCAAAAGAAAGCAAGGTAATAAGCCAGGACTGCCTAAAAAGATTTTTTTTATCTAATTGATTCAGTTTATTACCTAAATGGATTTCAAGGTCGCAAAGAAGTTTAAGAAGAGCGAGTGGCTAGGATATTCAAAGAGGAGCGATCTGGTGTTTCAGAGGACTTTCAATGGAGATTAAAGGGGGGGGGGGTGTAATGTTCAGAGACGTTTCAGGGTGTTTCAGGAGTTTTCAGAGGATTTTTGGAGATTTCACAGGCTCTCAGATGAGATTCAGGGAGGGTTTCAAGACGTTTCGTAACGTTTTAGGAAATTTCAAAAGACTCCTGGAGGCATTCATATGCTCTCAGATTCACGGGGAATTCTATGCGTTCAGATGGTTTCAGATGGGTTTATGAGAGCTTCGCATACTGTCGGGTGAGTTTCTCGGTGGCTTCAAAGGCGTAACAAGACATTTTAAGTGATTTCAGAGAAATTTTAGTGGTATTCGCAGGTATTCATGTGAGCTTCATGGGGCATCAAGGGGTTTCAAGAGACTTAGGAAGGAGCTAGGTGGCTTCACAGCCTCTCAGTTGAGTTTGACGGGGATTTCAGAGGGTTTTAGAGGCACCTCAAGGCATTTCAAAACGTTTGAGAAGGTGTTTCAGAGGTGTTCAAGGGGGATTCACAGGCTATAGGGTTTGAAAGCGTTGCAGGCGGTTTCAGATGGGCTTCAATCCGTTCCAGATTGATTAGGCTTGTAGATCCGATGTCCTATACTCAAGGGAGTTCTTAGTGATTCTCATACAGTAAGCACCTTAAATAGCCCGAGAGTTCGATAGTTACTATTGTAGCTTCAACGAGTTACATTCTAAGAAGTTCTTGGATACCTTAAACACAGTAATTGAATCCACCACTTGAGTAAAGTGAAGAGTTGTGCATTTTATTGGCCTTTGAAATGAGCTACAATTCGCCATCGCGGGTCCCTGGGTCGTGGCCTTCTTGCGCGCGCATAACCAACAGCCTCATTTCGCAGGAAGAACAATGGGTCCAGCTGTGCCACACAGTCAGTACAGGGACAATGACTGCTATGCTGTGCTGACTGGGGAGAGGTCTCCCCATTTTTATCTAGACAACAAGATCTTCGACGAACGTTCACCAGGCGTGCAGCAGCGCCTTCCTTCAAGCGCGCGCCTGGTCGCGCACACCAGGCTATATGCAAAAATTATGAATTATTAATATCGCGCCGAAGAGCAGCAGCAGCGCGAGCCCAAGCGCACATTGAATGATTGTTTATTTTTGCAAAATATGCACAATATAGGCAACATAAGGCCGCCTGGCCTGGCTCCTCTAGCCCACCTAGGATCTCGGAGGTCCACCAATGCATTGCTGGCATTCCCTCTGTTAACGGTTTCAAAGCTGCGCTCTGACAGTGCGATGTCAAAACGTTTCTCGGTTGTTGATTGTGAAAAATTTGTTGCCGATCAGTTTCGAAATCGATTTATTATCATTTTCCTGTTCAGGCCGGGAACCGTTCGTGTTCCCGCATCTGGGGTCCATCAGCTTGCGCGCGTCCTATAGCCTGATGCATAATTCGCCGACCGACCAATCGCGGATCGATAGATGCGAGATATACTGTTGTATGTTAATTTAGTCCGGGTTTTGCATCCCAATCAGCCTAGCATAATGAAACAAAGTCTCACAGCAGCATCGGCGGGGAAAAATTCTTGGCTAGCCCTTTGGAGGACACGAGATCTGACCAGAACGCGCGGAGAAAATTTTAATTTGCTACTTGCCATCGTCGTCGTCGGCCGGTTGGTTTCCCCGCCGAGCATCGGAACGGTTCTCAGTATGGAACCACCAGCTAGCCAGCAGCCAGCAGCGCTTCAAGAACTTATGCGGAAAGGTAATTATTTTCATGTACCTAATCCTACGAGTACGAGGGAGTTGGGTTCTTTCCGAGGAGGGGAAACGGCGGTGGTGGTCTCATGAATATTGAAATTGTTTGGAAAATAATTGCGTCCGCAGTAGTTGGGTACCACACTGCGCCACACTGTGGGATCTCCCGCCGATAGGAGACAAGATCGGTATTTCAAGTTCAATTGCGGTGGCATTGAACCGGGAGGCATCCACGAATCTCGTAAGGTCTTCCGATTGGTTTACGGATAATCTAAAATTGAATTTAATCAGGCTGAAACAGTATTTCGCAGCATGTTATAGAAAGGGTCATTTACCAAATAAATTTAGATAGCAAGAGGAGTGGAACACTGACTGAACATATCCAATTTTTCTATACTGCAGGTGTAGAAGTTGTAAAATCTCCTTCATAACAGTTCAAGTGCTCTCCGGTATTCTCCAACCGAAAGGGTAGAAGTCGTCTTTAAAGTCTGCGAATCGTTCTCTAACCTTTCTCCATTTACATCAGCCAAAGTAAAACTTGATTTTTGCTGAAATCCTTGGAAAGATTACAATTCTTTTCGAAATAGTTCCGTAAAGTATTCCTTCAACAATTTCTCAGGGGATTCTTAATTTCCATCAGTAAATGTTGCTACTTCTGTTCTGATTAGATTTTTCGTACTTATTTGAATTTATTTATTGTTCCCATATCTATACTATGTTGCATTCATTTTGCTGTTTTATAACTTTTAATTTAATTGTTAAAATAGGAAGTATTTTTTTAATTTCATTGTTTTCTAACTAGTTGTTCCGGTAGCACTGTGCAAGTGTCGGTTGCCACCACACCAATGACACGCCTATAAGGCAATCCATGAGACAGATGCGATCAGCTGTTTTTTTTGTCAAATTCTTGATTTTGCTTTGGCTGACCAACCAAGTGGGAAATAACACTGTAAATTAGCACATGGATGTCAATGCATTTTCAACAGTGTGATTTTTTTTGTTTAGCATGTACTTTTTACCTCCGATGACAGTTGAACACAAAGGAATTTGTAAAGCACCAACGACACTTAGCGAAACTTTGTTAAGCGGTACTCACACTGTGTTTACGCTTTTGGCTGTCATATCCATCGTGAAAAGTCGCCATGGATTGTCTTATATCAGTATCAATAGCATTGAGTGACAGTAGAGACATTAGGGGCCCAATTTCGTTTGATCAGTACATTTTGGGGCCGTTTTAACAAAAGAGATGTTGACAACAATGTACGCCTCTGACTGGGTTGGTTGCCACACATAGTGAATACCCAACTAACATTTTGGCTGTATAATAGTTTAAACGAGCTTTCTTCCAAAAGCGATTGCCACATAAGCTGTTATGTTCGGGTCCGTATGAAGTTGATCATCAATATTAACTTCTTTTCCCGATCAGCCCAGATAGCTGTGTAGTGTCGGTAGCGGTTGTCTCAATTGGCTAAGAATAACACTACGGACCACCTGTTCCAGGTGTAAAAGACCACTAAACAGGGAACCCCAATCCAAGGTGTCAGGCGACCCGTGCTGATGGATGAATGGTTGAGGGGGTTTAAAATATGCTCGATCTTTAACGGAGCCCGCAATGTAGGTAGATCGCATTTTTGTGTTGCGTTACGGTTAAAGATCTACCAAAACGAACCCTAGAGACATCCGGTTTGTCAAGTTGGGGTAATGTGTTTTGGTAATAAGGATTCATGGTACAAAGTCCTTGTTACTGGCGACAGTTTCTAAAATTGCATTTATTCTGCCTTACTGATAGTTAAAAAATCGGACTTCGCCCACCCGAGACAACACTTGATGTTAGGAAAACAAACATGCTTTACGTATCTAGTTGCGTACTAACCTATCAAGGACAGTTAAGTTCTGGTAATTCAAGGACTCACGTGTATTCTTATTGCAGAACACATTCTCTAATTTGACAGAGTTTTGTAACTAGCCTAAAGTCCCGGGTTTTTCTATGTTGTCCTGGGGCTAAACTAGAAGCAAGACATGGATGGGGCTAGAGTTCCGATGCATGGATAAATATCAGTACCACCGTTTTGTTTTTCTCAGAATTCAAATAGATTGTGTTTGATTAGGGGCGCTCTTTCATTGGGATTTAAATCTCTATGACAACGGGACCTTTTTATCGCAATCGATTTCTTGCACCTCTGAGATAACAAAACAGGAACTGTACAGAAACCGATGCTTCATTGCCTCTCAATGGCAATGGAGTAGTACGACATGCACTAAATACTAAGGATACGGGTAATGCCACAAAAGATCGAAATACTAGTCGCAGAGGCTCACCCGAACAGAAAAAAAAGCTGTTAAGCAGCTAGTTTTGTTAGTAGGGTATGCTTTGACCGATGAGGCAGTGTAACTATCAGTTATGAAAGGAATCAGAATGACAAGAGAAAAATGACAAAAATAATGACAGGTTGGAAAGCCGTCAAAGCCGTCAAAGCCGTGAAATTAAAGCTAAACCAAAAATGGAAAATAAGTAGAATCAATGTTTTCAAAGTTGATAGAATTGAAATAAAGTACGTTCAATATAGAACGTTGAATAAGATCAAGTTGAGAAGAATGGAGAGTAGTTCAAGGAGTAGATTCAATCCAATAACGTGAGTGGAGTGTGAATCCCAGATAGTCACAAGTTCATCACCGTCATATTTATCATGACAGGCAAGAAATATTTCGATTATTTCACGCAGAGTAACACCACAGTAATACCACATTCGATTAGGTTAGACATCTACTGTGTAGTGGCACGGTGTTCAAACAAATACTTGGAAGACAAAATTAGTGGTGGCAAAACTTGCCGTTTGCCAATGCATGGTTTGTCCTTAAACTTGTGACTTTGTATTTCACAAGAGATAGAGATCTATGAGATATAATTATGTTATAATGTAATAGATTTGGATGCAAGTTTATTTCTAACGTAAAAGTATAGATACTCGATACCTTAGCTGCCATGGTGTTAGGCCATTCGGCCAAAGGTCATTAGGCCGAATGGTCATTAGGCCGAATGGTCATCACTCATCAGGCCGAATGGTCATCGTGTCTTCTTCTTGATGTTACGTCCCCACTGAGACAAAGCCTGCTTCTCAGCTTAGTATTCTATGAGCACTTCCACAATTATTAACTGAGAGCTTCCTCTGCAAATGACCATTTTGCATGTGTGTATCGTGTGACAGGCACGAAGATACTTTATTGATGCTGAATCTACTGATATTTTACCCATGAATTTATCCTTCTTTTAAATATAGGCTGTTCTTTCTAGTATCATTGCTAAAATAGATTTTAGCGCTGAAACTGCTGATATTCAATTCATAATTTTTTCCTTTTTTAAAACATAGGCTATTCTTTCTAGTTTCATTGTTAAACTAGTTTTTGGCAAAAATTGTTGGTAAAGGTAAAAACAACGGCTAACTTTCAATTCGTCCTGATGACCATTCGGCCTAATGACCGTCGGAATAATTACCTTCGGCCTAATGACCCAGCATCAGCTACCATTGCAATTGTAGGTAAAAATCATAGAAATTACACAGCAATTTCATAGCATTGAACCCAACTACGACCCAAAATTCGGATTTTTTTCTGCACATATTAAAAAAAGACAATTCACACCGTCTTCAGCCAGAGGCTGCACAGACTGAACACATTACTTACACTAGACAACGGACTACACACAGTGGCCCAGTGATGAATTTTTCGTTTGACGAAAAGTTTCCACCGACTGGAGCGGGAATCGAACCCACACTCCGAGGCTTACGATACGCCTAGATGACTACCGCCGCTAACCGCACGGCCACGAAGCCCACTGTTATTTCGGGAATGAATTTATGTTTTTGCAATGGTATACATAATAACCCTAAGGAAACGCTAATATATTATGTATTTTTTTTTTTTCAAAATGTTATAGGTCATCCAAACTGTTCTGGAGATGTAATACTGGGAGATTCAAATAAATTTATGAATTCTCAGCGTTTCTCTTAGCAATACATGTTTGGTGAGGCTCATTGAATCAAGAAAACTGTTATTATCGATTCAAAAGTATTTCAGATATTGAGCACACTACAAATTGTCCAGAAATTAGACAACATGATCAACCACATCAACAAACACTTGAAAGATGATCTGTCGTACCAAAACATATCCAAATAGATCCTCTAAGTCAAAATTCAAACTATTACTACTGCATCAACGTATCACAGATATTCCAGGTATTCCATAAAGAGAAGAGAAGAGAAGCTTGGTGTAGCTACACTTGAAGATGGCTGGAGGGACATCCGATCCGCCATGGTAGTACCTCTGCTACAGCACTAGGCTTCGCGACTCTGAATCACAGAAACGACTGGTACGACGGCGAATGTGAACAGTTGAAAAACGAGAAGAATGCAGCATGGGCGAGAATGCTGCAACACCGTACGAGAGCGAATGAGGCACGTTATAGACAAGCGCGGAACAGGCAGAACGTAGTCTTCCGGATGAAGCGCCATCAGGAAGAACGAGATCGTGAAGCGATGAAAGAGCTGTACCGCGCTAAGGACACACGAAAGTTCTACGAGAAGCTGAATCGCTCACGAACGAGCGAGAGGCGGCATTACGATGAGCCCCTCAATGGCGACGTTGCAAGCACCGAAGGTGGCGTGGTAACAGATCTAGCAGTACGTGCGCAGGACGAAAGATGTCCAGCCCCTAACCTCCAAGAGATGGAAGAGGAGATTAGCTGGTTGAAAAACAACAAAGCCGCTGGATCTGCTCCAAGCGAGTTACTAAAATACGGTGGAGAAGCACTGGTAGAGCACTACACTGGGTCATTACCAAAATTTTGGGAGGAGGAAATATTACCGGAGGAGTGGATGGAAGGTATCGTGTGTCCCAAGTTGGGTTGCGGGAACTATCGCGCGATCACACTATCACCGATTGCAGGCTGGATTCATGGGTGAACGCGCTACAACGGACCAGATGTTCGCCATCCGCCAGGTGTTGCAAAAATGCCGCGAATACAACGTGCCCACACATCACTTGTTCATCGATTTCAAATCGGCGTATGATACAATCGATCGAGAAGAGCTATGGCAGATTATGCACGAATACGGATTCCTGAATAAACTGATACGATTGATCAAGGCGACGATGGATCGAGTGATGTGCGTAGTTCGAGTATCAGGGACACTCTCGAGTCCCTTCGAATCTCGCAGAGGGTAACGGCAAGGTCATGATCTTTTGTGCTTGCTGTTCAACATTGCGTTAGAGGGTGTAATAAGGTGAGCGGGGATAAACACGAGTAGGACGATTTTCACGAAGTTCGTTCAGCTGCTTGGTTCCGCTGATGATATTGATATCATAGGTCGTAAATTTGAGACGATGAGTGAAGCCAAGCAAATCGGATTAGTCATTAATGTATCGAAGACAAAGAACATGATGGCAAAGGGCTCCAGGGAGGAATCACCGCGCCCGCCACCCCGAATTTGTATCGACGGTGATGAAATCGAGGCGGTTGAAGAATTCGTGTACTTGGGCTCACTGGTGACCGCCGACAACGACATCAGCAGAGAAATTAAGAGATGCATTGTGGCAGGACATCGTGCTTACTTTGGACTCCGCAGATCTCTACGATCGAATAAAGTTCGCCGTAACACAAAGCTAACTATCTACAAAACGCTGCACATTGGGCAAAATCAAGCCCAAAAATGGAAAAAATTAATAACTTTCTTAATACATGACACTATGTAACCATCAATGGCTTATTCGGAAGCAAATTTTCTCAAGAATTGGTTGGTGGATGATTCATGTACGGGCAACTTCTCTGAAGCGAGTTATAGAGCCCGTTTTACCCTCGTTCCCCCTAAAATTTGTAAATTTCTGTTATTTTACGACACTTGTTATGATTTTAATTATTATTTCACTGGGATAGCATCGCCTCACTCCCATTGAGTAACGTTCCATACAAAAAATTATTAAAATGTTGGAATTTTAGGGTGTTATGGGGTCAATTAGGCAATAGTATATTTTCAAAGTAGAAATTCATTTTTTATTTTTATTTATGATTTTTTACGTGACAATAACTGAATAAATGATCGAATACACATGGTTTATTCCTAAAGAAACCATTTTTGGCGAGTTTGATATCAAATTATTGATTATATTTAAGTTTTCCCGCATACAAATATGAGTAGTTCCCATCCTTATACCACCGATTCCAAACATTTCCAAACGATGAGCCATTGCTTATATGCTCCAAAAATATCATAAATGTTATTTCCGCATAGCCCCATTTACGGGAGGTGACGGCAGCACATAGTTTTAGAGCTTAGTTTACCCAAACTCCCCTATAAACTTTTTTTTTTGTTTTTCAATTATAACAACTTTAACTTGAAACTTCTATGCATGGTATGAGTTAATATTGATGAAAAGCAAATCAGTAATATCACTGCATCCTATGAAATTTGGAAATTTAGGGTACAATGGGGTTAAATGAAAAAAAAACAATCAAAAAGCTTGAATGACCATATAAGTTGACAAATAGCTTTTTTGGCAGATAATTTCTATACGAATGATTTTTGTACTTACGACATTACTTCAGCGGGGTGTAAAGCCTGTTTCACCCCAATTTCCCTAAAAGTATAATCAAATTGTTCCATTGCAGCTAATATAATATATCATTATAACATTTTGATTTCAATGAGTATACATGAAAGATGTTATAAATATGACGTGCCCAATGTGCGCTGCACTGAAATCACGAGATCATTACGAACGTATGTTACGCTCAACGACCTGACATTGTGGTTTACGACATAAGGATGAAGCTCTTCGACATTGCTGTACC
This sequence comes from Aedes albopictus, assembly GCF_035046485.1. Classification (NCBI taxonomy): domain Eukaryota; kingdom Metazoa; phylum Arthropoda; class Insecta; order Diptera; family Culicidae; genus Aedes; species Aedes albopictus. The sequence goes on from NC_085136.1 coordinate 108,938,199, forward strand.
GTTAGACCACAAGGTCCAATCAACGTTCTCCGGCAATTAAACGAGCACCACGACTTAGCGAAGGACTTGAAGCAGATGTGGCACCTGTAAGATGACCATATAGTTCCAGTTGTCCTTTCGGCGACCTACTACTGAGGTCCCTAAACGAATTGGAATTGAAGAGGAATCCGAATAGCATCCCGAAAGAGGTGGTTCCTAGAACCTGCAGTATAGTTAGAGGGTTTCTGAATCATCACAACTATGATGATATGAAAAAATCGGCTAATGAGATCCACAGATTCCTCGGGAAAGATGGATGATTCTTGAATTTTTGCTGAGAAGTGCCAAAACTCTATCATATTTTTTTAATTTATATTTGGTTAGGGGTCATTTAACGGATTTCAATTGAATAAATGCCGTTTGGCCGAAAAAAGCACGTTGAACTTGAGTAATCATGCCACTGGTTCTTTTATCAATATAACTCGAAAGAACAGCCAATGGCTCAAAGAAGGAAAAATCTTCGACAAAGGTATTTGCAGTTTCAACGCCAACTAATCCCTTCCCTCATAGAGGCTTGCATCAAAAACATAACCTCATCGAATTTTCATACGATTTGAAAACATTGCCCTCAAATTTTTTTGAGGGCAAGGACGGCTTTATGGACCGACGCCGAAGGAAAGAAAGAGAAGGAGACAGTGATGACGTCAGCGTGCAAGCGCTCATGGTCAAACTAGAAAGAATAGCCTATGATTAAAAGAAGAAAATATTTTTGATGGTATTGGTAACTGGAATGGTATCCAACGTTTGTCCATGCCTCTAAATTCATTGGATCGTAATTCAGCCAAACGGGCACCTTTTCATTCATGTTGCTATTTCTTCTCCTTAATTAATAGGTTTTCTCTCTATTTTTATCTATTTCTGTTCCTATTGATACTATTCCTGTTTGTTTCACTGATTACTTTCATACAGTGAACGTGTAATTTCGTATCAGTAACAGTCACCGCCTGATCTGCTGTTAATGACTATCACACCAATCTGGACCGATTTTGATCATCGGTCCCCACAGCTTGATACTTCATCTGTTGCCGCACTCCACCATTCAAGACCAACTTGGAAATAAATGTCTCAATTTGTGCTAACTGGATCGATCGACTCGACAGCCAAACGATCCCTTCTCTTTCCCGTGTTCAAATCAATCAATTCAAGCAGCAATTTTGATTGATTGTCTTCCAATTCCAATGCTCCACGACGAGGAATGCTTTCTTCCAGACACTTTGGCATTCGGTTGAACTCGTTGAACTAGCTAAGCATAACCTACTGAGCTGGCAACCACCCACTGAAACGAAGGTAAAAGCTCACGACACCGATGACGACGACAGGAGGTAACCCGAGCAAAACGTAATTAAATTTCCTATTTGATTAGAAAATTGACTTCTTTTTCGGCGATAATTTGCGGTTCGGGAAAGTGAAAGAAGTCTGCACTGGTGCAGCGTGGTGTACTGTGTGGGATCATACGATCCAGCGATCGATCGATCGATCGGTTGATTGAACTTTGTAGGTACGAGGTGGTATTGACTGTAGCCCGAGAGCAGATAGGGCTAAAACCTATAATTTAACAGTAGCTGCCTGTTTTCCAGTGTGTCCCACTCTAATGCGCTCCAGATCAATTCAGGTCTCTTTCTCTTTCGGAGGAGTATGGTGTCAGCTAGTTGTGAGGCCACGGCAGCAGTAGCATAAGCTGATTATGAGGAGTAGGGGATTCAGTATAACATTTTCTTTTCCGAGATTTTCTACCTGATTTTTTTTCAGGAATTTTCTCAAAATGTGTAATTGTGCATTTCACCATAATCTGTTAGTGAGAAATTTTCTGTTTTTTTTATTAATTTAATCAAGAATAACTTAAAAAAAATCGAAATTTACCTTGAAATTTTAACATCCAACTTCACATTTTTTTTAAATTTGTAGTTGAGTTTAGCCCAAGTTCCTAGGGTGGAACATTTTTCATCACTCTCCCCAAAGCTCCATCGTCGTTGACTCAAGTACGGTGGAGGTCCTACCGGTGTCGAGTCGTGTAGCTCAGTAATGCCGTTGAATGGAGTAAACAAGCTTTGGCTGGCGCAAACGGTCTCTGCATCAGCTTCTTTTCTACAGCAGGGAGAGGACCGTGATGTAACAACACAAAGTATCCCGGCTTTTCGAGAGGGGCCCGGTCCTAACGAGGACCGGTCGTTGTCGACGATCGGAGGTAAATACTCGCGGTGCGGTGACTAGACCTAGAGCTAGACCAGATCCGAATGGGGTCTTTTACTTTTGAATTGGATTCGATTGGTGGGTGTAGCTTACACTCACCGACAGTAATTTGACGTTTTGGGGGCTCGGAGCCCAGAGGGCGAAAATTTGATTTATTGTGCGGAATGGTGGCCTGGCACCCAACGGTTGTGAACCTGGGATTTTTCGGGGCGCAAACTGATGGTAATTTTGACTGGCATTCATGAGTTTGGAGAGGAAAGTGGTGTTAAAACAATTTGAATCAAACCTGGTTCGAGGGAATACCGTTGATTAAATGAACTCCAAATTTGTTCAAGATTCGTCTCCCACAGATGAAGTGGAATAAACATTTAGGTCCGAGGAATTGAAATTTCAACTGAAATCTAGTGATCAGAGCCCCAAGGGTTCAACAAATATTTTAAATATATTGAGGTACATCTTGGGGTACATTATAAGATAAATTATGCAATCTAAAGCTTTTTAAGAGTGGAGAACTCAGCGAAAAGCAACATTAGAATAACAACATTTTGAAAGTCTTTTTCAGGATTTCCCCATTTTTGTTTGGTTCAAATTTATAACAGTTCATTGTGAAATACTCTGGGTGTTCCGCCAGGATTTCTTTCAAGGGCGTCCGCCGAAAATTCGTCAAAGAGTTCCGGTAGAAAATTCCCAAAGGTTTTGCCGGAAATTTTTCTTGGACTTCCTGCACCATAAACTTCAAGAATTTCCCAGTCAATTCCTCTAGAATTTCTACCAGCAGAAAGCTCATTGTGAACTCTCGCAGAAGTTTCTCCGGTAATACATCCAGGAGGTATACCTAAAACTAGAAGTTCCAAAGGCAATTTTAAAAGAAGTTCCCGTAGTAGTCCACCGACAATTTCTCTAGAAGTTCCAACAGGTATTCCTCTACGGTCTTCACTGGAAACTTCTCTAGGTATTTCAACGAAATCCCTTGAGATTTTCCAACGGGCAATTATCTATATGTTTCACCGGGAACACTTATAAGATTTCCACCGCGAATTCCTCCAGATGTTCCAATAGAAACTCCTCTGTAAGGCCCACTGGTGGTTCTTCTAGAGAAGTCTACGAGAAGAAATCACTTGAGGTGAGGTGAGGTACAGCAATCCCTGAAGGACTTCTTGGATAAATCCCTTAAGACACACCTGGATGAATCCCTGGACCAATTCCTACAGGAATGCCAAGAGGAAGCCCTGTAGAATCCCTGGAGGAATTCCTGAAGGAATCCCTGGAAGAATTTCAGAAAATAAACCTGTAGGAATTTCTGGATAAATTATGGGAGGAAAACCCAGTGAAATTTCTGAAGAGATCTCATGAGGAAATCCTAGAAGAAATCCTAGATAAAGTTTTGGAGAATTCCTTGAAAGAAATTCTGGAGAAATTCCTGGAAGAATTCTGTGAGGAATCCCTAAAAAAAATTTCATAAGAAAACTCTTGAAGAATTCCTAGAGTTTCCAGTTTAGAGAAATTTTTGAAGAAGTCCTTGAAGAAATCGCTGAAGGAATTCCTGAAGAAATCCCTTAAGCAATTTCTGGGAAAATCTCTAAAGAGACTTCTGCAGGAATGCCTGTAGAAATTTCTGAGTAAATAACTGGCGTTATTTTTGGAGGAATTCTTGGATTAAGCCCAGCAGGAATTCCTGGAGATATTCCTTGAGAAATTTCTTGGATGAGTTTTTGGAGCAAGCTCTTGGAGAATTCCGGGAGGAATTCCTGAAGAAATCTCCAGAGGAATTCTGGGAGGAGTTGCTGGAGTAATTTCTGAAAAAATCCCTTGAGAAATTCCAGGAGGATTTCCTGAAAGAACACTTGGAGAAATTTGTGGAGCATCACTTGGTAGAAACTCTGGGTATATCCCTGGAAAAAAATCGTGAAGAAATCCCTGGAGGAATCCCTAAAGCAATTCCTGGAGAAATCTCTGGAGGAATTGCAGGAGGAAGGTCTGGAGAAATCCCCGAAAAATTTCTGAATGTCTTCCTGGAGAACTTTCTGGAATAATTTATGTAGAAAGTCCTAGAGGATTTCCAGGAGGAATTCCTGGACGAATTGCTGGCATAATTTGTGAAGGATGCCAGGAAAATTCCTGGAGGAATTCCGGAAGAAACTCGGTGGGTATTTTCTGGAGGTATTCCTGGAGAAGTTCCTGGGGAAACCCCTGGATGAAATTCCAGCGGAATTGCTGGTGGAATTACTGGAGAAATTCTCGAAGGAGCTCCTGAAGAAATCCCTGGAGTAATCTCTGAAAAATTCCTCTGAAAGATTTGTTTTAAGAATTTCCTAGAATTTTTTGATGATCCCTATAATCCCTTGGTGAAACTTCTGCAATATTTCCTGGAGTTATCTTCGAACAATTTCCTGAAGAGATTCCTGGAGAAAATACGTGGAGGAATCTCTAGAGAAATTGCTGACATAATTTCTGAAGGATGTCCAGGAGCAACTGCTGCAAAAATTCCTAAAGAAATTCCTGGGGGAAATCCTGCAGAAATTCCTAGGGTAATCTCTAGAAAAATTCTTGGAAGAATAACTGGATGAATTTCTAGAGGAATGCAGGAAGATTTCTATTTCTATTCTGTTATTTTTCTATTTCTGAAAAAAAAAACCCTTGAGCAAATCCTGGAGGAGTTTCTGGAGGAAATCCTGGATAAATACTCGAAGGAATTCCCGAAGGAATCCCTGGGGGAGTCCTAGAAGAAGTTTGTAATTCCTGGAATTTCCTGGAAGAATTTCTGAAGAAATCTCTAGAGGATTTCCAGGAAGAATCCTTATAGGGACTTCTGAAGGGTTTCCAGCAGGAAAATTCCTGAGGGTATTCCTGGAAAAATTTCTGAAAAAAATCATCAGAAGATTTTCTGGAAAAATTCCTGGAGAAATTGTTGACATAATTTCTGAAGGATGTCCAGGAGCAATTCCTAGAACAAATCCTAGAAAAATTGCTGGTGGAATTCCTGAAAAAATCCTTGGGGTAATTCCTGGAGAATTTCCTGGTGGATTTCTTGAAAAAAATCCTGGATAATATCCTGGAGGAATTCCTGGAGGTTCTCCTTTAGGAATTGCTGGAAGAATCCTTGAAGGAATTCCAGGAGGAGTCTCTGGAGGAATTTCTTCAACAATTTCAGGATCAATTTTTGGGGGAATCTCTAGAGGAGCTCTGAGAGAAATTTCTAATAAAATCCCCTGAGAAATTCCCGGAGAGATTTCTAGAGAAATCTCTGGGGAAATCCTCGAACGAATTTCTGAAGAAATCCCTGAAAAAGTTCCTGGAAGAGTTTTTAGTGGAATTCCTGAAGGAACCCTTGTAGCTATTCCCGGAGGAAAAGTTGGAGGAATTCTTGGCGGAATTCCAGAAAAAAAATCCAGAAGGTATTTAAAGAGAAAATCCTGGAAGAATTTCTGAAGGAATCCCTAAAGGATTTCCTGGAGTAACTCCTGGATGAATTGCTGACATAATTTATGCAATTCCTGTGAAATCTCTGCAACAATCCAAGAAGGAATCTCTGTAAGTATACCTGAAAAATTTCCTGGAAGAGTGCCTAGGGGAATTCCTGGTGGAATTCGTGGAGGATCCCCTGAAGTAATTTCTGAAGAAATCTTTGGAGGAATTCCTGTAGAAATCTCTGGAAAAAATCCCTGGAGGAATCCCTTGAATAATTCCTGGATAAATTTCTGCATGAATTCTTGGAAAAATCCCGGAAGCAGTTACTAGAGGAATCTCTGGATGAATGCCTGGAGGAAGTCCTGAAGGAATGCATTGAGAAAACCCTGAAGGATTTCTTAGAGGAATCTCTGCATTAAATCTTGTAGGAATTCTTGGAGGAATGTCTGTAAGAATTTCCAAAGCAATCTCCAGAGGAAGTGCTGGTGAAATCTCTGGAGGAATTTCTAGCGGAATTATAGGAGGAGGAATTCTCTTAAGGAATTCGTAGAGGAATACCAGAAATAATATCTGGAAAAATCGCAGATGGAATTCTTGGATAAATTCGGGAGAAATTCTTAGAAGTTTCTAAAGAAACTCCCGAAGGAATCCCGGAAGCAATTTCGAGAAGAAGGAATTTCTGGAAGAATTCTTGGGTGAATTTCTGAAGAAATCTCTAGAGGCATTTCTGAATTAATCTCTGAATGAATTTTGAGGGGGATCCCAGGAAAAATCCTGAAGAAATTGCAGATGGAATCCTTGGAGAAATCCTGAAGGAATTCTAAGAAGAGATCGTGGAGGAACTCCTTGAGGAATCCCTGTAGCAGTTCCTTAAAAAACTCAGGAGGAATCCCGGAAGCACTTCCTAGGGGCTTAACAGTCCCTGGAGGAAATACTGAAATAATTTCTGGAGGAGTTCCTGCAAGAATTCTAAGATGAGCTCCTGAAGGACTTTTAAAAAGTGTTCCTTGGGGAATCCTTGGATGATTTTTTTAAATAATCCCTGAAGTTGTTCCTGACAGAAACACAGAGACTATTCCCGGGTGAATTTCTGGAGGAATACTTGAAGGAAAACCTGGAGGAATCCCGGAAACAATCCCATGAGGAATTCCTTAGGAAATCCCAGGAAAGCATTCTTAACAAATTCCTGGAAGAATTTCTGTAGGAAAAAAATATGAAAGGATGGAAACTATGGAAAAATTCTGGAAGGAATTCATCGATGCATCCAAAAATTTCGGCAGGAATCGTGGAAGGAATTCTTAAGCATTTCTTGGAACAAACCCTGAAAAAGGAAACTATCTGAATATGCAAGATGCCCATGAAAGAATTCACGAAGGAGAATTTCCTGGACAAGTCCCTTGAGGAATTTCTGAAAGAATTCCTGCAGAAGTTTCTGAATAAATGCATAAAGGAATTTCTGGAAGAATTCGTAAAGAAATCCCAGGTATTTTGCTCTTAGCATGACGTTTGTTTGAATTGAAAACAAGTGAAAGCTCGTGTAGCAGTAGCACCGTAGCGCATATCTGCACTTCATAGCAGCATACGGTTCTACAAAGTCCTCTTTTTTCCCTACCGGAACTGGAAATTTGGTATGCTGTTTTTGCATTCCATGCATAAACATCACATAATTTAACCATTCAACCAAGCTTGTTATTTGGTAATATTCTATGATAAGATTGAAGTGATTCTCTTGGAGAAATACTAGGCAAAATTTCCTGTTATTCTCTAGAAAAAAGGTTTGATAACCACCAGGTTTGTGGATAAAAACCTCAATTATTATAATTGTTTTTTTTTTAATATTTTTTTCTGGAATTCTAAATTCTTGATAATCTTTGAGTTAGCTTGAATTAAAAAAAAAAATCTGGCGGCCAGGGGGGGGGGCTGCCCCCCTCTGACTACGCCCTTGAGTTTGACCACGAAGACCTCAGGAAATTCTTCCAAGAATTCCCGAAGGAACTTATGGAAGATATCAAGGAGGAACTTGATCTCTTGCATAAGCTCCTTCGGGAATTCTTCCAGAACCTTCTGGAATTCCAAGAGAAGTTCTTCTGTAATCTGTTCTATGATTTCCTTCGAGCATTCTTCGAGAAATTTCTTTGAGAATTGTTTCGAAAGTTCCTCTGCGATCTGGAAGTTCCTCCAAGAACGCTGGCAGAAGTTCCTCCTTGATCGATTTTAGTAGATTCATCGGAAAATCTTCCAGAAGTTTCTCAGGAAACTAATCAAGAACTTCCTTCTAGTTCTGGGATTCTTACGAGAATTCGTTCGGAAGTTCTTCCGAAACTGGTTCTAGATATACCTTTCAGAATTCTCCCGAAAGCGTCTTCATGATCCTCCAGAAGTTTTTTCAGGAATGAAACTCGAAACTCCGAGAAATTTTCGGATAGTTTTTCCGGAAGGTGTTCCAATAGTTCCTCCGAAAATTCTTTCGGCAGTTCCTTCGTGAGCTCTTCTAGAAGTTTCATTGATAAATCTTCTCTAAGTTACTCTAGGAGTTGTTCCGCTAGTTTCTCTGGGAATTTGTTCGGATTTTTTTCTGGGAATTTTCAAATTACTTTTTCTGGGATTCTTTCAGAAGTTCATCCTGTTTTTTTTTTTCAGAAGTTCCTTCGTGAATCTCTCCTTACGGTTGCTCAGGTTTAGGTTATTTTCCCAGGAGTTCTGTTTTAAAAAGCTCTAGGAGTTTCGACGCCCATATAGCCGAGGCGGTAAACGCACGGGTATTCAGCATGGCCATGCTGAGGGTGACGGGTTCGATTCCCGGTCGGTCCAGGATCTTTTCGTAAAGGAAATTTCCTTGATTTCCTTGGGCATAGAGTATCTTCGTGCCTGCCACACGATATACACATGCAAAATGGTCATTGGCAGAGGAAGCTCTCAGTTAATAACTGTGGAAGTGCTCATAGAACACTAAGCTGAGAAGCAGGCTTTGTCCCAGTGAGGACGTTACGCCAAGAAGAGAGAGAGAGAGTTTCGACGAAAGTTCTTTCAAGACCTCCGCAAGAAACTTGAAGAAGTTCCGCTAGAAATTTTTACGCCATCGTGAATTCTTACAGCAAGTTCGACGTCCAATGCTCGAAGACCTTTTTGAGACTTTCAGAATTTCCGAAATGATCTAGCCTTGCGATAAATATCTCGATAAAAAACCTAAAAAAAAACTTTCAGAGTTCCTCCGGAAATTTCTTCGTGAGTTCTTTCGAAGTTTTTCCAATGAGCCACCGAAAATTCCTCCAGGAGTTTTCTGGAAATAACTTCAGAAGTTCCTCAGAAATTTTTTTTTTGAGAATTTTTTCATAAATTCCTTCCACAAATCTTCCCAAAATATTTCCAAAAACTCTTCAAAGATACTCTTCGGAAATATAATGAGAAGTTTCTTGGGGAAATACTTTAGAAGTTTTTGTTTTGGTACCTAAATTTCTTTAGTAGCGTCTGCGAGAATTCCGCCAGGAGTTCCGGTGGGAACTTTTCCAGTAGTTTCCCTAGCCTTTGTAACAGGAGAAAAGTACTCTATTCGTTCCTCCGGGGTCTTTTTTTCCAGGAACTTTCTCGGGGATATTACTGCTGGAAGCAGCACCTGGAATTCATCACGAAAGTCCTGCGTGCGTTTTTCCGGGACTTCCTTCAGAAGTTCTGCGAAAAATTTTATCATTAGTCCATTCAACGGGGGCCCTCCAAAAAATCCTCAAATATGTAGCTCCAAGCATTGCTCCAACAAATTTATTGAAGTTTTTAGTTTGAATAGTTTTTCGTGATTATCTACAAATCCTTGCCAATCCACGCAATGCACATATTGTACTTGAGGCTTTGTTACTCCATGTGAGCGTGATACCGAATTGCAAGTTAACAAAGAACTCCAAGAAAACCAAGAAAGTATTTTTCGAGAAACTCATGAATGAATTTTTGAACGAACTGCTGCAGGTGTTCCTGAAAAAAAAACCGAAGAACTTTTGAAGAAGCTTTCGAAAGAAATTTTGATGGAACTTCTTCAAGATTTTTTGTGGGAACTATAGACAGGTTTTTTCAGAATCTGCTGATGAGATTTCCCGTAGCAAACCATGGAGGAATTCTCGAATAATGTTTTTGAAGAAATTCTGGAGAAATTTCAGGATGAACTCCCACAGGTATGCTCGCAAGTTCTGGAACTTCTGAAAGAGTGCTTCTAAGAATCTGGGGCAAATTCTAGAGAATTCTCCAAAGTAACTATTTGGGAGATTTTTGATTGATTTGTTCTCATTATAGAGACTTTCAGCCCTTGGCCGATTCATTCGGGAGATTCCACCTCAAATAATTTTTGGAGGAACTCTAGGGAAAGTTTCTGGTGGAAATCCTAGATGAATACGCAGAGGAATTCCAAGAGAACTTTTCGAGGCTCTTCCTAGAGATCTCTCCATGGAAATTTCAATGAAACTCCAAAATTGATTCTCGCAGAAAGTAACATTAAAAATTCCGGAGGAATTTCTACAAGTATCTCCGATGGAACTCTTACAGGAATGCTCAGAGGAAATCTTGGATTTTTTTCTGAAGAATATTTAGTGAAGCTCTTAAAGGGATTGGTGGAGGATTTTTTGTAGCAATTCTCGTCATGCAAAATGAGTTGCCGAAAGAGAAGAAATTTCAAAACGTATTACCGAAAAAATTACCGAAAAATTGCATTAGAAATTCAGAAATAACTTTCGAAGTACCTAATTCAAAATAAAAATAAAGTGATAAAAAGGAGTATTTTAGGAAGTAAATTTGTTGAAGTACCAAAAAAAGCTCAAATTTTGATTCTACCTAAAGGATTTCATCTGCAATAGTAGCCCCAATCGTCGTAATCAATCACTGCCCGCCACAATACGTCATGGCAACAAATTTCCAACGGAAACTCGCCTTCGTTAACCGTTTTTCCAACCCCATGCCCAATTGCGTGCAGCAAAAGCTCGGCGATGGCGTGCGTACGTCCACCATTTCGAATGATAAATATTATAGATGGTCATCGCAGCTGCATTACAGAAGCCTACGTGGTGCGCTGGAAAAATAAAAATCGGTAACTAACCTCAATTAAGCGGTTCCGCGTAAATTGGGTCAAGGATCGGCGCCGGCGGTGGTATCACCGCAGCAGGAGGCGCCATCACCGAAACCCCAAACCGTGCCGGGTTTCCGGTTCGTAATGGAATCCATTTTTGGGGGAGCACTTTACCCCCATCCATTCACTGAATGGTCGCTGTTGTGACCAGTCAGTAACAGAGGAGGAAGAAGCTTTATGAAAAAAGGTGGATTCACGCGGTTTTACAACCAGCCCGACGACGACGACGACGACGACGACGACGTGCCTATGGAAGCGGTCAGTAAAGACATCTGTAGGACATGTCCCCTTCAGCGAGCGTACTATAAGGTGGATGATTTCTTATCGAAGATTTACATGGCTGTTGTTAATCTTCAACACAGCGCAGCAGTAATGGACACAAACGACACCATCATTGCGGGGATGTCAAAGCGTGTTCGGGATGAGATGTGACATTAGTAGATTGTGATCGAGTTCGTCGTTAGCTTTGTGACAGGAATAACCATAGTGCTAACTCATATAGCCAAGGCACAATTAGGATGGGTTTACCGAGCAACCTTGCGGTGCAAATAGACGACTGTAATAAAAATGACAACATGCTGTTGTAACAGATTTTCAGAAAGCAATGGTTTACAGAAAATTGAGAACAAAACTTAATATCAGATTCAAACAACGATGTGATGATTGGGGGATCGCTCTTTTCCCATCGTCCAGTGCACAAAGTGACATGGATTTCCCACAATGGTGACAAGGAAAATCGGATCGACCACATCTGCATCAGACAAAAATTGAGACGGAGCCTTCTTGATGTGTGGAACAAACGTAACGCCATCATTGCGTCCAACTATCATCGGCAAATCGGCGAGATCCGGCAGCCATGGACGAAAAAACATAAGCTTCGAAGATACAAATGGAGAGATGCAAATTTTTATGAATAAAAAAAAAACATTGTTTAGTTGGGATTCGAACCCACGACTCCGTATCGCTGTCCGGTGCTGTAACCAACTAAGCCCCAGAACAAGTTACGCTTCTGCGAAGTATTCTTAGTATTCTTAGAGGAATAACTATAGAAATTCCTGGATGAATTCTTTAAGGAATTTCTGGACAAATATTTAAGGCTTTCTGAAGCAATGTCTGGAGGAACTCCTCGAGGAATTAGTGAAGAACTTTTTAGAGCAATTTCTGAAGAAGCTCATGGATGAATTCCTGGATAAATTCCCGAAGAAATTTTTGGATAAATTCCTGGAGGAATTCATTGAGAAATTTCTGGAGAAATTCCTAGAGAAAATCTCGGAAAAGATCCGGAAAAAAAATCCATTAGGATTTTCTGGTGGAATCCGTCGAGGAATTTCTGGAAGAATCCATGGAGATAATATTGGAGGAATTCTGGCAGAAATTCTTAGAGAATATTCTGTAGGAATTCCGGCAGCAATCCCTGGAGGTATTTCATGAGGATTCCATGGAAGTATCACTAGAGGAATTCCTAGAGGAGCTCTTGAAGAAATTGATTTAGGGTTATGTGGAGGATTCCGCGAAGGATTTCCTGGAGGATTTCCTGGAGGAATCCCTGGATGAGTTCCTTGAGGCATCCATGGAGGGAGGAATTTCTTAAGGAATTGCTGGAAAAAATCCTGGAGGAATTCAAGGAGGTGTCAATAAAGGAATTCTTGGAAGGGTTCCGGGAGATATTCCTTCAAGATTCTCTGGAGTAATTCTGACAGAAATTCCTAGAGGCTTTTCTGGAGGAATTCTGGAGGTACTTCTGGATGAATTTTTGAAGAAATTCATGAATAAATCATTGAAAGAATGAATCCCTGAAGAAGAGGAATCCATGGAAGAATTGCTCGAGAAATTCCAGGAGGAATTCCTGGAAGAGTTGCGGGAGAAATTCCTTAAGGATTTTCTGGAGGAATCCGTGGAGCAATTCCTTGAAGAATCCCTGAAGGAAATATTGAAGAAACTCTGGCAGACATTCCTAGAGGATTTTTTCTAGAAGAAATTCCAGCAGGAATCTCTGGAGAAATTCCTGGGGGTTATTTTGGAGGAATTCCTTGAAGTAATTCTGAAGAAATTCTTGGAGTATTTACTGAAGGAATTCCTGGAAGAATTTTTTGGGGAAATTCTGGAGCAATATATGAGGCTTCATGGAAAAATTCCTGGAGGAACTCCTCGAGGAATTTCTGAAAGAATTTCTGTAGGAATTTCTGCAGGATTTTTTTTTAAGAATTTCTGCAGAAATTTTTTAACGAATCCCTGCAGGAATTCCTTGAAAAACCCCTAGAAAAAGTTCTGGAGAAATTCTTGGAGGAATGCAAAGAGGATTCCCTGTAGGAGTTCTTCGAGGAATTCCTGGAGGAACTCTAGGAAGAGTTACGGGAGACATTCCTTCAGGATTCTCTGGATGAATTCTGGTAAAAATTCCCAGAGCATTTTTTAGAGGAATTTCTCGAGAAATTCTTAGAAGGGTTCGGGGAGACATTCTTGGGAAATTCTGAAAGAATTCCAGGTGGAATTTCCGGAGGGCTTTTTTGAGGAATTTCTGAAGAAATTCATGGATGGATCCCTGGAGGAATTTCTGAAGAAATTCTTTGAGAATTTTCTGGAGGAATCCTTGGAAGAATCCTTGGAGAAATGTCTCGAGGAATTCCTGGAAGAATTCTGTGAGAAATTCCTTTAGGATGTTATGGAGGCATCTGTGGAGGAAATATTGGGGGATTCTGGCAGACATTCAAAGAGGATTTTTCCTAGAAAAATGTCAGGAGGGATCTCTGGAGGAATTTTCGGAGTATTTACTGGAGCAATTTTTGGAGGATTTATTTGTGGAATTTCTGAAGAAATATATGAGGCTTCTTGGAGAAATGTCTGAAGGAACTTCTCGAGGAATTTCTGAAGGAATTCCCAGTGGAATTTCTGGAAGAAGTTTTTGATGAATTTCTGAAGAAATTCAGTAATGAATCCCTAGAGAAATTCCTGAAGAAATTTATGGAAAAAATCATCAAGAAATTCCTGGAAGATTCCGTGGAGAAACTCATTTAGGGTTTTCTGGAGGAATCCGTGGAAGAATTTGTGGAAGAAATCGCTGGTGGCATATTGGAGGAATTTCTAAAAAAATGTCTGAAGGAACCCATCGTGGAATTTTTAAAAGAATACCTGGAGGAATTTCTGTAGAAATTTATTAATGAATCCCTAGAGAAATTCCTGAAGAAATTCCGGGAAAAATTACTAGAGGAATCCGTGGAGGAATTCCTCGCGGAATTTCTGGAAGAGTTCTGGAAGACATTCTTTAAGGATTCTCTGGAGAAATTCTGGCGCGGAATTTCTGGAGGGATTGCTGGAGGATTTTTTGAATTCCTGCAGGAATTTCTGGCGTTCTTTCACGAGAAATTTCTGGAGGAATTTGTGGAGGAATTCTTGAAGGATTTTTTAAAATAATTTATGGATGAACCCCTGGAGGAATTCCTGAAGAAATTCCTTGAGAATTTCCTGGATAACTTTCTGGAGGAACTCCTGGAGGAATTTCTCGAGGAATTCCAGGAGGAATTCCTGGAAGACATTTTTGAGAAATTCCTTAAGGATTTTCTGGAGGAATCCGTGCAGGAAATATTGGGTGAACTCTGGCAGACATTCCTAGAGGATTTTTCCTAGAAGAAATTTCAGGAGAAATCTCTGGAGGAATTCCTGGATGTAATTTTGGAGGAGTTCCTGGAAGAATTATTTGAGGAATTTCTGGAGATTATATGTGAGACTTCCTGAAGGAATTTCTGAAAGAATAGGACAGATCGGTGTAGTACTAGATTTGTAGTAATGAGCTGAATTTTTGTATGGTGAGAAGGTCAATTCGCCGTTTCTGCAATAAAATGGTGCAAAAAGCGTGGGTATTATGATTCCTTGCCTAATTTGATGCTGTTTGAGCAAAACTTTGGGCAACAGTATTGTTGTTTTCTTCATTTCTTGCAACATAAACAACATAGTTATCCAAAGTTTTGCTCAAACGGCATCAAATTAGGCAAGGAATTATAATACCCACGCTTTTTGCACCATTTCATTGCAGAAACGGAGAATTGACCTTCTCACCATACTAAAATTCAGCTCATTACTACAAATCTATTACTACACCGAACGTGCCCCATTATTGGAAGATTTTTTGGGGGAATTCCTGAAGGAATTCATGCACGAATCTTTGGAGAAATCCTGGAGGAATCTCTGTAGATTGCACCAAGGATTCCGATCAAAATGTTCTATCTAGGAATTCAGACTTAATCTATGGAGTCTTCTCCAATTCTAGCATCACTTATTGTCCAGGATCAAAATTCGTTCACAGCGACATTGTTTCTTTTTTTCTATAATTGATTATTTTCCATTGCATTTGGTGCGTTTATAAAATTTTATAAGAGTCGAGATAATGACTTAATATTAAATGCCTTGAAATCATCACCATGCGAAGCCTTCTCCAGAATCCCAATATGAAGTACTTGGCGATGTTAGCACCACAACATGTTGAAACCCCTTCTTGGGAATTCATATTGCGTGTAACAAGTAAAGTTCTATTTTGCACCATGATCATACATATATTGCACCATCATTGTAGTGCTCCTCCTAAGCAAGAACCCTGCGCACGCTAATGTGCTCAAAGCTGACCCCGTAGTATCTGCACAACTACTGCATCAATTGTTCTGTAACAGAAAACCGCCACATTTCCGACCGACTGAATGCAAGGGGCCTTAGTAAAGATACCCAAAAAGGGTGACCTGACTGTAGATATGCGATAATTGGCGGGACACCATTTGATTGTGTAGCGTCCACTGAAAAGTGATCCTTAACCGGACACCGGAGAAGACTGACGCAACTCTTCGGCAGCAGCAAGCAGGATTTCGTGCCGGACGATCGTGTGTGGACCATATCATATCTGTATCATCCTGAAGCAAATCAATGATTCCAAGAGCCTCTCTACCTGGTGTTCATCGATGACGAAAAAGCTTTCAGGCGCAAGTGTGCCCTGAGAAAATCGTGGGCCTCATTCAAGCACAGTACAGGGCATTTTCGCGCAGTATACTGCACAATGGAGTATTAACCGACCCCATCCGGGTAGTCGCTGGAGTGAGGCAAGGATGAATACTATCACCGCTACACTGTTCCTCATCGTAATCGACGAGCTCCTGGAAGATGCGGTTGATCGTGAACCAAATCGTGGGTTGTTGTGGCAGCCCATTGCCAGGGAGCACCTAAATGACTTCGAACTGGCTGATGACATTTCCCGCTTAGCTCTTGCTTATCGCTCCTCGTAGCAGGTCTTACCATCAACATCAGCAAGAAAAAATAGTTGGTTGTAAACATGGTCAACCCTTCCAGCTTTACGATAGCTGGGCAATCAGTGGAGAATGTTGAAACCTTCCAATATCTTGGTAGCCCCATGGCGGCCGATGGCGGCACCAAAAGTGACATAGGTGCACGGATCAAGATGGCGAGTGCTACTTTTACGAGTTTAGGAAATGTGTAGAAAAACAATCAGATTAAGTAATCAACGCACCAAAATCCGACATCAGTGATACCTGGTGTGTATCAGTGGAGAACACTCAACAGCTGCAGGTCTTCGAACATGCCCGAAGTAGGTACCATTTTTCCACTGTATGACGCCACCCCAGTTACTTCTTACGTAGAAGAATCCCGGCAACCAGAAAAACAACAAGTAACCTCTAATTAGCACAAAAGCGCATCACGCCTGACGGAATGCACTTCATACGTGAACAAGGCAAAGGCTATTGCGACGACATCGATGAGGCAGGCGTTCAGAGAGCCCTAGAGCAAGAAGCTCTACAGTCTACACGGACGAACAAGGGTGTCATCAATGGCCTCTTGAATCTGTCTGTCGAACCGAAAATTTATCGCAAACCCTACTCGTGCAGGACACTTACATGATTAACTGGTAACGGTGCATGCGGTGGTCCCTGGTCTCCACCATTCATTGATGACCATTGGGGGTTGAAATCAAATCGATTATTTTATTGTGACGAATACGCCCTGATTTTTTTGCTGCCTAGAGCAGCGCAGCGTCCGGAGCGTCGAACAAAGAAACCGTTTTTGGGGATGTGTAGATGGAGACAGACCCAGCAGCAGTGTTAATATGGTTGTTCAATGTTCATTCGATCGCGAAGGTAGGTTGGTATTTAATCTGATCGCACCGTCATTTCTCGCGGTAATAATGGCTTGTGTAATCGAATTTAACGTCAATGGCGGTTGTAGCAATTGAGATGCAGCCGTGAATAAGTACACGCTGACGCCATCTTAAGGATGATGATCGCTCGGTGATAATGCTTATTGGAGTAATTCAACGACTCGAAGTGGGTCATTTACAATATTGAGTGCTGCCGGACAAGGTTTGATGGGTGTTAACGGGTTTTTGTGGGAATTTTCAATGTTAAGCTTTATGGTAAGAAGTATAAGCTCTTTAGCTGATGAGATGTATTGTTCCTTAAATGGCTTTTAGGGCTTTTGGTTGAACCTTTTTTATATGAAAATATACAGTAGTTGGTTTCATAACTAGATACACGCACCATACCTTAATGCCATTTTTCTGTTACTACTAGAGGTACTTCTAGCTAGCGTTAACCTAGCTTTTAGCTTAGTATTCTAACCATAAACTTTGTCTCGCAAACTACTTACAGTTCTTCGCTTAAGTAAGTCGTCAATTTATCACTCAGTTGAGCTCATCGGTCTCGAACACCTTCAAATTCCGACCTTTTCCTCAACAACGCGTAACCGCTTCTGGGTTAAGCCCAGATCAGTATCAAACGCAAATCCTTCGCCGATTACGTGATTCCTTCGAATCACTTCACCTCCCTGTTCATCCAAAACCATCCAAATCAAGTCTCGCGCGTAATCCTGCCAAGCGCAAAAAAAAAACGTGACTCTCTTGCCTCTTGGCACCTAATGTGGGCCATCTAGATAACCATCAGCTCATTAGAGACATCACGGAACCCAAGGTTAGATCGCGCGCGAACACTTTCACGGCGACGAGAAAAAAAAAATCCGCAAATTCATTTAGACTCATAGACCCTCACATCACCACCACCGACGACGACGCGACGAGTGATCTCTAACGAGCAAACGAGAGCACTCTTCATCTCCCCTTCGCAGGAGATGGGATCGGGTGCTGGTGCTGCTGGTGCGGTAGCGGAAAGTAGTTAAATCTCGGTAAACAGTTCGGTCATATAAATTTAAATGCGCGCAACTTTTCTTCTGGTTGGCAGCAAAGCGAAGCGGAGCGTTTGCTCATTTGAATCGACCGATCCGACGACGGAGCGACCTGGTAATAATGAAAGCCTGACTACTTGCATTGCTCACCTCAGTACCACCACGGTACTATAGGAACCATACAAAATCGTTATGCAATAGTCGTAACACAAGTACGAGGTAGCAAAAGAAATCCAGTTTACGGTCTCGCACGACCCAATGCTATCTTAGGCGTAGTCAGGTTCGCAAAAGTGAACTATACAATCTTTCTTCGTTCACAGATCACAGGGAACACAGAGTAGGATATGAATTATAAGCAATTTTCTTTTATAAATTTCATCTATGAATCCCTTCAGGAATTCCTCAAGAAATCTCTTCAGGAATTCCTAAAGAAAGCCCTTCAGAAATTCCTCCAGGAATCCCTTCAGGAATTCCTCCAGGAGTCCCTTCAGGAATTCCTCCAGGAATCCCTTCAGGAATTCCTCCAGGAATCTTTTCAGGAATTTCTCTAGGAATTCCTCCAGGAATCCCTTCAGGGATTCCTCCAGGAACCCCTTCAGGAACTCCTCCAGGAATCCCTTCAGGAACTCCTCCAGGAATCCCTTCAGGAACTCCTCCAGGAATCCCTTCAGGAACTCCTCCAGGAATCCCTTCAGGAACTCCTCCAGGAATCCCTTCAGGAACTCCTCCAGGAATCCCTTCAGGAACTCCTCCAGGAATCCCTTCAGGAACTCCTCCAGGAATCCCTTCAGGAACTCCTCCAGGAATCCCTTCAGGAACTCCTCCAGGAATCCCTTCAGGAACTCCTCCAGGAATCCCTTCAGGAACTCCTCCAGGAATCCCTTCAGGAACTCCTCCAGGAATCCCTTCAGGAACTCCTCCAGGAATCCCTTCAGGAACTCCTCCAGGAATCCCTTCAGGAACTCCTCCAGGAATCCCTTCAGGAACTCCTCCAGGAATCCCTTCAGGAACTCCTCCAGGAATCCCTTCAGGAACTCCTCCAGGAATCCTTTCAGGAACTCCTCCAGGAATCCCTTCAGAAACTCCTCCAGGAATCCCTTCAGGAATCCCTCCAGGAATCCCTTCAGGAATCCCTCCAGGAATCCCTTCAGGAATCCCTCCAGGAATCCCTTCAGGAATCCCTCCAGGAATCCCTTCGGGCATTCCTCCAGGAATCCCTTCGGGCATTCCTCCAGGAATCCCTTCGGGCATTCCTCCAGGAATCCCTTCGGGCATTCCTCCAGGAATCCCTTCGGGCATTCCTCCAGGAATCCCTTCGGGCATTCCTCCAGGAATCCCTTCAGGAACTCCTCCAGGAATCCTTTCAGGAATTCCTCCAGGAATCCCTTCAGAAACTCCTCCAGGAATCCCTTCAGGAATTCCTCCAGGAATCCCTTCAGGAATCCCTCCAGGAATCCCTTCAGGAATCCCTCCAGGAATCCCTTCGGGCATTCCTCCAGGAATCCCTTCGGGCATTCCTCCAGGAATCCCTTCGGGCATTCCTCCAGGAATCCTTTCGGGCATTCCTCCAGGAATCCCTTCAGGAATTCCTCCAGTAATCCCTTCAGGAATTCCTCCAGGAATCCCTTCAGGAATTGCTCCAGTAATCCCTTCAGGAATTCCTCCAGTAATCCCTTCAGGAATTCCTCCAGGAATCCCTTCGGGCATTCCTCCAGGAATCCCTTCAGGAATTCCTCCAGGAATCCCTTCAGGATTTCCTCCAGGAATCCCTTCAGAAATTCCTCCAGGAATCCCTTCAGGAATTCCTCCAGGAATCCCTTCAGTAATACCTCCAGGAATCCCTCCAGGAATCCCTACAGGAATTCCTTCAAGATTCCCTTCAGAAACTCCTCCATTAATCGCTTCAGCTTCTTTAAATTCAAATCTAATGCTTATTGATCAAGAGGTCTGGTCTACCATACACAACGATGCACTCTACATCGCGATACATTTGCGGCGTTTTGCATAACCGCCCCATCCGTCAATTAATCTCTCGAACGTGTTACTGTCAAGAGTGCCGTAAGCCATGCCGTTCGGTTGTCACAAAAGCTTAATTAACACCAAATTACCACCTTTCTAATCGCATCGCGCCATGAATAATGACAATCTTTCCTTCTCCGGGCGACGGCGCATATGTTTACCTCCATTATCGATACCAAGCTGTGTGCAACCAAGACTTAGTTGGTCTACCTAGGAGAGGTACCATTCCCATAAACGAATGCCGCCGAATTTAGAAACAGTATACCCGGCGCGATATGATGAAATGCAAATAAATAACGCCCTCTCGTGTGCAACAGCGCTGCTCATGCTCTACTGAGTTTGTCACCTGGGTCCAAGCTTGCCCAATGCATTGATAGTGACTCCAACGGACTGACCAGCGCTGCCGCGCGCGCACAGTTGCACTTATCTAAGCTGCACTAATAACCTCAACCGCCGACCGACCACCGGCTTTAAGGAATTGGACTGAGCAACTCCACCACCGCGCCGAAGAGATACCAGAGATGCATTGCCCACAATGCAATGTGTGTCGGTGTGTCATTAGGTGCACCTTTTTTACGACTTTCTGCGGTCATAGTTTGTGCTTTTATTATCAATTCAAATTCGGTTTCGCGAAAGGCCAGCTGCCGCCGCCGGCCATGCCGGGACGTGGTCACCGCGTCCTCTGTGCTAGTTGTGGTTGGTGATAATTTCGCTTGCCACCCGACCGAGCTCGACCGACAAGGCTCGATTAGAAAGGGAGTTATGTGTGTTCCCCCCCCGTTTGGACGGTGTAGTAGTTGGTATTATCTCCAGTCTTGGACATCCAGCTGCTGCTGAAGTCATGCCAAACCCCTTCGGGGGTAGCACTAATCTCTTGAGCTGGAGTTGGGCGTTAGCTGGCTGGCACACGATCGCACAGCTGGAATCCTCTGCGAGGGAGACATCGATGACGACGACGACGACGACGACGATTGCTACAACGGTGATGAAGTCAACCACCTCCCCCGATAAGTTTCTAGAGAAGCCTGGCTGACCACATGGGTGTATCTAAGGAAGCTCAGGATATTGAAACCTTTAGATCGCTAAAAAATCCAAGAAGAATTCCTGGAGGAATTTCCAGAGAAAATCCCGCAGAAATTCGCAATGGAATTCCCAGAGGAACTCCCAGAAGAATTCCCAGAGAAATCCCAGAGGATATCCTAGAGGAATTCCCCGAAGAATTCCCAGGAGATTTCCCAGAGGATTGACCAGAGGAATTCCTGTAGGGATTCCCAGAGTAATTTCTGGAGGAATTTCCAGAGGAATATCCGTAGGAATTCCCAGAGGAATTCCCAGAGGAATTTTGGAGGAAATCCCAGAGGAATTCCCGGTGGAATACCCAGGGAAATTGCTGGAGGAATTCCCAGAGGAATTTTTGGAGGAACATCCAGAGGAATTTCAGTAGAAATTCCCAGAGGAATTTCCGAAGAAATTCCCAGAGGAATTTCCGGAGGAATTCCCAGAGGAATTTCCGGAGGAATTCCCAGAGGAATTTCGGAAGAAATTTTCAGATAAATTTCCGGAGGAATTTCCAGAGGAATTCCCAGAGAAACTTCCGGAAGAATTCCCAGATGACTTTCCGGAGGAATTCCCAGAGGAATTTCCGGAGCAATTCCCAGAGGAATTTCCGGAGGAATTCCCAGAGGAATTTCCGGAGGAATTCCCAGAGGAATTTCCAGAGGAATTTCCAGAGGAATTTCCGGAGGAATTACCAGAGGAATTTCCGGAAGAATGCCCAGAGGATTTTTCGGAGGAATTCCCAGAGGAATTTCTGGAGAAATTGCCAGAGGAATTCCCAGAGGAATTTCCGGAGGAATTCCCAGAGGAATTTTGGAGGAATTCCCAGAGGAATTTCAGGAGGAATTCCCAGAAGAATTTCCGGAGGAAATCCCAGTAGAATTTCCGGAGGAATTCCCAGAGGAATTTCAGAAGGAATTTTCAGAGAAATTTCTGGAGGAATTTCCGGAGAAATTTCCTGAGGAATTTCCAGAGGAATTCTCAGAGGAATTTCCAGAGGAATTCCCAGAGGAATATCCGGAGGAATTCCCAGAGGAAATTCCGGAGGAATTCCCAGAGGAAATTCCGGAGGAATTCCCAGAGGAAATTCCGGAGGAATTCCCAGAGGAAATTCCGGAGGAATTCCCAGAGGAAATTCCGGAGGAATTCCCACAGGAAATTCCGGAGGAATTCCCAGAGGAATTCCCAGAGGAAATTCCGGAGGAATTCCCAGAGGAATTTCAGAAGGAATTTTCAGATAAATTTCCGGAGGATTTTCAAGAGAAATTCCCTGAGAACTTTCTTGAGGATTTCCGGAGGAATTCCCAGAGGAATTTCCGGAGGAATTCCCAGAAGAATTTCCGGAAGAAATCCCAGTGGAATTTCCGGAGGAATTTCCGGAGGAATTTCCGGAAGAAATCCCAGAGGAATTTCCGGAGGAATTCCCAGAGGAATTTCCGGAGGAATTCCCAGAGGAATTTCCGGAGGAAATCCCAGAGGAATTTCCGGAGGAAATCCCAGAAGAATTTCCGGACGAAATCCCAGAGGAATTTCCGGAGGAATTTCCGGAAGAATTTCCGGAGGAATTTCCGGAGGAATTTCCGGAAGAAATCCCAGAGGAATTTCCGGAGGAATTCCCAGAGGAATTTCCGCAGGAAATCCAAGAGGAATTTCAGGAGGAAATCCCAGAGGAATTTCAGGAGGAAATTCCAAAGGAATTTCCGGAGAAAATCCTAGAGGAATTCCCGGAGGAATTCCCAGAGGAATTTCCGGAAGAATTCCCAGAGGAATTTCCGGAGGAATTCCCAGAGGAATTCCCGGAGGAATTCGCAGAGGCATTTCCGGAGGAAATCCCAGAAGAATTTCCGGACGAAATCCCAGAGGAATTTCCGGAGGAATTTCCGGAAGAATTTCCGGAGGAATTTCCGGAGGAATTTCCGGAAGAAATCCCAGAGGAATTTCCGGAGGAATTCCCAGAGGAATTTCCGCAGGAAATCCAAGAGGAATTTCAGGAGGAAATCCCAGAGGAATTTCAGGAGGAAATTCCAAAGGAATTTCCGGAGAAAATCCTAGAGGAATTCCCGGAGGAATTCCCAGAGGAATTTCCGGAAGAATTCCCAGAGGAATTTCCGGAGGAATTCCCAGAGGAATTCCCGGAGGAATTCGCAGAGGCATTTCCGGAGATATTCCCAGAGCATTTTCCGGAGGAATTTCCAGAGGAATTTCCGGAGGATTTCCCAGACGAATTTCCGTAGGAATTTCCAGAGGAATTTCCGGAGGAATTCCCAGAGGAATTTCCGGAGGAATTCCCAGACAAATTTCCGTAGGAATTTCCAGAGGAATTTCCGGAGGAATTCCCAGAGGAATTTCCGGAGGAATTCTCAGAGGCATTTCCGGAGATATTCCCAGAGCATTTTCCGAAGGAATTCCCAGAGCATTTTCCGGAGGAATTCCCAGAGGAATTTCCGGAGGAATTCTCAGAGGAATCTCCGGAGGAATACCCAGAGGAATTTCCGGAGGAAATCCCAGAGGGATTTTCGGAGGAATTCCCAGAGGAATTTCCGGAGGAATTTCCAGAGAAATTTTCGGAGGAATTCCCAGAGGAATTTCCGGAGGAATTGCCAGAGGAAATTCCGGACGAATTCCCAGAGGAATTTCCGGAGGAATTCCCAGAGGAATTTCCGGAGGAATTCCCAGAGGAATTTCCGGAGGAATTCCCAGAGGAATTTCCGGAGGAATTCCCAGAGGAATTTCCGGAGGAATTCCCAGAGGAATTTCCGGAGGAATTCCCAGAGGAATTTCCGGAGGAATCCCCAGAGGAATTTCCGGAGGAATTCCCAGAGGAATTTCCGGAGGAATTCCCAGAGGAATTTCCGGAGGAATTCCCAGAGGAATTTCCGGAGGAATTCCCAGAGGAATTTCCGGAGGAATTCCCAGAGGAATTTCCAGAGGAATTCCCAGAGGAATTCCCGGAGGAATTCTAAGAGGAATTTCCGGAGGAATTCCCAGACGAATTTCCGGAGGAATTCCCAGACGAATTTCCGTAGGAATTTCCAGAGGAATTTCCAGAGGAATTCTCAGAGGAATTTCCGGAGGAATACCCAGAGGAATTTCCGGAGGAAATCCCAGAAGAATTTCCGGAGGATTTCCCAGAGGAATTTCTGGAGAAATTTCCAGACAAATTTCCGGAGGAATTCCCAGAGGAATTTCCGGAGGAATTCCCAGAGGAATTTCCGGAGGAATTTCTAGAGAAATTTGCGAGGAATTTCCAGAGGAATTTCCGGAGGAAATCCCAGAGGAATTTCCGAAGGAAATCCCAGAGGAATTTCCGAAGGAAATCCCAGAGGAATTTCCGGAGGAAATCCCAGAGGAATTTCAGGAGAAATTATGGAAAAAATTCTGGAGGAATTTCCGGAGGAATTCCCTGAGGAATTTCCGGAGGAATTCCCAGAGGAATTTCCGGAGGAATTCCCAGAGGATTTTCCGGAGGAACTCCCAGAGGAATTTTCGGAGGAATTCCCAGAGGAATTTCCGGAGGAATTCCCAGAGGAATTTCCGGAGGAATTCCCAGAAGAATTTCCGGAGGAATTCCCAGAGGAATTTCCGGAGGAATTTTCAGAGGAATTTCCGGAGGAATTCCCAGAGGAATTTCCGGAGGAATTCCCAGAGGAATTTCCGGAGGAATTCCCAGAGGAATTTCCGGAGGAATTCCCAGAGGAATTTCCGGAGGAATTCCCAGAGGAATTTCCGGAGGAATTCCCAGAGGAATTTCCGGAGGAATTCCCAGAGGAATTTCCGAAGGAATTCCCAGAGGAATTTCCGAAGGAATTCCCAGAGGAACTTCCGGAGGAATTCCCAGAGGAATTTCCGGAGGAATTTCCGGAGGAATTCGAAGAGGAATTTCCGAAGGAATTCCCAGAGGAAGAATTCCCAGAAGGACTCCCGGAGAAATTTCCGGAGGAATTCGCAGATGAATTCTCAAAGGGATTTCCGGAGGAATTCCCAGAGGAATTTCCGGAGGAATTCCCAGAGGAATTTCCGGAGGAATTCCAAGAGGAATTCCCAGAGGCTTTCCCGGAGGAATTCCCAGAGGAATTCCCGAGCAAATCCCAGAGGAATTTCCGAAGGAATTCCCAGAGTAATTTCCGGAGGAATTCCTACAGGAATTTCCGGAGGAATTCTCAGAGCAATTTCCGGAGGAATTCCCAAAGAAATTTCCGGAGGAATTCCCAGAGGAATTTCCGGAATTTCCGGAGGAATTCCCAGAGGAATTTCCGGAGGAATTCCCAGAGGAATTTCCGGAGGAATTCCCAGAGGAATTTCCGGAGGAATTCCCAGAGGAATTTCCGGAGGAATTCCCAGAGGAATTTCCGGAGGAATTCCCAGAGGAATTTCCGGAGGAATTCCCAGAGGAATTTCCGGAGGAATTCCCAGAGGAATTTCCGGAGGAATTCCCAGAGGAATTTCCGGAGGAATTCCCAGAGGAATTTCCGGAGGAATTCCTAGAGGAATTTCCGGAGGAATTCCCAGAGGAATTTCCGGAGGAATTCCCAGAGGAATTTCCGGAGGAATTCCCAGAGGAATTTCCGGAGGAATTCCCAGAGGAATTTCCGGAGGAATTCCCAGAGGAATTTCCGGAGGAATTCCCAGAGGAATTTCCGGAGGAATTCCCAGAGGAATTTCCGGAGGAATTCCCAGAGGAATTTCCGGAGGAATTCCCAGAGGAATTTCCGGAGGAATTCCCAGAGGAATTTCCGGAGGAATTCCCAGAGGAATTTCCGGAGGAATTCCCAGAGGAATTTCCGGAGGAATTCCCAGAGGAATTACCGGGGGAATTCCCAGAAGAAATTCCGGAGGAATTCCCAGAGGAATTTTCGGGGGAATTTCCAGAGGAATTTCCGGAAGAATTCCCAGAGGAATTTCCGGAGGAATTCCAAGAGGAATTTCCGGAGGAATTCCCAGAGGAATTTCCGGAGGAATTTCCGGAGGAATTCCCAGAGGAATTTCCGGAGGAATTCCCAGAGGAATTTCCGGAGGAATTCCCAGAGGAATTTCCGGAGGAATTCCCAGAGGAATTTCCGGAGGAATTCCCAGAGGAATTTCCGGAGGAATTCCCAGAGGAATTTCCGGAGGAATTCCCAGAGGAATTTCCGGAGGAATTCCCAGAGGAATTTCCGGAGGAATTCCCAGAGGAATTACCGGGGGAATTCCCAGAAGAAATTCCGGAGGAATTCCCAGAGGAATTTTCGGGGGAATTTCCAGAGGAATTTCCGGAAGAATTCCCAGAGGAATTTCCGGAGGAATTCCAAGAGGAATTTCCGGAGGAATTCCCAGAGGAATTTCCGGAGGAATTTCCGGAGGAATTCCCAGAGGAATTTCCGGATGAATTCCCAGAGGAATTTCTGGAGGAATTCCCAGAAGAATTTCCGGAGGAATTCCCAGAGGAATTTCCGGAGGAATTTCCAGAGAAATTTGCGGAGGAATTCCCAGAGGAATTTCCGGAGGAATTCCCAGAGGAATTTCCGGAGGAATTCCCAGAGGAATTTCCGGAGGAATTCCCAGAGGAATTTCTGGAGGAATTCCCAGAGGAATTTCCGGAGGAATTCCCAGAGGAATTTCCGGAGGAATTCCTAGAGGAATTTCCGGAGGAATTCCCAGAGGAATTTCCGGAGGAATTCCCAGAGGAATTTCCGGAGGAATTCCCAGAGGAATTTCCGGAGGAATTCCCAGAGGAATTTCCGGAGGAATTCCCAGAGGAATTTCCGGAGGAATTCCCAGAGGAATTTCCGGAGGAATTCCCAGAGGAATTTCCGGAGGAATTCCCAGAGGAATTTCCGGAGGAATTCCCAGAGGAATTTTCGGAGGAATTCCCAGAGGAATTTCCGGAGGAATTCCCAGAGGAATTTCCGGAGGAATTCCCAGAGGAATTTCCGGAGGAATTCCCAGAGGAATTTCCGGAGGAATTCCCAGAGGAATTTCCGGAGGAATTCCCAGAGGAATTTCCGGAGGAATTCCCAGAGGAATTTCCGGAGGAATTCCCAGAGGAATTTCCGGAGGAATTCCCAGAGGAATTTCCGGAGGAATTCCCAGAGGAATTTCCGGAGGAATTCCCAGAGGAATTTCCGGAGGAATTCCCAGAGGAATTTCCGGAGGAATTCCCAGAGGAATTTCCGGAGGAATTCCCAGAGGAATTTCCGGAGGAATTCCCAGAGGAATTTCCGGAGGAATTCCTAGAGGAATTTCCGGAGGAATTCCCAGAGGAATTTCCGGATGAATTCCCAGAGGAATTTCCGGATGAATTCCCAGAGGAATTTCCGGAGGAATTCCCAGAGGAATTTCCGGCGGAATTCCCAGAGGAATTTCCGGAGGAATTCCCAGAGGAATTTCCGGAGGAATTCCCAAAGGAATTTCTAGATGAATTCCCAAAGAAATTCCCAGAGGAATTTTCAAAGGAATTCCCAGTGGAATTCCCAGAGGTTTTCCCGGAGGAATTAACAGAGGAATTCCCAGAGGAATTCCCGGAGGAATTCCCAGAGGAATTCCCGGATGAATTCCCAGAGGAATTAACGGAGGAATTCCCAGAGGAATTCCCGGAGAAATTCCCAGAGAAATTCCCAAAGGAATTCCCAGAAGAATTCCCAAAGGAATTCCCAGAGGAATTCCCAAACGAATTTCCAGAGGAATTTCTGGATGCAATTAAAAAAATTCCCAGAGCAATTGCTGGAGGAATTTCTATAAGAATTTCTGGATAAACTCTCAGAGAAATTACTAGATGAATTCTCATAAAAAATCCTGGGGAAATTAATAAAGATATTCCTGGAGAAATTCTCAGAGGTATTCCTTGCGAAATTGCAGGACGAACTCTTGAAGGAATTCTCAGCTGAACTCTTGGAGGAATTCTTAAAAGAATTTCTAGATGAATTACCAGAAGAATTTCTGGAGAAATTCTCAGATGAATTCCTGGAGAAATTCCCAGAGGAATTTCTGAAAAAAATTACGGAAGAATTCCTGGAAATTCCCAGAGATATTCCTGGAGAAATTCCCAGAGAAATTTCTGGGAAAATATATTCAAAGAAATTCCCAGGAATTCCTGGAAAATTCACAGCGGAATTTCCAGAATAATTTTTGGAGAAATTCCTTGTGGAATTCCTGGAGAAATGCTTAGCGAACTTCCTAAGAAAACCAAAAACAAAATCTCGGAGAAAATCCAAGAGCAGTTTTTGGAGAAATTCCCAGAAAAAAATCCTGGAGAAATCCCCAGGAAAACTCCTGGAGAAATTCACAGAAAAATTCCTGGAGAAATTTGAAAAAAAACAAATCCTGGGGAAATTCCCAGAGGAGTTCCTTGATAAATATTCAGAGGAATATCTGGAGAAACTCCCAGAATAATTTCTGGAGAAACTCCCAGAGCAATTCCTGGAGATATTTCCAAGCGAATTCCTGGAGAATTTTTCAAAGATATTCCTGGAGAAATTTCCAGAGAAATTCCTGAAGAAATTTTGGAATTCCTGGGGAAATTCTTAGAGAAACTCCTGGAGAAATTCCCCGAGAAATTCCCAGAAGAACTCATGGAAGAAATCCCAGAAGGCATTCCTGGAGGAATTCCTAGGGAAAATCCTGGAGGAATTTCCTGAGGAATTCCCAGAGGAATTCCCGGAATCCCAAATAAATTTATGGAGAAATTTCCAGAGAAATTATTGGAGATTTTCCCAGAGAAATTCCTGAAGATATTTTCATAGGAATTCCTGGAGTATTTGCGGAGGAATTCGTGGACAAATTCCCAGAAGAATTCATGGACAAATTCCCAGAAAAATTCCTGAAGATATTTCCAAAGGAATTTTTGGAGATATTTCCAGAGGAATTTCTGGAGAAATTGTCAAAGATATTCCAGGAGAAAATCCCATCGGAATTGCTGAAGGAATGCCAAGAGGAATTACTAAAGGATTTCAGTAGGAATACCTGAGGGAATTTCAGGAGGAACATTTAGACCAATTCCTGAAGGTATTCCTGAACACATCTAGGAGGAATTGAAAATAAAAACACGACTTATTTAAAAAAAAAAAAATTAGGAGATATTTCAAACAAAAATTCTGAAAAATTTTCAAGTTAAAATCCCGAAGGAATTTTTGAAAAAAAAGAGAAGAAAATCCAGGAGAAACCTTATGAAGAATTTAGAAAGGAGTCCAGGAGAAATTCTAGAAAGAGGATTTCAGAAGATATTCTAGCAGGAATACCCGATTAATTTCGGCAGAAATCCAAAAGCATTTTTAAGAAGACATTTTGGGAAAATTTCAAGAATAAATTAAAAAAAAACTCCGGATGAAAACTTTGACGAAATTCCAGTGAAAATTCCAGTAGAAATTCTAGAAATCATTCAAGGAGGAATTCCAGGAAGGATTCCAAAGAAGTTTTCGGAGACATCCCAGAAGAATGTCCAGGAAGAATTCCATGAGGCATTCAGGCATTCCAGGAGCAATTTTAGAAAAACAAAATCCAATAGTTCTTCAGGAGGAGTTTCAAGAAAAAATCTTCGAGAAATAGTTGAGAAATTCCAGAAGGAATCGCCGGAAAAATCTCAGAAGAAATACCAATCCAATCTCAGAAATTGAAGGAGTTTCAAGAAAAATCCCAAAAGGTACGTCAGGAAAAACTCCGGGGTAACGTCTTAAAGATATTTCAGACAGAATTTTGGGAGAAAAATTCGGAGTTGATCCAGAAAGAATTTCAAGAAAACTTTTGGAGAAAATTGCAGAATAAATAAGACGAATTATTGAAGAATTTCTTAGATTAAATCATGATTGGATGATTGGATGATGCATGGAGGAAATCGAGGAAAAATTGCTATAGAAATTTTCGACAGTATTGTATTAGGTACTCTCGAAAAAATCGGCCCTATGACAATCTCAGCCAAAGTTTCTTCGCTAGTTAGTTCCCATGTGGTATGCTCACGTTCGATGTTGACTGAGTTAGTCTTTATATTGAGATTAATCAATCAGCTTGTCAGCTTCTGGCCACTACAAACAATGTATCCATCAACGCCATG
This sequence comes from Aedes albopictus, assembly GCF_035046485.1. Taxonomy (NCBI): domain Eukaryota; kingdom Metazoa; phylum Arthropoda; class Insecta; order Diptera; family Culicidae; genus Aedes; species Aedes albopictus. Next base: position 108,968,207 of record NC_085136.1, read on the forward strand.
AAGCCGATGTTTACACAAATGTCGCTTATGGTGAGTAAAGAACACTATAAAATCGTGAGGCTCCTAGTAAACCACAAGTTTATCACAAACGATCAGATCCAGTCCGTCTCCCGATGAAGCTATCATTCGGTAAGTAACGAATATCTGTTCGGAATTCGTCGCAATTTCACCAACAGTAGTTTCATTCCACAGCCCTTGTTCTCCTACTCGCCATTTTGGGCAGCTTCCTGTCCACCGTCGTCCAAGCGGGCAAGAGTTCATCATCGTCCACCATAAGGGCCGGCAAGACGGGTGGCGCAGCTGAACGGCAGGCAGCCAAAGCGGCCCGTGAAGAGCGCAGAATCATCGGAGTCGATAAGGGAAAATAAAGGAAGGACAGTGACGTCCAAAGGATGAACGCGAGCGCAGTGAACCAATGTAGAAGTTCACTCGTTTTACATTTGATTGACGCCGTGTTGCGTGGTGATCGTGGAAACGAGTTCATTCTACGAAAACACGGTGTTGCTCAAACGTCAAATCAGTGAATACGTTCATCGTTTCGTCCCGTGATAAAATATGGACGCAGGTTAAAAAAAAAATGCCTGGTCACTTTATTAAAAACGAAGAATAAAAATTTAGTGAATTATTCAGATGGTTTCGTTATTGTGAAATCAGCAACAGTTGAACAGATTCATGTTATTTGGGTAGCCAATGGAACGTGTTCATTTTCCAGTAAACACGTAATCGTTCAGGTGTCTAACGAGTGAACATGTGCACTGCACAGGTGAACAGACAAGTTCAAGAGCGAGTGAATTCGGCACTCACACTTGTTTAGAGACCGATGTCCGTGTTCCCTCGTTTGACTTTTGAGTGGTGCCGTGTTATCTGGGAAACGAGCTCACTACTAGTGAACACCGCTAAATCTTTAGAGTGGTGAACTCGTGCAGATGTTCATAAGAGTGAATTTGCTGATTAAGTAAACATGCCAAACAAAGCGAGTCAACAAAACCCGAAGCAAATCGGCAGGTCAATTTCAGGAAACGTCATCAAGGCTAAAAGTTGTCAATCCGATTACTGCCTACCCGTGTTCATGACGATGCACTTTCGCAAACTGCAAGCGTAGCAAAACGTCCATCAGAACGAGAATCCATGTCACGACGACCTTCTGAGTGTCAAATTTGACAACCATCCAAAGCGCAGAAGAACGATTCCGTCATATGCCGTTTGAATGCAACAGTCGGCGTCCTCGTTGCACTTTTCGAGTTCTAACCAAATCAACAAAAACAAAGTATCACAAAGTAGATGGGTAATCCGTTTCTAAGGTGACAGCGGACTTACCGGGCGGATAGACGGACGACCGATGGTGATGGTGCAACAAAACCGTGGGAAGACTTTGTGGTGGGTTGATTGGATCCAGTGCGAAGCCATTTAGCATTGCTTGACATAATGTAGGCAGCGACGATAGGAAGATATGCAATGCATGCATCCAAAACAAAGTTGTTTCGGATTCATTTCTGAACTGGGTGCCAAAGCACATTAAAAAAACAAAACAACTTTATGACAGAAGGTCGATTTTGGATTGGCGAGCTAGGAAGCTGTTTGATTTGCATAACGATACTAGCTTTAAATGGTCGGAAACAAAACGACAGCAACTGTCGATTGAAAACAAGACTGACTCAAAAATAATGGAAGTGTCGATGAACGGACACCCCGAAGAAAAGGTGAACACTTGAGTGAACTCTAGTTGCAGCTTTTGATGTCCTTTGATAGATGCATTGGTTCAATAAGAGGAAACATGTGAAGAAATTCAAGCTTTTTGATATAGTAAAAAATTCAATGACATTTGGAAAACTATAGGGCAAATGGTTGAGAAATTATATCCTTTATGGTTTTGTATGATAAGCGCTAGGATCATATCTGAACTATCATTAACCGTAGATAACCATACAGGATTATATGGATAATTGTGACTTTGGTAAAATATTATTTTCCCAACCATTTGCTATATAGTATTCCAATGGTAACACTGCTTGAATGCATCTAATACCAATTTTAAACCGTCCATTACAGTCATAAACAACTTTTGAGGCAAATTTCGAATCATTTAGTGGAATTTTATAAAACAACTCATTAAAAATCTCATCGTTCGGACTAGAACCGATTTGACTCATCAACCAAATATGCTCTTCGCTTCAGCACGATTCTTCAAAACCACTATTACTCTCAATACTACTAGCGTGACTCAACTATCAAAAGCAAAATTCCATTCCTAATTCAAAAGCAGCTCCCATATATGCTAATTTCGCTTGTTTTGTTCATCGCAGTTAAACTAGAAGCACACTTCACCGCAATATATTCTCCACACCCCCAACATCGAAGTGGCCAACCATACATATGCAAATCTAATCAACACCCGGTATGTTTCCTAATCCATTGCCCAAAACTTCGAAACAAGGCGATCATCTTCAACCATTTGAAGAAAAAAACGCTTGATTGAATTTTAAACGATGCTTTACGCGATCACACTCAATACTGAATGTTTCCGAAACGAGGGGATAGGCCATTAAAATCACACTCGGCTACCCCCGATGAATGGCTCTCAAATTCAAATCGCACGGAAACTAGTTTTCAGATCTTCGCTGCCATAGCCACCACCAGCGAGCTCGCGACCTTGATGCCTAATTTCAGAGCTCCGCGCGTCGATATTCAGAACTGGTTCCGTTTGTTTTCTGTTTTTTTTTATTTTGTTTGTAATCCGGCTATTTTCAACCAGGGGCTAGAATGGCTGTCAAATTCAAACTAGCTAGCTAGCTAACAACACGCACGCGACTGGCCGAAATTTACATAAATTAGCCATAATTTGCGATGATCTGTGAAACTCCATTAATCAAAACGATATCGGCGGACTTGAGGGCTCCACCGGGGATATGTTTGGCTGAAGTCGGGAGGTATCTCTCGGTGGTCTAGGATTCTAATTGCCAGATTGAAATGGATGATTGCACAAATCTTCATTCGATTGCCAACAACTAGGATAATTGGATCCCTTTTGTAGGTATTTATTGGATGTCTAACAAAAATTTGCGAAACGAATGCATATCAATCAGATATACATGATAACTATAAGCTGTATGGTACTTGTGTAGTTAACTAGGTCTATGATTCATCTATCTAATTGTAACGTTACTTTATAACAATCCATTATAATACAATTCATGAAAAGTTTTAAATGACGTAAGATATATAAAGATTAAGTATATCTTCCTGATAAAGTAAATGTGTTGAGTCAAATTGTTGCAAAATGTCAAATTGTTGCAAAAGCATATCTCAGAGCAGTTTTAAGCAGAGCAGCTTGAAAGATAAGCATCCCTAGAACTGATAACGTTTGATTATGCATTGCAAATCTTTTCTCAAATCCGCATTTGAACTCGGAATACATGACAACCTTAAGGTTTATCGTACCTGTATGCATTACAAGATTTCCTATACATCTCTCTTATTATGATGTTACTTCGTAGCAATCCAATAGACACCATAAATCATGTCAAATTGTGGGTGTTCTAAAATTCATAACGTACCATGTATCATACTTGAAAAGTTAATGATTATAAAGTCAATTTACAAACTGAACAAACACGGGTTTCAAAGTTTTTTTTTATTAAATCAATTGGAGCCTGCGATGATCTCTAAGCTTAATTCCGCCTGGAGCTCTGATGACGTTTTGAACAGAATTGCACTTAAATTCTGCACAGAATTTTCCCAAGTTTGCGTTCACAGTCTTACTTATATTTAATTTTTAATCCTTTTCAGATTGCGCTCATAATGATCTTCGGATTATGTTGGAAGCCTTCCTAGGATGTTATTTATAATTCTGGATCATGATTTCGGATGATAATTGCCAGACTGTACGGTATAATAGCTCAAATCCTCATATGATAGACCAAAAATAGGATAATTGAATCTCTTGTGCAATTACATTTCGGAATTCCAACGAAAATTTGCGAACAGAATGCATTACTATAAGGTTTATCGTACTTGTATGGTTACCAAGGTCTCTCATACATCGCTCTAATGGTAAAGTTACTCATATCAACAATCCAATATAATTCCTTGTGAAATTTCGAATGACCTTGGACTCATAACCATAAAATAAATCTTCCTGATAAAGTTTCTCAATTAGCTTGGATAAACGATAGGCTCCTCTAGAACTGCTTCCGTTTAATTTGGTACCGCGACTCCTCAAATCAGCATTTGAACTCGATATACAAGACAACTCTAAGGTGATCATACTTGAATGGTTAACAAAGTTTCTCACACATCTATCTATTGGTGACGTTACTATGTAACAATCCATTAGAAACCATATGTTATGTCAAATTGTGAATTTCCTTAGATTCGATAACGATAACATGGATCTTCCTGGTACAGTTAATGTATAGAAAGTTAGAGTTCTTCAAGAGTGGTCCCGTTTTTCTTGTAGAACAACTAAGAAGGTGGTCCCAATTCCAATGCACAACTGATAGAAAAATTTACAAATTCAACAAACACGTGATTGAACATTTTTTAGTAAATTAGTTGGAATTTGCTATAATTTCTGAACATGATTCCGCTTGGAGCTCTGATGACATTTTGGACGAAATAGTACTTAAATTCTGTACCGAATTTTCTCAAGATTTCGTTCAAAGACTTCCTTATATTTTCTTTTCAATCCTTCTCAGATTACGTTCATAATGCTCTTCATATTATGTTGGAAGCCTTCCTAGGATGTTATTTACAATCTTGAATCATGTTTTCGGGTGATAATTGCCAGACAATACGGAATAATTGCACAAATTTTCATATGATAGACCAAAACTAGGATAATTGGACCCCTTTTGCAATTATATTTCAGAATTCCAACAAAAAACTGCGAACAGAATGCAAACAAACCCTATAAACAAGATAACCATACTGTTTATCGTACTTGTATGGTTAGTAAAGTCTCACATACATCTCTCTAATGGAAAAAGATACTCTTATCAACAATCCAATATAAATCCTTAACAAATTTCGAATAACCGTGGATTCATAACCACAAGATAAATCTTCCTGATGAAGTCGCTCAAAGCAGCTTGGTTAAATGATAAGCCCCTGTAGAACTGATTCCGTTTCATATTGTACTGCGATTTTTTTCCTTTCTCAAATCCGCATTTGAACTCAATACACAAAACAACTCTAAGGTATATCGTACCTCTATAGTTCACAAGGTTTCTCACACATCTATCTAATGGTGACGTTACTTTGTAACAAGTTATGTCAAATTGTGGATATTCTTAGATTCACAACGGTAAAGTTATTGTGTAGAATGTTAGAGTTCCTCAAGAGTGGTCTCGTTTCTCTGGTAGGACAACTTAGAGAGTGGTCCCATTTCCAATGCACAACCGGTAAAACAATGTACAAACTCAACAAATACATGATAAATTATTCGGAATTTGCGATAATTTCTGAGTTTAGTTCCGCTTGGATCTCTGATGACATTTTGAACAGAATTGATCATTACTTCTGTACGGAATTATCCCAAGATTCGTTCACATCCTTTTCAGATTGCGTTCACAATGCTCTCCAGATTATGTTGGAAGCCTTTTTAGGATGTTATTTACAATCTTGAATCATAATTTAGGATGTCAATTGCCAGATTGTAAGAAATGTTTGCTCAAATCTTCATATGATAGACCAAAAATATAATGATTGGATCCCTTTTGCAATTATAATTCAGAAATCCAACATCAAAAAACATACGAACTCGATAAACAAGTTAACAATGAGGTTTATTGTACTTATATGCAGGGAATGAAATTATCAGCAAATTGAGACGAAAAACGGCGTTTTTCGAGCTACCGATTTTTTCTGTGTTTACTTTTCCTGTGAGAAATGTTTATCGGTCGTTGCTGTTTGTCCCCGATCAAAGATAGCCGAAAACTGGATATCGCTCTTTTCATTTTCGCTATCCAACTTTATCGCCTGCAAAGTTATCGCGATAATTATCAGAAGGCAAATAACAAAAATTTGCCGCTAACGGGATTCGAACCTAGACCCTCCACAAAAATGTGTATGAGCGCGCACCATAACCACTCGACCACACAAGCTGCTCGAGAGAGGACAGAAATTTTATACATAAAAGCTACAGCCGGTGACGACGGGACTACGGAAAGGCGAACAAAGAGCAGAAAGCAAACTAGTCAACTTTTCATTGCTGATGATAATCGATTTTCGGCGCTGCTGAACGAGCGAAAACACATTCTCGGGAGAAACCCGGATCTGAATTTATCGCACGTCTTTTTTCGCCGATAATGCGTGTGGGAGAATTTTCTACTATCGCGATCGTGATCGATAATTTCATTCCCTGCTTATATGGTTGCCAAGATCTCTCAAACATCTCTCATATAGAAGTGTTACTCATATTACCAATCCAAAATTAATCCTTGCGAAATTTCGAATGACCTTGGATTGGACCATATCCATCATAACCATAAAATAAATATTCCTGATGAAGTTAACATGGAAATAAGAATTGCTGCAGAAGCTTAAGTGAAGCTTTTCTCAAAGCAGCTTGGTGGAATGATAAGCCTCTCTAGAACTGATTCCGTTTGATTTTGTATTACGAATGGTTCTCAAATCCGTATTAGAGCTTGATTGCTATCACAACTTTAAGGTTTATCGTACTTGTATGGGTTACCAAATTTCGCAAACATATCCCCACTGGTGACGTTACTTTGAAGCAATCCAATATTATACCACCAATTTAAATCAAATTGTGGATGTTACGAACATTAAGTAACGATAAAGTGTATCTTCCTCATTGAGTCAATGTGTAGAAAGTCAAGGCTCTTCAACACTGGCTCCGTATCTTTTTTTAATTTTGGATTTTTCCACTGCATAACTACTAGAATAACTAACAAAAGCAACAAAAACGCGGCTGAACAATTTGTTGAGTGAATCAGTCAGAATTTTCGATAATCTATGACCTTGATTCTGCTCAGAGTTCTGATACCATTTTAAACGAAATTATCTGTAAATTCTGTACGGAATTTTCGGATTTTGGGCACAGTCTTCATGAGATTCCTTTCTCAATCCTTCTCAGATTGCGTTCATTATGCTCTTGAGATGCTGTTTAAAGCCTTCCTTGGCTGTCGTTTACCATTCTGAATACCGGTATCGAATAACGGCTAACTGTCGAACTGTAATGGATGATTGCAAATATCTTCATTTGATTTCCAAAACATAGGATAATTAGATCCCTTGGAAGTTGTTTTGTAGAATTCGAACAAAAATCTACTAGCAGAATGCATGCGATCACGATATACCAGATAACATTCTGAGGTGTATTGTACCTTTACGATTAATAACATCTCTCTAATGATGAAGTTAATCAAAATAACAATCCAGTATAAATTTTTCCGAACGATCTGGGATTAATAACGATAAAATATATCTTCCTGATGAAATTACCACAGAAAGTAGAACTACTATAAAAGTTTAAATCAAGCATTTCTCGGTGCAACTTGGTTAAAATTTAAGCCTCTTTAGATCTGATTCCGTTTGATTTTATAATCATAATGATAAAACATGTCTTCCTCATAAGTCAATGCGTAGGAAGTTAGAGTTCTTTGAGATTGGTCTCGTATCTTTTTGAATTTTGAGATGTTTTCACTGCGAAACTGCTAGCAATCAACACGCGTAACAAACACTTAACTAATCAAATATTTGAATGAATAAGTCAAAATTTGCGTTTTTTTTCACCTTGATTCCACTCAGAGCTCTGCTTACATTATAAACGATGCCTTCTTGTAAGAAAATATCTTTTATGGTTTTGTATGGTAAGTATGGTAATTATATCTGAACTTTTCTTAACCGTTCATAATCATAACTATACAGGCTTACAGAGAAAAACAAATATTTTGGTAAAATATTATTTTATCAACCATTTGCTGTATAGTTCTTCAATTGTAACATAGCTCGAATGCACCGATTATCAATTTTAAATCGTTCAATTTTACAATTTTCTACTTTGATTTCGCTCAGAGCTCTGATTACATTGTAAATGAAATTGTCTTCGAATTCTGTACAGAATTTCCCTAATACACTACCCGTCATAAGTATTGCAACACTCAGTTGAATATTGCATCACCTTGAAAAGTTTAGCATCACCTAAAAACAACAACGTATGTGCTGCTACATCTCAAATTTCTGAAAATATGCAAAGCTTCAGTCTTCAGCAAAGTTGTTCGGAAGTTCGTTGGCATCACAATGGAAAGCAGTTTGATTCGCAAGTCTGCCGCTAGGTGACGCTAGTGAGCATGGAAAAATGAGCATTTTTAACTACATAGTTCTATCTCGTGATCCTGATGAGATAGAAAGTTCAAGTCTTCGGGAAAGTTGTTCGGAAGGTCATGGACATTATAATAAGAAGCAGTTCATCCACTTCATATTCAATAAGTTAAGGTCTGATTCACTTAATGTTCATGTGATTCAGGTGTATGTCATTCTGATCCGAGTGATTCGGGTCTGATTCACTAGATATTCAAGAGGTTCAGGTCTGATTCATAGCATGTTCAAGTGATTCAGGTCTGACTCATTTCATATTCAAGTGATTCAGGTCTGATTCACTTTATATTCAAGCGATTCAAATCTGGTTCACTTGGTATTCATGATATTCAAGTGATTAAGGTCTGACTCACTTCATAATCAAGTGATTCAGGTCTGATTCACTTCATGTTCAAGTGATTCAAGGCTTATTCACTTCATTTCAAGTGATTCAGGTCTGAGTCATTTTGATCCAAGTGATTCAGGTCTGATTCACTTCATATTCAAGTAATTCAGGCCTGATTCATTTCATGTTCAAGTGATTCAAGTTTGATTCAGGTCAGATTCATTTCATTTTCAAGTGATTCAGTTTTGATTCATTTTATATTAAAGAGGTTCAGATCTGATTCATTATATCACGTTCAAGTTATTCAAAGCTCATTCACTTCATATCCAAGTGATTTAGGTCTGAGTCATTTTAATCCAAGTGATTCAGGTCTGATTTACTTCATATTCATGTGATTCAGGTTTGATTCACTTTATATTCATGCGATTCAAATCTGGTTCACTTGATATTCAGGTCTGACTCACTTCATAATCAAGTGATTCGGGTCTGATTCATGTTCAAGTGAATCAAGGCTCATTCACTTCATTTTCAAGTGATTCAGGTCTGAGTCATTTTAATCCAAGTGATTCAGGTCTGATTCACTTAATATTCAAGTAATTCAGGCCTGATTTATTTCATGTTCAAGTAATTCAAGTCTGATTCAGGTCGAATACACTTCATATTCAAGTGATTCAGTTCTGATTCACTTCATATTAAAGAGGTTCCGATCTGATTCACTTTATATTGAACAGGTACAGGTTTGATTCACTTCATGCTCAAGTGATTCAGGTCTAATTCACTTCATATTCAATAGGTTCAGGTCTGATACAATTCATGTTCGAGTGATTCAGGTTTGATTCACTCCATATTTAAGAGGCTAATGTCTGATTCACAGTATATTCAAGTAATTCATGTCTAATTCACTTAATATTCAAGTGATTCAGGTCTGAGTCATTTTAATCTAAGTGATGCAGGTCTGATTCACTTCATATTAATGTCTGATTCACTTAATATTGAAAAGGTTGAGGTCTGATTCACGTGATATTCAAGTGATTCAAGACCCAAACACTTCGTATTCAAGTGATTCAGGTCTGATTTATTTCATGTTCTAATGATTCAGGTCGGATTCACTTCATATTCAAGTGATTCAGTTCTGATTCACTCCATATTCAAAGGGTTCAGTGATTCACTTCATATTCAATAGGATCAGGTCTGAATCAATTCATGTTCAAGTGCTTAAGGTCTGAGACATTTTAATCCAAAAGATTGAGGCCTGACTCACTTGATGTGAAAGTGATTCAGGTCTGATTCACTTCATATTCAATAGGTTCAGGTCTGATTCACTTCATATTTAAGAGGCTAATGTCAGTTTCGCTTCATATTCAAGTGATTCAGGTCTAATTCACTTCATATTCAAGTGATTGAGATCTGATTCACTTCAAATTCAAGAGGTTTAGGTTTGATTCACTTTATGTTCTAGTAATTCAGGTCTGTGTCATTTCAGTCCAAGTGATTCAGGTCTGACTCACTTGATATTCAAATGATTCAGGTCGGATTCACTTCATGTTGAAGTGATTCAGGTCTGTGTCATTTAAATACTAGTAATTCAGAACTGACTCACTTGATATTCAAGTGATTCATCTCATGTTGAAGTGACTCAGGTTCACTCACTGATTCACTTCTTATTCAACTGATTCAGGTTCTTTGTTTCAGGAATATTGTTCACAGACTTCCTTGGATTTCTTTATCAATACTCCTCAGATTGCTCTCATAATACACTTTAGGCTTTATTCTAAGCCTTCCTTGGATGTAATCTATAATCCTAGATCCTGGTCCAGGATTCTAATTACCGAACTCTGAAGAATGATTGCCCGAATCTTCATTTGATTAAAAAAAAACTACGGTGATTGGATCCCTTTTGCGATTTTTTTAGAATTCCAACAAAAATTTGCGAACAGAATCCACACGAACCTGATATACACAAGACAACTATAAGGTACATCGTACTTGTATGGTTAACAATGTCTCTCATATATCTTTCTATCGGTGGCGTTACTTAGTTGCAACCCATTCTAAATCAGTGCCAATTTTGATTGTCCTTAGATTTGTTACGATAAAATGTATCTTCTAGATAAAGTTGGTGAAGAAAGTAGAATTTTTTAGAAGTTTTAAACAAGCATTTTACACACCAACTTTGTTGGTAGCTTTATTACGCGACTGACCCAAAATTTGAATAAATTAGTAAAAACAAATGATAAGCATTGAAAGATTTCGTTTGGGTTTTTTCATTGTATTTTATTCGGAATAAGGTGTCTTGGAATTCTATATGAAAACTTCCTATGACTTTGTTCACAATTTTCCTTAGATTGTGTTCTCATTTTTTCTCGGCTTGGGTTTAAAATGCACTCTAGACTTTGTAAGAAACCTTCCTTGGATGACATTTGAAACGCACTTTGATACTTGGATTCCCTGTGGAATCCTCCCTGCTGGTACGTTATTATAACATTACCATACTGCAATTGGTTTTGAAAAAATGAACTTAACCATTTAGCTAAATACGATAGTCTTTCATTTGTCATCAGCTTCTTTGTAATAGATTTAAAAAATAACAGCCAATTGTTGAAAAATGAGGAAATTTCATTCCAACTATTGCTGGAATAGTTATTTAATAATTATGCTGTTGCACAGTGATCATCGTACAAATTCAATATTTTAAGCAAGTCTCAGAGATGTCTTCAAGCCTCCCGCGAATATCCCCAAAAACTGGCTATCCTTAATTATGCCATCAACAATCGTCATAAACTGTCCGCCTAATGGTTACTCAATCATCCCCGACAATAATGTTCTGTGTCGTATAGTAATTTTCCGATCGGTACCAGCTATGAAATCGATTTCACCTCGATCGTTGACGACGATGATGCACCTTGACGGACACGGAGTTTTATAGTGGCGCCACCGACTGACTGCTTTACAAGCCCGATTCAACAACAAAGTTTCGTTCGGAAGATTCCGATTCGAATGACTCGATCGGAATTAATTCGAATTTTTATGTCGCAATCGAACTTTACCGTCTGGCGAAGCGAATGTATGTCGTCCGGTTTTAAGGGTGGAATTTGGGACGCACCCTGAACAGAACAGCTGCAATTGTAGTCCTGCGGACTAGCCTGCGAAGTCCATGACGACTTTTGGAGCGATGCGTGAGAAAAGTCGCTGTGACATTTCCACCACATGATCCAAAACATTGGAAGAGTGCGTTGCTGCCTTCGAGCTAATGGCAACACGTATAAATCAATTTTCCTCTCAAACGCAATGGCACGCTGGGGTAGGTCTTATTAAGACCGTCTTAGTCGTCATCCTCGCCATCTTTCGTTGATAGGTCAAACTGGTGGAAATGGATAAGTACATCTACTCCGATCCGAAGTCAAAAGCCCCACCGTGTGGGGCTTAGTAATGAATCGTTTTGCACTGCACCACAGCCATAATCGGGGAATCGTGAGCAGGAGATTTGCAAATGCGCAAGACTTAGATTTGGCTTGTGGTTGGTCGGTTTGCGTAATGGTCAGTCAGTCGAGGGGCACGAATTTTCCATTCCGATTGTTCGCGCGAAAGACTGACGACTTACAAATTGATTCCGATTTGTCCGGGCTGTTTCGTGGCAATTTTCCAGATTTTTACCATTGCTGTAATCGTTTTCCATGGGTTGTTCATGCGTAATCATATAAAAGATGGTCTTTATTAGATTATGACCTAGGGTACTTGTTCAGAACTCAGAGAAGAGTCAGTTTTCTATGAGAACTATACATGGAAGATACACATTATCGTTTGATGCAAAACATTCACCAGGGAGGATTCCGAACGGAATCCAGGGAGGATTCCGAACGGAATCCAGGGAGGATTCCGAACGGAATCCAGGGAGGATTCCGAACAGAATCCAGGGAGTATTTGTCCGGGCTGTTTCGTGGCAATTTTTTAGACTTTTACCATTGCTGTGATCTTTTTTCATAGGATGATCATGCGTTATCGAGTAACAGATGATCTTTATTGGAAAATATCCTGGGATACTCGTTCAAGACTAAAAAAATCGTCAGCTTTGCATGAGAACTATACATGGAAGATACACGGTATCGTCAGCTTCAAGTCTTACACTTTTTGACATTGCAACTTATTCAATTTGCGTTTAAATTTTCAGTAAATTCAAACCAAAAGATGAGAGCAAGAAAGGATAACCATAACAGGAAGATAAACCAAATAGTGATATAAATCAGAGATTTTATAACACTTTTTTTTAACATTTTCATTGCATTCAATCCAGAGAAGATTCCGAACGGAATCCAGCGAGGATTCCGAACGGAATCCGGAGAGGATTCCGATCAGAATCCGGAGAGGATTCCGAACGGAATCCAAGGAGGATTCCGAACGGAATCCAAGGAGGATTCCGAACGGAATCCAAGGAGGATTCCGAACGGAATCCAAGGAGGATTCCGAACGGAATCCAAGGAGGATTCCGAACGGAATCCATGGAGGATTCCGAACGGAATCCATGGAGGATTCCAAACGGAATCCATGGAGGATTCCGAACGGAATCCAAGGAGGATTCCGAACATAACCCAAGGAGGATTCCGAACGGAATCCAAGAAGGATTCCGAACGGAATCCAAGGAGGATTCCGAACGGAATCCAAGGAGGATCCCGAACGGAATCCAAGGAGGATCCCGAACGGAATCCAAGGAGGATCCCGAACGGAATCCAAGGAGGATTCCGAACGGAATCCAAGGAGGATTCCGAACGGAATCCAAGGAGGATTCCGAACGGAATCCAAGGAGGATTCCGAACGGAATCCAAGGAGGATTCCGAACGGAATCCAAGGAGGATTCCGAACGGAATCCAAGGAGGATTCCGAACGGAATCCAAGGAGGATTCCGAACGGAATCCAGGGAGGATTCCGAACGGAATCCAAGGAGGATTCCGAACGGAATCCAAGAAGGATTCCGAACGGAATCCAAGAAGGATTCCGAACGGAATCCAAGAAGGATTCCGAACGGAATCCAAGGAGGATTCCGAACGGAATCCAAGAAGGAATCCGAACGGAATCCAAGGAGGATTCCGAACGGAATCCAGTGAGGATTCCGAACGGAATCCAGTGAGGATTCCGAACGGAATCCAGTGAGGATTCCGAACGGAATCCAGAGAGGATTCCGAACGGAATCCAGAGAGGATTCCGAACGGAATCCAGAAAGGGTTCCAAACGGAATCCAGCGAGGATTCTGAACGGAATCCAGAGAGGATTCCGAACGGAATCCAGTGAGGATTCTGAATGGAATCCAGTGAGGATTCCGAACGGAATCCAGTGAGGATTCCGAACGGAATCCAGTGAGGATTCCGAACGGAATCCAGTGAGGATTCCGAACGGAATCCAGTGAGGATTCCGAACGGAATCCAGTGAGGATTCCGAACGGAATCCAGTGAGGATTCCGAACGGAATCCAGTGAGGATTCCGAACGGAATCCAGTGAGGATTCCGAACGGAATCCAGTGAGGATTCCGAACGGAATCCAGTGAGGATTCCGAACGGAATCCAGTGAGGATTCCGAACGGAATCCAGTGAGGATTCCGAACGGAATCCAGTGAGGATTCCGAACGGAATCCAGTGAGGATTCCGAACGGAATCCAGGGACGATTCCGAACGGAATCCAGGGACGATTCCGAACGGAATCCAGGGACGATTTCGAACGGAATCCAGGGAGGATTCCGAACGGAATCCAGTGAGGATTCCGAACGGAATCCAGAGAGGATTGAACGGAATCCAGAAAGGGTTCCGAACGGAATCCAGTGAGGATTCCGAACGGAATCCAGTGAGGATTCCGAACGGAATCCAGTGAGGATTCCGAACGGAATCCAGAGAGGATTGAACGGAATCCAGAAAGGGTTCCAAACGGAATCCAATGAGGATTCCGAACGGAATCCAGTGTGGATTCCGAACGGAATCCAGGGAGGATTCCGAACGGAATCCAGTGAGGATTCCGAACGGAATCCAGTGAGGATTCCGAACGGAATCCAGTGAGGATTCCGAACGGAATCCAGTGAGGATTCCGAACGGAATCCAGTGAGGATTCCGAACGGAATCCAGTGAGGATTCCGAACGGAATCCAGTGAGGATTCCGAACGGAATCCAGTGAGGATTCCGAACGGAATCCAGTGAGGATTCCGAACGGAATCCAGTGAGGATTCCGAACGGAATCCAGTGAGGATTCCGAACGGAATCCAGTGAGGATTCCGAACGGAATCCAGTGAGGATTCCGAACGGAATCCAGTGAGGATTCCGAACGGAATCCAGTGAGGATTCCGAACAGAATCCAGTGAGGATTCCGAACGGAATCCAGTGAGGATTCCGAACGGAATCAAGCGAGGATTCCGAACGGAATCCAGTGAGGATTCCGAACGGAATCCAGTGAGGATTCCGAACGGAATCCAGTGAGGATTCCGAACAGAATCCAGTGAGGATTCCGAACGGAATCCAGTGAGGATTCCGAACGGAATCCAGTGAGGATTCCGAACGGAATCCAGTGAGGATTCCGAACGGAATCCAGTGAGGATTCCGAACGGAATCCAGTGAGGATTCCGAACGGAATCCAGTGAGGATTCCGAACGGAATCCAGTGAGGATTCCGAACGGAATCCAGTGAGGATTCTGAACGGAATCCAGTGAGGATTCCGAACGGAATCCAGTGAGGATTCCGAACGGAATCCAGTGAGGATTCCGAACGGAATCCAGTGAGGATTCCGAACGGAATCCAGTGAGGATTCCGAACGGAATCCAGTGAGGATTCCGAACGGAATCCAGTGAGGATTCCGAACGGAATCCAGTGAGGATTCCGAACGGAATCCAGTGAGGATTCCGAACGGAATCCAGTGAGGATTCCGAACGGAATCCAGTGAGGATTCCGAACGGAATCCAGTGAGGATTCCGAACGGAATCCAGTGAGGATTCCGAACGGAATCCAGTGAGGATTCCGAACGGAATCCAGTGAGGATTCCGAACGGAATCCAGTGAGGATTCCGAACGGAATCCAGTGAGGATTCCGAACGGAATCCAGTGAGGATTCCGAACGGAATCCAGTGAGGATTCCGAATGGAATCCAGTAAGGATTCCGAACGGAATCCAGTAAGGATTCCGAACGGAATCCAGTGAGGATTCCGAACGGAATCCAGTGAGGATTCCGAACGGAATCCAGTGAGGATTCCGAACGGAATCCAGTGAGGATTCCGAACGGAATCCAGTGAGGATTCCGAACGGAATCCTGTGAGGATTCCGAACGGAATCCTGTGAGGATTCCGAACGGAATCCAGGGACGATTCCGAACGGAATCCAGGGACGATTCACGGATTCCGTTCGGAATCAAGTGAGGATTCCGAACGGAATCCAGTGAGGATTCCGTTCGGAATCAAGTGAGGATTCCGTTCGGAATCAAGTGAGGATTCCGAACGGAATCCAGTGAGGATTCCGTTCGGAATCCTGTGAGGATTCCGAACGGAATCCAGTGAGGATTCCGAACGGAATCCAGTGAGGATTCCGAACGGAATCCAGTGAGGATTCCGAACGGAATCCAGTGAGGATTCCGAACGGAATCCAGTGAGGATTCCGAACGGAATCCAGGGACGATTCCGAACGGAATCCAGGGACGATTCCGAACGGAATCCAGGGACGATTTCGAACGGAATCCAGGGAGGATTTCGAACGGAATCCAGTGAGGATTCCGAACGGAATCCAGAGAGGATTGAACGGAATCCAGAAAGGGTTCCAAACGGAATCCAGTGAGGATTCCGAACGGAATCCAGTGAGGATTCCGAACGGAATCCAGTGAGGATTCCGAACGGAATCCAGAGAGGATTGAACGGAATCCAGAAAGGGTTCCAAACGGAATCCAATGAGGTTTCCGAACGGAATCCAGTGAGGATTCCGAACGGAATCCAGTGAGGATTCCGAACGGAATCCAGTGAGGATTCCGAACGGAATCCAGTGAGGATTCCGAACGGAATCCAGTGAGGATTCCGAACGGAATCCAGTGAGGATTCCGAACGGAATCCAGTGAGGATTCCGAACGGAATCCAGTGAGGATTCCGAACGGAATCCAGTGAGGATTCCGAACGGAATCCAGTGAGGATTCCGAACGGAATCCAGTGAGGATTCCGAACGGAATCCAGTGAGGATTCCGAACGGAATCCAGTGAGGATTCCGAACAGAATCCAGTGAGGATTCCGAACGGAATCCAGTGAGGATTCCGAACGGAATCCAGTGAGGATTCCGAACGGAATCCAGCGAGGATTCCGAACGGAATCCAGCGAGGATTCCGAACGGAATCCAGCGAGGATTCCGAACGGAATCCAGCGAGGATTCCGAACGGAATCCAGTGAGGATTCCGAACGGAATCCAGTGAGGATTCCGAACGGAATCCAGTGAGGATTCCGAACGGAATCCAGTGAGGATTCCGAACGGAATCCAGTGAGGATTCCGAACGGAATCCAGTGAGGATTCCGAACGGAATCCAGTGAGGATTCCGAACGGAATCCAGTGAGGATTCCGAACAGAATCCAGTGAGGATTCCGAACGGAATCCAGTGAGGATTCCGAACGGAATCCAGTGAGGATTCCGAACGGAATCCAGTGAGGATTCCGAACGGAATCCAGCGAGGATTCCGAACGGAATCCAGTGAGGATTCCGAACGGAATCCAGTGAGGATTCCGAACGGAATCCAGTGAGGATTCCGAACAGAATCCAGTGAGGATTCCGAACGGAATCCAGGGAGGATTCCGAACGGAATCCAGGGAGGATTCCGAACGGAATCCAGGGAGGATTCCGAACGGAATCCAGGGAGGATTCCGAACGGAATCCAGGGAGGATTCCGAACGGAATCCAGGGAGGATTCCGAACGGAATCCAGGGAGGATTCCGAACGGAATCCAGGGAGGATTCCGAACGGAATCCAGGGAGGATTCCGAACGGAATCCAGGGAGGATTCCGAACGGAATCCAGGGAGGATTCCGAACGGAATCCAGGGATGATTCCGAACGGAATCCAGGGAGGATTCCGAACGGAATCCAGGGAAGATTCCGAACGGAATCCAGGGAGGATTCCGAACGGAATCCAGGGATGATTCCGACTGGAATCCAGGGAGGATTCCGAACGGAATCCAGGGAGGATTCCGAACGGAATCCAGGGAGGATTCCGAACGGAATCCAGGAGGATTCCGAACGGAATCCAGGGAGGATTCCGAACGAAATCCAGGGAGGATAACGAATGGAGTCCAGGGAGGATTCCAAACGGAATCCAGGGAGGATTCCGAACAGAATCGAGGGAGGATTCCGAACGGAATCTAAAGAGGTAGTGTTGCAAAGTGTTACGAAGAAAACAAACCTTATGGGTTCCATAAGCAGCGTGGTAGTCGTTTCGTTATGAAGAAGTCAATATCTCACCTGTAAAGAAAAGAAAAAATAAACAAATTATTAAAATAAATCGTTTCACTGGATGCAATGCACAGATAAGTTCAAAATTTAGATGAAAAGGCAAAAGAAGATTCGGTGTATAATCCAAACTGTATGAACTTTGAATATGAAACAAACACGCTGTTACCAAAAGCAAAGTAGTGAATCGATGAGAAGTTTAAAGTGTGGAATCCTTCACGAACCCATGGATGATTCAGTGTATCATTTTGAACAATTTTGCGAATTGAAGACATGAAGAGCTTGTTAGTAGGTAGAATGAAGGCTTAAGAAGCTGAGTCAAATATCCGATTATTTGATTTGTTTTTCGTTACAAAATTTCATTTTTTGGAAATTTAATGTCAAAGTAGCAAACAGCTGAGCGAAATGCCTTTTTAAATGTCTCGTCAATTTTACGTAATCTCCTTTTCGAAAAAAAACACCAATTCCCATTACCAATCCCATTAATTATGGGCCCATAAATCACAACCAGTTGATGGTTATGGTTTTAAAATATCCCAAACCACAATGGGAACCCCGAAACGGACAACTTGTTTCATTACCGCTGGGACTGGGGCAACCAGACGAGTGCGAAGCCCCCAAACGTCACGAATGGACGAACGAACGGGGTCTCTAATTTGCATAGGCAGAAGGTGGACGGGCGGGCGTCCCGCGAGGTTATTAATAAGTCGATTAACTGACTCCATCGCGTCGTAGCATATGGCACCGACTGCAAGCAACATGGTGTTCGAATGACACCAGGTAGCCTTGAGTGTGAATCGATTAATATTTTATCGCCTGGTTTTCATTACGAAAGTAGGGTCTATTTTAATCGGATGAAGCCGAAGGGCTTACTAATTGTGACAGCTGTCAAGTGACACTAGCTGGACGATAGCTCGAGTGTGTTCAATCGAGAAGGGGAAACAGAAACCGTTGCCTCTTTCGTAGAAAATGTTGATGAAAAAAACCATACGATGTATAGTGAACAAATAATGTGCAGATTGCATGAGCTTCAAAATATCACCGCAATATACAATTAGCATTTTTGAACATAATTCAACCACAAATATTGCAGTTTGTTGTATCTTTCATACAATAAAAAGAAAATAACCATAAAACAACAATATGTCTTATAGTCATGCATGATACCATGCATCGTCAAAACACGATTTTTGTCTCGAACAAATATGATCAAATCATATATTTTGACGTTACTATATGGTTACCATTTAATTGTAACATACCGGTAACAGAAGAATGTATTATGGTATCACTGTTGTGTGTATTGTATTTGTAAAGTTATTTTATCGAGGTGATCATAGAGTGTTTGTTGATAAGCGGACATACTGTAATGATATTGGTTTAAATGGTAATTTTATGTTTATTTTCATCCGAGTTGGAATCCAATTCCCGACTTGACCACCACTCGGAACGTGAATGATTTTCGGGTCATTTAAAAACGGCAATTTTTCAGTTCAGCGAACCCGTCGAATGACCCGGTACCGGACTCGGTCGCGAGTCATCTTCGTCGCCCCTCCATCATTAGCGTGGCAAATCACCTGGAAATTACCGATCTAATTTCTTAATTTACTTCATTTCAGCCGCAGCCAGTACTATAGCCGAAGAAAGCAATCATCATTATCGGGCCGCGGCGGCGGCCGAGTTCTTCCTCGGAAGACCAAAGTGTGTCAAATTCCGAAATCAGGCAAATCTTTGCACAACACCGCAACAACCAACCAACGGTCCGTCAAACCTGTGGACAAAGGTCCACACGGTTGAAAAGGCAAATTGGATTTCATGTTTCGACCGACCGCCCGTCCGCCCGCTCAATTCTCCTAATTGAGCTTGTTAACTGCTCCGCATGATCGTGTAGAGTACAGTTATGTCATCTTTCATCACAAGGGTAATGACGGACACGGCCAGCCAGCATGACAGGACAGGATGATGCTGCTGAATCATCCCTCCCCCCGAAAACTGACAATCGAATGTGGAGCAAGTTCGTTCGTTCGCGCGGTTCGGTATTTGTATTTGCACAAAACTATGATGGCGGCGACCGTGGTGGCTCACGAATTCAATCATCGAGTTGAATGACAGGGCGGATTTGTGAGTGTGGGACCTCCCCGTGGGTTGAACTTTGCCGATAACTATGGGAAAGTCGATGGGGATTAATTGAAGTTGAAGGAAAGTCGATTAACCATTGGAGTACCATACAGGTAATGGTTTGGTTATCTTAAATTTACAATTTCAGTGTTTTTTTTTATCAAATACGGTAATCTTTTGAAAAACTCACTTTCGGTGAAGGACAGAACCAATCACAATTCTTGAAGTCGGTACAGGTGTTTGTATTTGCACACAACTGTTGTTGTTCACGACCAACTTTAATCATCAAGAACAATGACAGTGCGAATAGAACACCGTGTGACTTTCAGGTTGAGCTGAATTGTGGTTTAATCAAACCAACAGCTGTAGGAAACTGACGATGTAAGCTCTGCAATGATCAATGTTGATTGAAAGTTGATTAACCATCAGGATGGAAATTCTTCTGATTGAGTTAGTCTTCACATATTCCGAAAGGTGTTCAGGAGTACATCGATGGTACTTCAAGAGAAGGGGTTAGGGAGATACAGTAAGGACCACCCGAATAAAACGGTATTATACATCAATTGAACAGCGTATGGTTTAGTTACGATTCATGCTATCATAAAATGGATTATACATCGATGATAAGACAAATCACTTTGATGATAGTAGTTATCATTTTGGGAACTTTGATGATAGACGGAATGGGTTGTTAAGTATTGTTACCATTCAAAAAGGCCAGATTTCTCGAACAAAAAATTTGCAGAATTATACATGTCATATTCACTATATCATAAAACTTATGATATGGTGAATAATAAAAACAAAACGGAAATATTTCACAAATCTACTTTATTGACAGAAAAAAAGCACACCCCTGCGGGCACTTGTCGGACACTGTCAAATTCAGCAACGATTACGTGAATCATTGTTTACTTTCACGGCGTTTTTTATTTAGATGATCGGGAATCGAACCGTGAGATTGCCGTGATACATTTGTTGTGGTGCTTCTCGTGTGATATACGCACTGCACCAAATGGAATCAGTGCTCGCGGTTGACTGAAACCCAGTGATGTTCTAAAGGAGAGAGGAAAAAAGAAACTTTGGAGGCAGTATTATTTTTCTCTCGATTTTGAATGGACCCCAAGTGAACCCCAGCGGTAATCGTTGCAGGTGCAGGTATTCATGAACGGTGCAGTGACGACGAAGAGACGGAGGATGTATACGGGCATGCATCTATCGCTCTCCAAAGTGTGTGACAAACAATATTTCCATATTCCTCACAGTGTAGGTGTCACCAGAGGTGGTATTTTACCAAGCTCTGCCGGATTACACTTTGAATCACAAGGTACGTTTTCGTAAGCTATAGCATATTTAAGTTTCCATTATGACTGAACGATCTAAATGCAATCAAAAAGCATTATAACAAATGATTGCGTACAGCACATTCATTGAAAACGGATGATTAAAAATGATTCATCAATCATAGAAGGAATCGTTATCATTAACAGTAAGATAACTGTTAATATTGAATGATCTCATTTCCAAGACAATAATCATTCAATCATAAATTACTGAATACTTAAAAAAAACTAGTAGTAGAAGGCATAGAATGTTGCTTATTGACAAATTGAGATATGAATTTGAAAAAAAAACGCATTCTGGTGAGATTCGAACCCAGACTGGAGCTTTAACCAACTAAGCCACAAAACAAGTAATGAAGCGAAACGAATACCGTCTAGCTGCGTATCGGGCGGCAAACCTGCTTCAAACGTAGAGAGTAGGATATCGTTGGTGGCATCGAGTAGTCGATCGTGGAAGCGTGACTGGAACTGAACGAGGAAGAGGCGAAAATAAAGCAGAGGGGTATCAGTAGGTTGGCTCAAGCAACTTGAGCCAAGAAACAGTAGTCTATACGAAGAGAGTCGTTGGAGCAGACGAAAGAAGATATCCTGCATATCTACGAATAGCAGCGTAGACGGGTCTACAACGAGTATCCAAAAGAATATTGCGAACTGGTTAGCTGTAAATATGCCACACGGGACGGTCGATAGTAATACACTAAACAAATTTTACACTGAATAAAACCACGTTATCAAAAAAAAAAAACGTCGTGAAAAAGTCAAGTCGTAGTAGATGTGAAAGCTTTCAGGAGTTTCCGGGGGTTCCAGGATGCCTCACGGGGGCTTGTGGTGACGTTTCAAGGGGTTATAGAGCGTTTTAGGACGTCACATGCGTTTCGAGGCGGTTATAGGGGAATTTATGAGGCATTTCAGGAAGAGACGTTACAGAGGCGACACATACGTTTCCGGGATTTTGGGAGGGTTCAAGTACGTTACATGTTGTCCAAGGTGGTTCCAGGGGGATTTCGGAGGCATTTGAGGAAGTAGAAGAGGATTTTCAGCGGTTTTCACAGACGTTACAGAAGCGTGACATAGGCCTGTTCAGGAGCTTCGGAGGGATACTGTGAGTTCCAGAGGGAAACGCATCTGAAAAGACACTTCAAAACTCCGAAAACGCCCCTGAAGCCCTCTGTAAAGCTTCTTGAAACCGCTGAAAATCGTCCAGATCTCCCTGAAATCCCGTCTGACTCCTTGTAACGTACCTGAGGCCCTCCACAACCCCGAAAACCTGAAGCTTCGGGGATCCTCCTAAAACCCCCTCGAACCCCATGTAACGACCATGAAACATCCCGGAACTCCCTGAAACCCCCTAAAACGCCTCTGAACCCTTTCTAAAATGCTCTAACCAGAATGAGAGATTTCGGTTCAGTGTGATGCTATTCTGAATCCCTTTGCGGAACACCAATCAGTGCAGTTCCACCTAGCCCGTTACAACATGTTTACAGAGGCCGTCCAGCTCAGCGTGTTACGGTATCAGCGTCTGATCCTTCCCAAGCACCTCGAACGATGAATCATACAAAGCATATCGAACAACCAGGGGTTCTACATTTGCAGCAAAAGCCGAGAGACAGGTTGTCGGTAAGGATCTGCCAAAATTCAGTAGGAACGAATGCTGAAACTTTGTCTGATTTGTACACGAGAAGATTCGGCAAACTCCAGAACCCAGACATGATCGTCCGGAACCGGTTCTGGAGTTCGTCGACCACCTTTAAGCGGCGAATCAAGAGGCTAACCCAATGCTAAAGCAGGAGCTGGCCGAGAAGCTGCCGGGACCCATGAGGGTGGGCTGGGCCACGTTCAAGAATTTACACCCACAAGCCACTGTCTCAACGTTAGGAGAATTCATGACCAAGCTGGTTTCCGCAGCCAGTGAAGTTTGTTTTGAACTTCCGGGTTTCCTTCCAATAGCAGAAGCGTTTGCAGGAAAAAGCAAGGATAGTAACAATGGTAGATGGCCGTGTGACTTTAACACCACACTCTTCTACACTCTTTGTATGCTCCCATTACATCAACTCAGCGGTTAAACACTCTTCAGGTTCTGCCTGCCGTATTGTATGGAAACACCAGAAGCCTAATGAGTTTCGCCTTTATTAACGAGTACTCACAGATCACGATGTTGGAGTAGAAAGTTACAAAGAGTCTTGGCCTTTCCGTACCCTGGAAACTGATTACTCTGCAAAGGTAAGGAAACGTGAAACACGACATGCTACGATAAGAGGAGGTCAACATTGAAATATCGGAAAAGTACAGTGCGAATCGCTACGATCTTCGCCAGGCGCGTACAGTAAGCTGTCTATTTCTTCTCGATGCTCTATGATTCTGCGGGAAGGAGGACCATTAGCCGCCAAGTGCTCACTAGGATGGACGGTCTACGACCGGACATCAACGGAATTAGTTGCTGTAACAGTATATTGTAACCTTTCACAGCAGCCCAGTTTCAACGGATTCTTTGACAAATATACGATCCAGATGGGATAAGACGCAGAAGCGAAAGTCGCTGCAGTCTCGCTCAATTTCACCAAGAATGCTCAGCAACAGACTGTTTCCGGTAGCAGTTTCTGGGGACACCCAGGAGATGTTTCCCCAGATCAAGTGGCAACCGTGTAACTCAGATGTTTGTATTCCGGTGCAATCCCGATGAAGCCGTTCAAGTCTACGCCGTAGAAGTAACCTAACCATATTAGGTTCCAACTGCTCTCCATCTTCCGCACCCAGTTCGTGCAGAACGCTAATGTCTAGAAGTATGCGCAACACATCCCACGGGCAGTGACAGCCATCGAGGAGCGTCACTACGTGGATGATTACTTGAACAGCTTCCGGATACCTAATAGACGAAGCCGTACGAGAGGTCAACGATGGCAAATCCATCGTCGAAGGTCGAATTTGACGTTCGCAACTTATTGTAGAACAAATTAAACTAAGACGAAGTTCCAAGATGAACTGGAGAGATCGAACCAGATTCTTCAAAAGACTTCACTCGTGTACGTTCCAAGGCCATCGAATCAGTGATCGTGATGATCTTGTCTACAGTGATCTATAAGGTTTGTATCATGGAGCTATGTATCGCTTCGACGAACTTCTTCGATGAGGACGAGCTGAGATGAAAGGTTTCGGGAAGACATCCCGGAAGAAACTGTCGGAAACTCAAGGTTCTCTCGAGTCACATCACGTCGATCTACAAAAGTTGGACATTCCTCGATGAGCATGGAGTACTGCGTCTACGTGGTTGGTTTGGTGCCAAACCTTTTTCAGCGATACATGGAAGGAACCTGATAGCGGCTTGTCCTATCAGTCATACTAACGATTGGATCTACCGTAGATAGAGACGAACCAGCCAAGGGCTGAAAGTCTCTCAAATAAAGATAAATCAATCAATCAATCAAATCTACCGTAGATGGACCAACATAAACCAGATGATGAAGTCTTAGAGACGATTCTGCTCGATGCCGAAGCCTTGATAAATGCGTGGCCAATCATCTACATGCTGTTCCAGTTGGCCGATTAACAAGCTTTTACCTCCAACCACTTTCTTCTTGGCTTTTCGAATGGTGTTAAGCTTCCAACGACAGAATCTGAGAGGTAGTAGGTGGAACGTCCAAATAGCGCTTACCAGCATGTTGCTTCTCCAGAAACATCCTCCTAAACATCATCAGTTGAGCCTCGTGTTGCTTATCATCCGCTACTGGCGCGTGGCGTGGACACTCCGAGTGAGTGACGTGCAATCACCGTCCCTTATCGAGCAGCTTGTACAGCAAACTGATTGAACAGATATTTCGATACGAAACGGTAGCTACAATAGTGCTAATACAAACGCGTTGACAAAGGTGGTGATCCATCATTATTTGGAAGAGTTTGGCTCGAAGGAACATTCGACATATCTTTGGCGGCACGCGTTCATTTGACGCTCGGTTTATTGATGATACGTGGTGTTTTAGTGAGAAATTTTGATTCAACCATAAAGGAACCATTTACCCAATCGTCCTCTAGTTCAATTTGTTTTCCTGCCTATTAATGTTCCAATTTTGATAATGATCCACAAAGGGTTGAATTATTCTTCTAGTTGACGAGTTGAGTTTGAAAGTTACCCCATGATGATGATTGAATGACCATTTGTGTACGCATCATACTGCGTTCAAGTAGTTTGGATGATTTTGAACAAAGAAGCTATGGCAATTCCCTGAACGACGTTAAGAAACAACGACAAAGAACCAACGAAAGGCAGCCATTGTAGATTGCATTATAACTCAAATACTAAACATTACATTTACCATTAAAGTATTATTCACGTTATCATTTTCGTCATTTTTTAAGTGAAAAGCTCACTATTGAAGTTAACTACAGAAAGAAACTACTGGCATTTAAAAGCACAATCACACAAGGACAATTAAAGTATTATAAATGTTATCATTATCCTAGTCATTATCTCCTGGACATTCTCTAAGAAATGGAAGCTTCGCTGAGTAGTCCAAATAATGCTTACCAGCATGTTGAGCCTCTATGAACATCATCCTGAATATCAGTTGGTGCTTATCATACGCTATCGGCGCGTGGACGAACACTCGAGTAAGTGAGTTTCAATCACTGCCTCTTATCAGGCAGGCTTGTACGGAAAACTGTTAGATATTTCGATACGAAACGGTAGCTGAAATGGTGCTTTACAATCCTGTTGACATAGGTGGTGATTGATCAATTTTTTGAAAGTGTCTGGTCCAAAGGAACATTCAACATGCCTTCGGCGGCACGCGTGCATTTGAGGCACGGTTTATCGATGGTTTGTGGTGTTCTAGTGAGAAATTTCAGTTCAACCATAAAAGAACCATTTGAAAATCATCCTCCAGTTCGGTTGCTTTTTCTGCCTATTAATGTTTCAGTTTTGATAATGATCTCCGAAGTGTTAGACTAGTTAACTTTAACAGCTACACCATGCTGATGACTAAATGATTATTTGTGTAATCATACATACTGCGATCAAGTATTTTGAGTGATTTTATCTGGGGAAGCTACTGAAATTCCCTGAAAAACGTAAGGCGAAGTACCAACGAACGACAACCATCAAGGATTGTGTTATAGTTAATTTAAATGCTTAATATTTATTTTACCATGAAAATATTATTCACGTTATCATTTTTCGTCATTATGAAAGTACAGTGCTTACTATCAAAGTTAACTAATGCCTATAGAACGGAAATACTATCATTTTCAAGCAAAATTACAAAATAACTATTGAAGTATTATACACTTTATCATTTTCTAGTGGCATCCTCCTAGACATTCTCTTAGGAACGTAAGCCTTGTAAAGTAGTCCAAAAAGCGCTTACCAGCATGTTGCATCTCTATAAACATCAGCCTGAATATCAGTTATAATACTGCTTATCATCCGCTATGGTCGCGTGGACGAACACTCGAGTGTAATCACTGCCTCTTATCAGGTGGTTTGTTCGGCAAACTGTTTGAACAGATATAGCGATATGAAATGGTAGCTCGAATAGTGCTATACAATCGCGTTGACAATTTTGGTGATCGATCAATTTTCGGGATGAGTTGGGCATGAAGAAACATTTGACAGGTTGTCAACGGCACGCGTTCACTTGACGTTAGGTTTATCGATGGTATGTGAAGTTTTAATGAGGAATTTCAATTGAACCATAAAGGAACCATTTACAAAATCATCCTCCAGTTCAGATTCTTTTTCTGCCTATTAATGTTCAAATTTTGATAATGATCCGTAAAGTGATGATTAATTCTTCCAGTTTACTAGTTGACTTTCAATGCTACGCCATGTTGATGATTGAATGACCATTTGTGTAATCATACATATTGCCTTCAAGTATTATTGGTGATTTCAACTGAAGAAGCTATGGCAATTCCCTAAACAATGTAAGACAAAGGACCAACGAAAGACATCCATTAAAGATTATGTTATTATATAAATTCTAAAAAATACATTTATCATTAAAGTATTATTCACGTTATTATTTTTCGTCACTATTACAGTAACTTGTTCAGTATCACTATCACTTTTTGTGATTATTAAAAAGAGACTTATATCATATATCAGACAAGAACTATTAAAGTATTATACACTGTATCATTTTCTTGAGTTTCTACTGTTCTCTCATTGTACACTTTTATTTTATCATCCATCAATATTCGAAAGGTTGAACACCATATACCGCATGTTTATCATCCACCCTTCGGCTATTCCGCTAAACGATTTACAACTGATCCACCGGCTCTGATCGACACATGGTGATTTCAAAATGACACCACTATCTCCCAAAAAGGACGCATCGTCTTACAACGGCCGCCACCAGCTACTGTTATTACCCGTCGTAAACCATCCGGCATACGCAAGTGATCTTGTAAAAACCCCGAAAACCTCGTATTCCAACCGCGCGCCTCCACCCGCCACTCGCCACAACTAATCGCTTTACAAGTTTATTGATTTTTATGATCTGACGAACTGGCGGCTTGGCGGCATGATGACGCCAGGCTGCAAGACGACATCCAACCCCAATCGGAATAATATTTAAATGGTCGTGGAACCTTTAGCCTATTACCTGTACCGGTTGTCAATAGAGGGTCGCCCTTCGTTGACTGCGTGGCCCTACTAAATTGGGGGACCAGCAGCGCAGCGATGACAGCTCGATCCAACGCTCGAACCGCGCTCTGAGGTCGAGTTAGAGATGTATTTTTCGGATGAATTATGAATAACGTCGATCAACCCACGTCGTCGGTCCCCGGAGACGGACAAGACAATAAATGTTTGTCTGGCGCGATCCGATCCGCGTGCCGGGGTGCTTGGTTTAATTATCGAATCAGCTTATGTATGTGCCTTTGGTTGGGGTGCCTCCGGCAGTAGCGGTAGCCATTGCTTCGGCGCTTACAAGTTCTGCTGTCAGTCTAAGTTTGTCCTGTTCAAGGCCACTCGCTGCCTGTAGTGGATTGGATTTCCGAGCGACCCCTTCCGAGCGGCTGGATTTGAATATAGGTACGTAGGTATGCATGCCGTCATGAGGCAATCCGAATTGAGACAAATAAGACACTCCTTCTGCCAAAGGCAATTATGAATATTTATTATTATTTTAAGATCTTGTATGGTTTGGTAAACGATCCGGATAGGGTTTGACGCGGATTATGATGAAATATGCTAGAGGAGTACGAGATTAGTCAGAAAAAGTGCGCATAATGTGAATTCGTTCTCAAAAACATGCTTTACTATAAAGTTACCATTTCTGTAATCGTAATGACGATTTGTTATAGAATATGTTTAGTTGGAATCATTTGTGTTAAAGAAAAATAAAATTGAAAACGATCTACAGTTTTACGAAGATTATACACAGGCTTTTTATTAGATAGCGACCCTCAAAAAACGATACAAGTAATTGTGAGCATAGGCAAAACTTTTTGTCGAAAGTAAATGTAGAAATAGCAAAATAATAAGTTTTGCTTGAATGATACAATAAACCATCTTATAACTATAAATGGTTTAACAGGGTAATCATCCTGGAATATTTATGTTCCAAAGAATGAGCATTTTGTATTGAAATTATATTGAACCGTTACCATACCATTACCCAAATAGTTATTTTGACACTATTGATAAACCTTACTGAAATAACGATATTTCTTAATGTAGGGTTCAGTTATTGGAACTGTTTTTGCAATTAAACGACAGACGAAGTTGTTCATCATCAAAAACTATATAAGCAAAGTTATACGTATGCTTCGCAACTACGCGAGGTTACTAGGAGCTTGGAACAGATGCTATGTTGCTCTCTCTCTCTCTTCTTGGCGTAACGTCCTCACTGGGACAAAGCCTGCTTCTCAGCTTAGTGTTCTATGAGCACTTCCACAGTTATTAACTGAGAGCTTCCTCTGCCAATGACCATTTTGCATGTGTATATCGTGTGGCAGGCACGAAGATACTCTATGCCCAAGGAAGTCAAGGAAATTTCCTTTACGAAAAGATCCTGGACCGACCGGGAATCGAACCCGTCACCCCCAGCATGGTCATGCTGAATACCCGTGCGTTTACCGCCTCGGCTATATGGGCGGTATGTATGTAAGTGTATGCTATGTTGCGTACACTTCGAATAACCACATAATTCGTTCCCAGTCAGTTCCAACCCGCAAAAATGACTCAATTTATGAGCGACCATCGAGTCGAAACCAATCACCCAGCTCAATCACTTGTCAGTTCGGCATGTATGCCACCACCAGATGAGGTCTTAATATTCCCAAACGCTACCGTTCGACCTCCAACCAAAGCGCAAACGTACGTCATTGCATCATTCTTCTAGCCAGATAGCTACCTAGCCCAGCTAGGTGCCTGTGTGAAAACAGATTGACTACTCGCCGAGCAGATAATTGAATGCCTTAGAAACTATTGTCTGCGAAAACGTATCCCTCATTGTTAGTCCTCATTATTCAATACCTATGGCTGTGCGAATATATGTACATACACACGCAGCAGTTGTTATTCATCACATCTCCTCGACCAATTCAGAGTCCGAAAAAGGTTAACGAGGATAGATCACAGCTGCACCCGACCCGGCAATTTGTTTTGTTCCAGCTGGAAGGCAGATTCATTCTTTGCAGAAGGTTCGAACTGGTATGTAGCAGTAGGCATGGCCCTAATAAAAAGTTCAATAAAGATACTATACATTGTATTGTAACTTTACAATCCCAACCAACATAAGAACAATATGATTAATTGATGTGCACCATACTGTGTATCGTGAATTAATAGTTTACAAAATTCCTAATAAATTGGGACGAATCGTGACAATATAAATATATTTTTTTCTCAAACTAATGTTTGACATGGACTATACGACTTATAGTCTTAATATTGTTTTAGCTTACAATACGGTAGAATGTATTACTGTGTTACCATACAATAACAATGTAACTTATTCTTGGTAATATAATATTTCGTAATTATATTATCATGTATCGAATTTGTACAAGAATTTTTAACCGGGGATGCCCCGATGCCAAAGATCATTTCAAAAAGAAATGGGTGCGTTCCATTGAGAGTCCTGCCCCTGTCCTCAGCTGTGCGAGGTGATTGTCAATTACACTTCCATGCGCGTGTGTGAGATCATATTTGCGTGCTTGCTTGGTAACTCTGCGTTTGTTTACCCTTCTGGAGGGTACAAGATCGCTTCCGATGCCTAAGGGGCGCGGAGAGCGGTGGATATGTATGCCGTGGAATCGGAAGTCTCCGCAGGAGTTCTAGACACATGTCATTGACCTCGACTTCCATCACCATATTGGTTGCAATCGACTTAAGGTTTAAAGGCAGTGGTTTTCAATCGGGAACGAAGTTACTTGAGTATTTTTTTTTAACCTAAAGCCTCTTAGGTATCTCCAGAGGAGTCTCCAGAGGAAATACCTGATTGAGTTGCTGTACGAATCCCTGAAGGAATTGTTAGAGGGATCCCGAAGGAATTCCTGGAGGGACTCCCGTAGGAATTTCTGGGAGAATTGCTGAGGAAATTTCCGGAGAAATTCCTGGACAAATTTCCGGAGAAATCCCCGGAGGAATTTCTGGAGGAATTTCAAGAGGAATTCCTGAAGGAATTCCTGGAGGAATTCAAGATGGAGTTCCTAGATTAATTCCTGGAGGAATACTCGGAAAAATTCCCGGAGAAATCCCTGGAGGAATCCCTGGAGGATTTCCTGGAGGAATCTCCGTAGGAATTCCTGGAGGAATTCTCGGAGGAATTCTCGGAAGAATTCCCGGAGGAATTCTCGGAGGAATTCCCGGAGGAATTCTCGGAGGAATTCCCGAAGGAATTCCTGAAGGAATCCCCGAAGGAATTTCTGGAGGAATTCCCGGAGGAATTCCTGGAAGAATCTGGAGGAATTTGCGGAGAAATTCTTGAAGAAATTCTCGCAGAAATTCTCAGAGAAATTCCCGGAGGAGTTCCTGAAACAATATAACAATATAACAATATTTCTGGAGGAGTTCGCGGAGGAATTACTTGAGGAATTCCTGGAGAATGTGCGGAAGAATTACAGAAGGAATCCCCGGAAAATTATCTGGGGAAATCTCCGGAGGATTTTTTGGATGAATCTTCGGAGGAATGTCAGGCGTAATTTCTGGAAGGATCCCTGCGAGAATCTCTAGAGAAAGTACTGGAAAAATTCCGGGAGGGATCTCTGGAGGAGTTCTTACAGGAATTTCCAGAAGAATTTCTAGAAGCTTCTTTGGAAGAATTTCCAATAGGAATTCCTGAAGAAATGCTAAGATTAGTTCTGGAGAAAATGCTAAGATGAATTCCTGAAGAAACATTTGGAGAAATACCTGGTGAATTTTATAAAGAATACTTGGAGGAATTATTGCAGAAGTTCTTGGAGTCGTCTTTTGAGGAAATCCGAAAAAGATCTCAGAGGAATCCTTAAAAAAGTTTCTTAAGGAATATCTGAAAATTCCTTGGAAATAAGCTTGAAACCCACTGGATGACATAAGAACACCGAAACAGTCGAACGCCAATCGTCGTCGTCGTGACTCAACAAAGAAGAAAGAACGGAGAAAGATGTTGTTTGCTTACCACCGTCAGCGTCATCATCAAACGTCAAATGAGCATCGTTGTCCGGAATGCTAATGCGAATGTCATCTTCACGACATCAACAACACACCAGCCAGCAGCAAACCCATTCTTACAACTCGTCAAGTCCATTTCCTCTGCGCGGAATCGCCACCGCACCGAGGGGAAATGTTTGCATAAGTGGCAAATGCAGTTAGACTCGAGAGGGAGATATTCTTTCTCCCTGACCGCCACCGCAGTGCAGTTGCAATTGCAAACTCAATATTGACCCTTTCGGGCGATCGTCGATCGTCGATGGTCTGTCGAGTCGTCACCACGTAGATAAAGTATTCTCAATCACATTTCCATCGAGCACGTTGCAGGGAATACTGGGGCGAGATTGAACGAAGGGTATGGAAACGTAAATGAGAGATTTTGTCACATTAAAAATGAACGTATATTGGATGGATTCGCACAAAAACTATAAAGGTAATCGTATTCTTATTGTTTATGATATATACGTTATCTGGAGCGTAAGCAAATGAACCCACTTAGTCTATTAATCCAACAGTTATGATTTCCACAATCATTTTAACAGCATTTTGAAACACTTCTAACGAACCTAATAATTGTCATACAATTCATGGTATAATAAACTTATGGTTAACACTACAAAACAGTTTTGAACTGGGAGCTTCCCTCTTGCCCATCAATAATTTATGTAACAGTTCATATCCGGAAATGTACAAATTTCCATACAAATTCAACACATAACAATAATGCTATCAAAAGATTTTATTGCCAACAATTAGTTTTATTATTATTATATGGTAATGAATCAAATACTCTGGTGTTCATGAAGCTGAAACATCATCAAAACAATACATGGTTTGTGTTTCGGAATGCTTTCATGAAATACACCGATTTTCGAATGTTTTCGAGTGAGAACTGTATAGTATCTTGAAAAATTTCCATTTACGATACATCGTATGGTATGTACCCATAAGATATATATATTTTATTAGTATTTCATTTAGTAGCTACAATAAAAAGAAATTTAATGTTACAACATAATGTTTTTCTATTTATTTTTAAGGAGATTCCCTGGGGTAGTTGTCACACTAACATTGTTGTTGTTTTGTTTATACAATTGTAATGGTTATTAGCGTACCAAAAGCAAAGACCCTCACTTCAGCATACCCCAGTATACCTTACCGTCGTCTCCGTAGTCCGGACGCATGTCCAGGAATCTAATGTCGATGGCTTCAGAACATGCAGAAACACGAGGCTGAGAGACGCGCGCGGTCCGGTAGCAAATACGATCGACAGAATCACCGAGAACGAACTAAGCAAATCCAATAAGTGCCCCTGACCTTCCGCGAACCACCAGAAGGAACGGACGGACGGATGAATACCGTCCCGTCGTCGTATGTACTCATTCAGCTCAGGTATTTTTGCATACATTTTCATAAATTTGTTATTGTTCGGTTTAATGAACTCCTCCTGGTTAGCTGCTTTCGTCGCGTTCCCTTGTATGCAAAGGCGGTGAGATTCTAATGATGTTCTTTCTCTCGATAATCTAATCGCCAGACCGTTGTTGCGCTGCTGAACATGGATAACATGGGTACCTCACCAGCCCGAGTGGCGATCGATGACGACGACGTATGGTCGCCAACAATGAAATGCGCAATTTCTTGGACAGCCCATTCAAGTCGTATGCTGAGGGCACATATCGTTCTCTGATTAGCATATTCGAAAAGCTCAGCGGAGTCAGAAATCGATGCAAAGTGAACCCTGAATTGTAATATCCTGTCAGACAAAGCCTACACTGACTGGCAACAGATCGTTCTTCAGGTATATACCGGTACATAGATTGCAGAACTAGAACTCTACAGAAGTAATGCATACTGTTTTCATCATATAAAGCTTTGACACGTATTCTACCAAGTCCATAGATTCCTTTGAACTTCGAGCCAATGGCCTTTTGGATACTTGGTTATTGGAAGCTTATGTTCATATAGCAAGGTGGGAACTTTGGCGATGGCTGACAGGGAAGAGAAGGGCGAGGTTTGCATCTGAAAGACTGAACTCTCCAGGAGGAGCGACTCACAATAGCGTCTGTTCCCCCGTTAAGGGGCGGCTGATCAACGTCTGAGTGCCAGTGCAGTGAAGGGCTCTAAGCTCGACTGTGCACCGCATGGACCTCCGGATAATTAGGAGGTTGATGTCTGGTGGTGCTGCGAACCAGCCGTAAAAAAGCATTGCAACGGAAAAACAGCAACAGAATAATACGAACCGAGATCAACGGCAACAACACCAACAACAACGAAAAGGACTTG
This sequence comes from Aedes albopictus, assembly GCF_035046485.1. NCBI lineage: Eukaryota > Metazoa > Arthropoda > Insecta > Diptera > Culicidae > Aedes > Aedes albopictus. The sequence goes on from NC_085136.1 coordinate 109,002,683, forward strand.
CGATTGGAAACTCGGTACGTGTTGATCTCTCAATTTCATTAAGTGCACCCGCGGACATACTTCTGAAAAAAAATATAGGAATACTTGGAGAACGCCTGGATGTACATAAACCAAAAGCTCTAGAAAAAAGGTATCTACAAAATAATAAAAAACTCTTGAGATATTTCGAAAGAAATCCCTGTAAAGATTGAATGGGAAGAATGGGATTCCTAGGAAATATTTCTGAATAAATTCCTTAAGGAATCCGTGGAGAAATATTTAGAGGTATTTTTTGGGAAATGCTTAAGATTTTTTTAAATACATGTAGCAATATCTGTAGGAAGTCCTGAAGGAAACTTCTTACAAGATTTTCTGGATGAATTCCTATAGAAATTGATAGGCATATTCTGGCGGGAAATATAAATGGAATCTTTGGAGCAATCACTTAACAAATCGCTGGTGGATCACCTGTTCGAATTTTTGAAGTTATCTCTGTAAAGTACTCTGAAGAAATCACTACAAAAATACAAATGAAATTTATGATAGAACATTTTAGGGAATCGTAGACGTAACCCTTGCAAAAAAATCTGAAGGAATTGCCGGATAAATTACTGAATGGTTTTCTAAACGAATCCCTATAAGAATTTATGGGAGTTTCAGAAGGAACCCATCGATATCTACATAAAAGAATTCTTGGATAAATGTCATAAGAAATTCTTATGATAATTTTTGAGGTAATCCTTCTGAAGAAATCCATGAAGCAATTTTGAAAACAATCCAGAGAAGGTGTACTAATGGAATCCCTGGACAAATTTATGAGAAAATCACATGAAGAATTTCTGAGAATATCCAGGGAAATTCTGAAAGAATCCCATGAAGAATTTCTGAAGGGAAGTTTGCAGTACTCCTTCAAAAAAGCCTCCTTAAAAAAATCTGTGGAAATATTTCTGCAGGAGTTATGAGCAATCATAACAAAAAAATCCGTATGAAGTTTTTGAAGAATTTATGGGCGAAGTTCTGGAGAAATTCTTTTGAGGATTTCTTGGAGAAGCTTCTAGAGGATCCTCTAGAGGTAATTCTGAAGGAAATTCTAGAGCGATTTTTGAGAAAGCCCAGTAGTTGATCGAAAAGAACTTTCATAAATTATCCGTGGAAGACCTTGTACCGACTTTTCGAACCCTCTAAGCAGAATACCCCAGCTAACAATCACTCATTTTACAAGCACTTTTACGACGAATTAATTCAGCATGATGCTGAATAACATTTGGATAATTTTCAGGCACAATCTTTGTTTCGGTTTGGAGAAACTATAAAGCATTGTGTTGTGTACCAACTGAACTGTTTGTTGTTAAATCGTTTAACAACTATATAGTAAAGCTGTCATTCAGCTATGGCAAAAATGATTAAAAATAAATAAAATGTATTTTTTTTTCATTCAACGAGATTTTATGATTGGCACTTATGCTGTAAACAACTATTGCGAAATAATAACTACACTTGAATTTACCTAATTCAAGATTCGAACCCGAGGCTGGTCGATTGCTTCCTATCTGCGCCATCCTAGAGATGAGGAATTGCAGCGCTCAAATCAAAACATAAACTTCCCGTGGTTTAATAATGATCAGACTTCTACTCCTATTCAGCAGTGGTGAATTAGCACATAACATTATGGTTAACAGCTGAAGAAAAGATTTATTCACCTGTTGTTCAGTAAAAAAAACACGTGTTATTCATCATGTACTCCGAGTCGAAGTATGATGAAACGAAAGCGCTTATTTGATTTTTGAAAAAAAAAACCCATTATACAGATATATGTGCTAACTTTTACATGAACTAAACAAGAAGCACAAAAAGGTCTTGTTAAACTTTGTTGTAAAGGAATTACTGCGAGTCGAATAAAAATCTTATTTAACGCTTGATAAGTGTTTTAAATTATCATTGTTAATACCGATACGAAAAGTTGAACATTGACTACTTTTTCAATTGAAAAAGCATTTATGCAGTAATGTGTACAGCATAATTTTAGTTCAGCAATAATAACTATTATATAGCAACAATTCAGTATGCATGCTTGTTTGCGACTTGTGATTGGTAGTTGGGGTACCCTCTTCGAATGAGTGTAAACAGTTTCGTACCTTTTAATTCCGTCCTATTTCGCTTATCCTTTGACAGATACGCGTATTTCGACTACCACTTGTAATCTTCCAAGTACACTCTTACAAGTGGTAGTCGATATACGCGTATCTGTCAAAGGATAAGCAAAATAGAGCGGAATTGAAAGGTATGAAACTGATTACACTCATTCATCATGGAAGACTTTCTGAAAGGAATCTCTGAAAGTTAGTCTTAGGGAATCCATAGAGTAATTTCGAAGGAAGATTTTAATAGTAGTTTTTAAATTTATATCTGAGAGAATCTCTAGAAAACTTCGAAGAAAATTCCAAAGAAAAGTTATAAACCTCTACAATGCATCACGTTGGGAACAAATCGCTGAGACGTAGTGTACGGTTTCGGGTAAAAAATGACCCTAATGCACAAGGATTCACTGAAAAAAACTTTTGAATAGATTCTCAGACAAATCTTCGAGGGCCTTCCTGGCAGAATTTTTGTGTTAATTCTTTGGAAAATTGACGAATTTTATACAGGAACCCATTGATTAAAGTCTGAAGATATCCATGAATTGCTTTCAAAAGGAATTATTTGATAAATTTATTGACTTTTTTGGGGATTATTATATTATGGGTTTATTTTTGAAGTATACATTATCTAAAATAACCTTTTGAGAAATTTCGGAGGAATCTAGTGAAATATCTTAATTGTTCCCTGTAAGAAATGGCATCTCTAGAAAAAAAACCGTATGAATCTTTGATAGATTTTCTGGAAGGGCCCATAGAATTATTTTCATTTTAATTGTGAGTAATCTTTGCACGTGCGGAGGGAGCCTGGATGGAAGAATGGCCAGGTACCCATACAAGGTGAACAGCGTTTGCTGAATTCAGCTCCTCGATTTGAGTTCGACAAGCGATAACTATCTTCGACCTGACGTTGGTCGAAGCAAGTGCTTTAATAGCAGCCTAGCTATCTGAACAGGAGTATATTACTTTGCCCATTACATGCTGCTGAAGTGTTGATTGCACTCCGCACATAAGAGCAAAGATTTCGGCCTAAAAAACGGTGCAGTGTCGACTAAGTGAATAAGACTGATGCAGCCTTAGATCACGAGAATAAACAGCACCACCTGCTCGACCTTCGAGGAGGGAGCCGTCAGTGTAACATACGATGCCGTCTGAAATACTTCTCTCCAGATAACCAAATGCCCACTCTTCCCGGGAAGGGAATTTCGTGAAATATGTCCTACACTAGCGGTCATAAGTACGGACTCACAAAAAGTATTGCAACAATATTGCATCACTCTGACTCACCTCGATATCTCCAAAACCGGAGGACTTACAAAGATGCTGTCTTCAGGAAAGTTATTCAGAAGACCAAAAGCAACAACTTTTCTGAAGGCGGCATTTTTGTAGGTGTTCTGGTTTTAGAGATATCGAGGTGAGTCAGGGTGATGCAATATTGTTGCAATACTTTTTGTGAGTCCGTACTTATGACGGGTAGTGTATATGAAAAATTACAAGCAATTGTAAGGTCAATTGGAGCAAGGATAACTTTGTCCCAATTCACCAAAAGTGGAAACACAAACAACGAGGTGTGTGTTGAACTGCGGTTCACAGGAGTTTCCTCTAGTAAACCGTGTACCCATAGACAAATTACAAATTACCATGCGAAGAGCAACATGTGCTCTAATACCTAAAATTGTTATTGCTGCGTTATTCTACGAAATGTTATGAAAACATTACAATAGCAGTTGGAGATATTTGAGCAGACTTTGGTATTGATGTAGTATTTGTCGGTTTAGCAGTGAAAATAATCAAAGAACAAGATTTGCTATTACATCATGAAGTCATCGAAGAAATGAAACATTTAATAACAAGAAATATTATTAGTTTGTTATTCAATAACTTTGGGATAACAAATACAGCACTTGAAACTTTAGGTATGCATTCATCATTGAAATAACAAGACTTCGCCCTTTTGCCACCACACAAGACATCCATAAGCCAATATAGGACGAACAACAGTTGTGTAAATCCATTTGATATACTTAGGTCTTAGACCCCAAGTCGTACCAAAGGTTCGCCGGCATTGCCCGAAGGCCATACAAGCTTTCTTGATTCTGAACATGAGCTGTCCAGGTAAACTTGGAATCAAGAATGACTCCAACGTACTTTACCTGTTCAGTCACATTGATTTCAGAATCAAAGAAACGAAAAGGTCGAACACCATTACGGTTTTGCTTTTCCGTGAAAAGAACAATAGATGTTTTACTCGGATTTACCGAAAGGCCATATATTGGCGACACCAACCTTCAACTACCTGAAGAGCGTTTTGCATCAGGTCGAAAAGGGTGCTGATGCACATACCACCTAACAATGTTAGGTAGTCGTCGGCAAAACCATATGTAGGAAAACCGCTATTATTGAGTTGCCTCAATAGCGTATCTGCTACGAGATTCCACAAAAGTGGTAATGGGACTCCCCCTTGGGGGCATCCACAAACACTCAATTTCCTAATCGCCGCTTGACGCAATGTCGAGAAGAGATGTCAGTTTTTGAGCATTGGACCTTCCAGATTGGTAAGCATATTGGTTCACATGAAGAGGCACATTGGCCTGATGAACATCACGGATGTGATGATCGACAATGCGTTCTAAGCATTTCAGAAGAAAAGAGGTCAAACTGATAGGTCTGAAGCTCTTTGCTTCTTCATACGACGCACGACTTACTTTCGGAATAAACTTTACAGTAATATCCCGCCAGGATTTGGGTTTGTAGCAAAACTGCAAACAAGTAGTTGTTTCAAAACATGTTTGAAATGATAAAATCCCTTCTGAAGCAAAATAGGATAAATCCCATCTGCCCCAGGAGATTTGAAAGGAGCAAAGCTATTAAGTGCCCATTCAATCGATTCAAAAGTTATGATACTCCGAGCCGAAGCTTAAGAATCATAACTACAAGAAAAGACATCAGGTTCATCCGAAGATGTAATATCCACACATCCGGGGAAGTGTGTACTGAATAAACATTCCAAAACTTCCTCATCAGAGGAAGTGAAATCACCATTAGGCAAACGAAGTTCGTTCAATTGAAAATCCTTAGATTTTGCACGGATTTTGTTCAATCGACTGGCTTCACTCAGACTGGAAACATTTGTACAAAGGTTTTTTTTCTAGCCAGATCGTTCAGCAGACCGAAGAGCTTTCTGATAGGCCTTGCGAGCCGACCTGAAAGCCTCCGATCCAGCTTAACGTCGTCTATTCCAACACTTTCTACATTGTTTCCTGAGCTTCGCCAGTTCAGAGTTCCACCAAGGGGTTGTGGTCTTCACAGACCGCAGAGGGCAAGCTTCTTCAAAAGCTTCCATGATGAAAGCCGTTGTTGTATCCACGGCATCATCTAAATCACTTGGAGTGTCAATTGATGGTGAGTATCCATGAAATTTGACTGCAACCAAATCGGTAAAGAGATCCCAGTTGGTTGACCGAGGGTTCCTTAAATGCAAAGTTTGCGAAGTAACATTCGCATGTTCAAACAAGATGTAGCGATGGTCAGATAAAGATTCTTCATCTGACACATGCCAATTGGCCAGCTCGTGACTAATTCTGCTAGAGCAAAGCGCTTCCTGCTTCCTCTCTAGCAGATACCATGAAGGTTGGGCGGTTGCCTATGTTAAGTAATCCAAGATCTGTACTACTTAAGTATTCCATTAAACTAGAGCCTCTCAAATTGTTGTCTGAGCTGCCCCAGATTATATGGTGAGCATTAGCATCACTACCAACAATTAGCGGAAGGCCTTTTGAAGTGCAGTATGCAATGACTTGCTTGAAAGCATCCGTAGGGAATGGTTCATCATGCGGTAAATAAACTGAACAATAAACGTATTTCTTGTTCAGGTTTCCAACAGATGCATCGATTGTGATAGCATATGCATCTCTAGTAGTTAGTTCAAAGATGAGTGTAGCAATGATTGCGTTGTTGACAAGCACACATGCTCGAGGCATGACACGTGAGTTTTCCATTTCATATTTACTGAAAGTAGCAAACACCGGATTCACAAGGTATCCTAGATAGAAATTCCCCTTACGAAAGTAAGGTTCTTGGACTAACGCCACTTGGGCTGTACCATTTTGCATAAGTCTACAAAGATTGATCGTTGCTGTTCTTTTGTGCTGAAGATTGATCTGAGCTATCCTAACCGTAACCACTACCCAAACTAGGCAAGATTAAACTCTTAACAATCACAGCACAAAAAAGAACAGCAACAATAAAGCCAGATCGGTATCGTTTTGAGTGCGTCAAAGGCGAGGATGCACAGAATACACTGTGTAAAACGCATAATGCGAAACCATATAGGTGAAAATTTAAACTAATTAATAACATCTTCATAATCCCGCCCTTATTCAGCCTCAAGTATGAGATTGAAGAAGGGCAGCTGATTGTCTCGGAGAAACACAAGGTCCACCGCGCTATTGCTTCGGTTAGCACAGTAAGGGCAAATACTGTGGAGGGTGTCCTGGTACTCCACAGGTTCCGTTTGCGATGAGGTTTTTATAAGACCCCCCTAACCATTCATTTCAGGCACGGTAAGCGTAAAGGCGCATTACACCTTGAATAAGGGGTCACCTGATTAGTGGACTCTTAACATTGGAACAGGCGGTTCGTAGTGCTATTCTTAGCCAGTTGAACTAACCGCTATCGACACTACACAGCTATCTAGGCTGATCGGGGAAAGAAGTTAATATTGGTGATCAACTTCATACGGGCCCGAAAAGCCGGCATCTTCCCATCTTATTTTCATATGAATGCAACAACAGAGACTGTAAAACTGGTGTTTTCCACCCTACTGCATCTCAATGCAGTCACACTTTTCCGCTTCGCAGATCAAATTCCAAAAGAAAGTGGCGCTGCGCTGATGTGGACTGTGGTGATACATCGATCGATCGCTATCTCAATCGACTGAGCTCGTTCACACGCTTAAAAATTCACGCTTTCCCAACCTCGCCACCTCGCGATTACCAGTACCTACCTATAGTAACGACGATCGACTTTACAAACCATATGACAACTCTTCGCGAGTCGAGCGAGACTCGAGAGTAAAAATGTAGAGGATTTCAATTTTGTTAAGAAATTCCCTTCCATTTAGATAGTTGCCCTGCCATTACTTAGCGGCTCTTAGTGAGATCACGCTTGGGACGTTTACACCGACAGATGGATAGATAGATGGCTAGATAGATAGCTTGATGATGACGATCAAGTTTCCCTGCAAGGTGCGCGATCACACAACAACCTACCGTGCGTGGTGCGAATTGCACACCTCCTGCCAACCAGTTGGGCAGTCGGCGGCTCCTAAACGTCATTATTATGTCATACCACTGACCGACTGCTTGTAACCGAGTCGGGCAGAATGCGTTCAAAAACGGCTGGAATGTGTCACACTTCTTAAGGTCTTCACTCGCTGAACGCGGTGCAAGGTGCAGTGCCGCAGAATGGACTCGCTCTTCGAGTGACGATTAATCAAACTTTTGCGAACAGAACGAAATCGTGACAAGTGGGAATCGCAGCACCGATGGACGATGGACGGAGAAGGAGACACACCTCACAGCCTCCAGGTTCGCAGAGCTTCATTAATAATTTACACGCGTTCCATGCGACGACAACGACGACGACCGACTCATACTATGGTCACGTCACGTGGAGATCAGTGGGAACCTGCGATCACGCCGCCGCGCGCCATCGCGTTCAGTACCTTTCTGAACAGGAAAAATGAAGCAACACCACAAGATGAAAAATCGCAACACGCGGAAAGAATTGCGCGCGCCCGGCAGAGAAGAGATAGGGAAAAATGACAACCATTTTTTAACAACTGTCCTCTTGTGTCGTTGTCGTCGATTCCTCCGGAACGTACGAAGGCGACTCGATGACAGCTTAGAATGCACCCGACCGGAGGATTCCCATGATCAACAACTGCGGTTGATGTGGTCGGGTTTTTTTTTCTACGATCTACTAGATTGTTAATGATAAGCGCGATTAGCGCTGGAATCCCTGATGGCACTGGAAAGCGAGTTGCGTTGACCTAGATGTTTGCCCGAGTTATCACTGATGTCCGTCCGCTTTGCGCGGGTTCGAGGAACCGTGAAGGCATTCGTCGACTGTCGATGACGAGACGTGGACGCTTAGTCCTGTCCGTTCACAGAGTCGGTCGTTGAGTTATGTCACCGACCTGGACGCATCTATGTCACCACAAGTCGACTCGACTCTCGTGAGAACAATTACGAGTGCATGCTGGGGTTCGCTAAACAAACACTTTGGATTGCAAATTTTCGCAGGCAACGCTACCCATAGGTAACATCCAGTGGAGAGCGGGAAGCTATACATCTAACAACCGGTATGCTGTCGAACGTCCACTAATGGTATGCATCGCAATGGTTGGCATTTTGTGTCTCAAGAGAACTATGCGTTTTCGTTGCAAAACGGAGAATCCTCTTTTGTTTGTTCTTTCTTTGATTTACAGTGTTCAGGGTGTTCAGATTCGATTTGGAAGTTGAGTGCTTGAGAAAGAAGCCAGGCAAAATGAACATGGATTAAAGTGATTTGATTCCCATAGAGCTTTGCAGTGCTGTCTCAAAGGGTGCTGCCCAAGTTCGCCTCATCTGGATTCTGAGGCATAGAGGTTTGAATATTTTTGACACTAGGTAACCGTTTTAAGATAGTTCTTTATCTGTTGAACAAATTTGTTGAAAATGGCACACTCCTAGCTCATAAGAGTTTCGAGATATACGTGTTTGAACTTTTTTGACACTAGGCGCCACCAAGCGGAATGATCACGAACCATGGACTTAATTGCCAGATGGTTCTCAGCTTGCTGAACAACTTTGCCGAAGATGGCATCATTCTATTTCATCAGGATCGTAGATATAGAGGCTTTGAATATTTCCGACACTGGCGCCGCCTAGCGGACGAATCTTCGACCAATGTCGCTGTTTTCAGATAGTTTCTAGCCTGGTTAATAACGTTGTTGAAAACGGCACGCTTCTAGCTCATTCGAGTTTCGAGATATGTGTGATTGAACTCAAATCTGAACTGGACTCCACCTAGCGGATAAATCACGAACCATAGACTCGATTGCCCGACAGTTCTTAGCTTGCTGAACAACTTTGCTGAAAACGGCATCTTTATATCCCATCAGTGCTCTGAGATACAGTTATTTGAACATGTTCGATACTGGCGCCACCTAGCGCACGAATCTCGAACCAACGTCCCCGTTGTCAGATAGTTCTTAGCCTGCTGAAAAAATTTGCCTAAACTAGTGTAGAATTAGCAAACAACAATAAAAATTAAAAAAAAAAATGCCAAAAAACGTATCTTTTATCCCATTGGCATCTTGAGGTATACGTTGTGCAAAGTATGGGGCCCATTTTGGTACCCCAAGACAATCCGGAATAACTCCCGGCACCCTGTGAACCAGGTACCCATGTTCCCGGACTCCTAGTCTAGAAGAATTTTTCAGAAAGTTGTGAAATTTTCATCCTAACCTTTCAAAAACAAAAAAAGTTATAACCATTTTTATGCTTTTCCTAAGGGAACCTTCATTAATTAAGTCTAACATTTGGGGGAGGGGGGTCTATGGAAAGTGTGACAGTACGTGTATTAGGTATAGGAGAATAGCGTGACAGAGGGGGGAGAGGGGGTCTAGAAATCCCAAAAAAAACGATGGACTTAATAAATGAATCTTCCCTAAGGCATATGTATGTTCACGGAATGATGGTTAAGGCACACATGAAATATGACGTCAACCATTTCTCGGAAATGTGGAACACATTTTCAAAATTATTCGAAATTCCGATTTCAAAATTCCAGTGAGATTTCGATATGGTGTCCAGTCTCTAGATGCTGAAGTATTCGTTGGATTTGGGAAGGATTTATTGAAAATTGTCAAGCTTTGAAAGCATTCTTTGAGCGATTTATATTCTACAATATCTCAATTTATTTCTAAATTCGTCCGAAATTCTGAAAAAAAGTTCAAGAGCTATCCAAAAAAATCCTTTTAGAAATTATTCTAGATAACTTTTAATCCTTTAAAGTTTCTATTTACACGTGTTTTATAAGTTTCACCATTCCATCTAAGAAAAGTGCCTATCAATTATTTTTTGAAAAATCTTTTAGATTTTTTTTAAGAATTCCTCTGAGTATTCTCTTAGTTTTATCGAAAAATTATTGAAAAAATCAAAACTCAAAATCAAAATCGTAAATTCCTACCAGTACTTCCTCAGTTTTTCCTCGAAGTATAACTCGAAGACTTGTCCAAGAATTCCTGAACGAATTTCCCCTGAAATTCAGGCATTTTAAAAAAATCCCGAAAACTTTTTAGGAATTCCTGTAAAGCTTACTCGAGAAATTATTTTCAATTGCTTCGATAACACCCCCGAGAACTTCCATTTATAGCTCTACCAATATTTATTTATATATTCTTCAAGAATTGTAGTTTTAATATTTTTTTTAGAAATTTCTCTATGCTCAGCGAATCGCTCAGTATGGCGATTCTCCAGAAATTTATCCAAGAAATTTCTCCAAATATTCATCCAGAAGCTTTTTTTTTCAAAATTGCAGCAGAAACTCCAGAACTATTTCCGAGTATTTTCTCGAGATTCCTTCAGTAATTCTTAATGATGGTCCCACCTCCAATTCCAACGAAAGTTCTTCTATAAAGTTCACCGAATGTTTATCCATAGATTCGTTCTCTCCTGAAATTATTTCGAAAGTTTCTGCAAGAATTTTCCAAGAAATTTCGCCGAATATTGCTCCACAAATTCATTGAGAAATTCTTTCCGAAGTTCCTTCGAGAACATATATTCAAAAATTCACATTTTTTTCAAGGATTCATCTTAAGATTCTTTTTAAAAGTTTTCTTCAAAACTCAAGCAAAGGTTCTCTTAGGGATTCGTCCCAAAATTCTTAGGGAAAAATTTTTGTAGAATGTTATTCTAAGATGTTTTTAAATAGTTTCTAAGACTTTTCATTGGGATTCTCATAGAAATTTCTCCTAAATTAATTCTGATTTTTTTTTCAGAAATTCATACGGATTTTTTTTTCTCAAATATTGTTGTATAAACTCTTCTGGATATGCCTTTAAGTATTAATGCGGGAATTCCTCCAAATTTGTTTGAGAATTCTTTCCGGAATCCTAATATTCTTTATAAATTGCTCCGCGGAATCCTTAAGAACTTCGTTGAAAAAGTTTTTCAGAAATTTTTTGAGAATACCTAGAAAAATTGCTCATACAGAAGTTCGTCTGGCATTCCTAAAAAAAATACCTGTAGAAACTATTTCTCTTTTAACTCCACTAGAAATTATAAAAATGGTTCATGCCTAAATTTCCCCAAGGATTTTTCTAGAATTTTAAACTAAGATTCCTAAAAGTTTGTTTAAAGATATTTTTAAATAGTTCCTAAAATTTTTCATTAGGTTTAACCCAGGAATTTCTCCGAAATGAATCCAGAAATTCTCAAAAAATCATCCGGATTTATTTTCAAAAATTGGTCTAGAAAATCTTCCGGGAATGCCTTTAAACATTGATGTAAGAATACCTCCAAATTTGATCGAGAATTCTTCCAGGAATCCTAAAATTCTTTATAAACTTTCCGACGAAACCTCAAGCATTTCGTTGGAGAAGTTTTTCAGATTTTTTTTAGAATTCTTATGAGGAATCTTCAAAAAACCGTGCAGAAACTATTTCTCTGATATCTCCACCAGAAATTATGAAAATAACTCATGCTTAAATTTCTCCTAGGATTATTCTAGAATGTTATTCTAAGACTCCTGAAAAGTTTGTTTAAAGATATTTTTAAATAGTTCCTAAGATTTTTCATAAGAATTCTCTCAGAAAGTCATACTTAAATTCTTCCAGAATATCTTTTGGAATTATTTTCAAAAATTGCTTTAGAAACTCTTCCAGGAATGCCTTCAATCCTTTATGTGAGAATTCCTCCAAATTTGTTAGAGAATTCTTTCCGGAACCCTAATATTCTTTATAAATTTCTCCGCGGAATCCTCAAGAATTTCGTTGAAAGTTTTTCAAAATGCTCATCCGGAAGTTCATCCGAGCATTCTTCAGAAATCTGCAGAAAATATAGTTCTGATTTTTCCACTAGAAAATATTAAAATGGTTCACAACCAAATTTATCCAAGGATTCTTCTAGAATATTATTCTAAGATTCCTAAAAAGTCCTTTTTAGGAAATTCTTTAGGTTTGTTCAGATATTTTTTTTCAAAGACTTCCTAAGATTCCCCCAGAAATTTCTCTAAAGTTCATCCTAAAATTCCTTCAAAAATTCTTCTGGAAAATCTGTAAAAAATATTCTCAAGAAGCTCTTACGAGGATGCCTTTAAACATTGATACGAGAATCACTTGAAATAGTTATGAGAATTCTTCCAGAAATCCTAAAATTCTCTTCATTTTTATTTCCCAGGAATCCTGAAGAACTTCGTAGAAGTTTTTCAGATTTTTTTATTTCGAATTCCTAGAAACATTGCTCCTCCAGAAGTTTGTCTAGAAGGATTCCTAGAAAAATCAAGCAGAAACTATTTTTCTCCACTAGAAATTATTGAAATGATTCAGACCCAAATTCCTTCCACATATTTTTTTTTTCAAATAGTTCCTAAGAATTTTCTCTTGGATTCTCCCAGAAATTTTTCCAAAACACATCCTGAAATTCATTCAAAAATTCATCTGGAAAATCTTCCAAAAACTGCTTTAGAAACTCTCCCGGGAATACATTTAGAAATTTATGTGAGAATTCCTTGAAATTGTTTTGAGAATTCTTCCCCAAAAGTCTTCATATTGTTTTTTTCTTAGAATTTTTCTTAGAATTTCTAAAAAAATGCTGCTTTAGAAGTTTGTGTTGGAATTCCTATAAAAATCCAGCAGAAGTTTATAAAAAAGTCTGTTTTAGAAAGTCTGCTCAGCGATTTTCTTTCAAACAGTTCCTCAGATTCTTCTTGAGGATTCTCCAAGATATTTCTTCGAAATTTATCTTGACATTCCTTCAAAAATTCTTCCGGAAAATCTTCCAAAAGTTGCACTGGAAACTCTTCCGGGGATGCCTTCGGAAATTCATGTGAGAATTCTTTGAAATGGTTATGAGAACTCTTCCAAGAATCCTAAAATTCTCTTTATTTTTTTCAAAGGAATCCTGAAAGATTTTATTGGAGAAGTTTTGCACTTTTTTGTGAATTTCTAGAAAAATTGCTTCTCCAGAAGTTCGTTTTTGGATTCCTACAAAAATCCAGCAAGAATTATTTTTCCGTTTTCTCCACTAGATATTTAAAAAATGATTTATGCCAAAATTCCTCCTAGGACTCACCTAGAATGTTATTCCAAGATTCTTAAAAAGTCCTTTTTAGAAGGTTCTTCAAAGTTTTTTTTTTCAAGAGTTCCACAGATCCTACTTTAGGATTCTTCCTAATTTTTCTCCAAAATACATCCCGAAATTCCTCTAACATTTCTCTTGGAACTTCAATCAAAAACTATTTTCCAAACTATTCGGAAGATCCCTTAAATTTTTTTTTTCGTAAGGAACTCCGAAATCCTTAGGAAATCTTTTATCAATTTTACCAAGAATACTCCCAAAAATGCCGTTACGAAATACGAACTCTTTCGAAAATTCTTCCAAAAAATATTCCATGGATATTTTCAGGCATCTTTTCGTGGACTCAATAGGAATAATGATATCTTCGTAATTACAGTAATATCGTAAAATCATTTTCAATGAATCAACGGAGGAATAACTGAAGCCCTAAAAGAAAACCTGACCAAGTGGAGGACGATCTGCGGACCCTACGCAGAGTGTGGAACTGGAGACAAACAGCCATGGACCGAGTGGAATGGAGGCAGCTACTATGTATTTTTTTTGGAAAATTTAGGAAGCATGTTACGGCGAATTGCAAAAATGATTCCCGAAACGAAATTATAAAAAAAACGCTCCATCTTGAAAACAAAAAAAGATAAGTACAGTTTTTTATACATAATTCCGGAAATAGTAAATTGAGAATTTTTAAACAAATAATAGTGGAAATTTTTAAACAAAAAAAAATATAAAGAAATGTTTGAGGGGTTTCCTGAGGAGTAATTTTTGAAAAATTTCTGATTTGATTGAAGAATATTCTGATTCTTTTTTAAGAAATTTTTGAAACGATGTAAGATAATCAAGGATTAATGAAAATAATAAAAAAAAAAATCTTGAAGGTGTTTATTTCTATTTTGAGAAGAGATGAATGAAGGAAATTTAAAATATGTCAAAAGAAATGACTAAAAAAAATGCAAGTTGAAATTTACATGGTTTTTTTACTGCACGTCATTCTCTTTGGACAAAAAATAAAAAAATAAAAAACTTCAGCTATTATAATTAGGAAAGTTCTATATTGGCAATAATGGCGAACTTTGCATGAATTTTTAAAAGAAACATTTTATTTAAAGCAAACTTTCCTGAGAATTCGAGGAGAGATAATAGCAAATTTAAGAAACCCACCATATTGTATTGAAAAAGATCTAAAAACTGCTTCCTGAATTTTCGTTACGAGAATTCCACTGTACCATTGTGGTAGCTGAGCAGTGGAGTTATGTCAGAATCTTTCATGAACATTTTTCAAAAATTTATCCACGAGTTTCAGAACAAGGTTTCCACGTTAGATAGTGTGTGCTGAGGGTGACGTGCTTGCCACACGACAAAATAATACAAATGGTTATTTTCAGAGAAAGCTCTCAGTTTATTACCGTGGAAGTGCTCATTTAACACTAAGCATCCCTTTGTGCCAAGAACAAGAAGCAGAAGTATTGCAAATTTGCTGAGATCCCTAGCTTGAGAACGTTTGCAAACTCCGGAGTTAAACTTTGGAAATCCGAATTAAAATTTCAAACTCCAAATTGTAAACTTCCAACTGTAAACTCCAAACTCCAAATTCCAAATTCCAAAATCCAAATTCCAAAATCCAAAATCCAAAATCCAAAATCCAAAATCCAAAATCCAAAATCCAAAATCCAAAATCCAAAATCCAAAATCCAAAATCCAAAATCCAAAATCCAAAATCCAAAATCCAAAATCCAAAATCCAAAATCCAAAATCCAAAATCCAAAATCCAAAATCCAAAATCCAAAATCCAAAATCCAAAATCCAAAATCCAAAATCCAAAATCCAAAATCCAAAATCCAAAATCCAAAATCCAAAATCCAAAATCCAAAATCCAAAATCCAAAATCCAAAATCCAAAATCCAAAATCCAAAATCCAAAATCCAAAATCCAAATTCCAAAATCTAAATTCAAATTCCAAATTCCAAATTCCAAAATCCAAATTCCAAAATCCAAAATCCAAAATCCAAAATCCAAAATCCAAAATCCAAAATCCAAATTAAAATTCCAAATTCCAAATTCCAAATTCCAAATTCAAAATTCCAAATTCCAAATTCCAAATTCCAAATTCCAAATTCAAAATTCAAAATTCGAAATTCGAAATTCCAAATTCCAAATTCCAAATTCCAAATTCCAAATTCCAAATTCCAAATTCCAAATTCCAAATTCCAAATTCGAAATTCCAAATTCCAAATTCCAAATTCCCAATTTACAAATTCCAAATTCTAAATTCCAAATTCCAAATTCCAAATTCCAAATTCCAAATTCCAAATTCCAAATTCCAAATTCCAAATTCCAAATTCCAAATTCCAAATTCCAAATTCCAAATTCCAAATTCCAAATTCCAAATTCCAAATTCCAAATTCCAAATTCCAAATTCCAAATTCCAAATTCCAAATTCCAAATTCCAAATGATTTCTGATTTCTGATTTCTGATTTCTGATTTCTGATTTCTGATTTCTGATTTCTGATTTCTGATTTCTGATTTCTGATTTCTGATTTCTGATTTCTGATTTCTGATTTCTGATTTCTGATTTCTGATTTCTGATTTCTGATTTCTGATTTCTGATTTCTGATTTCTGATTTCTGATTTCTGATTTCTGATTTCTGATTTCTGATTTCTTGTTTACTCCAGTGGCATGTGTACCTTAATCACGATTTAAATCTCAGTTTAAAGGTATACAAAGGAAACACCAGTAGTAAAGACCTGCACAGCCTAATGCTGCAGACCATCTCACACATTCCGCACGGATCAAACATAAAAAATGACTACCTCTTCGAGTCGTGTAAACTGGCGAGTACAGTATGTACCGAGAGCAGTTTCGGCGGACAGGAGGGAATGGATGTTCTTTTCCACACACTTTACCGATGTGACCATCTGTATTCTGTAAACGATTTACCCAGTAACAAATGTCTTGTCCGCGGAGAAGAGCTACTTTCTCCAACAAAAACAGCTCTCAACCACCGAGGAGCAGAGGTAGAAGGGGGCATCGTGTGTTTTGCTCGTTTGTTCGTTAAAATCGCGTTTCTCACGCTGCTGTTGCTGGTTGGTACCGGTGGTGTTGTCAATTTGCAGTCGAACTGTTCCACGACGATTAATTAGCTCCCCTAGTCTCATTAGAGAGCGATTCGATAGCAAGCGCGTTCCCAGGGTTTCTGCTGCGGTTGTTAGTCATCAGATTAGTGAGATATGTGTCTGGGCATAGTACCGAACCGCGTGTATAATCGTACCAGGAGGTGTAAACACACGAGCAATCTCTCCGCAGTCCAACCAAACTACAAGGCGCCAGATTCTTTTCTACTCGAATCTGAATCTCGCGCGCTCTACTCTCGGACGTAGGCAGGCCTAGCAGAGTGGAGCGGGTGGACAACGCGGAAGACTCTTCTTCTGGCCCGGGCGTTGAGTGTGAGATATTCGCTTGCGGACTACCGTTTCTGGAGAATTGAAAAGAGATTGACGACGAACTCGCGTAGAACTTCCCGCGCTGCTAGAGCTGTTGCTCTGCGGAGGTAAGGAATCAACCAACCTCTGAGTGTGCTATTTAGAGTGTGGCTGAGGACGGACACATGCTCGCATATCGGTTGGGGGAGAAAAACAGAAAACTCATCCCTCTCGTCGTTGAGAGATGTAGGTATGCAATCGCTTCTACGTGTGGTGTGTGGGCAAGGCAGGAGGTATCAACTGTTCCTCATCAGGTCGGCGTTGGTGCTGTTGGTGCTGCTGCTGCTGCCATTGCCTGATTGTTCCGCTCCTCTCTGGGAGTTTTGCGTTTTTTCCCTGCGCTCAAGATCCGTTGGTGAGATAGGTCGGTCGGTCGGTTGGCTGGTCGGAAGGAGACATCGCCGGCGACTCTCGATTTTGAAAATCGTTGTTTTTGGGATTGCGGATGGATGATCGTCGTCGTCTCGGCGCGCGCGGTGGCGGAGTGTTCTCGGAGAGAGCAGGAAGGGGTCTCTAACCTCTGTCCCAGATTGGCAGCCTCAGCGGTCATGGGCTCCTGGTAACCGAGGGACCGAATCCTCTCTCGAAGTAGAATGGAGAGCTGGCGTCGTCGCCGCTGCTAGTTCAGACGAACAACGATTCCTTACGGCTTCTTGAGGAATTTCGAAGAGAGGATTTCTGACTGTAATAGCGCTTGAATGGCTTTGGGTAGAAAAAGGCGCTCGATTTGGAAACCATTCGCGCGAACAAGGCGGAAAAAGAACCTACATAGATCCAAATCGTAGCTTGTGTTGACCCAGATTAATGACGACGACGACCAGGATGTCGTCGAATGCAGTTGGAGTTCGTTTGCAAAGGGCACAGAAGAGGTCGCGCCCACCAGAGCGTTTGCATATATGGTAAGCAATTGACACCCTTGAGGGGAAAAAACTCATAGTTCGAAGCACCCATAGAGCACCTAGCTAACGAAGACGACAATTTTAGGTCCGGACTGGAAGAGACATGGATGACGACGCTAATGATTGCAATCGCTGGAAGGCTGCACGATTTTCTCCAGATGTGCATTAACGGAAACATGCTGGAGGATGCTCGAAGGCTGCCCTTGGGCCATGTAGGTTGTTGGCCTACATTTCAGAATGAATCAATCGCAAAAGAAGACGTTCTAGATATGATACATGCTGCCATTTCTGCTATCTTTTTTGTAGATTATCAAAACAGTCTTAAGTCATGTAGTATTTTTGAAGAAGGTTTTTGAACAAAATGAGAGTTTAAAGGCAAAGTTAAATTAATGAAGAAAGCCATGCAATTTTCTATACAATACACGGAACCGAAATCGAAAATCAGAAATCAGTAATCGGTAATCAGAAATCAGAAATCAGAAATCAGAAATCAGAAATCAGAAATCAGAAATCAGAAATCAGAAATCAGAAATCAGAAATCAGAAATCAGAAATCAGAAACCAGAAATCAGAAATCAGAAATCAGAAATCAGAAATCAGAAATCAGAAATCAGAAATCAGAAATCAGAAATCAGAAATCAGAAATCAGAAATCAGACATCAGAAATCAGAAATCAGAAATCAGAAATCAGAAATCAGAAATCAGAAAACAGAAATCAGAAATCAGAAATCAGAAATCAGAAATCAGAAATCAGAAATCAGAAATCAGAAATCAGAAATCAGAAATCAGAAATCAGAAATCAGAAATCAGAAATCAGAAATCAGAAATCAGAAATCAGAAATCAGAAATCAGAAATCAGAAATCAGAAATCAGAAATCAGAAATCAGAAATCAGAAATCAGAAATCAGAAATCAGAAATCAGAAATCAGAAATCAGAAATCAGAAATCAGAAATCAGAAATCAGAAATCAGAAATCAGAAATCAGAAATCAGAAATCAGAAATCAGAAATCAGAAATCAGAAATCAGAAATCAGAAATCAGAAATCAGAAATCAGAAATCAGAAATCAGAAATCAGAAATCAGAAATCAGAAATCAGAAATCAGAAATCAGAAATCAGAAATCAGAAATCAGAAATCAGAAATCAGAAATCAGAAATCAGAAATCAGAAATCAGAAATCAGAAATCAGAAATCAGAAATCAGAAATCAGAAATCAGAAATCAGAAATCAGAAATCAGAAATTAGAAATCAGAAATCAGAAATCAGAAATCAAAAATCAGAAATCAGAAATCAGAAATCAGAAATCAGAAATCAGAAATCAGAAATCAGAAATCAGAAATCAGAAATCAGAAATCAGAAATCAGAAATCACTGGGTTCCGTTCGGAATCCTAACTGGATTCCGTTCGGAATCCTCACTGGATTCCGTTCGGAATCTTCACTAGGCCTCGGAGATGAACCAGCCATCGGCTGAAAGTCTCGATAATAAAGATAATAATAACAATCTTCACTAGGATTCCGTTCGGAATCTTCACTAGGATTCCGTTCGGAATCTTCACTAGGATTCCGTTCGGAATCTTCACTAGGGACTGTCCAATAATTACGTAAGGGATTTTTTTCGATTTTTCGACACCCCCTCCTCCCTTGTAAGATTTTTTGTATGGAAAGCCAAATATTTTTGTATGGCGCGTAAGATTTCTCAAACCCCCCCTCCCCCTATAAACCCTTACGTAATTAATGGATAGCCCCCTGGGATTCCGTTCGGAATCCTCACTAGGATTCCGTTCGGAATCCTCACTAGGATTCCGTTCGGAATCCTCACTAGGATTCCGTTCGGAATCCTCACCAGGATTCCGTTCGGAATCCTCACTAGGATTCCGATTAGAATCTCCTAGAACTTTTTTTCTTGTTTGATTGATTCATCGGTAGTTTCGGTGCACAACCCGCCACGCACATTTCCAGTCCGAACTGAACCGTTCACCAAGCTTATCTGACTTGGACGCGTGCAGAGCTTGTTCCCGAACGCATCACAGCAGCTTATCAGAGCTTGTATAACAGTGTGTTCAATTTGAAAGCGGTAGCTATTAGCAAGTATTCCTACACTGATAAATCGATTTCCCGGGGAAGTCTTGATGCAAAACCAAAACGGTTTATCAGCCAGTAAAATTGCCTATAAAATCGCGGAGTTGTCCTGCAGTCTTCATCAGAAGATGAACGTCTGCTCTATCGTCAGCATGTTGTTCTTCGTAGGTGAGTTCTTGAACGCGTTTTCCTCCGTATTCTATCAGCGCTCATGCTTTCCATCACATCCCCAGTTCTCGGCGGTCTCCTCCTCACCCAAAGCGTCTGGTCCGAGGACGTTCCGGAGTCCTGTATCGCCGCCAGCTGCACCACCTTCCAGCAGATCAACACCCTGTACTGTCACGCCAATCCGGCCCGATTTTGCCAGTGTCGTCCCGCCGTAGGTGGCGGCTGGACGCTCCAGGTGATGCCCTGCCCGGAACCGGAAACCATGTTCAGCTTCCGCCATCAGGTGTGCGTCCATCCGTCGATGTGGGACGACGCCGAGTGTGGCCCGTCCGGACCCGGTGGAGACGAAGATGAAACCGACTTGGAAAATGTGATTCTTGGTTGTGAGGCGGCACCTTGCGGAACGTACGAGGAGATCAACACCCTTACGTGCCATCCGGACGCGAAACGGTTCTGCCAGTGTAGGCCGGTGTCGACGCAGGAGGAATATCCGAATAGAGGGCTGTTTCAGGCGATATCCATGCCTTGCGCCCAGGGAACTTCGTTCAGTTTTGGACTGCAGACGTGTGCCCATGATGCGCTGTGGATCAATACGTGTCCTTGAATGTACCACATGTTTTTATCAAGTTTTTTTTTGTATCAGTTATTGAATAAACTTCTCACAGAATTTGTATTCAAAATTAAAGGAATTTTAGAAGCAATCCTTGCAGATCTCTGGAAGAATTGATGAGGGTAACTTTGGAGATACTTTTGAATGAATTCGGAGTTTTTGAAGCATATTCTGGAGAAATCCCTATTAGATCTGAAAGAGCGAAGCTTCGAAGGA
Source organism: Aedes albopictus (assembly GCF_035046485.1). Taxonomy (NCBI): domain Eukaryota; kingdom Metazoa; phylum Arthropoda; class Insecta; order Diptera; family Culicidae; genus Aedes; species Aedes albopictus. Next base: position 109,023,591 of record NC_085136.1, read on the forward strand.
ATTTCTAAAGGATTCCATGGAGGAATGTCTGGAGAAGTCGATGGAATGTTTTCGAAAGGAAGAATTCCGTGGAGAATTATCTGAATGCAACTAGCGAGACTTAAACATTCACGGAACTTGATCTCCGGAGGAATTCCTGGAGGAATCTCCGGAGGAATTCCTGGAGGAACCTCCGGAGGAATTCCTGGAGGAATCTCCGGAGGAATTCCTGGAGGAATCTTCGGAGGAATTCCTGGAGGAATCCCCGGAGGAATTCCTGGAGGAATCTCCGGAGGAATTCCTGGAGGAATCTCCGGAGGAATTCCTGGAGGAATCTCCGGAGGAATTCCTGGAGGAATCTCCGGAGGAATTCCTGGAGGAATCTCCGGAGGAATTCCTGGAGGAATCTCCGGAGGAATTCCTGGAGGAATCTCCGGAGGAATTCCTGGAGGAATCTCCGGAGGAATTCCTGGAGGAATCTCCGGAGGAATTCCTGGAGGAATCTCCGGAGGAATTCCTGGAGGAATCTCCGGAGGAATTCCTGGAGGAATCTCCGGAGGAATTCCTGGAGGAATCTCCGGAGGAATTCCTGGAGGAATCTCCGGAGGAATTCCTGGAGGAATCTCCGGAGGAATTCCTGGAGGAATCTCCGGAGGAATTCCTGGAGGAATCTCCGGAGGAATTCCTGGAGGAATCTCCGGAGGAATTCCTGGAGGAATCTCCGGAGGAATTCCTGGAGGAATCTCCGGAGGAATTCCTGGAGGAATCTCCGGAGGAATTCCTGGAGGAATCTCCGGAGGAATTCCTGGAGGAATCTCCGGAGGAATTCCTGGAGGAATCTCCGGAGGAATTCCTGGAGGAATCTCCGGAGGAATTCCTGGAGGAATCTCCGGAGGAATTCCTGGAGGAATCTCCGGAGGAATTCCTGGAGGAATCTCCGGAGGAATTCCTGGAGGAATCTCCGGAGGAATTCCTGGAGGAATCTCCGGAGGAATTCCTGGAGGAATCTCCGGAGGAATTCCTGGAGGAATCTCCGGAGGAATTCCTGGAGGAATCTCCGGAGGAATTCCTGGAGGAATCTCCGGAGGAATTCCTGGAGGAATCTCCGGAGGAATTCCTGGAGGAATCTCCGGAGGAATTCCTGGAGGAATCTCCGGAGGAATTCCTGGAGGAATCTCCGGAGGAATTCCTGGAGGAATCTCCGGAGGAATTCCTGGAGGAATCTCCGGAGGAATTCCTGGAGGAATCTCCGGAGGAATTCCTGGAGGAATCTCCGGAGGAATTCCTGGAGGAATCTCCGGAGGAATTCCTGGAGGAATCTCCGGAGGAATTCCTGGAGGAATCTCCGGAGGAATTCCTGGAGGAATCTCCGGAGGAATTCCTGGAGGAATCTCCGGAGGAATTCCTGGAGGAATCTCCGGAGGAATTCCTGGAGGAATCTCCGGAGGAATTCCTGGAGGAATCTCCGGAGGAATTCCTGGAGGAATCTCCGGAGGAATTCCTGGAGGAATCTCCGGAGGAATTCCTGGAGGAATCTCCGGAGGAATTCCTGGAGGAATCTCCGGAGGAATTCCTGGAGGAATCTCCGGAGGAATTCCTGGAGGAATCTCCGGAGGAATTCCTGGAGGAATCTCCGGAGGAATTCCTGGAGGAATCTCCGGAGGAATTCCTGGAGGAATCTCCGGAGGAATTCCTGGAGGAATCTCCGGAGGAATTCCTGGAGGAATCTCCGGAGGAATTCCTGGAGGAATCTCCGGAGGAATTCCTGGAGGAATCTCCGGAGGAATTCCTGGAGGAATCTCCGGAGGAATTCCTGGAGGAATCTCCGGAGGAATTCCTGGAGGAATCTCCGGAGGAATTCCTGGAGGAATCTCCGGAGGAATTCCTGGAGGAATCTCCGGAGGAATTCCTGGAGGAATCTCCGGAGGAATTCCTGGAGGAATCTCCGGAGGAATTCCTGAAGGAATCTCCGGAGGAATTCCTGAAGGAATCTCCGGAGGAATTCCTGAAGGAATCTCTGGAGGGATTCCTGAAGGAATCTTCGGAGGGATTCCTGAAGGAATCTCCGGAGGGATTCCTGAAGGAATCTCCGGAGGGATTCCTGAAGGAATCTCCGGAGGGATTCCTGAAGGAATCTCCGGAGGGATTCCTGAAGGAATCTCCGGAGGGATTCCTGAAGGAATCTCCGGAGGGATTCCTGAAGGAATCTCCGGAGGGATTCCTGAAGGAATCTCCGGAGGGATTCCTGAAGGAATCTCCGGAGGGATTCCTGAAGGAATCTCCGGAGGGATTCCTGAAGGAATCTCCGGAGGGATTCCTGAAGGAATCTCCGGAGGAGTTCCTGGAGGAATCTCCGGAGGAGTTCCTGGAGGAATCTCCGGAGGAGTTCCTGGAGGAATCTCCGGAGGAGTTCCTGGAGGAATCTCCGGAGGAGTTCCTGGAGGAATCTCCGGAGGAGTTCCTGGAGGAATCTCCGGAGGAGTTCCTGGAGGAATCTCCGGAGGAGTTCCTGGAGGAATCTCCGGAGGAGTTCCTGGAGGAATCTCCGGAGGAGTTCCTGGAGGAATCTCCGGAGGAGTTCCTGGAGGAATCTCCGGAGGAGTTCCTGGAGGAATCTCCGGAGGAGTTCCTGGAGGAATCTCCGGAGGAGTTCCTGGAGGAATCTCCGGAGGAGTTCCTGGAGGAATCTCCGGAGGAGTTCCTGGAGGAATCTCCGGAGGAGTTCCTGGAGGAATCTCCGGAGGAGTTCCTGGAGGAATCTCCGGAGGAGTTCCTGGAGGAATCTCCGGAGGAGTTCCTGGAGGAATCTCCGGAGGAGTTCCTGGAGGAATCTCCGGAGGAGTTCCTGGAGGAATCTCCGGAGGAGTTCCTGGAGGAATCTCCGGAGGAGTTCCTGGAGGAATCTCCGGAGGAGTTCCTGGAGGAATCTCCGGAGGAGTTCCTGGAGGAATCTCCGGAGGAGTTCCTGGAGGAATCTCCGGAGGAGTTCCTGGAGGAATCTCCGGAGGAGTTCCTGGAGGAATCTCCGGGGGAGTTCCTGGAGGAATCTCCGGGGGAGTTCCTGGAGGAATCTCCGGGGGAGTTCCTGGAGGAATCTCCGGAGGAGTTCCTGGAGGAATCTCCGGAGGAGTTCCTGGAGGAATCTCCGGAGGAGTTCCTGGAGGAATCTCCGGAGGAGTTCCTGGAGGAATCTCCGGAGAAGTTCCTGGAGGAATCTCCGGAGGAGTTCCTGGAGGAATCTCCGGAGGAGTTACTGGAGGAATCTCCGGAGGAGTTCCTGGAGGAATCTCCGGAGGAGTTCCTGGAGGAATCTCCGGAGGAGTTCCTGGAGGAATCTCCGGAGGAGTTCCTGGAGGAATCTCCGGAGGAGTTCCTGGAGGAATCTCCGGAGGAGTTCCTGGAGGAATCTCCGGAGGAGTTCCTGGAGGAATCTCCGGAGGAGTTCCTGGAGGAATCTCCGGAGGAGTTCCTGGAGGAATCTCCGGAGGAGTTCCTGGAAGAATCTCCGGAGGAGTTCCTGGAGGAATCTCCGGAGGAGTTCCTGGAGGAATCTCCGGAGGAGTTCCTGGAGGAATCTCCGGAGGAGTTCCTGGAGGAATCTCCGGAGGAGTTCCTGGAGGAATCTCCGGAGGAGTTCCTGGAGGAATCTCCGGAGGAGTTCCTGGAGGAATCTCCGGAGGAGTTCCTGGAGGAATCTCCGGAGGAATTCCTGGAGGAATCTCCGGAGGAATTCCTGGAGGAATCTCCGGAGGAATTCCTGGAGGAATCTCCGGAGGAATTCCTGGAGGAATCTCCGGAGAAATTCCAGGAGGAATCTCCGGAGGAATTCCTGGAGGAATCTCCGAAGGAATCTCCAGAGGAATTCCTAGAGGAATCTCCGAAGGAATTCCTGGAGGAATGTCCGGAGGAATTCGTGGAGGAATCTCCGGAGGAATTCCTAGAGGAATCTCCGGAGGAATTCCTGGAGGAATCTCCGGAGGAATTCCTGGAGGAATCTCCGGAGGAATTCCTGGAGGAATCTCCGGAGGAATTCCTGGAGGAATCTCCGGAGGAATTCCTGGAGGAATCTCCGGAGGAATTCCTGGAGGAATCTCCGGAGGAATTCCTGGAGGAATCTCCGGAGGAATTCCTGGAGGAATCTCCGGAGGAATTCCTGGAGGAATCTCCGGAGGAATGCCTGGAGGAATGTCCGGAGGAATGCCTGGAGGAATGTCCGGAGGAATTCCTGGAGGAATGTCCGGAGGAATTCATGGAGGAATCTCCGGAGAAATTCCTGGAGGCATCTCCGGAGGAATTCCTGGAAGAATTTCTGGAGGAATTCCTAGAGGAATTTTTGGAGGTATTTCTGAAGGAATCTCCGGAAGGTTTTTTTCCGAGAAATTTCCGAAAAAAATACTGCAGGAATCTCCAGAGGAATCTTTGGAGGAATTATTGGAGAAATTTCCCTGATGCCACTCCTGGTGGCAAAACAAAATCCTGGAGAAATACGAGAAGTAACTGTGAGAGGAACCCATAAAATTACTGCTAGAGGAGACCTAGATGGAGCTTCTGGAGAAGTTACTGGAGGAAGGAATTCCCAGGTAAATCTAATAAACAATTCCTGGAGAAATCCCAAAAGGAATTCCTTGAGGATTCAAATAAGAAACGCCCAAAGAAAACGTAGACGAATCCCAAATAGTTCTATTTAAATGGTCTTTGAATCAAGACCGATGTTTATCTACATTCCCGACGTTTCGGCCTAGGGATTTGGCCTTTTTCAAGGGTCGTAGTGTCTACCGTCTATCGTTCTATTTAAAAAAAAATCCTGTAGAAATTCCAGATGGAACTCTTCCAAAGAAACATCAGAAGGAACTCATGGAGAGATTTTTTGTAGTACTTCTTATGGAAATCTTCGAGACATTTTATGAGAATCTCTGGCGAACTCCTAATTGATTTCCCGGTGGAACACCTGGAAGAATTTCAAGAGGATTTTCTGCGAAATCCAAAAAAAAACCTTCGTACGGAATGCCAGAAGATTCATCACAAAGAATCCTTCGTGGATCTACATTAATCACGAAAGTGATCTACATTAAATTTCCATTAAATTTCCCGTGAAGCCTTGTCAAGTATTTCTTCAAAAACTCCATTAAGTAAACGTCAGTATCCCAGCAGAATTCCTTCTATCGTTGTCCGAACCCTAATATTGCAATATATATAATCAGTATAGGGAATCGCGCCACTTGGGCGGTGGCTTCTATATTCGTCTGTTTTCCACTATAACCAAGTCAAATTTGAACCAATTGACACAACCTATGGAATGTGGTGAGATAGGTATGGTATCTACCCGTGTACAACATTTCAAGTCAATTGGTTCAAAATTGACTGAGTTATAGTGGAAAACAGACGAATATAGAAGCCACCGCCCAAGTGGCGCGATACCCTACAACCATAGTTCTCGCTTTTATACTATTAAAAGCTTCTCCAGAATCCCAGCGCGAGGTCTCTCATTTTCCTTGGAACGCTTCATAACTCTGTTGGAATTTCACCATTGTTCAGTCTGTGCAGCCTCTGGCGGAAGACGGTGTGAATTGTCTTGGCTTTAGAATGTATTACACTCTCTTCTCAGAGACGAATGCCCTAGAGGTAAAGTCTCTCTAAACAAAATAAAAACAAACACTTTCTAGCGTCACTCAGCGGATAAACCTAGAAGTAATTAGTTCACTATCGGACAGCTCTTGATGTCCTGATCAACTTTGACGAAGACGAAATTCTTCTATTTATGTTGTCAGATTCTATAGATACAGCGGTTATGAATTTCAATGTCTCACTAGCGCCACCCAGCCGATAAATCTAGAACCAACTAATTCATTATCGGATGATTCTTAATCTACTGATCAACTTTGCCGAAGACGAAATTCTTCCAAGTGGGCTGGGTTTCGAGTTTCAGCAGTTTAGATTTTCATCGGCTCACTAGCACCACCTAGCGGATAAACCTATGTCGAATTCGTTTTTGAACCTGGGTTGGAACTGGATTGGCGGAAAATGTGTAAACAAACAAACGTCAAACAATCTCAAACAAACTTTAGTACAAGCGAAACCGAAGTCGAGTTGGGGTTGAAACTGTGATCTCATACAGTTTCAACAATAGATATACACTAGAACTCCAATGGCGCTGTAGTCACTTTTCCTATTTAAATATTTTAATAGTTTTGATTGTAATAATTGGTTAGTTTTAAGTGTCCATCTTGTAGAGGATCTTTTGTTTTGGTAAACAAAATTGATTTGACACTTCTAGTACCGCTACTGACGCTGTAATGGCGTAGCAAACTAGATGTTAGTCACACGAACAGTCGCGACATTGGACTTCTGTGGCTAGTTATTCTATTGTTCCAACCCAGGTTGGAACTGAATCAAAAACGAAAACGACACTAGATTCAACTAGTTCACTATCGGTTGGCTCTTGATGTTCTGATCACCTTTGCCGGAGACTCATGTAAATACGCATTTGTGTACGTGAGCACTCGTAACACTCGTGATGCCTCTCTGATATTTGGCACTTTAATTATTGTCAATAACCTGGGCCACGTAGTCACTGCCAGCATGGAACTGGCAGCATATTCCTACACTAAGAATAAAATAGTTTTGAAATTAAAAAAATGCTAATTTCACCTATTTAAACGTCACCGAAACGGTTTGTTTACATCCAAAATTATGTTTTAAATCTCCAAAATCGACTCCAATTTTACTCTTAAAAGTTGCTATTTCCCATCTGGAATGACTTTTACTGTCATAATTCTCGATGACTATACCGGTAGACATCGGAATGATGACGAGAGCGGACCTGGTGTAGTGGTTAGAACACTTGACTATCACGCCGAGGACCTGGGATCGAATCCCACTCCCGACACACTCACAAAATGTGGGGTCTTCCTTCGGAAGGGAAGTAAATCGTGGGTCCCGAGATGAACTAGCCTAGGGTTAAAAATCTCGTTAATACAGACAAAAAAAAATCTCATACATAGTACTTGTCAGGTGGAAACTAGCCATCAAACGAGAATTTGATCTATCCTGCAATGGTCCGATTATTTCTCTATGGTGCGGAATTCGATAAGAAGTAGTGAAAAAGTGTACTTTTGGCCGGAAATACTCTTTTCATACACCTGCCACCAGATGTCGAAGTGGTAGTTAGCTTCCGAAAAATGAAACATCCATTATTGCTGACTGCACTCCAAATTGGACTGACACAATAGTGTGCACACACTTTCAAAGTGTGATTACAGCGCAGGGATACGTCGGATCGAATTTGGGTCTTTGGTGCACTTATTTCTTGTAAATGGAGGAATAAGTGCACCGAAGACGTCGAGACGATCCGAGGCAAATGTGCACTTTTATCACACTTTTAAGACGTACCAAAAAAAAAGTGTGATAGTCCAATTTGAGATGTAGTCTGCAATACTTATCTTATTTTTGTGCACAGTGCTTACTGCTTGCGCAGTAGAAACTAATCCTTTACTTAACAGATTGTACAATTTGAAGGCGGTATTCTGGCCCAGCTGTATTAATTTCCATTAGAGCTTTGGTGCATTGTCGATAACAGTGTAGCCATATCCGTCTTTGGTGCAATGCCGATAACGAACTGATAAATTTCGTATAAAATCACTGAGTTAACCTTTAGCCTTCACCAGAAGTTGATCGTCCGCTCTACCGTCAGCATGTTGTTCCTCGTAGGTAAGTGAACTGTACGTCATTTTCTCCATATTCTATCAACGCTCATACATTCCCCTAAAACCCTAGTTTTCGGCGGTCTCCTCCTGATCCAGGACGCTTGGTCTGAGGATAGTCCGCAGTTCTGCACCAGGGCCAGCTGCAACACATACCAAGATATCAACAGACTCCACTGCCACAATAATCCAGCCCGATTTTGCCAGTGCCGTCCAACCGCAGACAATGGCTGGGAACTCCAGGTGATGCCCTGTCCAGAACCGGAAACCGTGTTCAGCTTACGTCATCAGGTTTGCGTCCATCCGTCGATGCGGGATCAACGCGACTGTCCCACAGAGGATGTCCTCGATCCTGGCTGCGATGAGGTTCCCTGCAACACCTACGAGGAGATCAATACCCTGTCGTGCCATTCGGAGGCGAAACGGTTCTGCCAGTGTAGACCGGTGTCGATCCAGAAGGACGATCCCAATAAGGGGGTGTTCAAACCGATATCCATGCCTTGCGCCGAGGGAACTTTGTTCAATTTTAGACTGCAGACGTGCTCGCGGGAAGAGTTGTGGACCAATACTTGTCCTTGAATGTATTGTTTATCTTAGATTAAGTTCTGTACCAGTATGTGAATAAAGAGATTGGACCAACGCATCAAGACCACGTTTAAACGTCAGGCCCAGGCGAGTGAGGCCATGCTCGCATCCACCGATGAACTGAATTCATCGCGGTACTAGAATTTTGACACTAGAGCGGGACCGTTCCCAATCAGAATTGAACGATTTCCAATCAGCATTTACCGATTCTGATTGGAGATGGCCCCGCTCTAGTGTCTCAATTCACGAACCGCGATGAATTCGGTTCATCGGTGGATAGATGAGTGCACCGATGAACTGAACTCATCTCGGTCCGAGAATTTTGACACTTGAGCGGGGCCGCTTCCAACCAGAAGTGCACGATTTCCAATCAGAATTGAACAATTCTGATTGGGAATGGCCCCGCTCTAGTGTCAAAATTCTCGGACCGCGATGAATTCGGTTCATCGGTTCATTCGTCTATAATTCCATGATCATCTAGAAAACACGGCACCATAGACGAGTGCACCGATGAACTGAATTCATCGCGGTCCGAGAATTTTCACACTAGAACGGGGCCATTCCCAATCAGAATTGTTCAATTCTGATTGGAAATCGTTCACTTCTGATTGGAAGCGGCCCCGCTCAAGTGCCAAAATTCTCGAACGGCGATGAATTCAGTGCATCGGTGCACTCGTCTATCAGAACCTTTCAATTCTGATTGGAAGTGGCCCCTGGATAAGGCCATTGTGGAAAGAAGATGAACCATTCAACTTATTAGTAGGTAACGCTATATTTTAATTACAAATTAAACCAATTAGCAAATACGGGACAAATTCGTTCACTAGAATCGTAATTCCAGCTGTAGCACGTCGTAAATTTCAATGCTAATCATCGACAAATAGACTTCCATAAAAGCGTTCCGCACGTTCATCATCAATTAATTGAATTAAACACCAGCGTTTCGGCGTATTGCACATGTTCCCTGCTTCTGTAAACATCGCCGGTCATCGGTACCATACCCGAGTTTGGTCATCGAGAAGCTGCAATTAACCTAGGAGGGGTACACTGCTAACAAACGCGCCCAATAATGGCGCAAAGAATCAACCCAAACCGCGACCCCATCCTCATTAGGCCTGTTAACCGGCGACGGTGACAGCCAGCGTCCTTTCTCTACCCTTTCTTACTTGTCCCTTCTGCGGTGTGGTGCGCGCGGGCATTAATCTTCACCGACAAATCACGAAGTTTTCCCATCACCATAAATGAAATCGCCGCACGGCGGGTCAATGGCATCCCCTTTGGCGTCATGAATAGTTTATTATATTGACTTCCAACCAAACGGTTGTACGGTAGTTGATTTTTGTCACATTGGCACCTATTCGCCGGGGTCCATTCCGCCGGGTTTTATGATTATGGAATTTGTATCGGTCCAACTTAGCCTTGCCATGATGAATGGAATGAATACTGGATAGATGAGTGCACCGATGAACTGAATTCATCGCGGTCCGAGAATTTTGACACTAGAGCGGGGCCATTCCCAATCAGAATTGTTCAATTCTGATTGGAAAACGTTCCGTTCTGATTGGAAGCGACCCCGCTCTAGTGTAAAAATTCTCGGACCGCGATGAATTCAGTTCATCGGTCTTTGACGCCTATGGACTTATCCACCGATGAACCGAATTCACTTGGTCCGTGAATTTCGGGCACTAGAGCAAAGTCGTTTCCAATCGGAATTGGTCGATTCTGATCGAAACATGGCCCTACTCTAGTGTCAAAATTTTCGGGCCGAGTGAATTTGGTTCATCGGTGGACAAGTCCATAGATCAATGCACGTGTTTACCGTTTGATTTTAAAGCAGTGCTGTGTTGTCTAGGTCTTGACACAGAGAACAGACGTTTAAGCTCGAACAAAAATACGTCGAAATTGTGTGTAAAGGATTTAAGTGTACCTCAACGCCACCAACGGAGACTGCCCCACATATAAAGTCGATTTGACCCCACGATGGCAGTGTTCATCGTTAAAATACACTGGCCCACAAAGCGACACGAGCGCCAAACGGCCAAAAACGGCAAGCACTGGAAACAAATTTGACAACACAACAATGTAAGTGATGGGACGCTAGCGCCGCGCAACGGGAGCATAACCACATACTCCGATATGACCGTTACAAAGTTTTACACAAGGCAGAAAGCGAAGGTTGACGTCTGTTCTCTGTGGTCTTGAAGGACTAATTCGCCGAAAATCAGAATTCACTCAATCCGAGAATTTTGACACTAGAGCGAAACTGATTTAAAATGGACCCACTCTATGTCATAATTTTCGGGCCATGTGAATTTGGTTGACCGGTGGATAAGTCAATGGAACATGCCACGGTCTGATCAACCTATAAACAAAATTCACTCGAATCGGGAATTTTCACACTAGAGCAGGACCGTTTCCAATCGTAATTGGTAGATTGATCATTTCGGCACCAACATTTCAAAAGGGCGTAACTGCATTTGGAAGTAATACCTTCTTTCAAAGCTGTAGGTCATACTGCCTCCCTTACACTCAAACCACCGTGGTTGTCGGAAAGAGAAGAGTTTTTCCCATCTGGTACATGTGGTGAAAAACATGGAAATCATAACACATGATCCACAGCTTTAAAAGAAGGTGATGATTCTAAAAGCAATTACGCCCTTTTGAAATGTTGGTGTCGATTTTATGTAAACGATGCACCGTTCAAACGACAAATTGATGAACTCGTGCATGGCCGTATCCACCGGTGAACTGAATTCACTCGGTCCGAAAATTTTGACACTCTAGCGAGCCATTTCCTATCAGAATTATCAAATTCTGATTAGAATTAGCCCCGCTCTTGGACTGAGAGAATTCTGTTAATCGGTGGATAGTCCATGATCAGCTACCTAACACGGTTCATCCTAAAAGTCAAACGAGTGAACACCTGCAAGTGGTCTATATTCATATGTATGTACACTACCCGCCATAAATATGGAATCGCATCGCCTAGTATTGCAACACCCCAGTTGAATATTGCAGCACCCCCAGAAAGTTTGGCATCACCTGAAGACTTCATCACTTTCTGAACTGTATCTCAAAAACCGTATCCCCTGCATAGTTTAGACCTTCAGCAAAGTTGATCAGAAGACCTATGGCTATCAAATGGTAGTAAGTTTAGTGCCTAATTCCGCCGCTATGTGGCGCTAGTGTGCATTTAAAACGAAGTACTTTGACATGGTTTATCTCATGATTCTGACCACCTAGAATGTTCGTGTCTTCAGTAATGTTGATCAGAAGGTCTGTGGCTATCAAATGGTGGAAATTTTAGTGCGTAATTCCGCCGCTATGTGGTGCCAGTGTGCATTTACAATGAAGTACTTTGACATGGTTTATCTCAAAATTCTGACCACCTAGAATGTTCGTGTCTTCAGCAATGTTGATCAGAAGGGTTATGGCTATCAAATGGTGGTAAGTTTAATGCGTAATTCCGCCGCTATGTGGCGCTAGTGTGCATTTACAACGAAGTACTTTGACATGGTTTATCTCATGATTCTGACCACCTAGAATGTTCGTGCCCTCAGCAATGTTGATCAGAAGGTCTATGGCTAGTAAATGGTGGTAATTTTAGTGCGTAATTCCGCCGCTATGTGGCGCTAATGTGCATTTATAACGCAGTACTTTGACATGGTTTATCTCATGATTTTGACCACCTAGAAAGTTCGTGTCTTCAGCAAAGGTTATCAGACGGTCTATAACTATCAAATGGTGGGAAGTTTAGTGAGATAACCCATGTCAAAGTACTTCGTTGTAAATGCACACTAGCGCCACATAGCGGCGGAATTATGCACTAAAATTACCACCATTTGATAGCCACAGACCTTCTGATCAACATTGCTGAAGACACGAACATTCTAGGTTGTCAGAATCATGAGATAAACCATGTCAAAGTACTTCGTTGTAAATGCACACTAGCGCCACATAGCGGCGGAATTACGTACCAAACATTTCACCATTTGAAGGTCATAAACCTGCTGAACAACTTTGCCGAAGGTCTAAACTTTGCAGAGCACACGGTTTTTGAGATAAAGTTTAGTAAATCATAAGGTTTTCAGGTGATGCCAAACTTTTTGGGGTGCTGCTATATTCAATTGGGGTGTTGCAATACTAGAAAATGCGATTCCATATTTATGGCGGGTAGTATATGTATATTTATTAGAGACCGTATAACCATTTGATATTTATTGAAATGCTGATACTAAACTTAATCCATTATAAACAATACTTTATTAGACAAGTATCGGCCCACAGTTCTCGGGCGCAAGTCTGCCATCCAAAACTAGGACTGGCTATGGTCAAGATCGAGTATCATTCAGTATCATACACTCGTACTCATTCCACAATGACGAGTGGATGCAGACCTGCTGGCTTCGGCTGAACAAGGTTTCCGGTCCCGGGCAAGACATCACCTGGAGGACCCAACCACCGTTTTCGTCTAAACTACACCGGCAAAAGCGAGCCGGGTCGAGGTGACAGTGAAGGGTATTGATCTCCTGGTAAGTAGTACACATGGCGAGGAGGCAGCCCTCCGGAGACACTTGGGACCAAGCGCCTTGAACGAGGAGGAGACCACTAAAAACTAGGGTTTTAAGGGAATATATCAGTGTTGATAGAATACGAAGAAAATGACGTGAAGAACTCACCTACGAGGAACAACATGCTGATGGTAGAGCAAACGATCAACTTCTGGTGAAACCTTGAGTATAACTCAGCTATTTTATAGGGGAATGCCTCCGTCCGTTATCGGCATTGCACCGAAGACGGATATTGCTACACTGTTATCGACAATGAAATCCAAAGGTCTACTGTGCAAGAATATTTGCACAGTTGATTGCACAATCTGTTTAATCCTGGTTACCACTTTGTGAAAACGGGGTGCACAAGAATATGATAAAAATGGTCAAGTAATGAACCATTACTAATGATTTCGGAACAGAAAAACAGACGTAACACTCTTATAATTTCTATCATTCACCGATTTAACGGTCAATTTGAAAATTTTATAGCTGGTCAACTACCCATCTGTGGCGCTGGCATCATTTTTGTTCGAGTTTGACGTTTGTCCACTACCGCCAGCTAGTTCATCGTTGGCCAAACTCAGACCTTTAAGCATAGACGAGTGCACCGATGAACTGAATTCATCCCGGTCCGAGAATTTTGACACTAGAGCGGGGCCGCTTCCAATCAGAAGTGAACGATTTCCAATCAGAGTTGAACAATTCTGATTGGGAGTGGCCCCACTGTAGTGTCAAAATTCTTGGACCACGATGAATTCAGTTCATCTGTACACTCGTCTATAGAATTTTGCATCGAAACTTAACCTCAAATTTCTCTCCAAGAGAGAAAAGAACGGCAACGAATGGGAATCAAAACAAACCACCGGAAAATGTCAAAATTCACGTGAGAAGGAAAAGGAAGGGACGAACGAGAATGAACCGAACGTTCATTCGTGACGTCACCTTGCAAAATTCAATAGAGTTTCGCATAGGAATTTAACCTCGCTTTTCTCCCCGAGAGAGAAGAAAACGGCAACGAACGGGAATCAAAACAAACCACCGGAAACTGTCAAGATTCGTGTGGGAGAGAAGAAGACAGGGAGAACGTAAGTGAACCTAACATTCATTCGTGACGTCATCGTGCATCGATGTACAGAATTCACTCCGTCCGTGAATTTTGACACTAGAGCGAGCCATTTTCAATCAGAATCATCAAATTCTGATCGGAAACGGCCCCGCTATAGTAGCGTTGCTAGGAATTCGGGGGCCCGGTGCGGAACCAAATTTGTGGACCCCCATGAAAATTACAGATGTACAGTGTATCAAAAAATTGTCCGTACAGCAATTTTTTGATCAAAATAATTTTTCATTCAAATGTTCATAACTTTTTTATACACCAATCAAATGCGCTGGAATTTTGACCAATCATGAATCATATACTAAAGCTCCATTGGTAAAACTTTGAGCGAGATCGAATAAGTTTTCTGAAAGTTATAGAACTTTTAGTAAAACTTATAAGATTTGTCAACACATTTTCAAAACATTATATCTCAGTATGTACTCGATGAAACTTTTTCATTTTTTTTTGTGTTACAGCTGATACCTAAGGCTTCCATATGCAGTTACTTTTGAGGTTTTATATTCACTACAAAAAATATGAAAAATGTGCTTATGTAGTTGATGATTTTTTAAATTTCACCATATTTTGCACATATAATCGCCAAACGTTTTCCACCAATAAAAATGCATTGACTGAACAAAAAATACATGGGACCTACTCTTCATATGTAGTTTAGTAGGTCCTGTATAAAAATATTACATTAAGAGAGTTTCAAAACGTTGAAAACACTTGGCACTTTTATTGATCAAAATATGATAAATTTCCAAATGACACTCTGAACATATAGAGATTTTTCATATTTTTTGTAGTGAATATAAAACCTCAAACGAAGCTGCATATGAAAGCCTTAAGTATCAGCTGTATCACAAAAAAAAATTGAAAAAGTTTCATCTAGTACATATTGAGATATAATGTTTTAAAAATGTGTTCAAAAATCTTATAAGTTTTACTGAAAGTTCTATAACTTTCAGAAAACTTATTCGATCTCGCTCAAAATTTTACCAATGGAGCTTTGATATATGGTGCATGATTGATCAAAATTTCAGCGTATTTGATTGATGTATAAAAAAGTTATGATCATTTGAATGAAAAATTATTTTGACCAAAAAATTGCTGTACGGACAATTGATTGATACACTGTACATATTTTACAATGATAATTCTCTCGAATGATCGCACTGTTATATTTTGTTCGAAACGATGAAAAAACCAATGAAATCCATCAATGAGTGTGAGATTTTTTTCTAAGAATTATGTCGAAATTTTTTTTAACAAATTATTTAGGAATATCTTCAAAGATTGCATTACCGTTTTCTAAAAAAAAAACTTTCGTAGAGAACAATTTATCTTCAAGAATCTTTCAAGTGGTTAATGCAAGAATGTCATTCAGTATTTCTATAAGAACTCCTTCAGAAATTCTTACAGTGTTGCGTCCGAAGATGTTCTCAAAAGTAATTCAGAGTGCTTCAAAAGATTCATGCAAAGGCTTCATCGAGTATTTCTCGAAACATTTGTTCAGGAAGTCCACCAGGGATTCTATCATTAATATCTCTGAGGATTTCTAGAAGATCATCCATAGAGTTCTTAAGAAATTCCAGAAAAAATGCTGCAAAAAATTCATCAATGATTTTTTTTGGAACCACATATTCTTCCAATAAATGACATCGGAATTCCGCCAGAGGAAGATAAGTCCCTTTAAAATCTCTGCGAACGTCCCTCAATGGTTTCTTTCAGGAGATCCTCTCAAATTCTTTGATGTTTTTCCACAAAGGTTAAGCGTTTCTCCACAGATTCTTCAAGGCTTTCTCAATTATAAACTCATATAACTCTTTCAGAGATTGTAGGAATTCTTTCGAAAAATCCTTCTGGAATTCCTCCAACTAATTCTTCAACATCCATCAACTCTAGGACATTTCCCAAGGATTTTTCGCTAGCATTCCTCTGGGAACTATTCTAAAAATATCTTTTGCGATTTTTTATTCGACTCCTTCAAAGTTCTTTGGAGAAACCTTCTGAAAAATCATTCTATGTTTCCATCAAGCATCTCAGTCAAGAATTTCAACAGGAAACAACACAAAAAGCGCTTCATTCCTTTAATTTGAGTAGGATGAAAGTTGGAGCGTATATGCTTAAATAGTAAAGGAACAGATACCCTATCTTATCAAATCAAACAATTACTTCAAAAGTTTCTTCAAGGATTCCTCCAAAGACTGTTTTACCACTTTCTTCAGGAATTCTTTCAGAATGCCTATATATGCTTCTATATTTTAAGTGATTAGAGCAAGGTTGAGATTTCAAAATTTTTCAGAAATCGCTTCAACAATTCCAGCGGGAATTATTCTAAGAACTTCTTAAATATTTTTTTCCAAATCATAATTATCAAAAGATTCTTTCAGAATTCCTTCAAAGATCCTTCAAAAAGGTTTTTAGAAATTTCTCCCCAACTTTCTTTAGATTTTTTTCTTGAAATTTTTGTAGTAGTTCATCCAATAAATGGTCTTTCGATTTCTCTAAAGATTTGTTCACATTTTATTAAAGTATTCTCTTAGCATTTCCTAAATTGATTTCATCCAACTTTTCTGGTAACACTGGTCGACAGTAGATCACGCACTTGGACCATTTGATCCATTTCCGAAGAATTTTGGCCCGCTGATTCCGAATCTGACTTCGGAAATGCTGTAACACGAACAGTTTTTGAGAAAAATAGGGTTTTATTCACAAAATTTCATATTTTTATAGAAAACAAAATATTGTCTTAATATTTATAATTTTTTTATCTGCTTATCATAACCAGTATTTAAATTCAATAGATTTTGATTCACTGATTCAGAATCTGACCTAAGAATTTTTGTAAAACGTAATTTTTTTGAGAAAAAATGGGGCTTTATTTACAAAATTTCATATTTTTAAATAAAATATACTATTGTCTTTTCAATTTTAATTTTTTTATCTCCTCATTTTAGCCAACATTAATCTTTATTAGATTTTCATCCACCGCTTTGGTAACTAACCTAAAAATCTCTGTAACACGTGCAGTTTTTGAGAAAAATGGGGTTTTATTCACAAAATTCATATTTTCAAAGAAAATAAAATATTGTCTTTATAATTTTAAAGTTTTTATCTACCCATCTTAATTTATATTTTATTTTTAAAAGATTCTATTTCACTTATTCGTATTCTCTCCTATGAATTTCTGTAACACGTAAAACTTTTGAGAAAAATATTTTATTCACAAAATTTCATATTTTCATGGAAAAACTATTGTCTTTATAATTTTATTTTTTTATCTGCTCATCTTAACAAATATTTATGTTTAATGGATGTACATATACTGATTCGAAATCTGACCCAAGAATTTTTGTAACACGTACAATTTTTAAGAAAAATAATTGTTGGCGTAAGTAAAAGGAAAACACAGTCTGGGTAGTTGCCAAACTGGGCAGCTTCAAAGTTGCAAATATATTTCGATTAATTCAATAGCATATACAAAAAAAATGATCTACTTACATTTCTGGGTAACAACCTAATTACCCTGCGCTACAATGGGGTTCTATTTTTTCTCAAAAAAAAATCACGGGTCACAGAAATTCTTAGGTCAGTTTCCAAATCATTGGATCAAAATCTATTAAAAATTGATTAAGATGAGGATATAAAATTTTAAAGACAGTATTTTTTTCTCTAAAAATATGAAATTTTGTGTTTTTCTTAAAATCTGTACATGTTACAGAAATTCTTAGGTCAGTATATGAAAATCTATTAAGTACAAATATTGGTTAAGATGCGCAGATAAAAATATGAAAATTATGAAGACAACAGTTTATTTTCTATGAGAATATGATTTTT
Source organism: Aedes albopictus (assembly GCF_035046485.1). Taxonomy (NCBI): domain Eukaryota; kingdom Metazoa; phylum Arthropoda; class Insecta; order Diptera; family Culicidae; genus Aedes; species Aedes albopictus. The sequence goes on from NC_085136.1 coordinate 109,041,350, forward strand.
TTTGTATAATTTCATTTTTCTCTAAAATTTTACGTGTTACAGAAATTTTTAGGTCAGATTCTGAATCAGAATATAAAAATCTATTAAATACAAATATTGGTTAAGATGAGCAGATAAAAATATTAAACTTATAAAGACATATGAAAATATGAAATTTTTTGAATAATCCCTACTAAAATTTTACCTGTTACGGAAATTCTTAAGCCACATTCTGAATCAGTAGATCAAAATCTTTTCAATAAAAAAATTGGTTATGATGAGCAGGTGGAAAATTGAAATTTATAAAAACAATATTTTATTTTATATGAAAATATGAAATTTGTGAATAAATCCCTATTATTCTCAAAAATTGTACGTGTTACAGAAATTCTTAGGTCAGATTCCGAATCAGTATTTGAAAATCTTCTAAATACAAATATTGGTTGAGATGAGCAGATAGAAAAAAAATAAAACTGTAAGACTGTAAGACTGTAGTTTATTTATTATGAAAAAAAAAAAAATATAAAGACAGTAGTTTATTTTCTATGAAAATATGAAATTTTGTATTTAAAATTCTATTTTTCTCTAAAATTTTACGTGTTACAGAAATTTTAAGGTCAGATTGCAAATCATAATATGAAAATTTATTTTATATAAATATTGGAAAACATGGGCAAATAAAATAATAAAATTATAAATACAATAGTCTATTTTCTATGAAAATATGGAATTTGTGAATAAAACCCATTTTTTCTCCAAAAAAAAACGTGTTACTAAAATTATTAAGTCAGATTCTGACTCAATGGGATTAAATATATTGAATATGAATATTGGTTATAATGAGCAGATGAAAAATTTGAAATTATAAAGACAATATAAAGTTTTCTTTGAAAATATGAAATTTTGTGAATAATACCCTATTTTCTCAAAAATTTTACGTGTTACAGAAACTCTTAGGCCAGTTTCTGAATCAGTGAATCAAAATCTATTGAATAAAAATATTGGTTATGATGAGCAGATGGAAAATTGAAAAATATAAAAACAATATTTTATTTTATATGAAAAACTGAAATTTGTGCATAAAACCCTATTTTTCTAAAAAAAATACGTGTTACAGAAATTCATAGGGCCCATATAGCCGAGGCGGTAAACGCACGGGTATTTAGCATGACCATGCTGAGGGTGACGGGTTCGATTCCCGGTCGGTCCAGGATCTTTTCGAAAAGGAAATTTCCTTGACTTCCTTGGGCATAGAGTATCTTCGTGCCTGCCACCACGATATACGCATGCAAAATGGTCAATGGCAGAGGAAGCTTTCAGTTAATAACTGTGGAAGTGCTCATAGAACACTAAGCTGAGAAGCAGGCTTTGTCCCAATGAGGACGTTACGCCAACAAGAGAGAGAGAGAGAAATTCATAGGTCAGATTCCGAATCAGTATATGAAAATCTATTAAATACAAATATTGGTTGAGATGAGCAGATAAAAAAAATAAAATTGTAAAGACAGTAGTTTATTTTCTATGAAAATATGAAATTTGTGTTTAAACCCTGTTTTCTCAAAAATTTTACGTGTTACAGAAATTCTTAGGTCAGATTGCAAATCAGAATATGAAAATCTATTGAATATAAATATTGGTCAAGATGGGCACATAAAAAAATAAAATTATAAATACAATAGTCTATTTTCTATGAAAATATGGAATTTGCCAATAAAACCTAATTTTTCTCAAAAAATTTACGTATTACTAAAATTATTAGGTCAGATTCAGACTCAGTGGATCAAAATCTATTGAATATGAATATTGGTTATAATGAGCAGATGAAAAGTTTAAAATTTTAAAGACAATACTAAATTTTCTTTGAAAATATGAAAATTTGTGAATAAAACCCTATTTTTCTAAAAAAAAACTGTACGTGTTACAGGAATTCTGAAGTCAGATTCGGATTCAGCGGGCCAAATTCCATTAGATATGGAACAAATGGTCAAAGTGCGTGAAAAAAGTTTCAATTTTGTCGACTATAATCACCTTATTTTTTTGGAAATTCCCAAACTAATTCCTTTGAGATTCTCTTCGGCCGTTCCGTTTTATTTTCTTGAATTTCATTATAAATTCGCAAGTGTGTATCTCATGGGTATTTTTTTTTATTACCGTACGGGTTTGAGCCGAAGGGTCTCAGAGTTTCATGAAACTTTTTCCACAGGCAGCTCATGGATATATGAACAAAAAAAAATTGAAAAAAAATCAGGGTCACCCATTTTCCCGGAAAACTCAGGTGGATTTTTATTCCCTGACACTACTGACTTTGACTCAAGAACGAATCATCGTAGAAACAAAGTTTTTTTTAGGAAACGCAAGCAAATTTTCTCAAAAATCCAAAGAAATAAGTTTGCCTCAAAATTTTCCATAGTTGTGAAAACTCGTAAAGAAAAGCCGGAAAAACTGTGCCCGAACTCGAGGAAAATTTTCAAAAAAGTATTTTTAGAAGATTATTTGATAAGCTTTAATCGCTGAGGTGTTTGGAATGCACTTTAATTTCGTTTTTGAGTTATGGCCAATTTCGGTGAAAAATGTCCAAATGTGCCATATAAGCCTTATTTGAAAAATCATAACTCAAGAACGAAGCCTCGTAGAAACAAAGTTTTTTAATCAAAATAAAAAAAAATTTCTCAGGAATCAAAAAAAAAAATATAAAGTGGAAACAGTTTTCTACAAAATTTTTCCACCGTTGAGAAAATTCTTAAAGAAAAGCCAGAAAAACTATGCCCGAACTAGCTAAAATTTTCAATTTTTCTCAATTATGTTTATTCATATATCCATGAGCACTGCCAATGGAAAAAGTTTTATGAAAATCTGAGACCCATCGGCCTAATCTGTACGATAATTACAAAATGCCTTCATAGAACAGCAAAAACCAGACGGAAACAGCATAACAGTCGATATTTCGTAAGGAATTATAAAAAAAAACCTGAGGAATTACCAAACGAATTTTTTGAGGAATTACCGGAGATGTTTTCAAAAAAATAATAAAGCATTTGCCCAAAGAATTTCGAAAAGTAATGATTTTCAAAAATTATAACCAAAATCCATTTCGAATATTACTGCCGAGAAACTTTCAAAAGCTACCAAAACAAATTTCGAAGGAATTGCTCAAAGAGTTTTCAAAAAAAAAGAAGTGCCAAAGTAAATGCCAAATGAATTAACAAATCAATTTCCATAGGAATTGGCAAAGAAGTTTCCAGAAGAGTGTTGAAGTTATTCCCAAAGTAACTACCAGATGATTTTTCAAACGAATTTTCAAAAAAAAAAAACAGCAAAAGGTTGCAGATGACATTTTTAAAGAAACTACCGTAAAAATAAAAATCTGAAGTTCGTAAAGTCATTGCTGAAGCGTTTTCGAGAATTCTTTAAAGAAATTTCCCAAGGAATTGCCTAAGAATTTCTCAAAAGATTTGCCGCAGAAATTTTCAATGATACTTCTAACAAAGATTCCAAAAAAAAACTAGAGAACTTCCACCAAGGGAAGAGCGAATTCAATTTTCGAAACAATAGCTGAGACAGTTTACAAAAGAATTGCCACAGAAATATTCTTAAAATAATGCAAAATGAAATCAGAAAAATTGGTTAGGGGAGAAAATTTTCAGAGTAATTGCTGAAGGGATTAAGATATTCCTTAACGAATTGCCGCACGGATTTCCAAAGTAACAATACTGAAAAAAATCCAGAAGAAATTTCCGAAGAAATACTTCAGAAATTTTGATAAAAAAATAAAAATTCCTTCAAGAATTCGCACAGAAATTCCTCAAGGAAATTCTACTGGGATTCTTTCAACGACTCCTCTAGGTATTTCTACAAGATTTCCATCAGGAATTTTTCTGTGATACCTTTAAATATTTCGCTAAGCGATAAAAGCAGTTTCGTCCTGATTTCCTTCCAAAAATTTCTAAAACTGGTTCTAACGATTTCAGCAAGAATTTATTCCAAGTGAGGAACTCCAAGAACTCTTTCTTGGATATCTTTTACAATTTATCTAGGAGTTACTTCAAGGACTTCTTAACAAATTCCTCGAAGATTTCCTTCGAAGGTTGCTACAACGACTGCTTCGGGAACTCCTTCATGCGTTTCTGAAGCAATTTCTTCAATAATATGTATTCCCAAGTAATCAATAAAAATATTCACAAAGATTTCCACAAATGATTCTTTTTTGGCTAACTCACATAATTACTTCAGAAATTTTCCAGAAGAATCTTTTGGGAATTTCCTCATGATTTTTTTTAAGAAATTTCTCCAAGAATTTCTTTTTGCAATGCCTCAAACGGTTTTTCTTGAAGTCCTTTCAAGGGTATCTGACAAATTTGATCAAGCATTTCTTTAGTAATACCTGCAGAGATTTCTTCAGAACTCCTGCGATAACTGCTGTAGGAAATCGACCAAAGATTCCTTGGGCGATTATTTCAAGTCCTCTTTCACAATTCGTTCAAGAATCCTTTGAAAAAGTCCAGTGAAGATTTAATCTTTTTCGTCAAGGACTTTTTCCAGGCTACATTACAAAGATTCGTTTCGGGGTTTTTTTTTTTTCAAAGTTTTCCTTCACGTATGAACACATTCATCTCCAAAGGATTCATGCAAAAATTGCCTTTGGGGGTCATACAGAGATTCTCCCAAGGCCTCCTGAAGACATTCCTCCAAAGAAATAAATTGTAAATTATTTAAAGATTATTTTTCGATTTGCTCCAAAGAATTTGAGATGAATTCTTTGAGGATTCCGCCATTGATTTCTTTGAGAAATAATTTGGGCATGTCTTCATTGGTTCTTCTAAAAATCTCTTTGATTTCAAAACTTCTTCATGAATTCTTTACCTAAATCCTCAATGTCCTCCTTGTACTTCTAGTACTACTTCATAGTACTGCAGTAATCCTTAAACAATATCATCAAAGATACCTCCAGCATCAACCCAATGATGCTTTCTGAATTCATCTTGGAATTCATCAAGACGATTCTACAAAGATTCCTGAGGAAATTTCTCCACAAATTCTTGAAAAACATTTCTTCAGAAATTCTTTTGGGAATTCCTCCGCATATCTCCGAAATTCATGAAACATATTTTCCATGACGAACTCCTGCATGATTATTTCTTGGATAAATCTCTAAAGGAATCCTATTAGAAATGCCTTAAAGTTCGTCTGGGGATTCCTTGAAGGACTTCATGACATAACCCTTGTAGGATTTTATGAAGGAATCCGAAGAGGTATTCCTGAACGAATGTTTAAAGAAATTCCTGGAAAAATCCTTCTAGAAATTCCTGAAGGATTTCTTGATAAGTTCCTGCAGAAGCACTTGGAGGAGTTTCTGAAGGAATGAATCATTGTAAGCATTCCCAAATCAATAATGCTTGGAAGAATTTCTGAAGCAATCCCTGAAAAAAGTTCTGAAGTTAATCTTAGAGGAACTTTTGTAGAAGTCTTTGAAGTAACTCCTGAATAAGCATGAAAGATATCCCCGAAGGCAAGGGAAGTATTTACTTTTACTGAAGGAATTCCAGCAGAAACCCTTCAAGGAATACTTGGAAAGAAATACTTGATTTTGGTGTGTTTTACCGTCAATGTAGAGTGTACCAAGCGAATATGACCTCACGCAATCCATTGTCGCTATTGAAATCGTGACATCATGCTCGTTTGGCTACACGAACTGACAGTTAGTTTGGCTACAGTGTTGTCTTCGTCTCCGTGAGTCAATGAATCCTATAGTGTCTATAAGGTTGATAGGTTTGTTCCTGTCAGAACGTATGCCAAGAAAAAAGACCATGAACCTGTTGTCTCACAGACCAATGCACGTGTTCACCCGTTCACTTGTGAGCGGTGTCGTGTTATCTAGGTGCCCATGGAAACGAGTTCATTTTCTATAAACACGACACTATTCAAACGTCAAATTTGTGCACTAGAGGTCCATGCAACATATATAGCCCATATAGCCGAGGCGGTAAACGCACGGGTATTCAGCATGACCATGCTGAGGGTGACGGGTTCGATTCCCGGTCGGTCCAGGATCTTTTCGTAAAGGAAATTTCCTTGACTTCCTTGGGCATAGAGTATCTTCGTGCCTGCCACACGATATACACATGTAAAATGGTCATTGGCAGAGGAAGCTCTCAGTTAAAAACTGTGGAAGTGCTCATAGAACACTAAGCTGAGAAGCAGGCTTTGTCCCAGTGAGGACGTTACGCCAAGAAGAGGAGAGAGAGAGAGAGGAGGTCCATGCAAGAATTCGCTGCTTTGATGCACGGATTTATGCATGGTCTTCTTTTTTCTCTAGATCGCTTCTTCTTTTCTTCTCTAACTGCTGGCACTGTTAAAAAAACTGAAAATTAAACGAACAAGCGAAATGGTCCACAGCCTTATAGTGTTTGTAAGGTTACAGATTGTGTGGCGATTACTATGAAGGTCGAGCGGCACTGTTCGCTTTTGATTGCATAACTTGTAGGCGTTATATACACTGTGCTGTGGAAGTTGGAAGGAAGGGAAACGACTTTTCGTTTCTGGTTCTAGCGATGGATATGAACATATGAATATACATGTGTAGTATTTGTGGAGAAGAGACAGCGAGAGTAGATAGAAAGATACGAAGTAGGATGAAAGGCATTGGCGTAACTAGAGGGGGGGCCAGGGGGGCCAGGCCCCCCCCCCCCAGAATCCGCCAGGCCCCCCCCAGAAATTTTTCATGACTTTATATATGGAAATTAAAAAAAAAATCTGAAAACCACCGTCGCGGTGACAAACATAGATCTATATTCTCAATTTAGTTGAAAATCGGAGTTTTCGACTAGCGAAGTTGGATTTTTCTCCAAATCCGTGCGTCGGACCTATCTTTGGTCGTCAAAAATTCCGGGTTTCAACTGCACGTACAGTAATAGAAATTTATTTGGCATAATATGTGTTTAAATTTACAGTTATTGGAGACAATTCTCAACTTGTCACTCTTTACAAGATCATTGTCCAAAATGGTCTATGTAATTAGTTAGTTTTGTTTGGAAATATTATATAATCAGAATTATATAAAAAGCAATACTTTGTACATCTTCTTCTTTAAATCGCTGAGAAACAAAATCTAAATGATAATTTCCAGGAATTCCTGGATGGGTATCTTTAAGAATCTTTGAATTTTCTAGCAACATTACTGCAAAATATGGTTAAGTGATTCTTTATGGAAATCAAGTATCATGTGGGAAAAAACTCTGGTTGAATTTGCAATGGAATTCCAGCAAAAAGTTTGTGAATTCCTAGTGAGAATAGATGTACGTAGCTGAAGTGTAAACGCGAGTGTATTCATTAAAACCATGCTGGAGGTGATTTCTAGTCGGTCACTATTAATTTCTTTAATTTCGTGGGCCAGGGGTATTTTTGCGTCTATAAAACAACGCACAAATTCAAATGGTCATTGAGGAAGTTTTAATATATTACAAAGCTGGTGCTGCAAGATGTAATCGTAAGTTTGAAGGTATTCATGATTGGACTTGTAAAAGACTTGGTATTCATGAGATAATCGAGAAAGAATTCCTGGATGACTTCTTGGAGAATTTCTTGGTTTCCATGTCCCTCTAAAATTATCCTCTAGAAATCTTTCAAATTATTCAAAAAATCTACAAGTAATCCTAAAAAAACCCTGGGGTTAATCCCTGAAAAACATTATGAACGGAATACTGTAATTTTTTAACTAACCACTGAAGAAATTTAAAAAAAAAATGCCCAGAGAAATTCCGGAAGATATTATTACAAGAATTCTCGGAGCAATACCTGCAGGAATCCCTTGAGTAATTTGTGAAAGTATACCTGGAGGAATCCCTAGATGAATTCCTTAAGGAATCCGAAAAGCAATTATGCTAGGAATTTCAGGAAAAAAAAATCTGAAGAATCCGCATCAGAAATCCCTGTAGAAATTACTAGAAAATTTTTTAGATGAATCCTTGGAGGAATTTCTGGATGCATTCCTGGAGGAATCCTTAGAGGAATTCTTCAAGAAATCACAGGAGGAGTTCCTAGATGTATTTCTGGAGGATATCCGGGAGAACCTTCTGGAAAAATTCTATGCGGAATCTCTGGAAAAGTTCCTGGACTAATGCCTGGAGCATTAGGGGATTTTTTATTATCGTACAAATTGGTATGAAGTTTCTGAAGGTTAATGAAATTAGGTAGGGATCATATATATTTGAAAAACTAAATTGAAAAAAATCAGGGTCGTCTAATTTTCCGGAAAACTCCAGTGAAAATCAAACATTTTCTATAGACACCACCTACTTTGAAAAATCATAGAACGAAGCATCATAGGCACATTTTTTTTTGTGAAAACATAAGCAAATTTTCTCAGCAATTCCAAGATGGATTTCTGGAGGAAATCCTAGACAATTTTTTGGACAAATTCCTGGCGGATTCCCTGGAAAAGTTAATGGATTGATTGATTGATTTGTCTTTTTTAAAGAGACTTTCAGCCCTTGGCTCCAAAGTTAATGGATGAATTTCTGAAGGAGGCATCCCTGGAGAAGTTCCTGGAGTAATGCCTGGAGCATTAGAGAAATTTCTGATGAAATTCCAAGATAAATTTCTAGAAGAATTCCCAGTGGAATTTCTGGAGGAATTCCAGGAGGAATTCTTGGAGGAATCTCACGGAAGAATCCTTAGAGGATTCCATGCAGGAATTTCTGGTATATTCTTGGAAGAATTCCTGGTGGAATTTCTAGAAGAACCCGTGAAATAACTCCTGGACGGATTTCTAGAGGAATCCGTGGAGTTGAAATTCATGGATTTATTCCTAGAGGAAACCTAAAAGAATTTCCGGAGGAATCCCTTGGAAAAATTCCTATAGAATTTCCTGAAGAATCTCCTAAAAGAATATCGGAAGCAATCTCTAAAGGATTTCCTGCAGAAATTCCTGGAGGAATGCTGCAGGAATTTCCAAAGAAATTCCTGGAGGGATTCCTGGATCAATTTCTGAAGAAATTCCTGTAGGAATTTCTGAAGAAATACCTACGGTAAATCTTGGTGGAATTTCTTGAGGAGCCCCTGGAGACACTGCGGTAGTAATTTCTGAGGAATTCCCAGAGGAATTCCTGAAGGAATTCCTATATGAATTCCTGAAGGACTTTCTGAAAGAATTCCTGGAGTATTTCTGAAGAAACCTCATAAAGAATTCCCGCAAAATTTCTTAGAGAAAATTCTACAAAAATTCTTGGAGGAATTTCTGGACAAATCTTTATATGAAATCTTGGGGCAATACCATGGAACTATTCATGGATGAATTCCAGGAGGAATCCCTTAATCAATTCTTTGAGGAATCCTTCAATGAATTCCTGGTAGAATCTCTAGAGGAATTCTGGAAGGAATCCATGGAGAAATTTCTGAATATATTCATAGAGAAATTCCTAAAGAAATTCCTAGAGGAATTCTGAGAGGAATTTCTAATGGAGTTCCAGGAGAAATTTCCAGAGGAATTTCTGGAGGACTTACAGGAGCAATTTCAGAAGGAATTTCTGGAAGAATTACTGGAGAAATCGTCGGAGAAATTTCTGGAGGAATCCATGAAATAATTCCTGGAGGAATGTGTAGAGGAAACTTCGGAGAAGAAATTCCTGGATTAATTCTTGGGGGAAACCCTGGAAGAGTTTCTGGAGGAATTCCAGGAACAATTCCTGAAGGAATTGCTGTACGAATTTCCGAAGAAATTCCTGGAGGAATTCCTGGATCCATTCCTGAATAAATTACCGAAAGTATTCCTGACGAAATACCTGGAGTAATTTTAGGTGGAGTCCCTGGAGAAATGCCTGGATGAAATCTTGGAAGAATGCCAGGAGAAATACCTGGAATAATTCTTGAATAAATTCCAGAAAGAATTTGTGGGGAAATTTTTTAAAAGGATCCCTATAGGATTTCCTGGAGGATTCCTGAAAAAATATTTGAAGGAATTCCTAGAGATATCTCAGGAGGAAATCATTCAGCAATCCCAGGAAGAATTATTGGAATTTTTCTTGGATAAACTCCGGGAGGAATTCTTGGGGTAATTTCTAAATGAATCCCTGGAGGATTTTCTAGATAAATTCTTGGAGAAATTGCGGTAGTAATTTCTGAAGGAATCCTGAATTAATTCCTGGAGGAATCCCTATAGAATTCTCTGGAAGAACTTCTGGAGTAATGCCTGGAGTAACCCCTGGATAAATTCCTGGAGACATGCCTGTATCAATTCCTGGAGGAGTCTCTCGAGAAATTCCTTAAGAAATCCCTGGAGAATACCCTGGGGAATTTCCTTAAAAAATCCCTGGAGAAATTCCTGGACTAATGCCTGGAGTAATCTCTGGATACATTTCTAGATGAGTTACTGGTGGAGTTTTCAGAAGAATTCTGGGTGCAATCTTGTGGAGTTTGGATTTTTTAGAAGAACTCCCGAAGCAATCTCCAGATGAATTGCTGGAGAAATCCCGGGATGAGTCCTTGGAGAAACTCCCAGGAGACATTTCCAAAGAAACCTCTTGAAAAATTCCTAGAGGAATCCTTAGAGAAATTTCTAGAGAAATTCTTGGAAGAATCCCTGGGGAAATTCTTTGAAAAATCCCTGGAGGAATCCCTGAAGCAATTTCTGGAGAAACCTCAGGAGGAATGCTTGGAAAGTTCTGGACAAATTCCTGCAGGAAGTTCTGGATAAATTCCTTGCGGAATCCCAGGAAGAATTCTTGGATTAATCTGTAAAGGAATTTTTGTGGAAATTCCTTGGAACTATCCCTGGAAGAATTCTTGAATAAATTCCTGGAGGAATCTCGAGAGAAATTCTGGAAGCAGTTATTGGAGGAATTTCTGAAGAAATTCTAATAGAAATTTCTGAAGAAATTCCAAGAGAAACTTCTGAAGAAACTCCAAGAGAAATTTCTGAAGAAAATCCAAGAAAAATTTCTAGAGGAATTCCCAGAGGAATTTTTGGAGGAATTCCAGGAGAAATTCCTGAAGGAATTGCGGTAGTAATTTCTGAAGGAATTCCTATGGGAGTTCCTGGATCAATTCCTGGAGGACTTTCTGAAGGGATTCTTGGGGTAATACTTAAGTAACCTCTTGAGGAATTCCTGGAGGCATCCTTAGAGGAATTTCTAGAGAATTACTTGGAAGAATCCCTGGGGGAATTCTTGCAAAAAAAAAACCTGGAGGAATCCCTGAAACAATTTCTGGGAGAACCTCAGGAGCAATTCCTGGACAAATCTCTATAGGAAATCTTGGGGAAAATCCGTGGAACTATTCATGGAAGAACTGCAGGAGGAATCCCTAAATGAATATCTTGAGAATCCCTGAATGAATTCCTGGAAGAATCTCTAGAGGAATTCTGGAAGGAATCCATGGAGAAATTTCTGAAGGAAATCCTGGAGAAATTTTTAGAGGAATTCAGAAAGGAATTTCTGGTGGAGTTTCAGGAGGATTTTCTGGAGGAATTACTGCAGGAATCATCGGTGGAATTCCTGGAGGAATCCATGAAATAAATCCTGAAGGAATGTGCAGAGGAAACCCTAGAAAAGAAATTCCTGGAAGAATTATTGGAGGAATTCATGGAAGAATTCCTGAATCCAAACTTGAATAAATTCCTGGAGTAATTCCTGAGGAAATACCTGGGGTAATACCTGGAGAAATTCTTGGTAGAACTCTTGCAGAAGTCTCTGGAGAAATGCCTGAATGAAATCCTAGAGGCATGCCAGGAGGAATGCGGAAGGAATTTCCGAAGGAGTTCCTGGAGGAATCTCAAGATTCCTGATGAAATACAAAATTCGATTTCTGAGGGAATTCCAAGAGGATTTTCTGAAGAATTCTCAGGGGAAATACTGAAGAAACCGCAGAAATTCTTGAGGAAATCTTGAAATCCTGGATTAATTCCTGCGGGAGTTTCTGAAGGAATCCCAATAAGAGTTCTTCTAGAAATGTTTAAAATAATCACGGAATTCGTTTTTGTAAGAATAACAGAAGAAATTTCCGGTGAATCCCTGGAGGAACTCTTGAAGTAATTTCTGAAGAAACCCGATGAGGTATCCCGGAAGCAAGCCCCATTGGGGACTCTTTATGGAATCTCAGAAGAGCTTTCTTAGCGATACCTGGAAGAATTTTTGTAGGAATATTCCTGGATAAAAAAATGAAGAAATCAATGTCTGCAGTAATTGTTGAAGGAATACTAGGATCCCAAGTGGAGCGGACCTGGTGGGATGGTTAGAACACTTGACTATCACGCCGAGGACCTGGGATCGAATCACACTCCCGACAAACTCGCAAAATGTGAGTTCTTCCTTCGGAAGGGAAGTAAAGCGTGGGTCCCGAGATGAACTAGCCTAGGGCTAAAAGTCTCGTTAATACACATAAAAAAACTAGGATCCTTAAAGGTTTTTGTATAAATTTTTCAAGCAATTCTTGGAGTGTTTTTTAAGAATCTCTAAGTAAAATTTTCTAAAAGCATTTCTGGAATACATTCCTGCAGAAATACTTCGAATCATTCCGGATGTAATTATTGGAGCAATCTCTAGTGGAATTTTGGAAGGAATATATATAGATATCCCTGTAGAAATATCTGAATACCTGCAGAAATACTTTAAAGGATCTCTGGAGAAATTCCTGAAGGAAACTTCGAAAAAAGCACTGGAACAATTACTGGAGGAACCTCTAAAGATATCCCAGGACAAATCCCCGAAAAAATGTCTAGTGGAATCCCTAGATGAATTCTTGATTGAATTTCTGGAAGAAGCCATGATGGAATCACTGAATTAAGCTATGGAAAAAATCTTGGAGGAATTGTTCGTACTCACATAGTTTACAAAACTATGAACAAATCTGAAACAGTCATTTTGATTACTCAAAACTACAATACTGATTTGCATATTCACATATCGGGTGCCCATCCCGCTTAAAATTCATCTCAAGTCAGGCCCCCCCTGGGCCCCCTCCAGGAAAAAATCCTAGTTACGCCAATGATGAAAGGAACGGGCCAGGGATTGGTCCCAGGATCTTGTGCATACGAATCAGAAGCGGTAGCCACTAGACCACCAATCCCGTCACAACTTTGAAACTTCGCAATTTTATCGAGAAAACAAGGTAATGCACCGGGGTTCAATGGGGTAGCCTTTGATGAACAGTGTAAAAATTCGCCGACCGAGTGAACTCGCAGCTGGTTCATCTATCCAAATAGAATCCAAATATCTAATCGATACTCTGTGTAGCTTTATTGAAACTCTGATGCAAAGCCTAATCCAATCCAAACAATGTTATCAATCCAGTTGAAACCAGGAATTTGTTGCGAGCGAAAATCGGAAACTTCGGAAGTGATGTGCTGTTGAGCGGACCCGATGATCTATACTATACAGTATTCAACACTTAATTCAGTTCCTCTATGCAAGGCAGAATCTGGAAAGTACTTTTATTATATTTCTTACCGCAACAACAAAAATCAAATTGATTAAATTTTAATGAACATTAGTTTTTGCGCTTCTGTTGAATATGTCCTTTTGATACGAAACGCTAACCTCTTGTTGGCTTCCACTTACCGCGAAACAAAAAGGTGTTTTCGCATGGACAAAAGTCGTTGCGTCAGTGAAGGATAGACCCGTTGTTTACGTACAGTAGCGACATCTACGATTTGCAAGTAGATACGCGATACTAACTCATCAGTCAGTCAAGTTGTGGAGGGGGGGTTGGTGGTGGCATAATCTGTATCGCACACTCGTGCGGATTCCACAATGACGAGTGGACGCAGAGCTGCTGGCTTCGACTGAACAAGGTATCCGGGTACGGGCAAGCTATAACCTTGAGGAACCAATCACCGTTTTCGTCTAAACCACACTGGCAAAAGCGAGCCGAGTTGACGTGGCAGAACCGTTCATTGAGATCCTGGTAATTGCAGCCGACGCCGAGGCACTGCAACGGAGAATCCTGAGACCAAGCGCCCTGGGCGAGGAGGAGTCCGCCGAAAACTATAGGGTTTTGAGGGAGTGTATCAGCGTTGATAAAATACGAAGAAAGTTACGTGAAAAACTCACCTACGAGGAACAACATGCTGACGGTAGAGCAGACGCACAGTGGAGCACCTAGTACATCAAAACTGATCAAAATTATTTTGATGCATTTTCGCAACCCAAATGCAACCCAAATTAGTAATGAAACGTGTTTCATAGTTTTCGTATTTTTACCCTTCTTACACCCATAAGAAGGGTATAAATATCGCTCGAAAAACCGACTTTCGATCCGAGGCCCGGAGGGCCGAGTCTCATATACCAATGAACTCAGCTCGACGAACTGAGCAAATGTCTGTATGTATGTGTGTGTGTATGTGTGTATGTGTGTATGTGTGTGTGTGTGTATGTGCGTTACAAAAAAAAGTCACGCACGTTTCTCAGCCGTCTGTCAACCGATTTGAGTTCTCTTGGAAGTAAATGAAAGCTACTACATCCTAGTAGAACGCTATTGATTTTTTTTTTCGATTGGACGTTTGGTTACCGAGATATCTCTCGAAGAGTACTTATGAGTCATACTTCTAAACTTTTTAAGATTTTTCACCAAGTGTATCATAATAAATATTTTGGCCGTTTGTCAATCGATTTAAGTTCTCTTGGCACCAAATGAAAGCTACAGCATCCTAGTAGATCACCCAAAAATTTTATTTCGATTGGACATTTGGTTACAGAGATATCTTTCGAAGGGTACTTAGGATTTATACAACTAAACTTTTTGAGATTTTTGACCAATTGTATGATAATAAATATCTTAGCCGTCTGTCAACCGATTTCGGTTACCCTGGCACCAAATGAAAGCTACAACATTCTAGTAGAACCCTATACAATTTCATTAGGATTGGACATTTGATTACCGAGATATCTTTCAAAGAGTACTTGGGAGTAGTACAGGTTAACTTTTTGAAAGATTTTGAACCAAGGGTACCATAATAAATATCTCAGGCATCTGTCAACCGATTTTGGTTCTCTAAGCACCAAATGAAAGCTACAACATCCTTGTATAAGGCCCTGAAATTTTATTTCGATTCGACATTTGATTAGTGAGATATCTTACGAAGAGTATTTCAATAAATTCTTTTTTTTATTTTTATTATTATATTCACTTGTTATCTTGCATTAGTTTTTCACCAGTCTATGGGAAGTTATTTTTCAATAAATAATGCTGATCTCATACAAAGTGTATTCTAGCAGGTTATTGTTTTCAACAAAATTATAATTAACAAATTACAAATACACAGGAATTTTATGAAAACTAACAATATGTTAAATGAAAGCTTTGAATTTATATATTGTGGGAAAAATGCAAGAACCGGACCGCCAAAATAACTAGTTAATGCCAAAACTGATTAACTTAGTAGATATGTCATTTTTGTCATTTTTACACCATAACCATGAATACCAAGTACTTCGGAGCTAATTTATTCGACTGATTAAGAGATATTAGACAAAGTGCATCTCGCTGATTTTCTTATCCATTTGTTAATCGATTCAAGATTATTTGGCAGTTAACAAAAGATACAATATTCCAGAATATGAAAGCTATTTTTTAACATTCCATATAAGATTCTAGGAGGTGTCTGGCATTTCTGGTAAGTCCATGGTCTGATGCTATTTTGGGAACCAATTCACTAGATGTCAAATCCACAATATTTTCTAGAACTTTTGGTCAATCACGCAAAATAAATTTGCTCAATACGCATAATACAACAATATTTTTAATAAGTGTAAGAAGGGTTCTGTTCACCATAGGTGGATTAAATCGGGTTTTTTTATTTCGTCTTAGGGTGACCAATTTTATGATTGTAAAAGTCAAGATTTTTCAAAACTAAATTTTTTCAAAAAATCACAACTTTTGAACCAGTTGACCGATTTTAAACTTCTTTTTTTGCTTGAAAGCTGTTGAATTCTAGTTTTCAGCAAAAATACGTTCAGAGGGCCAAATAGTGTTTTAAGGCAAATAATATCATATAATAATATAATTATCAAGATTTTTTCAAAGTGTTGCAACTTTTGAAATCGGAAACATCCGGGAGGTTTTCTTTTTGCATTTGAAAGAGGAACAATAGTTTTATCATACACTAAAAGCAGATTTTCCGGAAACAG
The DNA here is from genome assembly GCF_035046485.1 of Aedes albopictus. Classification (NCBI taxonomy): domain Eukaryota; kingdom Metazoa; phylum Arthropoda; class Insecta; order Diptera; family Culicidae; genus Aedes; species Aedes albopictus. The sequence continues at coordinate 109,057,444 of NC_085136.1, forward strand.
CCGGAAAATCAACTTATTTCATTTTGAATTTACGTAAAGGATTCCATCAAATATTTTTTTCAATATTTTCATCTATTATATGTAAATTCAACGCCAATTTGTTCGGGTTTCAAATTAACAGAATAACAACATTAACCTTCTTTAACAAACTGCATCATTGAATTGATTGACTATCAATTTCATTCACTTTGTACGGTCAAAACTAGCACGCGCTGTGAGTCATATCAAAGAAAACGGCAAAACTTCAGCTTCACTTAACCTCTTCTGATAAGCGTAAACAAAACATTTGAACACTGCTTAGCTGTCAAACGATTACACGATAACTACACTTAGCAAAAACACAACGGAAAACCCAATTACTTCATTTTGAGTTTTTCCACTTATGATCAGATTTTGATGTGATTTACTCCAATGTGAGACGGTCAATTTATGGTGACACCTTGAGTAAGCCTCAGCTATTTTATAGGGAATGTCTCCGACCGTTATCGGCATTGCACCGAAGACGGATGTTGCTACACTGTTATCGACAATGAACCCCAAAGCTCTACTGTGCAAGTTGATTGCACAATCTGTTGAATCCTGGTTACCACTTCGTGAATACGGCGCACAAGAATATGATAAACAATGATTAAGTAAAGAACTATTACTAATAATTACGGCACAGACAAACGGACGTAACTCTAGAAATTTCTATCATTCACCGATTTAATGGTCAATTTGAAAATTTGATAGTTGGTCAACTACACATCTGTGGCGCTGGCATCATTTTTGTTCGAGTTTGACGTTTGCCCACTACCGCCAGCTAGTTTATGGTTGGCCAAACTCAGTCCCTTAAGCTCTGTCTTGTCTGTCTTGTCTGTCTTGTCTGTCTTGTCTGTCTTGTCTGTCTTGTCTGTCTTGTCTGTCTTGTCTGTCTTGTCTGTCTTGTCTGTCTTGTCTGTCTTGTCTGTCTTGTCTGTCTTGTCTGTCTTGTCTGTCTTGTCTGTCTTGTCTGTCTTGTCTGTCTTGTCTGTCTTGTCTGTCTTGTCTGTCTTGTCTGTCTTGTCTGTCTTGTCTGTCTTGTCTGTCTTGTCTGTCTTGTCTGTCTTGTCTGTCTTGTCTGTCTTGTCTGTCTTGTCTGTCTTGTCTGTCTTGTCTGTCTTGTCTGTCTTGTCTGTCTTGTCTGTCTTGTCTGTCTTGTCTGTCTTGTCTGTCTTGTCTGTCTTGTCTGTCTTGTCTGTCTTGTCTGTCTTGTCTGTCTTGTCTGTCTTGTCTGTCTTGTCTGTCTTGTCTGTCTTGTCTGTCTTGTCTGTCTTGTCTGTCTTGTCTGTCTTGTCTGTATTGTCTGTCTTGTCTGTCTTGTCTGTCTTGTCTGTCTTGTCTGTCTTGTCTGTCTTGTCTGTCTTGTCTGTCTTGTCTGTCTTGTCTGTCTTGTCTGTCTTGTCTGTCTTGTCTGTCTTGTCTGTCTTGTCTGTCTTGTCTGTCTTGTCTGTCTTGTCTGTCTTGTCTGTCTTGTCTGTCTTGTCTGTCTTGTCTGTCTTGTCTGTCTTGTCTGTCTTGTCTGTCTTGTCTGTCTTGTCTGTCTTGTCTGTCTTGTCTGTCTTGTCTGTCTTGTCTGTCTTGTCTGTCTTGTCTGTCTTGTCTGTCTTGTCTGTCTTGTCTGTCTTGTCTGTCTTGTCTGTCTTGTCTGTCTTGTCTGTCTTGTCTGTCTTGTCTGTCTTGTCTGTCTTGTCTGTCTTGTCTGTCTTGTCTGTCTTGTCTGTCTTGTCTGTCTTGTCTGTCTTGTCTGTCTTGTCTGTCTTGTCTGTCTTGTCTGTCTTGTCTGTCTTGTCTGTCTTGTCTGTCTTGTCTGTCTTGTCTGTCTTGTCTGTCTTGTCTGTCTTGTCTGTCTTGTCTGTCTTGTCTGTCTTGTCTGTCTTGTCTGTCTTGTCTGTCTTGTCTGTCTTGTCTGTCTTGTCTGTCTTGTCTGTCTTGTCTGTCTTGTCTGTCTTGTCTGTCTTGTCTGTCTTGTCTGTCTTGTCTGTCTTGTCTGTCTTGTCTGTCTTGTCTGTCTTGTCTGTCTTGTCTGTCTTGTCTGTCTTGTCTGTCTTGTCTGTCTTGTCTGTCTTGTCTGTCTTGTCTGTCTTGTCTGTCTTGTCTGTCTTGTCTGTCTTGTCTGTCTTGTCTGTCTTGTCTGTCTTGTCTGTCTTGTCTGTCTTGTCTGTCTTGTCTGTCTTGTCTGTCTTGTCTGTCTTGTCTGTCTTGTCTGTCTTGTCTGTCTTGTCTGTCTTGTCTGTCTTGTCTGTCTTGTCTGTCTTGTCTGTCTTGTCTGTCTTGTCTGTCTTGTCTGTCTTGTCTGTCTTGTCTGTCTTGTCTGTCTTGTCTGTCTTGTCTGTCTTGTCTGTCTTGTCTGTCTTGTCTGTCTTGTCTGTCTTGTCTGTCTTGTCTGTCTTGTCTGTCTTGTCTGTCTTGTCTGTCTTGTCTGTCTTGTCTGTCTTGTCTGTCTTGTCTGTCTTGTCTGTCTTGTCTGTCTTGTCTGTCTTGTCTGTCTTGTCTGTCTTGTCTGTCTTGTCTGTCTTGTCTGTCTTGTCTGTCTTGTCTGTCTTGTCTGTCTTGTCTGTCTTGTCTGTCTTGTCTGTCTTGTCTGTCTTGTCTGTCTTGTCTGTCTTGTCTGTCTTGTCTGTCTTGTCTGTCTTGTCTGTCTTGTCTGTCTTGTCTGTCTTGTCTGTCTTGTCTGTCTTGTCTGTCTTGTCTGTCTTGTCTGTCTTGTCTGTCTTGTCTGTCTTGTCTGTCTTGTCTGTCTTGTCTGTCTTGTCTGTCTTGTCTGTCTTGTCTGTCTTGTCTGTCTTGTCTGTCTTGTCTGTCTTGTCTGTCTTGTCTGTCTTGTCTGTCTTGTCTGTCTTGTCTGTCTTGTCTGTCTTGTCTGTCTTGTCTGTCTTGTCTGTCTTGTCTGTCTTGTCTGTCTTGTCTGTCTTGTCTGTCTTGTCTGTCTTGTCTGTCTTGTCTGTCTTGTCTGTCTTGTCTGTCTTGTCTGTCTTGTCTGTCTTGTCTGTCTTGTCTGTCTTGTCTGTCTTGACTGTCTTGTCTGTCTTGTCTGTCTTGTCTGTCTTGTCTGTCTTGTCTGTCTGTCTGACAGAGAAGACAGAGAAGATACAGAAGACAGAGAAAACTGAAAAGACAGAGAAGACCGAGAAGACAGAGAAGACAGAGAAGACAGAGAAGACAGAGAAGACAGAGAAGACAGAGAAGACAGAGAAGACAGAGAAGACAGAGAAGACAGAGAAGACAGAGAAGACAGAGAAGACAGAGAAGACAGAGAAGACAGAGAAGACAGAGAAGACAGAGAAGACAGAGAAGACAGAGAAGACAGAGAAGACAGAGAAGACAGAGAAGACAGAGAAGACAGAGAAGACAGAGAAGACAGAGAAGACAGAGAAGACAGAGAAGACAGAGAAGACAGAGAAGACAGAGAAGACAGAGAAGACAGAGAAGACAGAGAAGACAGAGAAGACAGAGAAGACAGAGAAGACAGAGAAGACAGAGAAGACAGAGAAGACAGAGAAGACAGAGAAGACAGAGAAGACAGAGAAGACAGAGAAGACAGAGAAGACAGAGAAGACAGAGAAGACAGAGAAGACAGAGAAGACAGAGAAGACAGAGAAGACAGAGAAGACAGAGAAGACAGAGAAGACAGAGAAGACAGAGAAGACAGAGAAGACAGAGAAGACAGAGAAGACAGAGAAGACAGAGAAGACAGAGAAGACAGAGAAGACAGAGAAGACAGAGAAGACAGAGAAGACAGAGAAGACAGAGAAGACAGAGAAGACAGAGAAGACAGAGAAGACAGATAAGACAGAGAAGACAGCGAAGACAGAGAAGACAGCGAAGACAGAGAAGACGGAGAAGACAAGGAAGACAGGAAAGACAGAGAGGACAGAGAAAACAGAGAAGACAGACAAGACAGAGAAAATAGAGAGGACAGAGAAAGCAACACCCTTAAACCAAAGTACACAGCGAATGAGTAACTTGAGAAAAGACAAAGGATTTTTCACTTATAATTGCGTACGGCTGGATCAGCACAAAAAATGTGCTGATCCGGTGTTACACAGATTAGCGTGAAATTTCACACAAGTTTGCATGAAATCTTTTGTCTTTTAGATCGCTGCGTGAAAGTTACTCCTTGCTCTGTGTACATCGATCTATCCGTGCAGAGAAGACAGAGAAAACAGAGAAGACAGAGAAGACAGGGAAGACAGAGAAGACAGAGAAGACAGAGAAGACAGACAAGACAGAGAAGACAGAGAAGACTGAGTGGATAAAGAAGACAGAGAAGACAAAGAAGACAGAGAAGACAGAGGAGATTTTTTTCTGACGGCATTTTCTGATGGAGTTCTTGAATCAAAACCTACTATATTTTGAGAATTTCCTGGAGCAATTTTTGCTACAACTTGGCGAGGAATTCAGAAACAAACCTGATTGCTAGATATGTTTAGCCAAACATATGAAAAAAAAAACCTTCAATGACAATGACGCAAAACATTCTTTGTTCGTGTATGCTATGGAAAAAGATATGCAGTGGCGAGGTACTCAAACTGTATTATTTGATTTTTTAGAACGTTTCAACCACTTTTGTGGACTTTTTCAGGGGACTGTTTGATATTCTCGATAAATTCTTAAATTGAATAACCAAAAACAATGCATTGGCATCAATTACGAGAACTCTCAAGCTTTTTAGCAGAATTAATCAGTCTACTTTTCGTCCATTTGCCAAATTTCAAACAAAAAGTCGCGAATACCTCTGATTTCAAGAATTTATGATTGAGTTTCCAGCTTCTGGCCGGGGTAAGGCCGATGGGCCACTGCTTCAGGTCAAGGAACTACTTCTGCAGTGGAAAAATATACTAGCTTGTCTAGTATAATTCATTAGACAAGGCTGCAGACATGGCTGCAGCTCAAAAGTCTTGAGGAACTTCGGGTCGAACAACCGATTAACTCTTCGATGAAATCTTTTCTGAATCTCTAAGTAGACTCCCGAAGAAAAAAACATGTAGCGCGTTGCTGGAAAAACTAATGAAGAATCTTGGAGATACTTTTTAACTGAACTCTATGACGTATCACGGAGCACCATGGAATACCATTGAATACCGGGAAGTACCACATGATCCATTGAGTACCAGGCATCACCAAGGAATAACATAAGGAACCCACAAAGTAACACTTATCACGCAGGAGCACCATGATGAAAACCTAGGAGTACCATGCAATACCATTGAGAACTACGGTGTTCCGTTGAGTACCATGACGAACCACGGAATGCAACAGAGTTCCATGGAATACCACGCATTACCAATGATCACTACGAAGTACCAGGAAGGGCCACGGAGTGCCACTCAGTTGAATGCCACGAAGAGCCACGGTGAACCACGCAGAATTATTTGGAGTACCATGAATAACCGCAGAGTAGCTTGGAGTACTACGCAGTACCGTAGAATACCAACAAGTACCACGGTGTACTTACGGAGCACCACAAAGTACCATGGAGTACCATGAACAACCAAGGAGTGCCATGCAATACCCAAAAGTTCCGCGATGTACCGTAGAGTACCAAGATGAACCTTGTAAAACAGTTAATAAACTCGGTATGCTACAGAGTACCACGAAGAGCCACAGAGTGCCATGTAAAACCACGTTGAACCACGCGACGTTGCGCTATAGAGTACCACGTATAAAAGGAGTACCTTGGAGTGCCATGAAATACGATAAAGTATCACGGAGAACCACAGAGTACCCTAGAATACCATTGAGTACCCTGGAGATCCTTGAATATTTACGGTGTGCTACACATAACCATAGAAGTACTACTACATAGTGCCGTGAAGAACCCCGTAACTCCAGACTACTTTTGAATGAGTACCACGAAGTTCCTTGGAGTATCATAAATAGTACAGAGCATAATGAAATATCACGAATTACCATTGAGAAGCATGGAGTTCTACGAAGAGCCACGGAGTACCACATAGTGCCATGAGCCAAGGTGATCCACGTTGAAGTATTAGGAGAACCATGAAGAACCACGGAGCAGCATGGAGTAACTTGCGGTACCTTGAATTGCCATGGATTACCACAGAGTACCATTGATTACAACCGAGTAGTACCATGCGTGCAATACCATAAATTACCACAGAGTATGACAAAGTATTTTAGAATACCAATAAGTTCCTCGGAATTACTAGAACAGTTCCAGTGTGATAGAGAGTTCCGTGCAGTAGCATGAATATCGACGAGGTATTACAGAGTGACGTGAAGAACTACGTTACGCTAGACTAAGAAGTACCTTGGAGTACCTTGAAGAACCATAGAGTACCATGGCGTAGTACCATTGTAGACCACACGTAGACTATGAGTTGTATTTAGGAACAGAGTTGAGTACTGCCTTAAAGTTGAAGTTCAATTTTCTTGCAAGAGTTAGGTTAAAAAGGGCATGTTTTTGAATGAAGATCATTATTGTACTTACTGGAGTGAAGTAGTAGTTCATAGCTTAGGGGATGATTATGATAAGTATACAGTATTCATACCGCCAAGAAGCCTCTAATGTCACAAGAGTTTTTAGAGTGGGCTTGGCCTGTCAACGTTACCTGCAAAGAAAAGAAGAAAAATATTGGTTATTAAGTATCCTTTGAAACTGTAGAAAACTAGAATCGCACGAATTGGTTTCTGTTTTACCGCACCTTTCCACTAGACAGAGATTTCTCAGAATTTAGATAAAATCACCGACTTCGATAAAATTTTACCGAAATCTGAACCGTTAAGTTTTGTTTACTGAGAAAAATCGGTAAGCTGGCAACATTTACCGAACTTCGTTAAAGTTTGACAGATATACGATAACATTTTACCGCAATTTTGTATTTTTTACAGAATTCCGGTAACATTCATTACCGAACGCTCAGCAGTTGAGATTTTGAGAAAAATTACCGAACGCGATTAGCTGTGTAAATACCCAGTACGGAGGGTTAGCCTAACATTAGCCTAATGTGAGACTAACTGGCCAGCATGTTAGGCTAACTTTTTGCCTCACTTTTGGCTAATGTAAGTCTAAAATTAGACAGATATGACACACTTTGTTAGACATGTTGCAAATTCGAAACATGTTTGTTAGTCTAACATTAGACTAACGTTAGACATTATTATTATTATTATATTTTATTAAAGACACTTTACCAACGTTAGACATGTTTTACTATGGGCTGTTAGACGAATGTTAGGCATAGACTTTATGCTGCTTGTTTTCATTCCAGCTGTCATCCGAGCAAGAAGTGTGATTGTAGTAGTGAACTTTTGTCGACGTTCACTACTACAACCGTACTCTTGCCTCGAATGAAAGCTGGACGAAACATATTTAATAAAAAAACTCGGGGCCCGTTGTAATTATATTTTTTTTTAAATTTAATTTTAATTTTAATTTTTATTCTAATTCTAATTTTAATTTTGATTTTAATTTAAATTATTTAATTAAAATTAAATAAAAATTAACTTAAAATTAAAATAATTTAAATATAAATTAAAATCATATTAAAATTGAATTGAAATTAAATTAAAATTAAATTAAAATTAAATTAAAATTAAATTAAAATTAAATTAAAATTAAATTAAAATTAAATTAAAATTAAATTAAAATTAAATTAAAATTAAATTAAAATTAAATTAAAATTAAATTAAAATTAAATTAAAATTAAATTAAAATTAAATTAAAATTAAGTTAAAATTAAATTAAAATTAAATTAAAATTAAATTAAAATTAAATTAAAATTAAATTAAAATTAAATGAAAATTAAATTAAAATTAAATTAAAATTAAATTAAAATTAAATTAAAATTAAATTAAAATTAAATTAAAATTAAATTAAAATTAAATTAAAATTAAATTAAAATTAAATTAAAATTAAATTAAAATTAAATTAAAATTAAATTAAAATTAAATTAAAATTAAATTAAAATTAAATTAAAATTAAATTAAAATTAAATTAAAATTAAATTAAAATTAAATTAAAATTAAATTAAAATTAAATTAAAATTAAATTAAAATTAAATTAAAATTAAATTAAAATTAAATTAAAATTAAATTAAAATTAAATTAAAATTAAATTAAAATTAAATTAAAATTAAATTAAAATTAAATTAAAATTAAATTAAAATTAAATTAAAATTAAATTAAAATTAAATTAAAATTAAATTAAAATTAAATTAAAATTAAATTAAAATTAAATTAAAATTAAATTAAAATTAAATTAAAATTAAATTAAAATTAAATTAAAATTAAATTAAAATTAAATTAAAATTAAATTAAAATTAAATTAAAATTAAATTAAAATTAAATTAAAATTAAATTAAAATTAAATTAAAATTAAATTAAAATTAAATTAAAATTAAATTAAAATTAAATTAAAATTAAATTAAAATTAAATTAAAATTAAATTAAAATTAAATTAAAATTAAATTAAAATTAAATTAAAATTAAATTAAAATTAAATTAAAATTAAATTAAAATTAAATTAAAATTAAATTAAAATTAAATTAAAATTAAATTAAAATTAAATTAAAATTAAATTAAAATTAAATTAAAATTAAATTAAAATTAAATTAAAATTAAATTAAAATTAAATTAAAATTAAATTAAAATTAAATTAAAATTAAATTAAAATTAAATTAAAATTAAATTAAAATTAAATTAAAATTAAATTAAAATTAAATTAAAATTAAATTAAAATTAAATTAAAATTAAATTAAAATTAAATTAAAATTAAATTAAAATTAAATTAAAATTAAATTAAAATTAAATTAAAATTAAATTAAAATTAAATTAAAATTAAATTAAAATTAAATTAAAATTAAATTAAAATTAAATTAAAATTAAATTAAAATTAAATTAAAATTAAATTAAAATTAAATTAAAATTAAATTAAAATTAAATTAAAATTAAATTAAAATTAAATTAAAATTAAATTAAAATTAATTAAAATTAAATTAAAATTAAATTAAAATTAAATTAAAATTAAATTAAAATTAAATTAAAATTAAATTAAAATTAAATTAAAATTAAATTAAAATTAAATTAAAATTAAATTAAAATTAAATTAAAATTAAATTAAAATTAAATTAAAATTAAATTAAAATTAAATTAAAATTAAATTAAAATTAAATTAAAATTAAATTAAAATTAAATTAAAATTAAATTAAAATTAAATTAAAATTAAATTAAAATTAAATTAAAATTAAATTAAAATTAAATTAAAATTAAATTAAAATTAAATTAAAATTAAATTAAAATTAAATTAAAATTAAATTAAAATTAAATTAAAATTAAATTAAAATTAAATTAAAATTAAATTAAAATTAAATTAAAATTAAATTAAAATTAAATTAAAATTAAATTAAAATTAAATTAAAATTAAATTAAAATTAAATTAAAATTAAATTAAAATTAAATTAAAATTAAATTAAAATTAAATTAAAATTAAATTAAAATTAAATTAAAATTAAATTAAAATTAAATTAAAATTAAATTAAAATTAAATTAAAATTAAATTAAAATTAAATTAAAATTAAATTAAAATTAAATTAAAATTAAATTAAAATTAAATTAAAATTAAATTAAAATTAAATTAAAATTAAATTAAAATTAAATTAAAATTAAATTAAAATTAAATTAAAATTAAATTAAAATTAAATTAAAATTAAATTAAAATTAAATTAAAATTAAATTAAAATTAAATTAAAATTAAATTAAAATTAAATTAAAATTAAATTAAAATTAAATTAAAATTAAATTAAAATTAAATTAAAATTAAATTAAAATTAAATTAAAATTAAATTAAAATTAAATTAAAATTAAATTAAAATTAAATTAAAATTAAATTAAAATTAAATTAAAATTAAATTAAAATTAAATTAAAATTAAATTAAAATTAAATTAAAATTAAATTAAAATTAAATTAAAATTAAATTAAAATTAAATTAAAATTAAATTAAAATTAAATTAAAATTAAATTAAAATTAAATTAAAATTAAATTAAAATTAAATTAAAATTAAATTAAAATTAAATTAAAATTAAATTAAAATTAAATTAAAATTAAATTAAAATTAAATTAAAATTAAATTAAAATTAAATTAAAATTAAATTAAAATTAAATTAAAATTAAATTAAAATTAAATTAAAATTAAATTAAAATTAAATTAAAATTAAATTAAAATTAAATTAAAATTAAATTAAAATTAAATTAAAATTAAATTAAAATTAAATTAAAATTAAATTAAAATTAAATTAAAATTAAATTAAAATTAAATTAAAATTAAATTAAAATTAAATTAAAATTAAATTAAAATTAAATTAAAATTAAATTAAAATTAAATTAAAATTAAATTAAAATTAAATTAAAATTATATTAAAATTATATTAAAATTAAATTAAAATTAAATTAAAATTTAATTAAAATTTAATTAAAATTTAATTAAAATTAAATTAAAATTAAATTTAAATTAAATTTAAATTAAATTTAAATTAAATTTAAATTAAATTTAAATTAAATTTAAATTAAATTTAAATTAAATTTAAATTAAATTTAAATTAAATTTAAATTAAATTTAAATTAAATTTAAATTAAATTTAAATTAAATTTAAATTAAATTTAAATTAAATTTAAATTAAATTTAAATTAAATTTAAATTAAATTTAAATTAAATTTAAATAAAATTTAAATAAAATTTAAATTAAATTTAAATTAAATTAAAATTTAATTAAAGTTTAATTAAAACTAAATCAAAATTAAATTAAAATTTAATTAAATTAAAATTAAATTAAAAATTAATTAAAATTTTATTGAAATTTAATTAAAATTTTATTAAAATTTATTTAAAATTTTATTAAAATTTTATTAAAATGTCATTATCATTTCATCAAAATTTAATCAAAATTTAATTCAAATTGAATTAGAAATAAAAGAAATTAAAATTAAAGTGACTCACCGACATGATGAGGACAAACTTAACGGAATCGGACACTGTTCTGGTGATGACTGGTACCAGCGACGGTATGACGAAAGCGAATCGAGCTTATTGGCCAGCAGCAGCGACGGGGAACGGACGGGTTGGACGACGGAACGACTGAAGTGGTTCCCACGGGTTTTACTAATTGAGACGCGTAATTTGTTTCATTTTTTCGACCGACGAACACGATTTTCAAGCTGCCGCAATCAACCAAGTTTTTTTTTTCACTTCCATTTGCCCAACTGTCAACGATACGCGAAAAAATCGAACATTCAGCATAAATTCGGGGTTATGATTTATGCTCTCCAAAAATTTTCGATGAGCAACATAACTAACAAATGCCTAACATTGTCGAACGCCTAACTTCCTCCGTGCTGGGTATCTCCATCAAATATGTCCGACACGAGCCTTTGAAAGTTAATCGATAAGGTTGATTCGATCTTATCGATCAAACTGTCAAATTTTACAAGCAAAACATCAAAACTTACTGCTCGTAATCACAGTAGTGCGAACTTTACTTGCGACCGGTCATTTGAACATTTGCAAAATTCTACGAGCGCACGTTGAACAACTGTGTCATTAGAGTGCTGATCGATAAGATCGATCGCCAATCTTATCGATTAAATGTCAGAAGACGCAAGCTGGTTGATTGACACTAAGAACCATGCCGGATTGATAACTGGAAGACAATGGATATGCGGATACGGATCAGGCATCGGTAGGAACTCATGGTTCCACAAATAAGTCTATATAGATGTCTCTACAGTTCTTCATAAGTCATACACTAGTTCCCATTATGTAAACATGAGATGTCATGTGGATGATTGTGATCATAGTCAGGTAATCTCATGGCATGGTAATCGCCACTTCCGGATCGAACCCCCCATTCATGAACCCCTTGATGACGGCCTGCGGCTCTTTTCATGTCACTCCAGTACCAAGGTCGCCACAGTGATCACCAATAATTGATCCAAACGAAGCTGCAGCGACTAATTGTACCAGCGCCGTTACGATTCACGCAACAAATCCCGGTTCTGCTCGTTTGCTCTGACAGCAACCATCGCACGGGGAGCGCCATTATCAAGGTTTGTTTGCAGAAAGGTGTTCACGATCCAAGCAACCAATAAGAAGCCCTGACGAGAGCGCAATACCGGACTACGGTAGAGGGCAGCGCGATCGCGCCAGATGTAAAACCTGTCATAATAATAATCTTACGGTACGATTATGACTGTCATTATTGTTAATAACAATCGAGTGGGATAATTTGAGCGATTCCAGCAACAAGTGACAGTCTCCGAGCCCGGAGGGACCGGTTTCGTCTCGAATGCTAATTACCTTGCGCACTTGTGAGTCAGTGACGGTGACGGTGACGTGCATCATCTGCATGTGGATCTGAACTCGGTTCTTTGAAGACGGCACCAGTGTGGAAGTGGAGTTTTGGTCAAAGTTATGCGTCACACACGTAAGCGATGCGAGTCGATAGCTGGTTTGTTATTGTTGGACTCAGCAAACAACAAAGTCGTCGAGCATTTGTCAAGCGTTTGACAGTTGAACGATAACATTGGCGAATTTGATCGATTGACTGTCAGCGTGTATGCTTAGAATCTGACAGAAACCAAATGATGGAATCGTTTGGCTTCGTTTGACAGTTTGTTGATCGATGAAGCAAGAGACCGATTTTATCGATCTAGAGATCGATCTTATCGATCAACTGTCAAACGCCACTTGCCGAACGTTAGCTTGTAAACTAGACTGCGGCGCTGCTCATAGAAAACAAGTGATCGATAAGACGATAATGGCCCGTTTACATATGTGACAATAATGCGTGACAATATTCTGTCGGACAATTTAATCCACGCTAGTATCGTTTACATTGCCGCTAAAAATTTAGCTGCTAAATCTGGGACAATAAATTGTCCGACTGTATTGGTACCAACCTATCGTAATGTAAACACTTCCCTATCTGCTAATAAAATTGGTGTGATGGCATCATTAGCTGGCAATTCGTCTGGCAGACCGTTTACATGATGCTAATTGTGTCGGACAATCTAATATCCTCATTATTATCCACTAGTTTTAGCACCGAATTCAGAAGCTTCTGATTTTGTCATGCTAATTTTATTGTCTGCTAAAAAGTGTTTACATTGCGCTAAATTGACGCCAATACTGCTCGAAAATGAACTGTCGCGTAGAATTAGCAAATATGTAAACGGGCTGTAAATGTAGACTGGAGATCTAATCGTTTAACTGTCAAACGACAGCTTCGATTGCTTGATCGATATCACGTGATCCGCATACCTCCTCAGTGCGTGCAGTACTTTCCAACTACCGCGCCACAATGTTCGCGGTGCGTGCAGTACTTCACCTCCTGTCGCGTAACGAAGTTTGCGCACCACATGGACGCAAAAAAGTGCGGAGGAGTCTGGCACTTTCTCTTTGCCGCTCGAATTACGGCGTACGGTTCAGCTCAAAGCGGATCTTGCGCGTTATCGGGAACGAATCGGGTGCACGAACTTCGTGTCGTCATGAACTCCGCGTATTTACGGTTGCCTGCCCGACTACGACGAAGACAACCGCGACGATACAGTGCGCGTCACAGTAGGTGCTAAATGATAAATTAACGTTCCGATTTTGGACTCATTGCGCGCGGACGAGTTCGAGCGATCCGGTTGATGTTGCGTCATCATGAGAAACATGCTCAAGATCGTTTTTTGGCAAACCTGGTAGGACGTTCATTAATCATTGCGCGTTGAGTAATAACAACACGCGCAACGCGCAAGGGTCACCACCATCAGGCCAGGCGTAGGATTGTTGATGGGACGGGATGTTGAAAGATTCGGACCTTGTGGACAAAGTGGCAATTTCGCGGGGTCGTCTTTAAACATTCCGCAGCGGTTCTCGGGGGCCTCTCCAGTAATGACTTCATTCAAAGAGTACCTAAGTAGCCTGCGCCTTTTTTTTTTGCGTAACTAATCCGGTCATGCGTTTGCGCCTTCCGAACAAGGAAATCATCAAATCAACAGCTTTGCGTTGCGTTGTGGAATTTGTATGCTAATTTTTCATCCGTTCGGCTTCGGCGCGGCAGAGTAGATACCGAAAGCCGATTTTGACATTGTCTCGAAAGATTCAATGACACTTGGACGCGCAGCCGCGCGAAGTAGGCACTGACTGGCACCTGGCATCGGCAATGTTGATAGCAATCGATTGGCCTCTATCAGCGCCAAGATCTGGCTACTTTGTTGAGAGGCGCGGCAGAGCATAACCTCAAAGAGCGAACAAAAAACAAAGCTAGTAGACACTTGCCAGCCAGCCGTCAGTATCCAAACGATCGACGAAAACACTTAGGACGCGAGAGAGGGAGATAAGACAAAAATACCCAAAGCAAGGTCGATTGATTTGCCATTGGGCATTTCGAACGATCTCCGCAAACAAACAATAAAATTTCCATAAACGGATCCATCAAAGTTCGCTAATTTAGCATTTTCCCACCGTGATCGTTCCGAGCAACCGAGCACGCACATAAATCAAAACCGAGCTATCAAATCATCAAACAAACCCGACAGCTGTCATCCTCGACTCGTTCCCGTCCGTCAGATACGGGCGCGCGCATTTGACCCCGAATCGCGATCGCCAGCGTAAGCCCTTTTTCGGTCGCGCGCACAATAGCGCACGCCAAACAATGACAATTTTCTCCGTCGTCGGGTTACTTTTCCGACCATTTTAAGGTATTTTGTGAGCCATCTCCGGGAAAGGAACGATGAACGACGATCACTCTTCGTTGTTTTCGTCGGCATCACCGTCGTCGTCGCAGCAACCCGCAAAAACGAGTTTTCAACGCCTGCTTGGATCGTTTACGCGCGATCGCGACGCGGTGCCATATGGTCGTTTTTTCGCGAAGCAACTCGCGACCTTTTCGCACACATCACGCGAGACGGCGGGATCGTTTTCGCTTTTCGGCTTTTCGTTCGCATCGTCCACGCATAGTGGTTTCGCAGCGCGGCGTCACAAACACTAATGCAAATCTACTGGTTGAAAATATGCCCATTTGATTTTGCCGGAAACAGCTGATTTTTGTTTACTATTTTCAACCAGTAACTCAGGTTGTGTTCGTGTAATGCAACGTGTACGTACACGCAACACCACCAAAAGCAGAAACCACTATGGCGTGGCGGCGGACGCGGGAGAAGCGAGTGCGATCCGCGATCGCGTCCGAGACCTTTCACCTCGTTTGTTTTCGCCCTCTTTCCCTTCCACTGAAGTCCACGAGGATCGCCGCGACTGACAACGAGCTTGACTGACGAGATCAACAGTTTGCATTCTCCAGATCCAGAACCGAAGATCGACGAACGAGGATGCGTTGATATGCAGCAGTCGCGCAACGACTCACCTTCGCTTTCGTGCGTGGATCGTGGATCTCGCTTTTGTTTTCGCTTTTCATGCCGCGGCGGATTCCGCCGGTTGTAATCGCGAATCGGTGGTGGTAATTTCGCATGAAATGAACCATCTTCGCGCTGTTATGGTCGGTCGTTTCGCAGTCGCAGCTCCAAGAACGCGTTCGTTAACTCGTTTTGGTTTTGTTACAAATCGGCGCGAATTGACGATGCTCATGCTCACGTGTTCCTACGTGATTCGGCTCGGCAGATAAAAACAGAACCTTCCCGTATAAAAGTTGTTCCAAACGGCATTGCCGTTTTTGGGCATAAGTGGTTGTTTTTTAAGCGTTTTTTCACCTTCTTGGAACCTGCGCCGCGAACAACGACGACGACGAAGTGGAATTACCATGGCGACGACCGAAGAGTGCGTGATGCTGATACGCGATGGCTACTTTGATTCGATCGATGAGTGTGTAGTCTGTGGTTGTGTCAAATGTCAGACTGAGATGCGCTGATATCGGGAAACATGTGTCACTGGCAAACACATTTCGAAGACAGAAAAGCATTATTGAAAGATTTTTGGATTCAGTCATCGTCAGACGGTTGTGAGACCGTTTTCAGCGGTCGCGTTCTATTCCAAATTCTGCTATTTGAACAGACCTTTTCAGTTGACAGGTCCTAGAGTGGCTTTCTTGACTTTAACTTAGAGTGGCGTCAATGTCAAAACACTGAAACAGCGGTCTTTTGTCAAATCCATACAAATTCCCGCTCGAAACGAGCAGGAGACCAATATAGTTAATAAACTATAGAGGACGAATGTCGCTGCTGTTCCCTTTGTTCTCGTTCGTAAATATCCCGAGTATCTATCTGTCAAACTGCATAATTTTTCGCTTTGACACTTATATCCCTCTCTCTCTTCGCCAGCCAGAGATGTTGCGGCGGCGACGCCAGCGACATTCCTCCTCTATAGTTTAGTACTGAGAGAGAGGAGACAGCTCACTGACAGCCACGATGTTTACATTTCTTCTTCTTACTTGTTTGTACAACTTTGGGCGCCGCACAATGGTTTGAAAATATAAAATTGGTCAAAAATGATGTTCATATTGAGTTCGCTGCTACAAACCATGAACAATTAATGGATTCGTTGCGCTGGTTTGGGAAAACTGACCATCATTATTTTATCTTTTTTAATTACAAAGAACGGAGCCGTATTTTAAAAAGAAATTTTGGAAATTTGACCACCTTACACCATCAATGTGTGATTTTCAGTTGGGTTCACGGTGACAGTTTGTGACAGGTCCTCCTTGACATTAAGTAGCACGCAATCGAAGCCAGCTGTCTCCTCTCTCTCAGGTTTAGTACCTCTATTAGGAGATCTGGCATAATTGGAACATGACGCCACTCTCCCTTCCAGTCACTCTATAGACAGGTCCGTGTATGCCATTGTTTACAACTGTCGAACAAAGGCGCAAACGCTGAACTGTCATTTTCATAGAAGAACTGTCAAAGACCCCGGAAATCTGCTGATTTTAAACGTCTTCTGATTAGGCCAATAAACCAAATCCAATAAATTTTCTCAGAGCCGTTCCAATTCCATTTTTCGAACAGTTGCGGTGTAAATAAAATGAAACTGTTCTACTCCTTGTTTTGCTCCTTGCAGCATTTGAAATGAAGCAAATGTTTCTCAAATTGTTGACAGTTGCTGTTTTTCGTTGTGTTTTGGTAAATAAAAAATTTCTAAACAATTTTACTGATTTCGGCAAAGCTAACGGTTTCCGAAAACGAATTAATTCCATGACGAATATGGTGATTTCTCCAGGAGTTTTCCAATGAATTTCTCCACATATTCCCCTTAGATTTTCTACGAAAACCTCATGAATTACTACTGTAATTTTGCTGGCAAGAACTTTGAAAATTTCTCGGGGAACTTCCTCAGGAAGTCTTTCAGAAGTTCTTCTAGAAATACCATCAGAAATTTGTTTAGCATTTTTACGAAATTGTTTAAAAAGTTTCTGTAAATGTTACTGAAGGTTTTCCCTACGAATTCTCTACAAGTTCTTCCTGCAAATCTTCCAAGAGTAGTGATTTTCTGCAAAAATTCAGTAATGTTTTTCAGCAGTTCCTTCGCGGTAATTATGTCTATAAGAGTCATCAGGAATTTCTCCAACAAGCTTTCGAGGAGCCCTGGAAGAAGTTCCTCTAGGAACTTGTAAAGAAGTTCTTTTGGAAATTTGTCCAATTTACATTGAAGATACTCTCACAATCCCCAAAACTCCCTTGTGAATTTCCCTAAGAGTTACTCCAGCTATTTTTCAAGCAGCTCCTTCGGAAGTATCTCCTGGATTTTAGCCGGTAATGCCTACAGAATCTCCCCCTGGAAATACCTTCAGTAGTTTTTGACTTAAATTCCTCCAAGAATTACTTAAGCTGTATTTTTCGGCAGTTCATAAAGAAATCCTTGATAATATTTCATTGGAATTCCTCCAGGAGGCCTCCCAGGAATTCTTCGAGGAGTTTCTTTTTTTAAAGAGCTCTAAAATTTCTTCGCGAGATACAGTAGGAACTCCTTTAGGAGTTCTTGTGATAATCCCTTCAAATTTTTTTCGGGAACTCCTAAACAAAGTCCTTCAGAGGTTTCACCGTGAAATTCTTCAAAAAATTTCACCGGAAATGCTTCGGGAGCTTCCTCTAAAGTTGTTGATGATGTTCTCCCGGGAAGAGTTCAATAGTTTGGCCGGAAAACCATTCAGAAGTTGCTCCGACGATAACTTCAAGAAATCCTCTTGAACATCTTTCGGAAAATCCTCTCAAAATTCCATCAGGATTTTTAACGAGTTTTTTTTTCTAGAATCTCTTCAGAAGTTTCTCGGGGATGCATTCAAGACTTCCTCCGGGGAATTCCTGCCACAGTTTCACCTAGGAGTACCCTCGAAAATCTCCGACGAGGCCCGAGAGTTCCTTTAAGAGTTTGGCCGAAAAATCGCTCAGGGTTCCTCCGGGATTTCCCCTAGAAGTTTCTCCGACAATTACATAAACAAATCCTCTGGGAATTATTTCGGGGAGACGCTTTTAGAATTCTTTCCCAATAAGAATCTCTCCAACAGTTTCTCGGAGATGCATTCAAGACTTCCTTCGAAAATTCTTCCGAATATTTACCTCTCCGTGAAATTCTTCAAAGATTCCCCCAGGAATTGCTTCAGGAGTTCTCTCTAAAATTTTTAAAGAAGTTCTTCCGGGAATTTATATTAGAGTTTGGCCGAAACCATCGAAGAATTATTTAGGGAAATCCTTTCAGAATTCCTTCAGGTGGTCCTACGGTATTTTTTTTCCAGAAGTTTCTTCTAGAATCTCTTCAGGAGTTCTCCGGAGATGCATTCAAGACTTCCTCCGGGAATTCCTTCGGAAATTCTTCCAAAATTTTGTTTCTCCGTGAGATACTTTAAAAATGCCCTACGAAATTGCTTCAGGAGTTCCTCCGAAAATGTCTGACGAGGTTCTCCCGGGAATTTTTAAGAGTTCAGCCAGAAATCATTCCGATTTTTCCGGGAATTCTTTCAGACGTTTCTCCGACAATTACGTCAAGAAATTCTCAAGGAATCCTTTCGAGAAACCCTTTCAGAATTGTTTCAGGAGGTTGTTTAAGATTTTTTTTCGAAGAGTTTCTTCTAGAAACTCTTCGGGACTTCCCGGGAATGCATACAAGACTTCTTCCGGGAATTTCTTCGAAATTTCTCCCGAAAATTTGTTTCTCCGTTGAATTTTTCAAAAGTTTCCCCAGGAGTTGCCTAAGGAGTTCCTTCGAAAATTTCTGACGCACTCTTCCCGGGAATCCCTTGAAGAATTTGGCCGGAAAACCATTCACAGGTTTCTCCGGGAATTTCTCCAGAAGTTTCTCTGACAATTAGTTCAAGAATTCTTCTGGGAGTTCTTTCGGGAGCTTCTTTCAGAATTTTTTCAGGAGGTCCTTCAAGAAATCCTCTTGGAATTCTTTCGGGCAACCCTTTCAGAATTCCAGAGTCTCTTCAGAAGCTCTCCAGGTATGCATTCAAGACTTCCTCCGGGAATTTCGTCGGAAAATCTTCCAAAAATTTGTTTCTCCGTCAAATTTTTCAAAAATTTTCTTTAAGAGTTCCCAAGAAAACGTCTGACGAAGTTCTCCCGGGAATTTCCACAAAAGCTTAGCTGAAAATCTTTCAGAGGTTTATCCGGGATTCCTTTACTAGTTTACCGATAATTACTTCAAGAAATACTCCAGGAATTCTTTCCGGAACCCCTTTCAGAATTCTTTCAGAAGGTTTTTTAAGATTTTTTTCCAAGAGTTTCTTCTAGAAACTCTTCAGGAGTTTCCCGGGAATGCTTACAAGACCTCTTCCAGGAATTTCTTCAAAATTTCGGCCGAAAATTTGTTTTTCAGTTGAATTTCTCATAAGTTTCTTCAGGAATTGCTTGAAGTGTTCCAAAAAAAACTTCTGAAGAAGTTTTCCCGGGAGTTTGCTGAAAATCATTCAGAGGTTTCTTCGGGATTCCTTTATCAGTTTTACCGTCAATTACTTCAAGAAATCCTCTAGGAATTCTTTCAGGAAATCTTAACAGTATTCCTTCAGGAAGTTCTTGAGGTGTTTTTTTTTTCAGGAAATTCTTTCAGAATCTCTTCATGAGTTGCCCTGGAATGCCTTTAAGACTTCCTCTGTGAATGTCTTCGGAAGTTCTCCTGAAAATTCCTGAAGCAGATTCCTCAAGAAACCTGTCAGAAGTTCCTCCGGAAACTTTTTCCAGAGTTCAGAAAACTCCTCCGAGAATTGCTTCATGTGCACTTTCGAGGATTAATCCAAGAGTTTTTTTTTTTCAGAAATTTCTGCAGAATCTTCTCCGAGAATTTCTTCAGGAGGTTCTCTGAGAATTTCTTCAGTAGTTCCTTTGGGAGTTTCACCGGGAATCCCGACAAGACCTTCCCTGGAATTATTTCATGAGTGCCTCCGTGAATGGCTCCTGGAGTTTCACCAACAATTATTCTCAAAATTACATAAGTGACCCGATTTTGTCAGCCCCTTTTCAGAACACATATTTTGTTCTCCTAAAAAGCCTGAACAGTTTTTTAAACTTTTTATCCCTCTATGTTCTATATTTAAGCTGTATTTTGATGATAAACTTGAATTAATTGGTTAATGTTTGACCGTAAGATAACGAGAGCAAAAAGTTTGTCGCAGACTGGGGCTGACAAAATCGAGTCCTTACTGTACTTCAAAAGTTTCTCAAGAAGTTTCGCCAAAAGTTCCCCCGGAAGTTCCTTCAATATTTCCTCCTAGATTTATTTCAAAACTTTTCCCGGGAATTTCGTTAGGACTTTCTTCGAGAACTACTTCGTCAATGTACTTTGGAGTTTCTCTAGAAATTATCTTAGGACTTCCTCTGGGAAGGGTTCTGAACTGAATCCCAGAGTTCCTCCGGGAATTTCCTCCCGGAGTTCTGACAAAAGTTCTCCCGGGAATTCCTCCAAAAATTTGCCATAAAATCATTCAAAAGTTTTTTCGACAATTACTGCAGGAAGTTCTCTGGGAGCCTTCAGGAGATTCTTGAGGTTTTTCTGTCAGGAAGTTCTCCCAGAATCTCTTCAGGAGTTGCCCTGGAATGCCTTCAAGACTTCCTCTGGGAATTTCTTCGGAAGTTCTCCTGGAAACTTCCTGATGCAGTTTCCCCGAGAAATCAGTCAGAAGTTCCTCTGTAAACTTTTTCCAGAGTTCAGAAAGCTCCTCCGAGAGTTCTTACATGAGAATTTTTGGGAATTCTTCCAAAACTGCGTGTTTCGGAAATTCCTTCAGAATCTTCTCCGAGAATTTCTTCAGGAGGTTCTCTGGGAATTTCTTCAGTAGTTCCTTTGGAAGTTCCACCGGGAATCCTGCCAAGACCTTTCCTGGAATTTTTTTCATGAGTGCTTCCGTGAACGGCTCCTGGAGTTTCACCAACAATTATTCTCAAAATTACTTCAAAAGTTTTTCAAGAAATTTCGCTTAAAGTTCCCCCGGAAGTTCCTTTAATATTGCCTCCAAGATTTTTTTTTCAAAACTTTCCCCGGAAATTTCGTCAGGACTTTCTTCGAGAACTACTTTGCCAATGTATTTTGGAGTATCTCTAGAAATTATCTTAGGACTTCCTCTGGGAAGGGTTCTGAGCTGAATCTCAGAGCTCCTCCGGGAATTTCTTCCCGGAGTTCTGACAAAAGTTCTCCCGGGAATTCCTCCAAAAATTTGCCATAAAATCATTCAAAAGTTTCTCCGACAATTACTGCAGTTAATTGTCTGAGAGCCTTCAGGAGATTCTTGAGGTTTTTCTGCCAGGAAGTTCTCCCAGAATCTCTTCAGGAGTTGCCCTGGAATGCCTTCAGGACTTCCTCTGGGAATTTCTTCGGAAGTTCTCCTGGAAACTTCCTGATGCAGTTTCCCCGAGAAATCAGTCAGAAGTTCCTCTGTAAACTTTTTCCAGAGTTCAGAAAGCTCCTCCGAGAGATCCTCCATGTGCACTTTGGAGGGATATTCCAAGAGTTTTTTTTTCTCTGAGTTCCATGAAAAATTTCTGTCGAATCTTCTCCAAGAATTTCTTCTTGAGGTTGTCAAGGAAATTCTTCAGGAATAGATTTGGGAGTTCCACTGGGAATCATCCAAGATTTTCCCAGGAAATTTCTTCATATGTTCCTCCGTGAATGGCGTCAAGATTTTTACCAACATTTACTCTCAAAATTACTTCAAAAGTGTCTAAAGAAATTTCTCCAAAAGTTCTTCCGGAAGTTCCTTTAGTATTCCCTCCAGATTTTTTTTTTCAAAATTTTCTCCGGGAATTTCGTCAGGACTTCCTTCGAAAACCACTTTTGGAATATATTTCGTAGTTTCTCTAGAAATTATCCTAGGACTTCTTTTGGGAGATTCTTCAGGTAATCCCTACAGGACTTCCTCTGGGACGGGTTTCTGAACAAAAGGACTCTGGAAATGCCTCCATGAGCTTCCCTAGCAAGTACTCCGAGAATTCCTCCCGGAGTTCCTCCGGGAATTTCTTCCAAAGTTCCTCCGCAAAAATCTTCGGGGGATTTCCAGAGAAGTATTCACGAGCTACTCCGGCAATTAATTCAAGAGTTTGTCCGAGAATTTCTGCAGCAATTGTCAAGATATTTGTTCAGACGATGCCCGGAGATTCCTTCAAAAGATTCTCCGACAATTACTACAAGAAATCCACTGGGAATTCATTCAGGAGTTCTCTTCACCATTCTTTCAGGAGTTTCTGGAGGTTTATTTTTCAAGAAATTCTTCCAGAATCTTTTCAGGAGTTGCCCTGGAATGACTTCTAGATTTCTTCTCAAAATTTCTTCGGAAGTTCTCCTGAAAGTTCTTGACGCAGTTTCCTCGAGAAATCCATCAGAAGTTCCGCCGGAAACATTTTCCAGAGTTCAGATACCTCATCCGAGAGTTTCTTCATGTGCACTTTTGAGGATTATTCCAAGAGTTTTTATCAGAAATTTCTGCAGAAACTTCACCGAGAATTCTTTAAGAAAGTTTTCTAGAAAATTCTTCAGGTATAAATTTGGAAGTCCCACCGGGAATCTCGCCAAGACTTTCTCTGAAAATTTTATCATGAGTTCTTTCGTGAGTAGCTCTAGGAGTATCACCATTGATTACTCTCAAAATTACTTCAAAAATTTCTCAAGAAATTATTCCAAAAGTTCCCCCAGAAGTTCCTTCTGTATTACTTCCAGGATTTTTTTCAAAACTTTCTCCGGTAGTTTCGTCAGAGCTTTCTTCGAGAACTACGTTTGGAATACATTTAGGAGTTTCTCTAGGAATTATCTTAGGACTTCTTTTGGAAAATCCTTCCGGTAATCCCTTCCTCTGGGAAGGGTTCTGAACAGACAGGTTTTGAAAATGCCTCCAGAAGGTGCTCCTGAAAGCCCTCCGAGAATTCCAGAATTCCTCCGGGAATGCCTTTCAGAGTTCCTCCGCAAAAGACTTCGGGAGATCTTCAGAGAAGTGTTTCACGAGCTTCTCCGGAATTAATTCAAGAGCTTGTCCGAGAATTTCTGCAGCAATTTGCCAGGGCATTTATTCAGAGGATGCCCCGGAATTCTGACTGGAGTTTCTCCAACAATTGCTACAAGAAATCCTCTGGGAATTCATTCCGAAATTCCCTTCACCATTCTTTCAGGAGGTTCTTGAGATGTTGATGATGGACATTCTTCCAGAATCTCTCCAGTTGTCCTGGAATGACTTCAAGACTTCCTCTCAAAATTTCTTCGGAAATTCTCCTGAAAGTTCTTGACGCAGTTTCCCCGAGAAATCCATCAGAAGTTCCTCCGGAAAGTTTTTCCAGAGTTTATAATGATCCTCCGAGAGTTTCTTCATGTGCACTTTTGAGGATTATTCAAGAAGTTTTTTTTTTCAGGAATTTCTGCAGAATCTTCACCGAGAATTCTTTCAGGCGGTTCTTTAGGAAATTCTTCGGGAATGGATTTGAATGGAAGTTCCATCGGGAATCCCGCCAAGACTTTCCCTGAATATTCCTTCATGAGTTCCTCCGTGAATGGCTCCAGGAGTTTCGCCAGCAATTACTCTCAAAATTACTTCAAAAGTTTCTCAAAAAATTTCTCCAAAAGTTCCCCGACAATTCATTCAGCATTTCCTTCAGGATTTTTTTTTATGAAAACTTCTTCCGGGATCTTGTACTGACTCCGGGAATTTTGTCGGGACTTCTTTTGGGAGATCCTTCAGGTAATTCCTACAAGACACGAGCTCCTGCGAAAAAAGATTCAAGAGTTTTTTCGAGAATTTTTGCAGCAATTGTCAGAGCAATTCTTCAGACAATGCCCCGGAATTGCTTCAGGAGTTTCTCTGGTAATTTGATCATGAGTTCTTTCGGAAAGTTATCCGGAAGTTCCCCAGAGAAATTATGTTTGAGTCCTGTTTCAGGAGTATCTTCAGAAGTTCCCTCTAGAAGTTCTCTCGCCGACCTTCCGGAGATTGATTGATTGGTTGTAACTGAGGACAGAATCCATGAATGCGATTGGCGATACAACTCCTGACTGGTCAACGGAAGGAACTCGACAATTTTATGCAGTTGAATGATCTGATGGCGATGGAACCTAGACGAGGAGGAAGAATCTGGACGAAAGGTAGGTGAGAGGAGGAATCAGTAGCCGTCCAGATGGATGGACGATGACTACTGCGTTCTTATTCTCTTGTGGATCTGCGTGTGGTCAGTTTGAACAGGTTATGAGCCCAGAAGCGTGTTCTACAGCGCGTATTGGCCGCATAAGCCGTAGAGTCGTAGTACGGGATCCTTACGACATGGATTTTTCTAGAACTGAGGACAGGCTATAACAGAGGCTCAAACTGAAACATGAGAACGATGCGTGATACAGCTGCTGATTAGTCAACGAAAGGGGCTCGCAGAAAGTGTTGCAGAGTTGGATAATCGAATGGCGCTTGTCGATTGCGCCTAGACAAGAAGGTAGAATCTGAGCGAACAGGTACTAACTAAACGGAAGGTTAGCGAGAGGATGCGTGATCCGGACGAAAGCACGTAGGAAGAGTTCGGATATGGAGAGAACTGGTCGGAGCTTGAAATCATTGGTCTAGAGTTGCAGTACGAGATCCTCACATAGATTAATGGGTTGCAACGAAGGGCAGAATCCATGGGAATGATAGACAGCGATACAGCACAGTATTGTGCAGTTGGATGATCGGATAATGCTGCACGATTGCTCCTAGACGATGAGGTAGAGTCTGAGTAAGCAGGTAGAAATTCTTCCGTAGAATCTGGATGAATGGTTAGCGATAGAACGAGTGAGTAGCCGTCTAGTTACATGTAAGTTGGCCTCTCGTGGATCTGTGAACGTTCCTCGATAGCGCTAGGCTCACTATGGTCTGCGTGTGGTCATGGGTTCATGGGTTATGGGCCCAGAAGCATGTTCTACAGCACGTATCGGCCGTGTAAGCCGTGAAGTTGCAGTACGCGATGCTTTCGCAAACGGATTGGCTGCAACGGTGGGCAGTCAATGAGAATGATATAAGCAGCGATACAGTTGCTGACTGGGTATCGGAAGGAGGTCGAAGACAGTGTTATGCAGTTGGATGATCGGATGACGCTGTACGGTTGCACTTAGACGAGGAGGTAGAGTCTGCTCAAACAAGTAGAATCTGGACGGAAGGTTGGCGATAGGACGAGTGATTAGCCGTCTTGATCAGTTGGACGATCGCACCTAGACGAGGAGGTAGGATCTGGACCAGTGGAGTGGCAGTTCCTGATTGAGGTATCAGTCTAGTTAGATGGGAACAGAAGAGTACTGCGTTCACATTCCTTTATGGATCTGAAAAGAGTCAGGTTCGCTAGGGTCTGCGTGATCATGGTGAACTTTTTCTATCACATCTACCTAATTTATCAATCATTTGTTAATTGACGATTTCTCTCAGAGCCTTTTATCTCTTACAGGCGATAGCTATATCTTCGAAAGTACAGATTATCAGTTATCAACCTTCGCTAGGAAGTTGCACAGATGTTCAACAAATTCATCAGAAATCTTATCAAGTGCTAACGTATCAGTTCCATTCGTCTGCAGTTATCCAAACGAAACGCACTTGCATTAATTGATAAGTTTAACGCAACGATTGCGATATCGATTACGATTACAAACCTTACGCTTGATCGTAAATCATTGGACTTATGGTGCCCTCGATGTCGGACAGAAATAAGTTTCAAGTGTTGCTTAGCCGAATCTTTTCCAAATCTTTAGGAACTTACCTACCTCCTAGCGACACCCTCACTTGGCTCTCACAGTTGAAACTCTCAGATTACACTAGTTTACAGCATTTTTGAACTCGGTAAGCTGATGATAATTTTTGGTGTAGAATCATGCCCTGAGTTCGAAAACGCGAAGGAAAAAAATTACAGTAGAGCGGAATTTTTTTCGACTTTCCATACAAGGTTGATGATTTGAAATCGATTTTTGTTCTATTTTTAGGCAAAGTCGCTCACTTCAAACATCTCATTCTCCGTAATCAATGCTCCGATTGAGCTGAAATTTTTACTGTAACTCGCCTACATATGATATGTCAAATAAACGTCGAGAAATAATTTTTAAGTTGTTTTTTTCTTATTAAAAAAAATACATTTCTTCAAAAAATTTTGGGAATTTTGCTAAAATTTAAGAAGATTGTCCCTAAAACTCGCCAATATCTTGAATTTCATCAATCTGACGCAAAACCTGTATTCAGATGATCGAATGGTATTGTATTCAGCTTTTAATTTTTGGAAAAAGATTTAAAATTGGTTGAACAAAACGCAATATATTTGAGTTTTTGTAAATTACATATTTTGAAAAGTTACAAAACTCGATATTGAGCTAAAACTCAAAAACTGTTCTACTTTAAATTTTTTGAAGGTCGGTTTCGAAATCAGCACTAAATTGTGCTTCAAAAATTTTGGTCGTTGACAGAAGTTCACAACTTTCGTTTTATTTTGTAAACTTGTGTTATCAATTGAATGGGTAAAATTACGGAACTTTTCCCTCCTAAGTTGGAAGCGTTATCGAAAGCGTAAAGGTCATCTCAGCTCAGGAGTGCGTATTTTTGCAGCGTTCGGCTAAGCTAATACATTGTAATCACCTATCGAGTCACTTGTTGCTGCACGTTTGAGCTTACCATATCATCACGGACATGGACCTGGACGGCATCTCCTAACAATACGGGGGTGTTTCTCGTGCTTCATGCAAGTTTCGCCGAGTGGCCGTAAATCATCCCTATCGCGCTGCAGGCCGAAATCCGAAATACTGGGAAATGGGGTAATCTTGAGCCGGGTATTGTTGTGCTGAGATTTACGATTTGAAACGTGTGTAATTCGCGATAATAATCACGTCTTCTTATCAAATCGGACAACGTTTCCAATAAGCTTGAACGACGCGTGAGGTTGGGTTTGGTTGTGGTGTTAGTATTGTCTGAAATCCGGGAGAGCGAGACTTTCAGAGCTGCTGTGGACTATAGGATAAGGTCGGGTGAAGTGTTTGAGTTTTGCTGGAGTTTTTCTTTGGAGGAACTGTTTTTAGATTTTATACCCAATGGATTGTTGAACTTACTAAATCAGCCGGAATGAAATGAACAGATAGCGCCACCGTCGTTTTGTGTACTCGACATAACTCGATCTCTGTCACAATGTTAAGTTCTTTGAAGAAAGCACGACACTAGACAATGGGCTAGCATGTAACACACACCCAGTGGCACAGTCGAAAACTTTTTCCAGACAGCTGCGGTGGGAACCGAACCAGTTCTTTTCAGCATGATGCGACTAAATGCTTGGTGACACTAGCTGCACGACCACGAAGCCACACAAACTGTTCCGATCCGATCTGGCAACTGACTCGTGTTGTTTGACAGATGATCGATAAGATCGATCACCGTGCTTATCGATTAACTGCCAAATGACGTAAGCTAGTCATTTGATCAGGTTTGATCCCTATCGAAACGGTGTTTAATTGTTGCGGTTACTACTGCAGCTATTAGTACCTACTACTGACTTCGATTTTGGAATCAGGTCTTTTTCGATCCCAGATATGCGAAGGATTTGTTTACAAATGTGATAAGGTTATTAACCCTCGTAAGAAAGTTGCACAGATGTTCCATGTTCACTAAATTCGTTAGCCATCTTATCAAGAGCGCAATTCTCAGTTCAATTCAGTCGTTATCGAAACGCACTTGCATTAGCTGAAAAATTTCTTGGAAAGATTGAGATATCGATTATATTTATCAGCCAGCTTCGCTGCAAGTCTCTACTCAAAGATTCCAAACCTCATGCGTGATCGTATTTTGTTATAGAACTTGTGGTGACGAAGCGTTAGAGAAGTTGGTACACCGGCCACGTCCTAACGTAACCTTCAATTTAATAGTTTAAACGTCAAAGTTTCGGACCATTTGGGATTGCGATGCTCAGTTTTGCACGAATCAACGAATCTCCCATAAGTATTATCGAAAGCGCAAATCTCAACTCATGAGTGCGTATTTTTGAAACGGCTTAACCAGTACATTGTTATAATCAGAGGGATAAACGTGTCGTTAAATGTTTAAATATACCTTATCAACACGGACATAGACATGGACTTAACATCCCCCAACAACAGCTCTGTACTTCAGAAGTTTCACCGTGGGATCGTAAATCATCCATATCGGTTACAGAACAGATCCGAAATACAGGGAAATGGGTAATCTTGAGTGGGTATTGTTGTGCTGTGATTTACGATGTTAACGTCTGACATAGTATCAAATGCAACAACGTGTCCGATAAACATAAGTTACGTAAACGTAGGTATAAGGTGCGAGACTGCGAGGGTTTCAACGTTTCAAGATTATCTAACGCGGAAGGCACTGCATTCAGAAGAGGATTTGGGCCAGAAATGTGAGTAAATGAAATCTATTCCAGGCGAAACGCTGACTTCCCGAGTGGTCGCTTGGTTTGAAATCAGCTATCATACCCGAGCAGAAGGGCATACCTTACAAATACCGTGCTAAGAGCAACCTGTGCTCTAATATCTCAAGTTGATATTGTTATGTTATTCTACGTAATGTTATGAGAACACCGTCCATAATAACAAATGGAGGTATTTGAGCAAAGTTAGGTATTGATGTGGTATTGTTGATTTAACTGGGAAAATAACTGAATAACAAGATTTGTTATTACATCATGGAGCTATTGAAAAATATTCAATTCAATAGCAAGACATATTATTACTTGGTTACCCAGGTAACCAATAAGCATTTGAACAAGCAGTATATCAGTTTTATATTTGCATTTGTTGTGCTTGCTGCCCTAGCATAGCAGTTCGACAGCTTGGACGCCTTAAGGCGAAACTGGAAGCATTTCCTCATTTTTTTGGTTTTTGATTTTTTATTAAATAACGAAGCCATATTTTTAAAATCGGTTTTCGTGCACATGTAGAGTATGGATCAGGGTATCTTCTGAATTTTTTACACGGTAGAAAATGTTTTTCGTTTTTGCAGAAACCATTTTTTAGTGAAATTTTGTTCAAAAATGGTTTCTGCAAAAACGAAAAACATTTTCTACCGCGTAAAAAATTCAGAAGATACCCTGATCCATACTCTACATGTGCACGAAAACCGATTTTGAAAATATTGCTTCGTTATTGAATAAAAAATCAAAAACCAAGAAGTAAGGAATTGCTTCCAGTTTCGCCTTAAATTAGCATATAACAAGCTAATTAAAAACATAAGCTGTTATGTAGCATTTCAAATGCACACTTTGTTTCGATTTTTAAGCATCCCGAATGCCATTTTATCGCCACAAAACTGCTAGAAAATCAATGTGTTCCTGCTATGTTTGATGAATTCACTTCGTTATTTTTATTTCTGTGTTGTCGTCATGCTCTGCATAGACGTCTTCGACATAATTGCCGTCTGATGAAGTTAGCAAAAGTATACTCATGCCAAATTAATTACGATGTCAGGAAAACACGTTTAAAATCGTATAAATTGTAAGCTTACTGCTCGTCTCACTAGTTCAAATTCGCCCAAAGCAAGATAGTGCAACCTGGGAGGGAAAGTAACTCTATCACAACAAACTTTAAGTAGAACAAAAATCAGCGCACTTTACAGTTTCATTTTCAGCTTATCCTGTAGCGCAGCAGCTCCTTCACACACAACCAATTCACGGGTATTGAGATCGAATCGCAGCCAGAGTAGAAATCAGCCAAAAACAGACTAGACACACCAACCAAAACATATGCAGCAAAGAATGAGATGGTAAATGACAGAGTGAGTGGTGGAGGGAAGTGAGAGGGTCGTATTTTCTATTTTGGTTTGTTTCATACGATGCGTTACATTCAGGGCGTTACTATTTTTATAGTAGTTTATAAAGTTCCTGAAGGTCTAGCTTTTAAACAGCCGTATATTGGGCCAAAACCTGCATTAAGGTAGCATTTATGGCGCATATACGGCTAAGTGGCATTAAATGACCAGCTGTAAAGGCGCATATAGTGCAGAATTAATTCTAAATAAACTGCTTATTGGTTACCTGGGTATTTCATACCTTCTGGATATCAAATAGAGCACTTGAAATTTATGGTATGCATTCATTATTGAAATAATGTTATTTTTCAGGTGTTATTAATACAAAATTATGGTCTTCATTTTTGTTGTTTTGCCTCTTATGTCCACCATATGAAGAGCATATCGCGGTATAATGTTATTTAAGATAAATACCTCGATATGTTATTTTGTTGCTATTCTTTTCTGCTCGGGTACTCGTGTAGCGAAACTGTAAATGGAGTTACAGGACAAAGAATTTCGCATAATGAATCCTACATCATTCATTTTCCAGTTGCTCCTGTACGGAAGATGTTGGAAGACAGTGTATCGCAGATGAGGAAGATAGAGGAGGTAAGGAACGCCAAAGCCTCGATAGAGCGTGCGGAAACGCGAGGAGCCAAAGCAGTAGCCTTTCAGCGCTATTCTACTCTCGAGAAGGAAGTGGAGCACTTATGTAAGCGAGGTATCATGTAACTGTGCATCGAACTCAATGTTTGCTGCAAAGTAATCTTTAACCGGATACAGGAGAAAATTGACGCATCTCTCCAATGGCAGTAAGTAGGATTCCGTGCCGGACGATCTTGTGTGGACCAATTTGTCACGCTTCGTATCATCTAAGAGCAATATGTAAATTACATTCTTCCGAAGCAACCCAAAGATCTGTAGTTTGCTGAAACCACAATTTAGCACCCCGCATAAACGATTCCTCCAGCACCTGCCACTAGTCAAGTCCCAAGTCCGAAGCTGATGATATCATAATCTATGGCGGCATGGTGAACAACAGAGAGGTGGAAGATTTCGAATTCCAGTACTGCAAGATGGACCAATTCAAGTGTATGCTTTTTATCTGCGGACTGAGAGCTCCTCGGTGCGCAAATATCCGAGCCAGACTCCTATCACGCATCGAAGGCGAAACGAACTCTCCCAACAATGATCGACGAATTTCAAAGACTCGTAAACTTGAAACCAGACACTACGATGATCGAGCAACCATCAAGCTTGAAGCCATCGGTTCATGCGGATTCAGAGAAAAAAAAGCGGTAAGCCTCAGCCAAACTCGATGAAGACCGAAGCCAAGACCCCGCGAACTCCCTGTTGGCAATGCGGCCAAATACATTATGTTCGTGACTGCCCGTTTTCTGCACATCAATGCAAGACGTGCAACCGATCTGGCCATAAGGAGGGATACTGTGGATGCGTCAGGAAAACTTCTGACAATCAAATCGCAAATCGAAGCACAAAGCAAAAGTTTGTAACGACTTCCATCGATGGAGTTGCAGTTTCACTTCAGTTGGATTCTGCTATACCACACTGCGATACCACACTGGTCTCCGAGTCAACCTGGAAGGTGGTCAACAAGGCTGAAGCAAAGCGCCCTTCGATTGAAGCTGTCAATGCGTCCGGTTGGCCTCTGCTACTCATCGGCGAGTTTAACTGTGAAGCGGCCTTCAAAGGTGTAGGGAAGTCAGCGAGATGTTTCATAACATCAGTTCCGGATTTCAATGTATTGGGCATCGAATGGATAGAACTTTTCAACCTCTGGTCAACACCGTTCGACGCGATCTGCAACCAAATTGGATCCAAGGACAAACCAGCTTTCGACAAAGAACTCCAGCATTTGAAGGCAAAACACGCGGAAGTTTTCAATGAATCGTTAGGACATTGCAACAAACCCAAAGTAAAGCTTTTCCTTAAAGCTGAAGCTAAACCCGTTGTTCCGTTTCATCAGACTCGCACCGGGAGTCAAGTCAGCTCTAGGAACCTTTCAACGGCATGATCGCAGATACCTCCGGAATACGTTCGTTCATCTTTGACCAATGAGAGTTCAATGAAGGTGGGGAAGAAGATACTTCGTGTGTGTGAGATCCGTGTCTGGTGCAAAATATGTCACTACTACAAGTACAGCGAGCTCCCATAAGAACGCGTGGCAAATAGTGACGTCACTATTTGTGTTTACATTTTTCTTTGCTTACTAATACATAGCCATCTCTTCTTCTTCCCCACCTGTAATATACTCTCATTGATCGATGACCTTATCGTTTTCGGAAAGGACTGGAAATCCCATGCAGAACCGCTCAACAAGCTGCTCAGTCGTTTGCAAGACTGTGATTTTCACGTGAAACTGAAAAAAATGCAGATTCTACCAAACGAAAATTGGATATCTTGGACATATTGTTGATTCTAAAGGAACACGTCCTGTTCCTGAGAAGTTGAAGATCATCGATTCAGCTCCACTACCATTTCTACGGAAGATTCGTTCAAAACAGACAGGATGCCGTAGGTTCCGATGGACAACCCTTCAAAACACGGAGTCAAATGGGTGTGGAACTCTGGATGCCAACAATCTTTCAACCAATTCAAGAGGGTTCTACAGTCAAACCTGCTGTTATCTCATTATGACCTCAAGCTATCGATAATTGTTGCAGCAGATGCATCCAGCGCTGTTATTTTCCACATGTTACCAAACGGAAGTTTGAAGCAGGATGCAGTAACTTCAACGATTTTCAACCTATTTCATTGAACAGGACTAATATCGTTTGCTGTAGTTCTTCAGAAAGCTACCAAGTCTAGTGCAACACTACAGCTGGTTTATGTTGAAGTATGTTCAAGATGGATGGCCAGGACAAACAGTTGAGCTGCAATTCCTGATCCAGATGTTGTTCCTTACTATCAAAGGCGTGGATACCTAGGTCTGATCAGCGGCTGCATAGTGTTCCACGACAGAGTAGTAGTTCCAGGCAAGCTGTCTTCGCTTAGCCACATAGACTATGGTGCAGGTCCTGTAGATGGCGTTCCGGAAATCATCGTTTTCGAAAGTTCTGCGAAAACTACGGCATCAATCACATTCGGACAGCACCAAGCCACCCTCAATCTAATGGCTTGGCAGAGCGATTTGTGGATACTATCAGGCGAAGTCTGCGGAATATTCATTATATGAGGGAGATCACAGATCAAATTTGTTCCAGGACTGCTCCAGGAGTTTTATGTGGTTTCCCAGCCCCAGGTAGCTCTTGATGATTCTCTGGGGTTTTTTTCCAAGAGTTTCTTCTGAGATTCCGTCTTCGATTTCATAAAGAGCTCTTGCCAGATTCTTCCAGGAATTTCGTCCTAAATTCTCCTGTATAGTTTCTTTTGGAATTTCCAGAAGGTATTCCTGAGAATTCTAGCAATTTTACCCGTGTTTTCTTTCGGGATTCCTCGAGCGTTCTCTCGAGGATTACTTCAGGAATTTGTTCCGAGATTCCTGCATAAAATCCATCCAAAACTCCGTCAGGCATTCCTTCCAGGAATTCTATGCGAGATTCCTTCCGGAGTTCCTTCAGGGATTTCTTCAGGTATTCTTTCTGAGATTCTTCCAGTAATCCTGTAAGACTTCTATCAGAATTCCTAAATAAAAATCTTCGGGACTTTTCCAGGCTCTCCTTCCGGGATTATTTCAGGAACTACTTCTGGGATTGCTTCAAGAACTTCTTCCGGGATTTCTACGCTAATGCCATCGAGAACTTCTTTTGCAATTCTTTTAGAAACCTTTTCTGGGGTTCCTCCAGAAGTTACTTCCAGAATTCTTTCGGGAGCTCCATCAGGGATTCCTTCGGGATTTTCTTTTATCTAGGCTTCTGTCAGGAACTGCTTCCGGAATTTCTTCAAGAACTCATTCACGGGTTTCTTCGGGAACTTCTTCCGGGATTCCTTTTGGAACTCTTTCTGGGAACTTCTTCTGGAATTCTTTCAGAAACTACTTACAGGATTTCTTCCGGAACTCTTTCCAGGAATCATCTAGAAACTGTTTTCAGGATTCCTTCATGCTTCGTTTGGAATTCCTGCAGATACATTTGGAATTCCTCTTGAGATTCTGTTGCTGATTTTCCGTTACAATGGGTTTTTACGGCTGGCTCGTAGGGCCTGACACCAACCCCCTACTTTCCGGAGGACCATAGTGCACAGTTGAGCCTACCCAACTAACAATTGCAAGTCACTAACAAGCAAGCTTGCTGAATTGTTGCTTAATAATGGTAATGATAGCTGAACTAAAATTATGCTCTACACATTACTGTTTAAATGATTTTACAATTGAAAAAGCAGTCAATGTTCGACTTTCCTCATCGGTATCAACAATGATAAATTAAAACACTTTCCAAAAGTTTAACAAGAAATTTATTCGACAAGCATTGATTCCTAAACAAAAGAGTTTAACAAAACATTTGTCTGCATCTTATTAAGCTGATGTATCGATAAGCATATGCTCCTGAACAATGTCCTTTTCACTTGTCAAATAAACGCCTTCAGCCCGTCATAGTTTGACTCGGAACTTTGTTCGGATTATGGGATAAATCATGGCTAAAACTGTTTAGACAACCAAGTTATTAAATAACTAATATTTTAAACGAATCACATAAAATAAAACAGAATATAATTGTGTAGTTTAACATTGAGTGCCAAGAGACGTAATCAACGTAAAATTGAGGCATTCATTTATTATTATAAATCTGTAACAAGATATCTTGTACCTATATTATAGTTTTTATCTTCCGCAGCAGTTCGATTGTACGAGACGCTTGGATCAATGCATTTGACATTTCCGTGTTGTCGTGTTTACTGAATATTGTTCCCACAGTCACCTAGATAACCAAGCAGCATTCATAAATCGACACATTCCAAGTATCCTTAAACATCCTTATGCACTATTTATTGAACATAATATCAAGATTCCATGACAAAAGCATAAACAAAAAAAATGCTTAACGGATCTTTGACTGAGAATGAGTAGATAACCCGAACAGATGCTGTGGATGCACCATGTCCAAGACCATAAAGCACCACATATTGTCATACATTTTTAAAGATCGATATTAAATGATAAAAATAAAAACATATTCATATCGCAATTAGTACGTCAAACAATATCTTCAATAACTACCAACACTTTTTGGCCGCATTCGATACAAGTTTTCTCACCGTGCGATAAAAATACTGACAGCGAAATCAGAATGGAAAACACGTGTTTTTGCTGAACAGCTGTTGAAGTATGAGGCGTTGTTCAGTTGATAACCACGTGCTGTGCTAATTCACCACTGCTGAACACAAGTTTAGGAGTGATCATTATTAAATCATGGGAAGATTATGCCGAACAACAACTTTTCTGTGCATTTGTAAAACGCTTTGAACAACAAAAAATTAAGTTGGTGCACAACATGATGCTTAATAACTTCTCCAAATTTGTGTGAACAAAACCCGAACATAGGTTGTACGTGAAAATAATTCAAATGTTATTCATCATGATGCTGAATTAATTCGTCATAATGGTGCCTGTTAAATGAGTGATTGTAGGTTGGGTACCCTGGCACTCGGACGTAGATCAGCCGCCCCTAACATGAGGATCAGACGCTGTTGTGAGCCGCTCCTCCTGGAGAACAGACGCTCAGGTTTGCCGAAGCAAACCCCCCTTCCCTGTCAGCCTACGACCAAAGTTCCCACCGGGGTTGGTTACCCGATCTTCCCTAAGGTTGCTCATAGTTTCCGGCCGGTACCGCGTGGAGGTAGGGATAGGAGTTGCTGGGCAGAGGCTAGTGGATCACAATGGGATCTGAATTGCGCAGCATACCCAGCCTTTACCGTGGCGAGCATTGGGCGTGACCGAGGATGGAGAGCGGCAGCCACAAACCGAGTATTGTGGCGTACTATTGTTGATTATGTCTTGTCTTAATGATGTAGAACAAATAAATGTATGTATGTATCCTCTTGAGGTTCATTCTGGAATTTTTTGAGATGTTTTTTATGCAAATCCTCTAGAGGATTATTAATGAGTAGGTATTTTGAGAAATTCCTCTTGCAGTTTTTGTTTATGGAGTTCCTCATGAAGTTCCTACAGGATTTCCTTGAGGAAATACTCCAGCAAAGTTCCTTCTGGTTTTCATCAGAAGCTATTGGGATAATCTCGGACGGAATTCCTGGAGGATTTCCGGTACTCCATGGTAAATCCCTTGAAGCCTTCTAGGATTTTCAGAAGAAATCCCGGAAGAAACTTATGAGATGAAACCTGCTAGGAATCTCTGAAGAAACTCCTGAAAGGACCCCAGAGGTAACTTCAGAAGGAATCCCAAAAAGAATATCAGAAATTGCTCCCCGAAGAATCACAGAAGAAAATCCAAGAGGTTTCCTAGAAAAAAAAATGTGGAGAAACCACGGAAGAATTTTCTGTAAGAATCTCAGGAAAAATTACGTGAAGGGGGATCTTGGAATTAATTTCTAGAGAAATTAGGAAAGGAACTTTTTAGAAAAAATCAGGAACTCCTGAAATCTTTTCGCCAGCACCCCCCACAACCGCAACAATTTCAGAAAGTGTTCCTCAAGCAAACCAAGAAAGAATCTCTTAAAGAATCCCCGGTGTACTTCCTGGAGGAATGCTGGCAAGAGCTCTTGAAGGAATCCCAGAAGAAACCTCTTTAGGAATCTCGGAAGAAATTCCTCGAAGAATCCCAGAGGTAACTTCCGAAAGAACCCTAAATAAGCCCCTGGTAGAATCTCATCGAGAACTTCCTGCCCCCTGGGAATCCTTCAAGAGACTCCGGGGGAGTCCTGGAACAAATTTGTGAGAAAATCGCGAAAGATTCCTGGGATTCCTGGAAATAAAATTTTCCATGAGAAAAATAAAAAACAAAAATATTTCAATCAATATCTATATACAGCCATTCCATAGAAAAACGATATAGTGCATCTCCGATTGTCGTGAAACTTGGTGGGCTTGTAGCTCTTCGGAAATAATTAGACCCATATTTTTTTTATTTCGTCATTAGGGTGACCAATTTTCATATAGGGTGGTTCAAAAAATCAAGGTTTTTCAAAACTAAAAATTTTCAAAAAATCGTAACTTTTGAACCATTTGACCGATTTTAAACTTCATTTTTTTTTTGTTTGAAAGCTATTGAATTGTAGTTTTCAGAAAAAAAATCCGTTAAAGGGGCTAGAATGTAAAGAGTACTATAAAATATGCAAATATATTACTTTTTTAACGTTTTCATGGTCTCGGGACCAAAGAGGTACCCTGGTTTTATATTTTTATCAGGAAATTCAGGAAATTTGGCGTAACATATCGAAAAATCAGAAATGTATGTTGTTTTGTTTTTGAGATATGATTTTTTGAATATAGAGAGTCATATATTTTAGCACTAGCTACTCTAAAATTGCTTGAAATTGCAAATTCTCATAAAACTATGCATAGTATTGCTTTTTAAAGTGATTCCTGGTGATTTTGGTATCCATAATGTTATAAGGAATCTTGTATGGTAAAATTTGACCTTTTATTTTCAAAAAATCATATCTCAAAAACTAAAAAACATACATCTCTGATTTTTTGATATGTTGCGCCAAATATCCTGAATTTTCTGATAAAAATATAAAACCAGGGTACCCCTTTGGTCCCGATACCATGAAAACGTGAAAAAACTAATATATTTGCATATTTTATAGTACTAGTTACATTCTAACCCCTTTAATGGATTTTATCTGAAAACTACAATTCAATAGCTTTCAAACAAAAAAAAGAAGTTCAAAATCGGTCAAATGGTTCGATTTTTTTTTATTTTAGTTTTGAAAAACCTTAAAAAATATAAAAGTGTAGGGATGTTCAAAACTAAAAATAAGAAAAAAACAAAAACCAAAAACTCACAAAACTGCAACTTCAAAATCAGCTTTCAAAAAGTGTTCCAATTGGTTTTAGGTGAGATCAAAATAAAAAAAAAATGTACAAAAAAGTTAAATGTTTCTTTTGCGGACGCCTATATGAACTTCTCAACAAACATTATTGCTGAACAACAGCTGAATAAGTCACTTTTAAGCTTGATTTTCAAACTTTTGGCTGAACAAGCTGTTATTCAGCTGTCATTGATACTTGGGTTATTCTTTGAATTCAACATAACCCCGTCAATTTGAACCTGGTGTGATGGTTACTATCTATCGCGCCGAGTACCTGGAATCGAATCTCACTCCCGACAAACTCACAGGAACGTGAGTTCTTCCTTCGGAAGGAAAATAAAGCGTAGGTCTCTAGATGAACCCGGGTTCAAAATCTCGTTCATAAAATGATGATTCATTGGGGCAAGACAGATCTAACAAGAGAAAATCTTTGTTCGAAGTGTTGTTCAGAATTCCTCACAGTTCCTCAGATTTTCTCCCATTTATACCAAAGTGTGATTCGGTACCCATGTCAAACTGCAAAGTGTTGCATGTGCTGAATAAAAATTACAGTTTTAGGGATTTCTTTCAACAAATTTTGTCATCGATAAAAAGAATAGCTCCGAAATTCTCAGAGTTGCTCTCGTTTGTACACTGTCTTGCCCCTAGGTCATTACGCAACAGTAAACAACGGCTATTGAGTCTAATGATGGACAAACATTGCCATCAAATTCATTACATATTCATAAATTGAAGCTTATAAGCTCCACCTGCATTTGTACCTCCTTCAGGCCTTCTGTTTGCACTTAATAATCGTTTATTACGCTCCAATAATATTCATTTATCCGAGGTACCCTGCATGCAAAGTGCCAAACCTCCTGGACCTGGACCAACGCCCTTCCTTGGTACATATAGGAAAAGGTAAATGTCAAACGCCATTCGGCGCAGCCTAAATGGTCACGGCCGACTCGATCGGACGCGACGCGACTACCTCTAGAGATAGACGGATAGACCGTAACCGTATTACATTGGAGTTTGCTTGTGGGAACATGCAACCATAGACTGCCAGTCGATCGGTTGGTCGGTCGAGATAATAGAGGTAATAAACTATAGAGGAAGAATGTCGCTGGCGTCGCTGCCGAAACATCTCTTGCTGGCGGAGATAGGCCGGGCTATAAGTGTCAAAGCGAAAAAGTATGCAGTTTGACAGATAGATACCCGACATGTTTGCGAGCGAGAACAAAGGGAACAGCAGCGACATTCGTCCTCTATAGTTTATTAACTCTATTGTCGAGATCGATCTCTCATGAGGGCTAAAGATCACACACAGCAGGCGGTGGTGGTGACTACCACATTATACTGGTTAGCTGCAAGTCCCAAACTGGACCAGAACTTTGGTCGCCGTTCAGTGCAACTAGACATGTAGCACAGACAAACAGACGTATAACTTGGAATAAAGTGTGAATAAAATCATCGTCAGAAAAGTATAATCGCCCAATGCTAATTACGCTGCGTTTCGCAAACCCACTGAGTAGATGGCGGTAGTGAGCAAACGTCAAACAGGAGCAAAAACGATGCGAGTGCCATGAGCGAGAGATTTGCGAACTATACACAGTAAGAAAAAAATCACCGACTTCGGTAATGTTTTACCAAAACCTCAATCGTTAAGTTTGTTTTACAGGAAAAAATCGGAAAAGGTAGCATCTCTTACCGAAATTCGTTAGTGTTTGACAGATAAACGATAACATTTTACCGAAATTTGGTAATTTTTTACTGAATTTCGTTTAAAACCCATTACCGAACGCTCAGCGGTTGAGATTTCGGTAAAAATTATCGAACGCATTAAGCTGTGTAGAATATTTGAATAGTACTTTAAAAAGGCAAACTACACAGCTAATCGTGTTCTGTAATTTTTACCGAAATCTCAACCGCTGAGCGTTCGGTAATGGATTTTAAACGAAATTCTGTGAAAAATTACCAAATTTCGGTAAAATGTTATCGTTTATCTGTCAAACTCTAACGAGTTTCGGTAAAAGTTACTACCTTTACCGAATTTTTCCTGTAAAGCAAACTTAACGGTTGAGATTTCGGTGAAACAAATAGAGGTAATAAACTATAGAGGAAGAATGTCGCTGGCGTCGCTGCCGAAACATCTCTTGCTGGCGGAGATAGGCCGGGCTATAAGTGTCAAAGCGAAAAAGTATGCAGTTTGACAGATAGATACCCGACATGTTTGCGAGCGAGAACAAAGGGAACAGCAGCGACATTCGTCCTCTATAGTTTATTAACTCTATTGTGAAACATTACCGAAGTCGGTGATTTTTTCTAACTGTGTATGGGAAGTGGGTAGAGTGAGACGCTTGTTTGTCTGTGCTTGTAAATTCTAACAATCGCCGAAGACTACTTTATCAAGAAAAGTAGCAGCACTGTTGAGACCGACAAGCAGTCACTGTCGGCAGCACTGCATTTTTTGATTCTCTTTGACGTTTGCTCACTACTGCCACCTAATGAGTGCTTTTGAAAACACCAGCGTGGTTAGCATTAGGTGATTATGTTTACAGTGATATCGTGATACGTTTATTTGTTTACATCCAAGTGTCTTTCTACTTAGCCTCAATCAGAAGTGAAAGAACTCATTGGCGATGAGTTGCCCCGCTTTTGTTTAATGGAAGCTGAGAAGAAAGCCATTGTGACATTTAAGGACAGACTTGTTAGAATCCCAAAATGGCCGCCACAATGGCTGATTTTGGCGCCTACTCACGATTTCAAGCGCACAAATCTCTCCGTAAACAAAACCAGCGCATCTGATCTTTTTATTTTAAGCATATTACAAGTGAGCAAGAACAGAATAATGAAATGCACTTTTGTTTGAAGGTTGCTTCTTGAGATTTGTGCGTCTGAAGTTCTGATGCACTCGTGAAACGGGATTTCAAGACGTTTGTCCTTAAATGATAAGAATTTATCGTTTTGAAGAAAATCAATGCTACACTGAGGCAAAAAAACTTAGGAAGAACGTAAGAACCCCTTATGATTTGGCGACATTACGATTATCGTTGAAAGCCATAAATTTCACTTATGATTATGAAAGAAAAATTTAATATCCATTCCCTTAACGAAATCATAAGTTTTCGCTTATGAATATCATCGGATAAAAACTATGATTATTGTGTGTTTTCTCTTATTGAATTCAACTACTAATGCTTATGGA
Organism: Aedes albopictus; assembly: GCF_035046485.1. Taxonomy (NCBI): domain Eukaryota; kingdom Metazoa; phylum Arthropoda; class Insecta; order Diptera; family Culicidae; genus Aedes; species Aedes albopictus. The sequence goes on from NC_085136.1 coordinate 109,098,762, forward strand.
AATCGATATTGTTCATTATGAATTTCATGGTGCAATTAATATAATATTCGTACTCCAATTTTATTGATTAGGGATGAATTAATTATATTCTAAATCATGGCATGACATTGCATCTTGGAATTACCGAGTAAGTAAAATGATCGGTTTTTCTTGATCGATAATTTAAAATAAAAGGACAAGGAACGCGTTTAACTGTTCTTTTGTTTAAGTTTGCATAAGTGGCTAACACTTGGACTAACATTCTGTGGCAAATAATGACCGTCTAATTTGCTTCTTGTCACTTTATTCAAACGTTGATATCGATTAAGAACGACCGATCGTGATACTTACGTAATCCCAGATTTATTGTTGATTTGGACGGAGAATTCTTGAAGTTAGAAAATGAAGGCAATTTCACTTTTTATGTCCTTCATTTCCGAAAAGAGATCTTTGAGTAATGGGTGTTTGTCCAAGCAGCAGCTAATTGGAATCCATACCCTTACTGTAACGATTTTCATAGTTTCCAAATATGATTTTTTCACAACAATGCCGCTTATGGCAATCATAATTTGTAGGTATGAAACGCAAGCACAACAGCTATAAAATAAATAAGCAAGTAATGAAACAGAAAAATCGTCCATTCATAAATTCCAACTTATGAAAATCCTAAGTGTTTTTGCCTCAGTGTAAACAAAAGTTAAAACGCCTGCTTTGATTGAAAAAGCTAGCGTCGATGTACTTTTGCTCTTTCAGATTACACAGCGTCAACTCGTTGTTCTAGATCGAAAAACCGGGTCACTCGAACCGGCGGTGCCGATGGGATCCGATGCGGAAAAATGTGAGATGTCAAAAGTAACTCCCCCTTTCCACCGGTGATGACGGTGATGGCGGCTCTTCTCCATAAATGGCTACCGGCGGCGGCGGCAATAACAACATCAGAAGCAGCCTTTGAATAATGAATTAATTCCGTTCAACGAACGTAGGTAAGCTCCACAAGTCGGTAGCTGCTGCTGTTTCTTGCCACAAATCCGCATGGAAACCATCGTCGTCCGTCGTCGTCTTCGTCATCGTTGCCGATGCAATGTGAGGAAAATTAATTTCAACAAGGAAGAAAATACCACCTCTGGTTGGGGGCGATTTGGCTTCTGCTCCGCAGCGCTCCGTTCGAAAAGCAACCAAACCACCAACGAAGAACGTCCCCACATCATGGTGACCATCGTTGGTTGGAGTTGCAAGCGCCATCAGAAAAGTCCGCGGGTGTAGTTTGCTTCTCCATGTGTAACTGTCAAATGTCATCGATTATGAGTCCCAGCAGTAGTGAACACATCTGTTTTGTTTATGTTATGGTTAGACGCGGAGCAGGAAAATTGAAAAATGGCACCACTTTTAAGGTAAGTTTAGAATAAGGGGTGTTCAAAAGCGTAATTCAAACCGATTAATGCGTAGTCTGAAAGAACTTACCGTTTGAACGTCAAAACTTATCGTTTGAATGAAAGTCAGTGGGAATGAAACTATGAAAGTTGATTTTAAAGCAGTGAAGAGAATTGTCAGACAAAAGAGGCACAAAACAAGCAACAAAGAAGGCGTGACGATTACTCTTTATCCCTACTGGTAACAGATAATGACATGATCTCGAAAATTTTTGTTGCAGACAAAACGGAAGCTGAATTTGTTGCGTACTTTTCAACTCGTGAATAATCAGTTATTACTAACCCAAAGTCAAAACTGTTTGATGATAGATCTTCAGCAGAGTTGCAGTGTTTACCGACTCGAAGTTACCGTACGAAAATCGCAATGCAAGGCTCAATAATCTCTAAACTCGTGGTGTACGATGTTAGTCCTATTATTTTCAAGTTGGGACAAACTTATGTCGCATTGGGTAGATTGTCGCAACAAATACAGGTCGTGACATTGTCATTATTGTTGCGCGATGGTTGAATTTTGATTCACTGTTTTAAAGGAATACAATTTCCATGTTTTTCATTTTTGACAAACCATTTACCTACTTTACTTTTAAGCTCAACTGTTCTAGAGCTTAACGGAGCCAAAGCAAGCTCAAAATGATTTCTGGATTGATTATTAGATTGATCACCCCTAATCCGCAGTCGTGACTGGCTACCGGCATCGTGCTCCAAATGATCCCACTACTGCACAGAGAAAGACCGCGTGGAGTGCGATATAAACTAGTATGCACTAGATAGGTACATGTTTCTCGCAACGGTTGCTCGCTTTGTTGTCAGTTCACTACTGTCACTTCCCTAGCCTGCTGATTTCGCCCGCGTGTCTATCACCGAACGACCGCACGCGTAAGATCCTGGCGCGCAGCTGCAGCAATATCTAAGCAAAGCATGCGTGTACGCCTTGGACTTAGACCGGTAGTCGCAATAGCGCCATTTCTTGTGGTCGGCCGCATTCCACGCTGCCAAATCGCGTGAACAAATTGAAAATTGTAAAGCTGGTTGCTTGCTGCACCAGTTGTTACCCGAGGGGGTAGTTGTACCAAATAACGTCCACAATTTGGCGAGAAACAATCAAATTCAAATTAGTCATCGTCTGGCTGACTCGAGTCGTCTGACAGTTGACCGATAAAGATCGACCATCAATCTTATCGATTAGCTGTCAAACGACACAAGCCAGACGTCAAATCGCTTAATCCCTAGCATTAGTGACCACAGAAGGAAAGCTGGAAGTGCTTTTTCGTCCCTAGTCAGTCGGGTCGGGCTACTCTCCCAATCCACAATAAGGAGAAAAATGGCTCCGCAAATAGATTTACAGTAGGACACCCATATGCGTTACATAACCTAGCTCTATTGAGTCCCAACGATAGTCGCTGTCGACGGCGATGACCGACGATATTAAGCGTGCTAAATGGTCTCCTATGCCTATTAATTCGCTACTTAGAGGTACCGCACCGCTGCCCTGCTGGGCTGCTCTGGTCGTCTGATACCACCTAGGTAAGCGAACCCTGCAAAGTAACCGGTTGGGTGGCCGACGACGTAGAAAAATCCATAAAGTGCTCTCTCCCTGAGCGTTGACGCGCGTTGCGGCCGGCGGTGTAAAGGAATGCAATGGAATCCATATCGATGGGGGCCGCGTGGGGTATTGGTTTGGTACCTACCTACCTACTATTGGACCACAAGAGGACACGCTTGATTTTCCCTACTGAACTGAGCGAGTATAATGGACATGGATGGCGGGTGTAGATACCTACCTATACCAACCGGGCTAGCTGTTGGTGACCTTTAGCAATCAGTCGATCAGACGGACCTGGCGCGTAAAAGTTAAATTATGCATGTATGTAAAGGTGGTAGCCATAAGCGTTGCTAGAAGAGGGACTCTGGTACCGGTTTCTCACATATATTTGAATTCCAGATTATCTCTAATTCCAAAAAAGAAAGTTCCGAAGGGATTCTTTGAGATTCGAGGGAGATTTGGGAATTTTTCTGGGTTTAGAAGTTTGAGGATCTTTCAGGGGGTTGAGGTGGATTGTAGAGGTCTTTTATGGGAGTTTCAAGTGGTTTACAGTAGGTCTCAATGCGTTTCAAGACGTGTCAAGAGCTTTTCAAAGAGGTTTCAAAGCATTCCACGACGTTTCAGAAATTTTCGGGTGGCTTCAGGGCATTTCAGGGGGGTTTGGATGTGGTACCGGAGATTTCAGAAGGCTTTTTAGGATATTTAAGTCTTGTTTTAGAGGGTTTTCAAAGCATCTGAGATTTCAGATGGTTTCAGGGAGTTTCAGAATACCCCTGAAACCTCTTGAAAATGCTGAAGCCCCCTCGAATCACCATGAAACGCCGTGGACCCCCCCCCCTCCCCAGAATTCCCTTTTAACAGCCTGGAACGCCCCTGAAACCCCCTGGAGCACTCCTGGAACTCCATCAAGTCCCTCTAATGACCCTGAAACCTCCTGAAACGTCTTCGAACCCTCCTGGAATCTCCTCGAAGTACCTGAAACGAACTCCATGGGACGCCTCATGAATCCCATGGAACACCCTGGAACGCATCATAAACCTCCTGGGACGCCTTGAACCCCTTGAGACTCCTTGGTACCTTGGAAACCTTCTGAAATTCCTTGGAACGCCCCTGCAACTCCTGAAACTCTCAGAATCATTTGTGGAACAACGCCCAAACTGATCCCTCATGAAACTCCTTGCGGTCTCTAAACCGTCTTAAAAGCCCCAGAACACCTTTGGGACGCCACTGAAATGCTTTCAACGGCACATTTTTTTTATAACAGCCGTTGTTTCAAGAATCCTTGTAATAAGTCAACACAGCCTGTTATAATGTTGTTACACCGTTTTGGCTGGGTATTCTAACCCTCCAACATGATTAGAAAGGTTGAATTGTAACGTACAAATATCCATCCTGCTGGTGTAAGCAATTCATGCTTACTAGCAAGTTCTTCAGAATAAATAACTTCCAAGGAATATAGACAGGCCTTCTTTTTTCAAAGATTGCTTATCCAGGATACTTAAAAATACATAGCAAAAATCGTTACCAGTTTTTTGAGTGTCTACAAACACTCATTGTATGGACATTTAAGTTTTTTTTTTAATTTTCTATGGTTTTACCTTAAGATATTGTTCAGGAATTCCTCTAGAACTCCAATCAGGGATATTTTCTGGAGTTCCTTCAGGAATCTCTCTAGGAGTTCCATCAGAAGTTCTCTTCAGGAGTTCTATCAAGGGATCCTACAGGAGTTCTTTCTCGGATCCCTTCTGGAATTCCTCCGAGAATGATTTCAGAGATTACCCCAGGAATTGATTCAGAAATGTCTCTCCTGGAGTTCCTTCTGGGATCTCAAATGGGATTTCTTCAACGTCTCTTCAATATTTTATAGTCGAGTAGATTTCAATATAATAACTTCCCATAAGGCGCTGTCCATAAACTACGTAGACACATTTTTGGCTATCACAGACCCCCTCCCCCTTCGTAGACTTTCGTCCATACCAAATTTTCTAAATTTGTGTGGAGCGTAGACTTTGGGCAGACCCTCCCCCCTCCCTCCTTAGAGTCTACGTAGTTTATGGACAGGCCCTAATCACAATCACAACCATTAATAGAGGAATTCCTTCGAGGGTTCCAGCAGTATAGAAGTTTCCACGGGGATCTCCCCAGGAGTTCCGTCAGTGATTTCTCCAGTAGTTCCAGGAGGATTCAGGGATGCCTCCAAATGATTCGTCAAGGATTCGTCAAGAAGCTTTCTTAGCTATTTCAACAAAAGTTCCCTCAGATAGTTCTTCAGAAGTTTTTTCAGAGATACTTTCAGGAAGATTCAGGGATACTTTCTGGAGATCCATAAGAAATTCCTCTAGAAGTTTCTTCAGCGATTCCTAGGTTAGTCTAGAAATTCCTTCAGGAATACCTTCAGAAGTTCATTAAGGAATTTCTACAGCAATTTCTACAGGGATTAGTTCAGAAGTTCCTTTAGAGATTCCTCCAGGAGTTTCAGGTATTTGTGTAGATGTTTCTTCAGAGATTTTTCCTGGGATTCCTTCGGGAGTTCTTTTTGGGATCTCTCCTGGAGTTCCTTCAGGAATCTCTCCAGAATTTCCTTCTGAGATCCTCACAGAAGGATCCAAGGTTACTTCCAAGAAAATTAAGAGATTCTCCAGAATCTTCTTCAGAGATTCTCACAGAAGATGATTCAGATATTAGTACAGCAGTTACATTTAAGATAACCCAGGAGTTCCTTCAGAGATTCTCCAGGAGTTTCAGGCATTTGTGTAGATGTTTCTTCAAAGAATCTTCCTGGATTTTTTTCCAGGAATTCCACCAGAAGTTCCTTCAGAGATCTCTCCAGGATTTCCTTCCGAGATTCTCACAGAAGCATCCAAGTGTACTTCTAGGAAAATTCAGAGATTCTCCAGAAGTTTCTCCAGGGACTCCGACAGAATTTCATTCAGGGATTATTACAGGAGTTACGTCTAAGATACCTCCAGGTGTTCCATCAGAGATTCTTCCACTAGTTTCAGGTATTTGTGAAGATGTTTCTTCAGAGATTTTTCCTGGAATTCCTCAAGGGATTCCTCCAGAAGTACCTTCAGAGATCTCTCGAGAAGTTTCTCGAGGCATCTCACCAGGATTTCCTTCCGAGATTCTCACGGAAGCATCTAGGCAATTGTGGAGATTCTCCAAAAGTTTCTTCAAGGATTCCTACAGAATTTCATTCAAGGATTAATACAGGAGTTACATCTAAGATACCTCCAGGTGTTCCTTCAGAGATCTTTCCAGGAGATTCAGTTTTTTTCTCAGGTATCACTCATAGCTTCTGAAGATCTTTCGGAGATTTTTCTTGGGAGGATTCAGGCATGCCTGCAGCAATAACATCAGAGAAATCTCCAGAAATTCCTTTAGGAACTCTCACAGGAGTTGTTTCAGGGTTTCTTCCAAGAGTTCCTTCAAGAATTTCATTAGGACTATAATCAGGCATACGTCAAGGATATTCTCCTGGAATTCCTACTAAAATAAAGATTTGTTTCAGGGAATCCTCCTGGTTTTCCATCTTGAATTCCTCTAGGAGTTCTTTCGGGGATTCATCCTGAAAATTACTCTGGGATTCCTTCGAATATTCCTCTTGGAAGCCTTTCGGTGATTCTTCCTGAGGATCAATCCTGGGTGAATTCCTTTGAGGATCAATCCTAGAATTGCTTCGAGGATGCATCCTGAAATTCCTTCAGGGACTTCTCCTATAATTCCTTCGGGAAATCCTCCTGGAGTTTCTTAGGTGATTCTCTCTGAGATTCTTCCTGGAATTCCTTCGGGGATTACTCCTGGAATTCCTTCAGGAGTTTCTCCTGGAATTCCGTCAGGAGTGTGTCCTGGAATTCATTCAGGGGTTTCTCCTGGAACTTTTACTTTGGGGATTGTTTCTGGAATTCTTTCGGAGATCCCTTCTTCAATTCCATCAAAGATTCCTCCTAAAATTCCTTCGAGAATTCCTCCTGGAGTTTCTTCGGATATTCCTTCTGGAATTCCTTCGAAGATTCCTCCTAAAATTTGCTCGAGAATTTCTCCTGGAGTTTCTTCAGGGATTCCTCCTAGAACATCTTCGGAGATTTCTTCTGGAATTCCTTTCAAAATTCATTAATGATTACTTTTGGAAATCCTTCAAGGCTTTCTCCTCGAATTCCTATGGAAATTCCCGCTGGAATTTCTTTGGAGATTCCTACTAGAGTTATTTCGGAGATTCCTTCTGAAATTTCATCGGGATTCCTCCTGTATTTCCTTCGAGAATTCCTAATCAGGGATATTTTCATAAGCTTCTGCAGGGATCTCTACATGAACGATTCTTCAAGCACCAGGGATTCCTGCAGATGTTCCTCCGGGGTTTCATGCAGCAGTTCTTGCAGGGATAAATCCGGTAGTTCCTTCATGGATGCCTCCATGAGTTCTTTCGGAGATTCTCCCCCCAGCCAAAAATAGCCCTCACGCCACCGCCTACCAAAATATAGTCGGTGCCTAGGTCTATCTGGAGAAAAAAGCTGAAGCTGGAAAAAAGCTGGAATTCGACAAAAGTTGTTTTACTGCTTACCTGAATTACCAGTTTCATAAGAAACAAATGCTCTCACGATAGCTGCTAAATTATCTAAGAATTCTCAATTTCATTCACTAGTTTTCAACATTTTTGACGTCGATAAGCCGATGATCATTTTTTGTGTAGAATCATGTCATGAGTTCGAACCTTTTTGGACCACTATGTTGGTTTTCTCCGGGGGTTCTGGAAGGTTTTTTGTAGAATATTTTAATTTTGAAATGGATGTATCTAACTAGCAACCAAAATTATCGTTGTTCGTTGAACTTTCTCAAAAAAAAAAACTGCCAGTGTCTGGTTAATTGAGGTCTAACCCCCAATGGGGTGTAAGTGACAAAAACCCACTTTCGAGTAAATGAGGTTTAAAGTTTTTCACCAATTTTGTATCCCATACAAAATGTATGGAATTTCAAAATCAACCCAATTTTCTACGATTTATTGAAAATTTTCTAATCATCGTAAAAACAATCTTAAAAAAGTTCCTGAAATCTCAAAATCTGAAGAATTTTTGATATGCTCAGCTCTCATAATTGACAAAATGGTCACTTACATCCCTCTGATTCTGGGCCCCTCAATTGTAATAATACTCTGGATCAGGGCCACTTCCTCTCAGGGTCTACGGATACTTACTATGAGAGGACCCATGGCTCCAACACGAACCAGCAACGGAGAGGGACAACATTGGAAGTGCAAGCCCTTTTTTCCTAACCAGATACTGACAGTTTTCTTTCGGAGAAAATTTGACGAAAAGCGATAATTTCGACCAAGGACAAACATTATACAATAAACCTTTCAGTACCCCCCTGAATATGACCAAGAAGGAGGTCGAAACGTTGGATAAAGTCAAATAATATTGTATGATTTCTTCTAGATTGCTTATCCGGTCTCGTAGTAAGTTATGGAAGAAAAAAAATGCATTTGAGAAACAAATTCACTTATAGTTCAGGTGAAATTCACAATGCAACTGAAAGGCTCAACTGTCGTGAAGCTTGACAAAGCCGATGCAATAAGGATTAGTGACATTCCCTCACATAAACACTAGTTTCGTTAATCGTCGTGCAAACGTTGGTTTATTTTCTACCAGTTCACCTAAAAAAACCAACAAAGTCGAACACTTTAATTTACTTTATTCGCGACGTTGTATGTAATTTATAATTTTGTAAAGGGGGTATCAGTAGGTCAGCTCCGGGAGCACGTTCTTCTCCATTTTTATCTGAAAGTCCAGGGCAATAAGGTAGAGTAAACGTACTCCATTCCAAAACCGTTTTGCACGAAAGTTATGAACCAAGTACGAATAGAAATAATTCCAGGAGACCACTCAACGACAACTCTAACAACACCACAACCGATTACAGTATGACCCATAAAAAAATGCGACAGTTTTCAAAGTCATCGTTCCCCTACTTCGAACTGATTAATCTTGCATGTATCTATTGGATGGTATAGTAGAGCCACTAATCTGACAATGGCAAAGGAACATAGACTGATTTCATGCGCATACCTTTGGAAATATAACATTGAACACATGGATGTCAAAATCGTCCACGCGCCAGAGGCCGTTTTTTAAGGATATAATTTTCTTTCAATTGCTTTCAATCACATTCAATCAAATTTTATTTTCAAAATAGTACTTTTATGGCTGGATAAGGTCTTTAGGAGCTCGTTGGTTTGTCGGACAAGAACGAAAAAAATATTAACTTATAAATTAAGAGACATTTTCTGAAAATTGAATTAATTGACAAATGATAATTTTTAGAAAATATTATGTTTTAAGCATGAAATTGTTTTTAAGTACTTAGTATATGTACCTATCATAAAGGTAGGTTTATATGCCTTCATCGACAAAAAATTGTTTTGAAAAATGTTCAAACAGTGTTATGTTTTTTAAATAATTTATCTTAAATACGGTTTTTAATATGTAGCACATTTTTTAGTTTTTGTTTTCTAAACATTTGAAATTATTTTTAAAATATTTTTCAAACATGGGCATATTAAAGAGTACATATTTCTTCATGGTTTCCATGTGTTTGAAAGTTTTTATCTTAGTTCGTTTTGCTTTGTTTTTTTTTCAATAAAAATCATCAAATACCGCAAAAAAAATGGAATGTCGCATTTTTTATGAGTCATACTGTATGGTCCAAGAAACCATAATTAACAAAGTAGTTAAGAAGCGGGGAACAATAGTGAAACCGATCTTCAGAGGATGCACAATAAAAAAATAGGTTTGCAAGCGAGTTTTTAGTGGGAGAGAGGGGGGTCAGAGGCGTTCCAGGACGTTTCAGAGAGTGGCTTCATATGTTCTCGGGTGAACTTCACGGGAGTTTTAGAGGCGTTCCAAAACGTTTCAAGGCGTTTCAGGAGATTTCAGAGGTATTTTAGGGGGCTTCAGAAGCTTTCAGGTGCGTTTAACATGGATTTCGTTTGTGTTTCAGAGGTGTTTCAAGGCGTTTCAGGAGGCTTCAGAGAGGTTTTGTGGGGCTTCAGAAACTCTCAGGGCGTTTCATGGCCTTTCAGGAGGTTTCAGGTGGTTTAACCCTTTTGGAGACGACATTTTCGCCATTCCGGATGCATTCTCGCTGGTCTAGAATACGTTTGTAAAGTTAGATTTTCTCGGCTGGTATAATGTGATCCATCCGTCTCCAAAGGGTTAAGGGTGCCTTCAGAAGGTCGCAGATGAATTTGACGGAGGTTTATTATGTGTTTTAGAAGCGTTTCAAAGCGTTTCAAGGCGTTTAATGGTGTTTTAATGCATTTCAGGAAGTTTCAGGAGGTTTAAGGAGAGCTTAAGGGGGCTTCAGAGGCTCGCAGGTGAATTTCGCGGAGGTTTCGTAGGGATTTCAGAGGCGTTTCAAAGCGTTTCAATGCATTTCAGGAGGTTTCACAGGGCTTTTGGGGGGCTTCAGAGGATCTCAGGTAAATTTCATGGAGGTTTAATAGGGATTTCAGAGGCGTTTCAAAGCGTTTCAGGGCGTTTAGGAAGTGTCACAGCGGTCTTAGGGGGCTTCAGAGGCTCTCAGGTGAATTTCACGGAGGTGTCAAAGGGGTTTTAGATGCATTTCAAAGCATTTCAAAACGATTCAGGGCGTTTTAATGCGTTTCAGAGCGTTTCAAGAGGTTTAGGGGGCCTTCAGAGGCTCGCAGGTGAATTTCACGGAGGTTAATTTTTCGTAGGTTTCATATGGGTTTCAGAGGCGTTTCAAAGCGTTTCAAAGAGTTGTAAGGCGTTACAAAGCGTTTCAAGGCATTTCAGGATGTTTCATAGGGGTTTTAGGGGACTTCAGAGGCTCTCAAGTGACTTTCACGCAGGTTTTAATGGGGTTTATGAGACGTTTCAAAGCGTTTCAGGGTATTTCAGGTTCTTGGAGACCCTTAAAAATTCTTCGAACTCAAAACTTTATAGATCATAGTTACCTGAGGTTGTGTGAGTATGAACCTTAGTCGTAAATCTTTTAGAGACAACCAAATACGTTAGTAGATCCGATGACCTATACTCAAGGAAGTTTTTGGAGATCCTCTAACTGACAATGATCTCACCACTTGATAGCACATAGTTTCATGAGGCTATGCAAGCATAAATTTCATTCATAACACTCCAATAGATCACTCTGATTACGCTTGTAGATCAGATGGCCTTAACTCTAAGGAATTCTCGGATATGCTGTACAATCATAGAATCCATCACTTGATAGAACATAGATATCTGGGGCTGTGTCGTTCCTGGGGTCAAATGACGTTCGGCCAAATTACCCTTTCGGACAAATGGATTTCAGACAAACGACCCAGAACCTTATGTACGAAAGTTTTTAAATGATATAAGAGAAGAAAACACTGTTTGTTATATAAACCATATTCAACAAAAGAGTGCAGACCACATCAAGCTCAACAATGGACGTAATATTTTTACCTTTACCTGGTAAAATCTTGGGAAAACTGTTAATAAATAATAAAATGTATTAATAAAAATCACCAGATAGAAATGCCTGCTACGTCCTTGATAATAGATACCCACCAACAATCGACGATGAACCATCACGTGTGGCTTCAATTGTTTGGCTGCCATGCATCGAAGTGACAATACCATGGCCTTCTCCGGCGGAAAATTGTTGAACTTTATTATCATATAAATCATGAATAATTGACCGTCTGGGCGGACTGCAATACTGAACCATTCATAACAGCTCCCTTATTGAATTTGAGCTGGTGGATTCGGAAGGACTTGTCATTGAATCTTGAAGAGATTCTCTGTTGAACTTTGCAGACATTGTTTGCATAATTCCAAAAGAAGTTATTCGAAGAACCTTGAAGAGAGAATTGTAGAATATTGAATCTCTTCACATAACCTTATGAGGATTCTCCACAAAATCGTGAGAAATATTCACAGAATCCTGTAAGAACTCTCGGAGGAATCATGTGAAGACTTTCTTCTGAACAACCATGTGGAGCTTGAAGTCAAATTGGCCTGAAGTTTTTCGGAAACATCATATGAGAAGTCTTTACAAAGTTCTGTGAGGATTCTTTGCAAAATCGAAGAAGAATTTTCAACGTTGCACGATTTTGAACCCCATCTCAAACGCATAATCATTCCAATGTACCTTCTTCTAAATCTTCTCAATGAATTAGGTCATCATAAGTTACCCAATGACCAATCAATTTAGGGCCTCATCACGGAATTGCCCAATACTTCGATCACCACACGTAGACCCCACGCAAATCCATCGGTTCCCAATCCATGTGAGGTCATAATTGACAATTTCTTTCCGTACTCCCTCCAGCAGCCTCGGACCCTAACTAGTTAGTGCTCCGAAGCTCCGGAGCACTCCGGATGACCTCCAAGACTCATTATCTTTATTATCCACGCGCAATAGCGCGCAAGACCTAACGGAACTACAGTTACGTACTCAACCTGCCTTGCGCAGTGCTGGTCAACCGCTGACCAACCGTCGCGTCGTCGCCGTCGTCGACCGAAGCGCTTGGCAAATCGACTAATGCGTTTCCAATTGGCGTTGTGGTGATTTTGTGCTTTTTTCTTTCGCTAATGCGGAGGAAATTCTTGTTGGAACAGCCACACGGTACCTACTCGGGCTTGGGCCGGGAGTGATTGCGGCAAATGATTTGACTAATAAGACCCGCCCGCCGCACTCCACCCGTCGCCGTATGTCGTGTTTGCGCGCTTACCGTACTGATCAATCAGTCCCGCAGGTCGCAAGCCAAATTGTGCTGGTGCTGCTGCTGCTGATGATGATGATGATGCTGTTACGGCTTATGACTTGGAAGAAGTCGGTACCTACGAGAGGATGTTCTTTTTCTGGTGATTGCGTGTACTCTCTTCGAAGAAGTCGTCACAGTAATTGCGCTCGCGCGCAATTGCCCTAAGGGTCTAAGGTGGCTAATTTTAACCGTTAGACTAAATTTAGATCTATTAATGTAAGATTTGGCGAGATGAGTGGGTTTGGGACGAATGGCGACGGTTCTGGACGAAAGCTATTATTTCAATAACTTTTTCTTGTCTTGTCTTCTTGACTTCCAATCTCCAAGATTCTGCAGATAATCATCTCAGGATTCTGTACAAAAAACTCTCAGGATTCTGCAAAAAATCCTCTCAGGATTCTGCAAAAAATCCTCTCAGGATTCTGCAAAGAATCTCCTCCGGATTTTGCAAAGAATTCTCTCCGGATTCTGCAAAGAATCCTCTCAGGATTCTGCAAAGAATCCTCTCAGGATTCTGCAAAGAATCCTCTCAGGATTCTGCAAAGAATCCTCTCAGGATTCTGCAAAGAATCCTCTCAGGATTCTGCAAAGAAGCCTCTCAGGATTCTGCAAAGAATCCTCTCAGGATTCTGCAAAGAATCCTCTCAGGATTCTGCAAAGAATACTCACAGGATTCTGCAAAGAATCCTCTCAGGATTCTGCAAAGAATCCTCTCAGGATTCTGCAAAGAATCCTCTCAGGGTTCTGCAAAGAATCCTCCCAGGATTCTGCAAATAATCCTCCCAGGATTCTGCAAATAATCCTCCCAGGATTCTGCAAATAATCCTCCCAGGATTCTGCAAAGAATCCCACCAGGATTCTGCAAAGAATCCCAGCAGGATTCTGCAAAGAATCCCAGCAGGATTCTGCAAAGAATCCCAGCAGGATTCTGCAAAGAATCCCAGCAGGATTCTGCAAAGAATCCCACCAGGATTCTGCAAAGAATCCTCTCACGATTCTGCAAAGAATCCTCTCAGGATTCTGCAAAGAATCCTCCTAGGATTCTGTAAAGAATCCTCCTAGGATTCTGCAAAGAATCCTCCTAGGATTCTGCAAAGAATCCTCCTAGGATTCTGCAAATAATCCTCCCAGGATTCTGCAAAGAATCCTCCCAGGATTCTGCAAAGAATCCTCCCAGGATTCTGCAAAGAATCCTCCCAGGATTCTGCAAAGAATCCTCCCAGGATTCTGCAAAGAATCCTCCCAGGATTCTGCAAAGAATCCTCCCAGGATTCTGCAAAGAATCCTCCCAGGATTCTGCAAAGAATCCTCCCAGGATTCTGCAAAGAATCCTCCCAGGATTCTGCAAAGAATCCTCCCAGGATTCTGCAAAGAATCCTCCCAGGATTCTGCAAAGAATCCTCCCAGGATTCTGCAAAGAATCCTCCCAGGATTCTGCAAAGAATCCCTCTCTGGATTCTGCAAAGAATCCTCTCAGGATTCTGCAAAGAATCCTCTCAGGATTCTGCAAAGAATCCTCTCAGGATTCTGCAAAGAATCCTTTCCGGATTCTGCAAAGAATCCTCTCAGGATTCTGCAAAGAATCCTCTCAGGATTCTGCAAAGAATCCTCTCCGGATTCTGCAAAGAATCCTTTCCGGATTCTGCAAAGAATCCTCTCAGGATTCTGCAAAGAATCCTCTCAGGATTCTGCAAAGAATCCTCCCAGGATTCTGCAAAGAATCCTTAAAGGATTGGGGCCGTTCATAAACCACATAGACTTTTTGGGGGGAGGGGGGGGGGTCTGGCCAAAGTCTACGCTCCATACAAATTTCAACATTTTTGTATGGACAAAAGTTTACGAGGGGGGAGGGGGGGGGGGGGTCTGAGATGGCCAAAATTTGGTCTACGTGGTTTTTGAACAGCCCCATTCTGCAAAGAATCCTCACAGGATTCTGCAAAGAATCCTCACAGGATTCTGCAAAGAATCCTCACAGGATTCTGCAAAGAATCCTCACAGGATTCTGCAAAGAATCCTCACAGGATTCTGCAAAGAATCCTCACAGGATTCTGCAAAGAATCCTCACAGGATTCTGCAAAGAATCCTCACAGGATTCTGCAAAGAATCCTCACAGGATTCTGCAAAGAATCCTCACAGGATTCTGCAAAGAATCCTCACAGGATTCTGCAAAGAATCCTCACAGGATTCTGCAAAGAATCCTCACAGGATTCTGCAAAGAATCCTCACAGGATTCTGCAAAGAACCCTCACAGGATTCTGCAAAGCATCCTCACAGGATTCTGCAAAGAATCCTCACAGGATTCTGCAAAGAATCCTCTCAGGATTCTGCAAAGAATCCTCACAGGATTCTGCAAAGAATCCTCACAGGATTCTGCAAAGAATCCTCACAGGATTCTGCAAAGAATCCTCACAGGATTCTGCAAAGAATCCTCACAGGATTCTGCAAACAATCCTCACAGGATTTTGCAAAGAATCCTCACAGAATACTGCATTGAATCCTCACAGGATTCTGCAAAGAATCCTCACAGGATTCTGCAAAGAATCCTCACAGGATTCTGCAAAGAATCCTCACAGGATTCTGCAAAGAATCCTCACAGGATTCTGCAAAGAATCCTCACAGGATTCTGCAAAGAATCCTCACAGGATTCTGCAAAGAATCCTCACAGGATTCTGCAAAGAATCCTCACAGGATTCTGCAAAGAATCCTCACAGGATTCTGCAAAGAATCCTCACAGGATTCTGCAAAGAATCCTCACAGGATTCTGCAAAGAATCCTCACAGGATTCTGCAAAGAATCCTCACAGGATTCTGCAAAGAATCCTCACAGGATTCTGCAAAGAATCCTCACAGGATTCTGCAAAGAATCCTCACAGGATTCTGCAAAGAATCCTCACAGGATTCTGCTGAGAATCCTCACAGGATTCTGCTGAGAATCCTCACAGGATTCTGCAAAGAATCCTCACAGGATTCTGCAAAGAATCCTCACAGGATTCTGCAAAGAATCCTCACAGGATTCTGCAAAAAATCCTTCCAGATTTCTGCAAAGAATCCTTCTAAAATTCTGGAAAGAATTCTCTCAGGATTCTGCAGAGAATCCTCTCAGGATTCTGCCGAGAATCCTCCCAGGATTCTGCAGAGAATCCTCTCAGGATTCTGCAGAGAATCCTCTCAGGATTCAGCAGAGAATCCTCTCAGGATTTAGCAGAGAATCCTCTCAGGATTCTGCAGAGAATCCCTTCAGGACTCTGCAGAGAATCCTCTCAGGATTCTGCAGAGAATCCTCTCAGGATTCTGCAGAGAATCCTGTCAGGATTCTGCAGAGAATCCTCTCAGGATTCTGCAGAGAATCCTGTCAGGATTCTGCAGAGAATCCTCTCAGGATTCTGCAGAGAATCCTCTCAGGATTCTGCAGAGAATCCTCTCAGGATTCTGCAGAGAATCCTCTCAGGATTCTGCAGAGAATCCTCTCAGAATTCTGCAGAGAATCCTCTCAGGATTCTGCAGATAATCCTCTCAGGATTCTGCAGATAATCCTCTCAGGATTCTGCAGAGAATCCTCTCAGGATTCTGCAGAGAATCCTCTCAGGATTCTGCAGAGAATCCTCTCAGGAGAATCCCTTCAGGATTCTGCAGAGAATCCCGTCAGGATTCTGCAGAGAATCCCGTCAGGATTCTGCAGAGAATCCCGTCAGGATTCTGCAGAGAATCCCGTCAGGATTCTGCAGAGAATCCCGTCAGGATTCTGCAGAGAATCCCGTCAGGATTCTGCAGAGAATCCCGTCAGGATTCTGCAGAGAATCCCGTCAGGATTCTGCAGAGAATCCCGTCAGGATTCTGCAGAGAATCCCGTCAGGATTCTGCAGAGAATCCCGTCAGGATTCTGCAGAGAATCCCGTCAGGATTCTGCAGAGAATCCCGTCAGGATTCTGCAGAGAATCCCGTCAGGATTCTGCAGAGAATCCCGTCAGGATTCTGCAGAGAATCCCGTCAGGATTCTGCAGAGAATCCCGTCAGGATTCTGCAGAGAATCCCGTCAGGATTCTGCAGAGAATCCCGTCAGGATTCTGCAGAGAGTCCCGTCAGGATTCTGCAGAGAATCCCGTCAGGATTCTGCAGAGTATCCCGTCAGGATTCTGCAGAGAATCCCGTCAGGATTCTGCAGAGAATCCCGTCAGGATTCTGCAGAGAATCCCGTCAGGATTCTGCAGAGAATCCCGTCAGGATTCTGCAGAGAATCCCGTCAGGATTCTGCAGATAATTTAAAATTAAGGCTCATTCTTTACACACTTCCGAGAATCCTTTCCGGATTTTTTCAGGAATCCCTTCAGAGTTCTTCTAAGAATCCTTTCAAGTTACTGCAGAGAATATCTTTAGTTTTCTGCAGATAATCCCTATAGTCTTTTGCAAAGAATCCTCTCAGGATTCTGCAAAGAATCCTCTCATTATTCTGCAAAGAATCCTCTCAGGATTCTGCAATCAGGATTTCCTCAACTACTGTCTACCTCTTCACAATCCATTACCACAATGCAATCGTAATGGATAAAATTGACAACCACTCAAAGCCTATAAATACATCACGACTTGCACCTTCTGCCTTCCATCGCCCACTCCAGCCCACTTCCGCGGTCCCGTTCCGTAGTCCAGCTCAAACAAAACTGCAAAACTAGGTCAAATGGGACACCCTTTTTTTCCACCACCTCTCATTCATCTACTAGAAGCATAAAGGGAATGGACGAACGATGACAGACTAAGCCGAGCTGGGCATGTTATTTCCAGCAGTTATGACGGGACGTGGATGGATTGCATGTAATGGGCACAATTTTATCGATTTTCGATGACCTTTGTTCTGGTTGAGCCAGTCGTTGCTCAATGGGTTTTCCCGTATGTACACGGTTTACGAGTTTTGCACGGAAGACAGGCAAGGCTGTCAGGACAATACTGTACTGATGTCATCGAAGGCGTATTGATTTATGTCATTACCCAGTTATGGATGACCTAATGAAGACTGACAAATAGGTTGAGCTCATGGAACATCCACGGAAATTACTAGATGCTTTGAAGATATTGAGGACAATTCAAAGTATGGGATCTACATCCGTAGGTAGCAATAACTAACAACACAAGATACAAAAGCATAACTGGTTCACATTCCATGTTTTATGGCCAGTCTACTCAATAGCAATTTACCATTTCATCATCCTTCATACACTAGTATAAAGTACCTGCTTTCAAATCCCATTCCAACATATGAACCCTTCCTAATACGATAGAACCCAGGCTCATTACTAAGCGCAGAAAATTATGCAAAGTTCTATGCTGCATCCATATCGATCCACCAGAAGAACCATTTCCAGCAAAACACCCATCATCATTCGCGCGAGCACGTCTCACCGCGTCCACATAAATTTCCCGGTCACGTCCGGGTATTTCTCTCTAGCCTCAAGCCCTAAAGGGGCATCGATCCGACAACACGACGACGATGAGGTCCCAAACCGCATCGCCCGTGCCCCTAAGGCGAAAGAATTTCTTCTCGCTTCCTTCTTTCGGGGAACTGACACGAATGGGCGATACGATGCGGTAAATAGCCCGAAAGTCTATCGAAGTTGTCGGAGACGGAGACGGCCGTCCACTTTGTGTTTTTTGCACGAAGCCACGATTTCAGACTGCCCTCGTCTAGTCCGAAAGCGAGAAACACAAGGGCAATAATACTGTTTTTTATGCCTTTCAATAATTTCATCATAACCTAACGGTACTCACAGCTCTTCTTGGATGCAGAACGCGGAGCAGGCGCGATGCCTCGGCGAAAGGTCTTCCCGCGCCGTCTACTCCGGGTGTCCCGCTTCCACCACTTCGCTCTGGGACAGTCTAATTTTAGGTTACGGGACAGTCATTGCTGGTTGCGGGGCCCTTTCGACAGGGCAGTGTTCGTTCGAGCTTTGGTCACGGTTTTTGCATACATAAAACAAAAATCCGAGAGGGAAGGTGTTCAAAGAGGAGGATTCTGCTTTGAGGTATTCCTAGATGCACAATAACATGAGGAAGAAGGTGATCTTCTTTCGTTGGAAATAACACAAAAATATCCGAACGACAGCCTCTTTTCTAAGAAAAATCTATTCTCAATCTTAATTCGAAAATTGATTTCTGAAAAAAAAATCATCAATTTGGCAACACTGATCAAAGCATTTCATTTGCCATTTTTATTGTTTTGGTTGATTGACAGTGTTGCCAGGAACTCTATATTTTTGAAATTTTACTAAATTTCCGTTTGAAATTTTACTATATTTCCGTTTGAAATTTTACTAAATTTCCGTTTGTATTGAATTTCTATTGAAAAAAGTTTAAAATTGAAAGAAATGGAAACCCATTTCATCAATTTTTGTTTAATATCAGAAAGTTGTATAAAAGATTGAATCTGTTCTATTTCTAACCATCAGAAGGAAGTTACTTCAACTTCGAACTGCTTCCATCCAAAACACCCACTCGTAAAAATTAATGCAAAACATCAGTTCCAAGAAAAAAACAAAGAAAGAAAGCGCGGAAATGTGTTTTTGTTCTGTTTTAAAGCATGTTGCTCGGACGTTCGTTGGCTGCAAAGGATATGAGTGGTGTGTCCTTCCAGGTCCACTAGTTGGCGGCTGAAGTCATTGACTATGCAAATTGCTTCGATGTTTTGTAGCAATCAAAATTGGAGCTTTTTAGGTCTCTGTTTTTGTTCCTAATGCATCGCATTTTAGAAATTGGGTCATGGAATTTACAAACAGTTTAGTTTTGGTTGAAGGACCACGAATCTGGGTCAAATAAGTTCTATTCAATTCGAGAGGTTTCTCAACATAACGAAAATCTAATTTAGTCAGACGAAGAAAGATCCTCAGAAAAAAAATTACAAGAATCCTGACGGGATTCTCGGAAGAATCCTGACGGGATTCTCGGAAGAATCCTGACGGGATTCTCGGAAGAATCCTGACGGGATTCTCGGAAGAATCCTGAAGGGATTTTCTGCAGAATCCTGACGGGATTCTCTGCAGAATCCTGAAGGGGTTCTCTGCGGAATCCTGAAGGGATTCTCTGCGGAATCCTGAAGGGATTCTCTGCAGAATCGTGACGGAATTCTCTGCAGAATCCTGAAGGGATTCTCTGCAGAATCCTGAAGGGATTCTCTGCGGAATCCTAAAGGGATTCTCTGCAGAATCCTGACGAGATTCTCTGCAGAATGTCAATTTCTTGATTTTGCTTTGGCTGACCAAGCCATGTGGGAAATTACACTGTTGAAAATGCTTTGACATCCATGTGCACAACAGAACATGTGCTCGATGAACAAATTGAGATTTGAAATTATGAAAAGAAATCCACGTACTCCGGTGAGACTCGAACTCACGACTCCCAATTCGCTAGACGGGCGCTTCTATTCCTTCAAGCTACGGAGTCACTCGACTATCTCCGTCGCCAGCAGGCCTAGAACTGAACTCGATTCCACAATCGCACATGGTTATCTTCTTTTCACAATCCAAACCCCCTTCGGATGGGATTAGATGAACATCTAACACATTGTCTGTTGTGCACATGTATGTCAAAGCGGGAGAGGAAGTTATTTTTAATTGTCGAGAGCTTCGGGCACTGCCTTCCAATCACTTATTGGTATGGCAATTAGTGTGCAGTCGGACTCTCGACGGGTCGGTCCTCGGCCGACCGAATACGGTAAGGGTGACCGTAGCACCTTACAAATGTCAATTTCTTGATTTTGCTTTGGCTGACCAAGCCATGTGGGAAATTACACTGTTGAAAATGCTTTGACATCCATGTGCACAACAGAACATGTGCTCGATGAACAAATTGAGATTTGAAATTATGAAAAGAAATCCACGTACTCCGGTGAGACTCGAACTCACGACTCCCAATTCGCTAGACGGGCGCTTCTATTCCTTCAAGCTACGGAGTCACTCGACTATCTCCGTCGCCAGCAGGCCTAGAACTGAACTCGATTCCACAATCGCACATGGTTATCTTCTTTTCACAATCCAAACCCCCTTCGGATGGGATTAGATGAACATCTAACACATTGTCTGTTGTGCACATGTATGTCAAAGCGGGAGAGGAAGTTATTTTTAATTGTCGAGAGCTTCGGGCACTGCCTTCCAATCACTTATTGGTATGGCAATTAGTGTGCAGTCGGACTCTCGACGGGTCGGTCCTCGGCCGACCGAATACGGTAAGGGTGACCGTAGCACCTTACAAATGTCAATTTCTTGATTTTGCTTTGGCTGACCAAGCCATGTGGGAAATTACACTGTTGAAAATGCTTTGACATCCATGTGCACAACAGAACATGTGCTCGATGAACAAATTGAGATTTGAAATTATGAAAAGAAATCCACGTACTCCGGTGAGACTCGAACTCACGACTCCCAATTCGCTAGACGGGCGCTTCTATTCCTTCAAGCTACGGAGTCACTCGACTATCTCCGTCGCCAGCAGGCCTAGAACTGAACTCGATTCCACAATCGCACATGGTTATCTTCTTTTCACAATCCAAACCCCCTTCGGATGGGATTAGATGAACATCTAACACATTGTCTGTTGTCCACATGTATGTCAAAGCGGGAGAGGAAGTTATTTTTAATTGTCGAGAGCTTCGGGCACTGCCTTCCAATCACTTATTGGTATGGCAATTAGTGTGCAGTCGGACTCTCGACGGGTCGGTCCTCGGCCGACCGAATACGGTAAGGGTGACCGTAGCACCTTACAAATGTCAATTTCTTGATTTTGCTTTGGCTGACCAAGCCATGTGGGAAATTACACTGTTGAAAATGCTTTGACATCCATGTGCACAACAGAACATGTGCTCGATGAACAAATTGAGATTTGAAATTATGAAAAGAAATCCACGTACTCCGGTGAGACTCGAACTCACGACTCCCAATTCGCTAGACGGGCGCTTCTATTCCTTCAAGCTACGGAGTCACTCGACTATCTCCGTCGCCAGCAGGCCTAGAACTGAACTCGATTCCACAATCGCACATGGTTATCTTCTTTTCACAATCCAAACCCCCTTCGGATGGGATTAGATGAACAGTGCCCGAAGCTCTCGACAATTAAAAATAACTTCCTCTCCCGCTTTGACATACATGTGCACAACAGACAATGTGTTAGATGTTCATCTAATCCCATCCGAAGGGGGTTTGGATTGTGAAAAGAAGATAACCATGTGCGATTGTGGAATCGAGTTCAGTTCTAGGCCTGCTGGCGACGGAGATAGTCGAGTGACTCCGTAGCTTGAAGGAATAGAAGCGCCCGTCTAGCGAATTGGGAGTCGTGAGTTCGAGTCTCACCGGAGTACGTGGATTTCTTTTCATAATTTCAAATCTCAATTTGTTCATCGAGCACATGTTCTGTTGTGCACATGGATGTCAAAGCATTTTCAACAGTGTAATTTCCCACATGGCTTGGTCAGCCAAAGCAAAATCAAGAAATTGACATTTGTAAGGTGCTACGGTCACCCTTACCGTATTCGGTCGGCCGAGGACCGACCCGTCGAGAGTCCGACTGCACACTAATTGCCATACCAATAAGTGATTGGAAGGCAGTGCCCGAAGCTCTCGACAATTAAAAATAACTTCCTCTCCCGCTTTGACATACATGTGCACAACAGACAATGTGTTAGATGTTCATCTAATCCCATCCGAAGGGGGTTTGGATTGTGAAAAGAAGATAACCATGTGCGATTGTGGAATCGAGTTCAGTTCTAGGCCTGCTGGCGACGGAGATAGTCGAGTGACTCCGTAGCTTGAAGGAATAGAAGCGCCCGTCTAGCGAATTGGGAGTCGTGAGTTCGAGTCTCACCGGAGTACGTGGATTTCTTTTCATAATTTCAAATCTCAATTTGTTCATCGAGCACATGTTCTGTTGTGCACATGGATGTCAAAGCATTTTCAACAGTGTAATTTCCCACATGGCTTGGTCAGCCAAAGCAAAATCAAGAAATTGACATTTGTAAGGTGCTACGGTCACCCTTACCGTATTCGGTCGGCCGAGGACCGACCCGTCGAGAGTCCGACTGCACACTAATTGCCATACCAATAAGTGATTGGAAGGCAGTGCCCGAAGCTCTCGACAATTAAAAATAACTTCCTCTCCCGCTTTGACATACATGTGCACAACAGACAATGTGTTAGATGTTCATCTAATCCCATCCGAAGGGGGTTTGGATTGTGAAAAGAAGATAACCATGTGCGATTGTGGAATCGAGTTCAGTTCTAGGCCTGCTGGCGACGGAGATAGTCGAGTGACTCCGTAGCTTGAAGGAATAGAAGCGCCCGTCTAGCGAATTGGGAGTCGTGAGTTCGAGTCTCACCGGAGTACGTGGATTTCTTTTCATAATTTCAAATCTCAATTTGTTCATCGAGCACATGTTCTGTTGTGCACATGGATGTCAAAGCATTTTCAACAGTGTAATTTCCCACATGGCTTGGTCAGCCAAAGCAAAATCAAGAAATTGACATTTGTAAGGTGCTACGGTCACCCTTACCGTATTCGGTCGGCCGAGGACCGACCCGTCGAGAGTCCGACTGCACACTAATTGCCATACCAATAAGTGATTGGAAGGCAGTGCCCGAAGCTCTCGACAATTAAAAATAACTTCCTCTCCCGCTTTGACATACATGTGCACAACAGACAATGTGTTAGATGTTCATCTAATCCCATCCGAAGGGGGTTTGGATTGTGAAAAGAAGATAACCATGTGCGATTGTGGAATCGAGTTCAGTTCTAGGCCTGCTGGCGACGGAGATAGTCGAGTGACTCCGTAGCTTGAAGGAATAGAAGCGCCCGTCTAGCGAATTGGGAGTCGTGAGTTCGAGTCTCACCGGAGTACGTGGATTTCTTTTCATAATTTCAAATCTCAATTTGTTCATCGAGCACATGTTCTGTTGTGCACATGGATGTCAAAGCATTTTCAACAGTGTAATTTCCCACATGGCTTGGTCAGCCAAAGCAAAATCAAGAAATTGACATTTGTAAGGTGCTACGGTCACCCTTACCGTATTCGGTCGGCCGAGGACCGACCCGTCGAGAGTCCGACTGCACACTAATTGCCATACCAATAAGTGATTGGAAGGCAGTGCCCGAAGCTCTCGACAATTAAAAATAACTTCCTCTCCCGCTTTGACATACATGTGCACAACAGACAATGTGTTAGATGTTCATCTAATCCCATCCGAAGGGGGTTTGGATTGTGAAAAGAAGATAACCATGTGCGATTGTGGAATCGAGTTCAGTTCTAGGCCTGCTGGCGACGGAGATAGTCGAGTGACTCCGTAGCTTGAAGGAATAGAAGCGCCCGTCTAGCGAATTGGGAGTCGTGAGTTCGAGTCTCACCGGAGTACGTGGATTTCTTTTCATAATTTCAAATCTCAATTTGTTCATCGAGCACATGTTCTGTTGTGCACATGGATGTCAAAGCATTTTCAACAGTGTTCTCTGCAGAATCCTGACGAGATTCTCTGCAGAATCCTGACGGGATTCTCTGCAGAATCCTGAAGGGGTTCTCTGCGGAATCCTGAAGGGATTCTCTGCGGAATCCTGAACGGATTCTCTGCGGAATCCTGAAGGGATTCTCTGCGGAATCCTAAAGGGATTCTCTGCAGAATCCTGACGAGATTCTCTGCAGAATCCTGACGGGATTCTCTGCAGAATCCTGACGGGATTCTCTGCAGAATCCTGAAGGGATTCTCTGCAGAATCCAGAAGGGATTCTCTGCAGAATCCAGAAGGGATTCTCTGCAGAATCCAGAAGGGATTCTCTGCAGAATCCAGAAGGGATTCTCTGCAGAATCCAGAAGGGATTCTCAGCAGAATGCTGAAGGGATTCTCAGCAGAATCCTGAAGGGATTATCAGCAGAATCCTGAAGGGATCTCAGCAGAATCCTGAATGGATTTTCAACAGAATTCTGAAGGGATTTTCTGCAGAGTTTGTAAGAAATTCCATGTAGAATTCTGAAGAGATTCTTTGAACACTTCTGAAGGGATTCTGTGAACAATCCTTAAAAGATTCTCTGCATAATTCTGGAGAGATTCTCAGCAAAATCCTTAAGAGATTCTCCGCAGAACCCTGAAGGTATTCTTTGCAGAATCGTGAAGCGATTCTCTGGAGAATCCTGAAGGGATTCTCTTCTATATAGGTAGGACTTATGTCCTATCAGGTCCTTCCTATCTTAGGAAAATCCTCGTTACTTTGATTCTGCACTAGCAATGATGAAACTAGATGTTCAGACTGCTACCACCTTTTGCATTTCATCTCTGATCATGAATAATGCAAACCACCAAATTTCCGTCGAAAATTTCCCAACGCATAACTTTCCCGTTGCAAATTTGAATTTCAATTCGTCGAAAAATTTATCGTTTCCTGACAGACGGCAGCGCAGCGGTGCGATAGTTGATCGATTCACGCGGTTGCAGCATCCCTTGAGGGTCTTTTTCTTATGCAAAACGAAATGGGGAGCAGAGATGATC
The DNA here is from genome assembly GCF_035046485.1 of Aedes albopictus. Taxonomy (NCBI): domain Eukaryota; kingdom Metazoa; phylum Arthropoda; class Insecta; order Diptera; family Culicidae; genus Aedes; species Aedes albopictus. Next base: position 109,123,985 of record NC_085136.1, read on the forward strand.
AATCGTCAATTCATTTAGCGTATTTGTTTATTTTTAAGCGATCGCAAACCATTCTCCCCAAGGTCGAAACCCTACAAATGTCACCGATTTGACGCCTCTAGGGCGGCAACAATCAATCAAAAGCACTGATTTGCAACCATGTGTGCACAGCCAGCGCCCTGAATCCATCATCGATCCATTTTGGCTAGGTCCAGGTGGTGATGACCTCTACCCAGTTTCACCAGTCAGCTAGCCAGCCAGCGCCTTCGGCGATGACGAGTGCACAATTTAGCACGCTTCCATGTACGGCAGGTTGTACCTACTCACTCACTGAATGGTGGTTTGTAAACGAGTTCAGCAGAGGTGTCATCCACCAACGAACGGTGAGGAGCCAGCCGCGCAATTTCACACTTACCTCTATACTCTGGTTACTCGGAGCTCGTCAAGCAAGCGAAATCAGACGCACATGCAAATAAGGGTGGAAGTGAGATTTTCGGCCGTTGATTGCTCATTGCGATGGGTTTCAGTGTCTGATGCGGTTTTTTTCTATGGCGAATGTGAAAGATATAGGTACGAAATCGAGCTCATCACAGATAACAGACATCATCTAAGTTTGATTTCTTTCCGATATTAACGTGATGCCACGAAAGAGGGTTTAGGAGGCGGCAAAGATTATTAAGAACAAACAGGCACATGGTAGGCACGTGCCAGTGGGGCTACCTTCCAGTTGTTTTTTTTATAAGTCAATGACAATACTTTAGAGTGTTGCCATAATCACTTATAATGAATAACGTTTGGCAGAACACTACATATGCATCGTTCCCCATGTTTGGCAACACAATTAGGACAACTGTTGGCAGAACCCTACAAATGTTTTTTTTTTTTTTCACTTTCCGCATCGATCCTCCTGTTTGGGAACTTAGATACGAAAAACGAAATGGAACGTTATAAATGCTCGAAAAACAAACATGCAAAACATAACATAAATTGTGCCCCCCAGTTATCTAAGTATATAACGAAGTCCAATCTAAGAATGACGAGGTTTCATGATTATTCTTGGTTCATCAGTCAATCCTGTGTTCATATTTTTTCTGGAAGATTGCCTTTTGGCCGCAACGCTGGTTGCTTACATAGCCTGTGTTTGCCTTGGTGCTTGCTATAGGAGTTCCTAATTCTAAGGGTTGATACGGGCAACAACAGAAGATCGTCTGCCGTTTGATGTCTGAGAAAACAGCTTGCGTGTTTGTACAAGATCATTCCCAAAATGTTTGGAGCACTACAAATGCACATTAAAGTCAGGGACAGATTCACAAGCTAGAGTGCGACTTATAGGTAATACAAAAAATATGACTAAATGCAAAAGTCACACACTCCTGATGTCCGAATAGGGACGATCAAGTGGAACATTGTGTAAACGGGTAAAAATTTACATTGCTTTACTAAATCCACGTGATCTTAACATGGACCGGCCGATTTTAGTTTGAACACAACAAATAATACCCGGCACACCAGCTCATTTCTCCACCCTCTGCCACACATAGCTGGAGGAAAGTAAACAGCCTGCCGATTGAAATTAATCTTATCTGGTCGCTCGCAGCCGCCACCGAGAGCTTTGCCAGATCATGCCGAAAGTGACCCGCACTTGGGGCCCGCTCCACCTTATCGAGGACATTTATCTCACTCGCCGATCTCGGCACGAATATCCCCCTTGCTACCCGCTCGCTCACGATCCCACTGAACTGCAGAAAAAATATCAGAGTTTCAGCAGGGATTTGCCGGCAAAACAAACATCAGCAGGCGGTCCATGTGCCCCCAATGATAATATAAAATATGATCGCTGCGCAGACGGGCGAATCGACGGTAGATCGATCGATCGATAGCCATACCCGCGGCAACTCGCGCTCGGGACTGATATCGAATTTAATGAGACAGTCCAGCTCATAATTCAACCGCCACCCCGCCTGGCACTTTAAATACCGATATTTGACGGAAATCCATACCAGGGGCGCCACCATCGCCGGTGGTGGTGGCGAGAACCAAAACACCAACCCTTCCTGGAAAGTTATCATCTTGCGTAATCGCAACCCCGAACCAGGTGACACATTGCGACGCTGAATAAAAATTCAAATTGGAGGCATTTTCACGATAGACACCAATCCGGATGGGCCATTTTCCGAAATGAATGCGCCCGCGATTGGTGGGTGCTGCATTGGCACTTTATTTATCGATTCCCAGTCCCAGTGGCGGTTCAACTTCTGTAACTTGGCCCCCGTGTGGAGACACTTACTGACTGCACTGACTGGTGGTACCTAGGTGCAACCAACAACGGCAGCCCCTAGCGAGTGCTATTATTCAGCTCGGCACGATACATGTTGCTTTTGCTCAATAATGGGTGATTTATTTTTTTCGATTCACTTAAACACAAGACCATATGAGTTGTGCAAAATTTATTGTATTGGTAATATGGGCAGGCTGGGAAACTGGCTCGCAACGTAACTGCTGTTTTGTGCGGTTCCTGTTATCTTGTTTACAATTGGATTAATGTACAGAAAAGGAATAATTGAATGGTGTAAGAAGTTTGGGATAAAAGAAAAGTTACGTAGCAAAATTTCATGGCATTACACTATTTGGCAACACTTCCTCATTGAAGGTGCAACGACACTCAAGATAATTCATCTGTTCACTCGAATGAACACGCTGCTCTCCCATATTTTTTCCCCTTCTGGATTCTGCAGAGAATCCCTTCTGGATTCTGCAGAGAATCCCTTCTGGATTCTGCAGAGAATCCCTTCTGGATTCTGCAGAGAATCCCTTCTGGATTCTGCAGAGAATCTCTTCAGGATTCTTGGGAGAATCCTTTCAGGATTCTTCCAACAATCCCGTCAGGATTCTTATGAGAATCCCTTCAGGATTCTGCAGAGAATCCCTTCAGGATTTTTTCGAGAATCCCTTCAGGATTCTGCAGAGAATCCCTTCAGGATTCTTCCGAGAATCCCTTCAGGATTCTTGGGAGAATTCCTTCAGGATTCTTGGGAGAATCCCTTCAGGATTCTGTAGAGGATCCCTTCAGGATTCTGCGGAGAATCCCTTCAGGATTCTTCCGAGAATCCCTTCAGGATTCTTCCGAAAATCCCTTCACGATTCTTCCAAGAATCCCTTCAGGATTCTGCAGAGAATCCCTTCAGGATTCTTCCGAGAATCTCTTCAGGATTCTTCCGAGAACCCCTTCAGGATTCTGCAAAAAATCCCTTCAGGATTCTTGGGAGAATCCCTTCAGGATTCTTGGGAGAATCCCTTCAGGATTCCTGGCAGAATCCCTTCAGGATTCTCGGGAGAATCCCTTCAGGATTCTTGGGAGAATTCCTTCAGGATGCTTGGGAGAATCCCTTCAGGATGCTTGGGCGAATCCGTTCAGGATTCTTGGGCGAATCCCTTCAGGATTCTTGGGCGAATCCCTTCAGGATTCTTGGGCGAATCCCTTCAGGATTCTTGGGCGAATCCCTTCAGGATGCTTGGGCGAATCCCTTCAGGATTCTTGGGCGAATCCCTTCAGGATTCTTGGGCGAATCCCTTCAGGATTCTTGGGCGAATCCCTTCAGGATTCTTGGGCGAATCCCTTCAGGATTCTTGGGCGAATCCCTTCAGGATTCTTGGGCGAATCCCTTCAGGATTCTTGGGCGAATCCCTTCAGGATTCTTGGGCGAATCCCTTCAGGATTCTTGGGCGAATCCCTTCAGGATTCTTGGGCGAATCCCTTCAGGATTCTTGGGCGAATCCCTTCAGGATTCTTGGGCGAATCCCTTCAGGATTCTTGGGCGAATCCCTTCAGGATTCTTGGGCGAATCCCTTCAGGATTCTTGGGCGAATCCCTTCAGGATTCTTGGGCGAATCCCTTCAGGATTCTTGGGCGAATCCCTTCAGGATTCTTGGGCGAATCCCTTCAGGATTCTTGGGCGAATCCCTTCAGGATTCTTGGGCGAATCCCTTCAGGATTCTTGGGCGAATCCCTTCAGGATTCTTGGGCGAATCCCTTCAGGATTTTTGGGCGAATCCCTTCAGGATTCTTTGGCGAATCCCTTCAGGATTCTTGGGCGAATCCCTTCAGGATTCTTGGGCGAATCCCTTCAGGATTCTTGGGCGAATCCCTTCAGGATTCTTGGGCGAATCCCTTCAGGATTCTTGGGCGAATCCCTTCAGGATTCTTGGGCGAATCCCTTCAGAATTCTTGGGCGAATCCCTTCAGGATTCTTGGGCGAATCCCTTCAGGATTCTTGGGCGAATCCCTTCAGGATTCTTGGGCGAATCCCTTCAGGATTCTTGGGCGAATCCCTTCAGGATTCTTGGGCGAATCCCTTCAGGATTCTTGGGCGAATCCCTTCAGGATTCTTGGGCGAATCCCTTCAGGATTCTTGGGCGAATCCCTTCAGGATTCTTGGGCGAATCCCTTCAGAATTCTTGGGCGAATCCCTTCAGAATTCTTGGGCGAATCCCTTCAGGATTCTTGGGCGAATCCCTTCAGGATTCTTGGGCGAATCCCTTCAGGATTCTTGGGCGAATCCCTTCAGGATTCTTGGGCGAATCCCTTCAGGATTCTTGGGCGAATCCCTTCAGGATTCTTGGGCGAATCCCTTCAGGATTCTTGGGCGAATCCCTTCAGGATTCTTGGGCAAATCCCTTCAGGATTCTTGGGCGAATCCCTTCAGGATTCTTGGGCGAATCCCTTCAGGATTCTTGGGCGAATCCCTTCAGGATTCTTGGGCGAATCCCTTCAGGATTCTTGGGCGAATCCCTTCAGGATTCTTGGGCGAATCCCTTCAGGATTCTTGGGTGAATCCCTTCAGGATTCTTGGGCGAATCCCTTCAGGATTCTTGAGCAAATCCCTTCAGGATTCTTGGGAGAATCCCTTCAGGATTCTTGGGAGAATCCCTTCAGGATTCTTGGGAGAATCCCTTCAGGATTCTTGGGAGAATCCCTTCAGAATTCTTGGGAGAATCCTTCCAGGATTCTTGGGAGAATCCCTTCAGGATTCTTGGGAGAATCCCTTCAGGATTCTTGGGAGAATCCCTTCAGGATTCTTGGGAGAATCCCTTCAGGATTCTTGGGAGAATCCCTTCAGGATTCTTGGGAGAATCAGGATTCTGGGAAGAATCCCTTCAAGATTCTGGGAAGAATCCCTTCAGGATTCTGGGAAGAATCCCTTCAGGATTCTGGGAAGAATCCCTTCAGGATTCTGGGAAGAATCCCTTCAGGATTCTGGGAAGAATCCCTTCAGGATTCTGGGAAGAATCCCTTCAGGATTCTGGGAAGAATCCCTTCAGGATTCTGGGAAGAATCCCTTCAGGATTCTGGGAAGAATCCCTTCAGGATTCTGGGAAGAATCCCTTCAGGATTCTGGGAAGAATCCCTTCAGGATTCTGGGAAGAATCCCTTCAGGATTCTGGGAAGAATCCCTTCAGGATTCTGGGAAGAATCCCTTCAGGATTCTGGGAAGAATCCCTTCAGGATTCTGGGAAGAATCCCTTCAGGATTCTGGGAAGAATCCCTTCAGGATTCTGGGAAGAATCCCTTCAGGATTCTGGAAAGAATCCCTTCAGGATTCTGGAAAGAATCCCTTCAGGATTCTGGAAAGAATCCCTTCAGGATTCTGGAAAGAATCCCTTCAGGATTCTGGAAAGAATCCCTTCAGGATTCTGGAAAGAATCCCTTCAGGATTCTGGAAAGAATCCCTTCAGGATTCTGGAAAGAATCCCTTCAGGATTCTGGAAAGAATCCCTTCAGGATTCTGGAAAGTATCCCTTCAGGATTCTGGAAAGAATCCCTTCAGGATTCTGGAAAGAATCCCTTCAGGATTCTGGAAAGAATCCCTTCAGGATTCTAGAAAGAATCCCTTCAGGATTCTAGAAAGAATCCCTTCAGGATTCTGGAAAGAATCCCTTCAGGATTCTGGAAAGAATCCCTTCAGGATTCTGGAAAGAATCCCTTCAGGATTCTGGAAAGAATCCCTTCAGGATTCTGGAAAGAATCCCTTCAGGATTCTGGAAAGAATCCCTTCAGGATTCTGGAAAGAATCCCTTCAGGATTCTGGAAAGAATCCCTTCAGGATTCTGGAAAGAATCCCTTCAGGATTCTGGAAAGAATCCCTTCAGGATTCTGGAAAGAATCCCTTCAGGATTCTGGAAAGAATCCCTTTAGGATTCTGGGAAGAATCCCTTCAGGATTCTGGGAAGAATCCCTTCAGGATTCTGGGAAGAATCCCTTCAGGATTCTGGGAAGAATCCCTTCAGGATTCTGGGAAGAATCCCTTCAGGATTCTGGGAAGAATCCCTTCAGGATTCTGGGAAGAATCCCTTCAGGATTCTGGGAAGAATCCCTTCAGGATTCTGGGAAGAATCCCTTCAGGATTCTGGGAAGAATCCCTTCAGGATTCTGGGAAGAATCCCTTCAGGATTCTGGGAAGAATCCCTTCAGAATTCTCGGAAGAATCCCTTTAGGATTCTGGGAAGAATCCCTTCAGGATTCTTGGGAGAATCCCTTCAGGATTCTGGTAAGAATCCCTTCAAGATTCTGGGAAGAATCCCTTCAGGATTCTGGGAAGAATCCATTAGAATCACTTCAGGATTCTTGGGAGAATCCCTTCAGCATTCTTGGGAGAATCCCTTCAGCATTCTTGGGAGAATCCCTTCAGCATTCTTGAGAGAATCCTTCCAGCATTCTTGGGAGATTCCCTTCAGGATTCTTGGGAGAATCCCTTCAGGATTCTTGGGAGAATCCCTTCAGGATTCTTGGGAGAATCCCTTCAGGGTTCTTGGGAGAATCCCTTCAGGATTCTTGGGAGAATCCCTTCAGGATTCTTGGGAGAATCCCTTCAGGATTCTTGGGAGAATCCCTTCAGGATTCTTGGGAGAATCTCTTCAGGATTCTTGGGAGAATCCCTTCAGGATTCTTGGGAGACTCTCTTCAGGTTTCTTGGGAGACTCTCTTTAGGATTCTTGGGAGAATCTCTTCAGGATTCTGCAGAGACTCTATTCAGGATTCTTCAGAGAATTCCCTCAGTAATTTGCAGAGAATCCTGTCAGTATTCTTCAGAGGCTGTCGGGGGTGTTTCAGAGATTTTCAAGTGGGTTTTAGGAGATTTTAGTTCCTGTTTCTGGCGGTCCAGGAAATCTAAGAGGTTTCAGAGGTTTTCCTGGGGTGTTTCAGGAATTTTAAGTGCGGGCCTGGAGCTCCCATAAGCCCTCTGATTTCATTATATATACTGTTTATTGCTTGCAAAGTAGACTTGTTGCAGTTACCGAACATCTACTGTACACCAAATTCCTCATCTGCCACCTTGAATGGAAAGCATTTTAGCAGCCCTAACATGCATCCCATGTTCTGTGTGCAACGCCACACAGCAACTACAATGTTGCTGCTGAGCAGCGAAACCAAATTAGTTGTGGCTGCTGCTCGAATATCTCCATCCACAGAGTTGCTGCTTGACCTGCGGCATTCAAACGACCTAGCGGTGCGCACGGGTCGGCATGGTACAGCTGTTGGAAGCTCGCGGAGCTTCCTGGAACTTGCACCCACCCACAACCGTGTGCTATACATTCACTTTCGATTTTCGAAATGCATGTTCCATGCAGCTAGCTTGAACTGGAATCGTGCCGACAGACAACTTCAGCCAGCAGTGCAGTGCAGTGGTGGTGACACACCTTTTCACCCTAAGTAGAGTGGTCGACGACGACGGTGGTGGCATTGGGTATCATGGCGCTGCGCGCCATGACTTCAGAAGATCCGACGACAACGACATTGTCGTTGTTTTCGGGCGCAGAACATGCGTGCGTATGGCCCTCCGGTTTGATGTTTTCCAGCGAAAATAAGGGATAGGCCACCACCGTCGTTGTCGTCGTCGACGACGACGATCTCGATGTCGCCTCGATGTCTTCAGCTTAGGAAGGAGTAGCGAACGAAGTGCGGAGGAGAGTGTCGCGCGTCGTGTGTGTATGGTTAAACGTTGGTTAATGGATTGTTTTAGTGGTGATTGCCCTTTGGAAGCTGTCAACGACTGGCGAGTTCGGGGTAAAATGGCCGTTTAAAGGTATGGTTTATGCAATGGATTATTTAGGTAGATTTGAATCGTTGTTGTTGGGTGGTGTGGTAGCCGATTACATCTAACGAACCAGAAAGATCAGGTCAAATTAACGACCGCAAATTGACTTCAGGGCCGCCCAACAAGGGCTCGTTCTGAAAGGTTATCTGGTGGACATAGGCGTAAATGTTAAGTAAGATCTAGGTTGTTTGGAATGTGTGGTCAGCTCGGAAGCGCATAGCATTAATCATCCGTCAATCAAAAACAAAATGATCCAACCCTAAATCATGAAAACTTTAAACCATTTACTCAATAAGTAGCTTTTACAGGAGCGCCTTATGTTTCTCATCGATAAATTTGAGCAAAGATGTCAGTCTTCAGACGCAGGGATAAATACGAATTGTGAGGGCGAGCGGTTGCATCATCACTTCGCCATTTCCGTCTGAAATTAGAAAATAATCAGCATTCGCACACTGGAGATGCCTGTTAGTATCTCATTGATTCGTTATGTAAGTGTGGGCGAGTAATCTTGATCAAGCTCAAAATCAAGCAACACTATAGAAGTTTTTTCAGGACATTCTGCCAAACATGATTCATGTAGAATTTACTTATAGGAACTCTTTCATTAGAAGATTCATTAATTCTCTAAAGAATCTCATAATTTGTGTTCTTAGCATCAACGACTTGTTCTAAAACTCCTATAAAAGCATTTTTAGGAATTTGTTCTAATTGTTTTGCGTGCACTTGTGTGTAAGATTATCACTTAGTTTCCTATGAAATGAGCAAGAATATTCTCAGTACTGTCACTGATAGTTTTCAGATGATTTTTCCTGGAGTTTCCTCAGGAATTGCTTTAGATTTTGACCCAGGCCTACTACCAAATAATGTTTCATGTACTATTTCAAGTATTCAGGTGATAATTAAACCTAAAGATTTGCCAAAGTATTTCTGTAAAAGTGATAAGTGATGCACTTTGAAGTTCTTCCAATGATTGATTATACAGAAACTCACTCGAAACTTTTATTGGGGAATTACTTCAGAAGACCATATCGCATATTCTACAGTTAGTCTCAGTCAGAGATCACTGGCATTCCTTCCAAAAATCCTGTTTAATATTCATTCTTTTGATTTACAAATCCTGTTTTTCTAGTTTTTTTACTAGCCGTTTTTGTGCTGTAGCCTTAAGTGTAACAACTCATTTGCTCACCAAGTCACTCACTTAGCCAGCTACTACACTCATACTGTACACAAAAAATGTGAAAAACTTGATGGAGACTTCATATACTGCCATTGTAGCTCAACTCACCAACACACTTGGCAAGTGAGTAGACGAGAGAGTGAGTTGGTGAGTGAATTCATGAGTAAATAAATTGGTAAATAAGTGGTATAGTGAGCAAGTAAGTAGGTTGATAAGTGAGTTTATGATAAAAATGTTAGTGAGCGAGTGTGCCATGTTCAATTTTTCAGCATAAAATGTTGTCTCGCAAATACTAAGGAGTAAGGAGTGAAGAGTGAGATGAACGAGGTTTAGGAATAAGGGGTCAGCCATGACGAGGGGGGAGTGAGAAGTGTAATATGTGGAGTGAGCATCAAAGAATGAGAAGTTGAAGATCGCTGTGAAGAGTAACCGATAGAGAGCGTGGGCAGTAATGAGTGAGAAGTGAGCAGTACGGAGTGATAAGTGAGGAGTTTGGAGATAGTACATGTTGGACGCGATCATCCGGGGATTCAATCATCCTAGGTTCCGATTATCGGTGAATCTTTATCCGGAGAAAAGGTTTCGAATAACCGGGAATGACTTATTCGTGTAATATTATAATCATATTTTGATGACTATGTCACTAAATGGTAACCGTGAAAAACTATTGGTAACATTTAATAGCGGAAAACCCAATAGGAGTTCTTTGGGATTTCCATTCGAAGTTCTCAGTGTGGAATTATCAAGTAAGTTAAAATATACAAAAATAAAAAAAATGCTTCATGAGCTACTTCTGAGATTCCTGCAGAAATTCGTTCACATATTTTTTTAAGGAATTTCTTCAGAGGTACCTTTTGGAAATCTCATGGGATTTTTCTATGCCATATCTTATGTTTCCATCAGAACTACCTTCAAATTTCACCTGCAGGATTTCTTTAGGATTCTTACAAGAATATTGTGAGGTTGTCGCTGAGTTGTCTTGCAATTTCATGAGATGTTTGTGTTAGAAACCTAAAAGAGTTGCTGTCTTCTGTATGTTTCATGAGTACTTTCTTCACAATTCCTGGAAAATGTCCTCGAGAAATTCTGGTTGTACCCCAAAAAAATCCTATTGAAATTCCTTTAGGAGTTTCTTCTGAAAGACAAGAAGTTCCTGCATAATCAACTTGGCATTTCTCCATTCTTTTGCCGAGATTCGCACAGCTGAGTAGTTTTTTTGTGAGGGAGTTTTTTTTTCTCAGAAATACCTGCCGGAAATCTTTGAGGACCAGTTTTTTTTAAATTCCTCCAGACATGCCTAATGAAATTTCTTCAGAAACTCTACCTGGGATTCTCCTAAACGTTTCCTTAGACTGATAGAATACTTACTTCCGGGATTGTAAAAAGAGTTACTCCAGACATTTTCCCAAAGCCTTCTACGATTGCACTCCGACGACTGGAAGACTAAAAAATTTTTATTTATGTATTTTTGAGATTCGATCAGAAATTTCTCCGGAAGTTTCTTCTGGGATTTTCCTTCAAGTGTTCCCAGTACATTTTCTGTAGGTGTTCTTTACAAGGTTCCTGAAGTTCCTCCTGGGTCCTGGGAGCCCACCTGGAGTTCACTCCCAAGTAACCAAAAGTTTCGCTCCCCATGACAAAATGCACTTTCAAGTTCCACAAAGTCCAGAGTAAGTTCCGAACGGAACTTTCTAGCTGCTTAAGAAGCTAACAATGAGCCTTGCTGGAACTTCCCACATAAGTTCCAGCAAGGCTCATAGTTAGCCCACCGACAAACCGACATGCCAGCTAGTGCAAAGGTTCATAAAATTCTCGATCAAAATTTTAAAATAAAAACCGTTGAAAACTAGCGCCATCTCTTGAATTTGGTTCAGAACTATTTTGGTCGAAATATTTCGAACACTCTTAAATAATGCCACCCATAGGTGTTCTGGAATGAACAGATTTTTCAAACATTGGATAATGCTGTTTATTTCATAATAATTACCAAAATTTCTCATGATAAACTAAGAAAAGATAGATTTACGAACTGTGTTCAAAATAAAACGTTTTAGGAGCGTAAAGGACTCATTAATCTTACAGAATTTCATACTTTGATTGGTTTAAACGTAGAGTGTTTGTTTGTATTTCGCGGCGTCGCCGTCGTCGGTAGTCATGCCTTCGTCATACTGCAGCCACTCTGCTGATTTTATCAGAACACAATTTCATATCTTAATTTTCCGAAAGCACAATTTATTATTAGGCCTAATTCATATAAGTATTGACTTCTGGGAGATTTTCTTTTTTCAAATAAAAGTTGAAATAGTAGTCAGCCCAGTCAGCGTCACTAAAACGGCAGCAGGAGCAGCATCATCGTCGCGACGCTTGCATAATCCGATGGGAATGTAGTGCGTAGATGATATCAGCCACCAAAGTTTGGATTTTATTTTCAGGCTGGGACATTTGGGACATTTAATATAACATCCTTAATTGGCTTCCTAAATTTCTTAAGTATCCCGTACTTGCCGTAATGCTCCATTCTGGGGCAACGCGAAGCTACAGATTGACAATACTGGCAATCACGTGTTTTTGTTTACACAGCGTTTGATCAAGACGCCGCGACGCCGGCTGTATTAATGTCATGACGAGCTAAACGTCACTTTCAACTTGACACTAGCGATCACTGCAATTTGAATTTACCGTGTAATGTTTTCGGTCAAGTCTCGGAATCGAGTGGCACGTCGGGTTAGTCGGTGGTTAGCCTCTTAAGCAGCCAGAAAGTTCCATTCGGAACTTTATCTCAACTTCGTGGAACTTGAAAGCTGCTTATGATGCTGCGCGGAACTTTGTTGGAACTCTCTAGTTCCTTGAACATCTTTTCAGTAGCTTGATGTTCTAAGGATTTATTTTTGTCATTTAAGCAAAAACATCATTATGAGCAAATTTTCATGAACAACTAAATTAAATTCACCAAATCAAAGAACATGAAGTGCAAATGAAAAAAAAATATGACGCCCACCAGATTCGAACCGTTAGTCGCTGCGTTAGAGCCCTACACTCCACCCCGACACCACAATCGCCATGAAGCGGATGAAATCTGACTTGAATCAATCCTCTGTCGACATCTTGGTTTGCACACTTGTACAGTAGCGAAGTTAACTTATCTTCATTATGTATCTGTAGCAGCGCAGCGGTATGACGCTTATCACGCAGGAAGTCCCGGTTCAAATCTACGCAGAATGCATAAGTTAATCAGTATGTAAAGTAAGTTTGAACATGTTTCCCAATAATACAAGCAACAACAAGTTATGATGAATCTGAAAAGTACATTTTTGTTTTCATAATAATTTTGAGGAAGTTCCGTCAGAAGCTGCTTAGAAGGATATCCGACTTCTTTATGTGAAATTTCAAGTTTCGAAATATTAAAAAATTAAGCTGCTTAGAAGGCTAAAGAGCAACCTCCAACAAGCTGCTTAGCTTATAAAGTACCCTCTTATTTGAACTTTTGATTACTTGGGTTCTGTAAATCTTACAGGGATTATTTCTGTGACTCTTCTAGGAGTTCCTCCTAAAACTCCTCCAGGAGAACCTGTTAAAATTCCTTCAAAACCTCGTTTTGAGAATCTTCTAAGTATTTTTATAGGAATCATCCAGGAGTTTCTACCCTGCATCAGAAAGGAGTTCTTTTAGAAATACCTCCAGGAGTTCCTTCTGGAATTCCTAATGGAAATTGTCCAGCAGTTTTGGGAAAAAATCCCAAATGAAATGCTTGAATTTATCACCTGAATGTTGGAGGATTTATTTATCGTAGGATATCCTTTAGGGACTTCTGAAGGGATTCCGGGAGTAATGCATAAAGACATGAGAGGTATTCCACAGAAGGTATTCGTAGAGGAATCCCCAGAAGTAATTACTGGAGACCACGCTTAACGATTCCATAAGAAATTCCTACGAATTTCAGAAATTTTAAAGGGATTTTTCCTGCATTTTCTCCAGATTTTTTTTTAATGTTTTGTTCAAAATTCCTCCAGGAATTCTTTTAAAAAAAAATACTGCAAGGGTTGGTCTAGGAATTAAGTTACACATTATGAAAAAACATCAAAAAACTCGAATCATTCGGTTTTTTTTTTGAAAATTCCTTATATTCCATAAACTTCTCAAAGGTTCATTTTAGATTGCTTTTGAAATTCCTCCATAAATCATTGACGAATTTTTTCTTCGAAATTGTTTGAGGGATTCCTCCAGAAATTTCTCGAAGGGTTCATTAAGAAAGTCATTCATGCATTTCTTCAAAAAATTCTTTCATTGATTTCTTAAAAAAAATCTCCAGCGATTTCTCTATAGTGATTTCTTTGGGAAACCTCCAGAAACTAGGAACTAAAAAAACTAAGAGCTATTTTATGATCTATTCTATGGATTTCTCTGGAAAATCCTCCAGGGGTTTCTGTCAAAAAATATTTCACAGATTTTTTCGAAAGGTTCTCCAAAGTTTCTTTTTTAAATTATTCATGCATTGCTGCAGAAATTCCTCCAAAGATCTATAGGGATCGTTTCAGAAATATCTTCTAAGATTCATTCAGAAAATTGTTCCAATGATTTGCTTAAGAAAACAAAAATTCAAAATTCCCTAAAAAAATCGCTAAAGATTTCTTTACAGCATTCTCCAAAGTTTCCCTCGAAAATTCTTCCAAGGGTGCATCAAGTTAATCTTCCAGGGATACACAAGAAATAGGCAAAATTTCATTGGGAATTCTTCCACGGACTCCTTGAGAAATTTCTTCAGATACTATTCTTCAAAATTGCACTTTGGATATTTTCGGAAATATATGTAGGAAAACATTCTTGAAATCTTCCAAGAACTCTTTCAAAAAATCTTTCACCGAATCTCAAGCAAATTTCTCCAGAGCTACTTGCAGATATGCCATTAAGAATTTCTTCAGAAACTCCACCAAAAACACTTTTAAGAAGTTTTCCATGGATTCCGTTTGAAACTTCCCATGAGGTTATTTTAAAAATTATTCTAGAATTTCATTTAGAAAATCTTTCTGAAGGAATCAGTAGTTTCTCCAGGGATGCCTTTATATGTTTCTTCAGGGATCCATATGTTTTATAGATTTCCTTATTGCCAGCCCCTGGCTGGTTGATTTCCACATTCAATAATTCTTTAAAAGATTGTTCTGGAAACTCTCTCAGCAAGCGATTTTTATAACAAAATTTTCCGGTGATTTCTTTAAGAGCTCGTACAGGTATTTTTAACGAACTCCTTCAGAGAGATTTATTCGGGAAATGCACCAGGAATGTCTTCAGGGATTCATCCAAAAAATCCATTATTACTTTCGGTGATTCTAGCAGGAATTCTTCCAGAGATTCCTGCAGAAATTTATTCAAAGTTTCACTCTGGAGTTCCAGTACTATTCCTACGTACTTTTTTCCAAAAATTCTTCCAAGGATAACAAATGGATTTCTCCAAAAATATTTCCTAACAATTTCAACTGCAATTCCATTGGAAATTTTTCAAGAGATAGTTCGGATTCTTCCAGTATTATTTCAAAAAAAAAATGCTCCCGGTACTCTATTGAACAATTTCTCCGCGAATTCTTCTGTAGTTTCAGGATAAATTTTCTTGGTGTTCCACGAAGCGTTTCCCAAGAAGCATTCTCCGGTATTCCTCCAGAAATGTCTTCAGAAACTTCTCTTGAGATTCCTTCAGAAGTTTCCTTGGGATGCTGTCAAAAATACCTTTAGAGATTTTACAGGAATCAGAATAAAGATTCTTTTTCAAGGAGATCTGTGGTGATTCCTAGAAGAAATTCATGAAAAATTTCTAGATGAATTCCTGGACGAAAGCCAGCAGTTTCTGAAATAATTTCAAGAGAAACCCATGGAATAATCCATAGGGGAATGCCCGGAGAAATTCCCTGAGATATCTCTGAAGAAATTCGTACAAAGACCTAAATGAGAAACTTCTACAAGAATTCTAGAAATAGTTCCAAATAAAAACTGTGAAGAACTTTTTGGAGAAATTTCTTGAGAAATTTCTGGGAGTACTTTCCGAGGAAATTCCTGGAGAGATTTCCAGCGGACAATCTTGAGGAGTGAGGACAAATCGAGCACTGAAATTTCTTTCCGTACAACGAATTAAATGAGAAACTTCTACAAGAATTCTAGAAAAAGTTAAAAAAAAACTCAGAAAAACATTTTCAGGAAATTTCTTGAGGAATATCTGGGAGTAGGAGTTTCCGAGGAAATTCATGGAGAGATTTCCAGCGGACAATCTTGAGGATTGAGGACGTAGCGAGCACTGAAATTCGGAAGCTATGAGTAACCAGTTTTTATTATTTCCATAATACCACTGGTGGAACCCTAGAAACGAATTTCCGGAGGAATCCCCATATGACATTCCTTAAGTTATCGACAAAAGGAGTTGCTGGAGAAATTCCGAGATGGATTTTTTGGAAGAAACCTCTAAAGAAATTCCTAAACGAATCCCCAGAAAATACTCTTGGAGCAACCTCCTCTTCAGGAACCCTCAGCTGAGGAACATCAGTTAAGTTACCCTAACACAAACACTGTTAGAGGTATTGAACATACAAATGGCTCGATTGTCGTCCCGGTGGTCGGTTGTCCGGGGTGAAATTGTTTTTACAAGTCCCCAAATAATCGAGTCCAGCCTGTAGTGAGGTTGAGGAGAATGCTGTAATAAGTGAGGGATGAGCAGTGAGTAGTGAAATGTAAAAAGTGAAGCGCATGAAGTAGTGGTGAGTGAGAAGTAAGCAGAGTTGAGAGTAAGTAGTAGGAATGAGTAGTGATCACTGAGAGATGAGCAGTTTGAAGTGAACAGTGAGGACATATCACCAAGAAATATGAAGCAGTGAGAAATATGTAGTGAGGGATGATCAGCGAATAGTGGGAAGTGAGAGGAGAGAAGAGAGAAATGGGAAGTGAATAATGAGCAGTGAACAGTTATGAGTGTGGAGTGAGAAGTGAGCAGTGATGAATGAGCATTGAAAAGTGAAGAATGAGGAATGAGAAGTGTTAATATGTGAAGAGAAAGGAGTGGGAAATTGGATCAATTCTGGACATCTGCCCGCCGAACCCGATCCTAAAATGCCCATATGAATTTTCGAAAACATACATATTAATGTAATGACAAGGTACGATTTATTCCTTCCCTTCTTATTCCAAACAATATTCTCCAGCAATCCTAACAATGCTACATGACTTCCGAAAACTCGTCGGTAATCCTGATAACATCTGGGAAATTCAACATGGAGCAGCTTATGCTGAAAAACTAGACATGGGACAATGTGACCTGCATGACATGATGGTTTTGTCTAAAAGTTTGCCGAATAGAGTACAGGTCGCACATGCATACCGAAGTCGTGAGGGATCTGCGAAGGCAACTCTCCACGAGGTGAATGTAAATTACACTCACCTTGTGGAGAGTCACTTTCACAGCTCTGTTACGACTTTGGGATACGTGTGCGAGCTTTACTCAATTAGGCAAAGTTTGAGACAAAACCACAAGGCAAAAGTCGTTCATACATCGTTTTTTGATTACACGCTTCTGAGCTGAGAAAATAGCAAGTGAGTGTTCCCATTCCTGAGCACTGACTTTGGCTCCTCGTGTTTTTGCTCGCTTAATTATGACTATTACTTCGCACGTTCCTCCAGGCGTCATCTGTGATCCACTGTTTTCGATGGATCAAAGCAAAGCGCGGTTGGATCTTGCCAATTTTTAATTGATGATCTTTTTAGGTTAGTTGCAAAAGATCTCTTTGTCTTGCATTTCGGCAGCATCGGTTGGCGCATACCATTGGATAACAGTGAGCGTTTCACCAAGCAGTATACTTATCATAGAAAGAGGTAAATCTTCTATTCCGAAGCTCCTGCCGACAATGTGGCCTTGACCTGGTCCACCCGATCTACGCGGCTATGAATTACAGCCCCATCCATCAAGGAGTTCGGCTATCGTTGCAAACTCTGTGACTGACTAACTGACTGACTGGTTGATGAGAATCCATCTCCTGAACTGAGGAGGACCGCCCCAAGTCACGAAATACGCCGCCGCGCCGGTCGTATCCGCACGCTTTTTCTGAACGAATTCGAATCAATCAACACTAGCTGTGGCTGGTCCGGTCAGGACCGGAGTCGGTGTGGTGTGGTATCAGCACAAAAACACTTTCGCTTTCACGCTTCTTCTGTCCAGCTCCGACGACGACGATGTCGGAGTTGAGAAGGTCTGCCGCCGCTCAAGCTCAAGCTCCGCTGGATGGGTGCTGCTGCTGCGTGAACAGGAATTGTAGGTGCAATGGGCAGGTATGAAGCAAGAAGGTGTGCAGACTGGGGTGTAGACTCATAAATGGGGCCATCAATCTTCTGTTCTCCGCGTTTGGTCCATCCGTCTGTATACCTACGATCGCTCGTTGGGTCCGATTGGGGGATTTCGCTTTTGTTGCGAACATCCCTTCGGGGCGAGTTCTTGCGAGCGAAGCTCGTGTTCTCGGAATTGCAAAATTGAATTGATTTTAATTGGTTTCTGTTGGCGGCGGTGGCAACGAAGATTTGCTGCATAATTTTTAAGTGGTTTAGGTTTGGTGTTGCACAACGTTGCCACCTCCAACAGATGGCACCACCTCGCGTCCGCGGCGTCGCCTTAACGGGCGGACGCGACGACCTATTTCCCGAATCGTTTGAAATATACTGCCTATTTTGCAAGCGTGGAGAACAAATTCGTCTATTCCGGTCGATTGGACATCAGAGGAGGGCTACGGGAAAGGGGTTTCGGGACCGACAAAACATGACTTACATGCGCAGAATTTTACCATAAAATGAATAATTCAAGACGCGAGGGCCAGGTCGCCCAGCGGCATGACCTAACATCGCATTGCCCGGACAGTTCCGCTAGATGTCGTGACTGGAACTTCTGCTTTGCTCTGCTCGCCGCTCGCAGGGAGGATGTGATATATGTGAGTGAGTATGGGGAAACTCAGTAACGACCGGTCGTTTTCGGTGGAAACTAGGTGAACTAGTTCACTTCGGACCGATGGACGGAAAGCGAGAACTTGACCGGATGTCGTCCGGTTGACGCTTGTTTACGACCCAGCTGTTGTTGGTCAACCCGACCCGAGCGCAATTCGAATTTGCGACGGCTTGCGTTGTGACTGGAGACTTCAAAGCGTCTTCCTGGTCATAAATGTTGGCGCAAAACGTATCGCAATGATTTCTCGGTGCACCACATTAAAAAGAGAAAAGTTTCTGTCTGTGCCAAAGCCAAAGGCCCCACTGACTGGTTGCCGTCCTTAGATTTCGGAGTCACGATTCCGAGCGCTCACTAGGGGTAGCTTCTTTCTGCTTATGGGAGAAAACAGATGTATAATCATAATGTCTTACTTAGGTATCTGTGCAGTTGCTTCCCGGTTTGCGAATTGCAGAGCACTTAATCATCCGGGATCTCCGAGGAGAATCGTGAACCTGCAAGAACAGGGGGGGTGCGCTTGCTCAAAGCTCAAAGGAGCCTTCATTTTGGGACCGATCTGGATCTGCGCTGCGCGCTCCTGCATCCGAGAGGTAGATCATTACCCATTGACCTACTGCGAGCGAGCGAGCGAGCGTGGACAGCACGATCCCGAATCGAATAACAGTGGGATTCGACACTGCATTGTAGGGCATTGAGCCAAATGATAATAATCGTTGATCTAATTACCTACCTACAACAACTGTGGGCTCTGGAAGAATTGTTGCAAGTTGGGCAACGGGAATTTAGGTCGGGATGCGGAGTCGGTTGGCCGGATTAGAATTTGATCACGTTCCAATCGTGATGCTGGCGGCGCTGTTCCGCGCTGGAATCTGGAGTTGGATGATCACAATCACAATAGCAATGATGGGAATCGCGAACTAGATTCAGATAGGGTTTTGTGCTTTGTGGAACAAATCAGAAAATACTTTTGATTATCAGTTAACTGAAATTTCGTGGATGTCTTGAACCGGTGGTATGAAGTATCTCTGAGCTTCTAGAACTTGGAAATACCCTACACATGAAGACGTGTGGTGTCGTGCAACCTAGTCCTGCAAGTAGGAGCTGCTCGACACATCTGCATGAAAGCCCGTGCGCAGAAGAGGGGAGGTACGTTTTCGCCCCCCTCCATCTTCTGGGACGTTTCCAGAAGTTTCAGGCTCCTCTGAAAAGTTCCTAATATATCTGTAGAGAACCCTGGAAACCACTGGGTTTACCAGGGTTGCGAGACTTTTGTGGGAGTTTCAAGGAATTTAAGGGGGTTTTGGAGAATTTGAACAGATATTAAGGGCGTTACAAGGGATTTCAAGGGCATTACATAAGATCTAGGAGAGCTTTCGGGGGTTTCCAGAGCCATTTCAAGGAGTTTCAGAGGCGTTACAACGAGTTTCAAAAGCGATTTGGGGGGCTTCGAAGAGTTTCATGGGAAATACAGGGAATATATGGAGGAATTCTGGAGTATTTCAGGTGGTTTCGGAGAATTTTCAACAGGTTCCTGGCGTAAGAATGGTACCAGGGGCGTTTCGGGAGTTTCTGAGGGATTTGCGAGGCAATCAGGGGGTCGTCGTAGGTATTTTAGGAAGTTTCAAGTGATCCAGGCTTTAAAGGGAGTTTCAAGGCTGTTTTGAGGAATTTCGGGGACTTTCATGGGAGTTACAAGGGGCCTCCTATGAAGGACTGATGGGGGTTACAAGGTATTTCAGGAGGTTTCGAAAATATTTCAACGGATTTTCGTGACGTTACATGGGGTTTCATGAGCAATTTTAGGGGGTTTCGGAGGATTGCAGGTGCGTTACTGGGGGTTGATGGGCTTTCAGGGATTTTCAGAGTCATTACAGTAGACTTCAGGTAATTTTTAGCTCAATTCATAGGCGTTATAGGTGCCTTCAGGGGCGCTTTAAGGGTTTTGAAGAGTTTCAGGGCCGTCACAGGGGAGTTCGAGGGGGCTTCAAGAGGTTTCTAAAGGTTTTCCAAGAGGGAGGGAGTGCTGCTTCAGGATATTTTCAGGGAGTTTCTGAGCCGTAACAGGGAGTATTATGAACGATTTGAGGGGTTCACAGGATTTCAAGGAGTTATACGAAGTTTCGGAGGCATTTCAGAGTGCTTCGAAGCATTTGCAGACAGTTTCAGGGTTGCAACACGGGTTTTTTCGGTGTTTTCTAGGTGCACTACATGGTGTTTAACCCTTTTTTGGCATTAGGGTCATTTTTGATCCAAACCGTACACTACGCCAGCGAGTTGCTCCTAACGTGATGCAAATGGAAGGTTAAGGAGGTTTCAGTGCCGTTCAGAGCCATTGGAGAAGCTGCTGCCCCATGAAATGTCCATAAAATTCTCTGTAACGCCCCTCCATAACCCGCAGTAGTGCCCCTGCAACCCCCGAAACCCAAAAAAACAGTAACGTTCCTGAAACTCCTTCTGAAAAAACTCTGAATACAAATTGAAAACACCATGGGCCTGAATCACCTTCGAACCCCCTGTAACGCCCCCGAAGCCCGCTCTCTCACTTAAATTGATCACTAGGACGAATATGCCATTGCGCCGAATAGGTTATTGGGCTAAATAGGTCATTAGCCAGAATAGGTTATAAATTAAAAAAGGTCATTAGGCGAAATGTCATTATGTCAAATATGTCATTAGGACGAATAGGTCATTATGCTCAACAGGTCATTTGGCCGAATAAGTCATAAGGCCGAATAGGGTCATTACACCAAATGAGTCATTAGGGCCAAGTATCAGATCATTGGGCCACAGTACGTTGGGCCGAAATAAGTTAAACCGAAATGGTTATTAGGCCGAATAGGTAATTTGGCAGAACGGATCATTAGATCGAATAGGTCGAACATGTCATTAGGCCGAAAAAAATTTGATCATTAGATCGTGTAGGTCGAACAGATTGTTAGATCGAATAGGAGACCTAATTTTCGGTCTAATGACCTATTCAACCTAATGTCTTTAGATCTAATGATTTTTTCGGCCTAAAGCAAAAAAGTTAATTAGGCTGAAAATGACTTTAAACCGAAAATAAAGACATTTTCAGCATGATAACCTTTTCCGCTTTATGGCCTATTCGGCCTAATAACTTATTCGGCCTAATATGACCCCTTCAGCCTAATGACGCATTCAGCCTAACGACCTATTCGGCCCAATTACCTGTTCGACCTAGTCAAGTAACATTTTTAGTCAAATAGACCAGATGAGTCCTTTGGAACAAGCATAAAAGCAAAAATTAGGGCATCAAAATGTTACTTGGGAATTGACCTTTTCGGCCAAATGATATATTCGAGTAGTGGACTTCCCTCGAAACCTACTAAAAAGCGGATGTCTTCGAAACCGTTGCCTGAGAACATATGAATGTTTTGCTCTGAATACAGAAAAAATTCCATTTAAGTAACGTACCATTTAAGTTACGTTAAGTTAAGTTAAGACTTCAAAGGAGTTTACCTAAATGGAGTCTACTTAAATGAAGGTAATGAATTGCGCCATCTTTTTTTTGTGCAGCTCATACAAAAATGCAAAAAATGACATGGTCTAAAAAACTTTATTAAAAGAGGTTTTAGTGTAGGTGTCATTAATTGTCGAAGATTTATCCAGAATATTTGCCAAGAATTTCTCCAATGTTTCATTCGAGAACTGCTTCAGAAATTACTCCAATGTTCCTTCAGAAACTCCTCCAAGGATTGTTGCAGGAATTCTACTCAGGTTGCGTCAAAAACTTTTGCATGAATTCTTTCGAAAATTACTTCAAAGACTCATTTAGGAGTCCCTTCCATTGTTCTTCCGGATTTTCCTATAAAGATTACTTCAGGTATTTCTCCAACCAATACTTCAGGAAGATTTTTTTATAGATTCTGCTAAGTATATTCCCGGGAGTTCTTCCAAATTTTTCTTCATAAATTTCTTCGAACTGTTTCGGAAATTTACCAAAATTGCAAACAGTAAGACTGCAAATGATGTGTTTCAGAAGAATTATTCCAAGAACTGCTTCGAGATTTATCCCGGAATTTCCCCTAAGGCTGTTTTAGGTTTTTTTTAAAGATCTTTTAGAAAGGTCCCCCAAAGATTATTTTAAGAATCTCTCAAAAAATGCTGTGGATATTTCTTCGGGAGCTTCTTCAAGAATTGCTTCTAAGGTTTCCACTAGGAACTCATCTACGTTCCCCATTCCTTCAGGAGTTCCTGCGCGACTCCCCTGCAGAGTAGCTCCATATTTAATTTTCAGAAAACTGTTGAACGATTTCTGAAGAACTTACTCCTTCTAGAATTTCTTTGAAGATTCAATCCGGAATTACTTTAGAGGTTTCATTCAGAAACTCATACAAGGACTTCATCCAAGGATTCCAAAAAAACTATTCTGAAATTATTTTGGGATTACTCCCAAAAATTTCTTAAAAAAAATCTTCATTACTTTTTTAAATGATTTCAGAGTTTCCTTTCGAGTAACCCTTTGGGAATTCCTGTCTTCAGCTAAGTCGCACAGCAAGCTAATGACTCAAACGATGGTCAGTGGGCATTTTGCATACAGGATATTACACATGTCTGAGGGGCTGTCCATTTATCACTTAAGACCATTGAGTGCCCTCCTATTGTGAAAAATTAGTATAATTCAAAATTCATCAATAAAAAGAATTAAAAAAAAAATAACTTTGCTTTTGAAGTTTTCCCTGGGAACTCACTTGAGGTTCATTCAAAGATCTCTCCAAAAGATTCATACTTGAATTATAACTGATAATCCATGAGTTTTCCATGATTTCCTAAAAGAGATTAATCCTAGAGCTAATCCGCAATAACACATGGAGTTCATCCAAAAATTCTTTCACCAGAATCCCTCCACTGATAACTTTAGAGATTTCTTGAAGGACTCCTTCAGGAAGTCTCCCAAGAAAGCCTCCAAGGATTCACTGGAAATTATCTAAAGGTTTCTTCAGCAACTCTCTCAGGAATCCGTTCAAGGACGCTTTTAGATATTTTTTCGAGGATTCCTTCGGATAATCATAGAAACATTGCGTCAGGAAATTCTTCCCAGAATTCCTCCAGAAAATGTTCAAGAAGTTCTCCAGAATGTGTGCGAAAATTTCCTATCCTATCCAAAGGATTTTCGGGAATTCCTTCAAAGATTCCTTTAAAAATGCCACTTTCTTCAAGAATTTCTTACGGGAATTTCCCGAATTACTTTTAAGATTTCTTTCAGTAACTTCTACAAGAATTCCAGCAGACTCTCTCAAGGATTTGTGCATGAATTTATCCAAGGATTCTACCAAGAATTCCTCTACTAGCTTATCGAAGATTTTTTCTAAAAACTGTCCAGAAATTACTTTAGAAATTCTCACAAGAATTGCTGCGAAAATTTCTTCAAAAATCCTTTGAAACTTCCCCCAAGTAATCCTTTAGGAATCCCTGCAGAGATAGCGAGAAGTTTACATTTCTGATTAAACAGTGTTGCCAGCTTTAAAACATGAATCTTCTCAAAAACACTGCAATGCTCTTGGCAACTACTCCAGCTTTGCTGTAGCAACTAGTTTTAAACTTCCCTACTTAAACTCCGACAATTTCAGAGCACCATCCTACTAGAGAAAAAGAATTTGCAATTAGGTAAACTGCCCCCACTCGCATAACAGTCCCATTTGCAAAAAGTAGGAATTGAGAAAACAGCATTTGAAGTTTGAAATCTTGTTTCCATATAAAACTTTGAAAAATCGCCAAAATTTGAAGAATATTTCGATCATCTCGAAACTTTCACAGATTGCTTTGCACATGAATATATATCTGTAAAAATATCACAATCCCTACAAAGTTGTTCAGTTTTGTGTTACGTGACACAAAAATCCATGATGGGACTGTTATGCGGGTACTTTTGATATGGGACGCTCATGACTTGGTATTTTTTTCACATATTGACATAAAAATTCATAATTTTTATTATTGTTTTTGGAAGTACATCGAAAATGATGACTATTCATAACGTTAACTCAAAATTGATGAAAAGTCAAATGGGACAGTTATGCGAGTGGGGGCAGTAAAGGTCACCTACCTTTTATCTCCGTATCTCCTGGTCATCCTGGTGTGGGCACTTCTTCTTCTTCTTCCACGTTCCGGGACCTTTCGTCGACGACCGACGAAAATCGCCCCTGGTCCTTCCTGGAATTCCGCAAACTCCACCAGCAGCACTTTTCTCTTGCACAACGTAGAGAAGAAAACAAAAACACTTCACTTGCACTTGCAGCTAATTACTAAACGTCACGTGATCCTTTCACTTGTGGCGTGGTGCGGATGCCCTTTGCATGTAACGTCGGCGGTAACGGTGACGTCACCCCTCCATGGGGCAATTATGTGGCAGTTGCCCTATTTCGGTTTCGTTTCTTTCCCCGACTCCGTCCACGGGCACGGACGGGAACATTTCACGACTTGAACTGTTTCGGGGGCTTTGGGACGCTGCTGGGAACTGCCGGGTAATTAATCATTTTCTTCTGTTGTACCGCCACTTCCTTTCCGCGCGATTGTCGGAGTCTTTTTCGCGCCAAATTTTAGACCATTTGGTCCGACACTCACACACGTGTTCGTGACTCTAAGCAGGCTGCGATTATTTATTTCCCCAAAACATGGCTGGTACTCCCTTTACCGGGTGCGGACGGCCTACTCTGTTTGAATCCGGTGGCGGCAGTAGTGGCGCCTGACGAAACCATGCTGCGGAGTGGTGTTGTTTACTTACATTTCGCAACCGCCAGCTTGTTCGGGTCCGCTCCGCGTGTTGTTTCCCGTCGACTCGTAACTGTCAAAATCTGCAAACATAAACAAACCGAAAAGAAAAACAATTAACCCGTGATTGTTTACTGTTTTCGCTGCGATTGACTTGGACTGACTCGGAAAAGATCGATCGATCGATCGGTTAGCGGTTGCTCCACGGAGCAGATCTTATCTCGTCCACCAGCAGCAACCTTAAACCGTCGCGTCGGTCGATCGCTGCGAGTATTGACTGATCGATCGATCGGTTCGAGGTTATGTTTATGCTAATCAGACGCCATCTGGCGGACAGTTTTTCCGAAATCGAGAACGTCGGCTTCCCACCGACACGGTTGTTGTTGTTGTTGTTGGGAAACTTGATAGCCGTAGCTGTTTTGTGGGAGCAAAACTAGACTGGGAACAAGTTCCCCTTTGACAGCTGACTGACAGGAGCGCGGGTTGCGCGCGACGCGCTGTCTTTCGCAGCTGGAGTTGCCGCGTAAGAATTTTGCATTCTACAAAGTTTAATGATTGTGCAATCGCGCAGTGCGACCCTCTCTCGATTCGGTAATTAATTATGACGTTTCCGATGCTGAAACGGCGGCGGAGCGGCTGTCAAATGGCACAGGTGATCTTCCATCATTCCTTACAATGTAAGTCGCAGTCTAACACTCTTGACAGCTCAATTTTGCACCACAGGAGCGGTGCACAAGCTAGCGAGCGTAGCTCGCCTGATTGGCAACCGACGGGTGTCATAATGGGACGCTGTTTAACCATAAATTGATGATCACCAAGGAAAATCTAACGCAGCACGGATCACACAGCAGGCTACGCGTCGCCATGCTTTCGCAGTAGCGCAATTTCTACTGGGAATGGCCTACTGAGAGTCGGTAGTTGATTGAGTAATGTCAAAGCGCGTCCATATTGAGCGCAATCATGATCGGCCGCGCACAGGTATTTCGATCCGCGCAGGCAGAAACGTGATTGTCGGAGTCACAAGTTAAGCAGCGTCGCGTCAATCCGACACAGATGTTGCGGCGTGAATGTGTGACGGACCGGGTATATTTATGCGGATTGCAATGTGTAGATTGTCACCGTATTTGAAGAGAACGTCGATGCGACGCCACACCACCAATGCGGACGGAGGAAGGTACAAAAGGAAAAGAGAGGGCAGATGAGATAAGATTTTGTACCAAATAAGGTTATGCGAAATGGCTGCCGTGGGGTTACGTAGAGAGATACAGCTAGGCTGCCTTCTTTGGGGGGCACAGAGACTACAGCAATGTATGACGTGTTGGCTCACTGAAGTCAAGGAGTCGCAATTAGAAATATTTTGGAAAAGGGAACGTTCAAAAATTACGTCCAACATTTGGGGGAGGGGGGGGGTCTAGAAAAGTGTGACAGTACGTGTATTGGGTATAGGGAAATTGCGTGACAAGGGGGGAGGGGGGGGGGGGTAGAAATCCAGAAAAACGATGGACGTAATTTTTGAATTTTCCCAAAGGGGCTCTCCAAAATTGTCTTGAAGGAAAGTATCTTCTCGCTAGTTTACGGCTATACCATGATCCACTAGTTTTTGTTAACTGCGTTGAGCTTGAGAATTCACCAGTAGACAGCAGAAGTAAGGAGATACTAAGTCTCATTAACAATATCAACGAAGACTGAATCTCTGGTAGGATGTCTTCTTCTCGATTGTCTACTGAGGTTAAAAATCAGAATCCGCAGTGAATGCTTAGCAAAATGCGGAGAGAGCTCGCAACAGAATTTAAATAAGATTCTCAGCAGAATCTGGAGAGGATTCTCAGTAGATTCCGGAGAGGTTTCTTAACAGACCTCGAAGAGGATTCTCGACAAATTCTGGAGAAGATTCTCAGCAGAATCCAGAGAGGATTTTCAGCTGACTACGGAGAGGATACTCAGAAGAACCCGGAAAGGATTTTCAGCAGAATCCGGAGAAGAGTCTCTGCAGAATCTGGAGAGGATTCTCAGCAGCATCCGGAGAGGTTTATCAGGAGAATCCGGAGAGGATTCACAGCAGAATACGAGAGGATTCTCAGCATAATCCGTAGAAGATTCTCAGCAGAATCCGGAGAGGATTCTCAGAAGAATCTTGAAAGAACTCTCAGAAAAATCCGGAGAGGGTTCTCAAAACAATCCGGAAAGGATTTTCAGCAGAATCCGAAGAGGATTCTCAGCAGAATCCGTAGAGGATTCTCAACAGAATCCGGAAAGGATTCTCAGCAAAATCCGGAGAGGAATTCCAGCAGAATCTGGAGAGGATTGTCAGCAGGATCTGAAGAGGATTCTCAGCAGAATCCTGAGAGGATTCTCAGCAGAATCCGGAAAGGATTCTCAGCAGAATCCGAAGAGAATTCTCAGCAGAATCTGGAGAGGATTCTCAGCAGAGCCCGGAGGGGATTTTCAGCAGAATCCGGAGAGAATTCTCAACAGATTCTGGAGAGGATTCTTTGCAGAATCCGGAGAGAATTCTCAGCAGAATCCGAAGAGGATTTCCAGAAAAAGCAGGAGAGGATTCTCAGCAGAATCCGAAGAGGATTCTCAGCAGGATCTGAAAAGAATTCTCAGCAGGATCTGAAAAGGATTCTCAGCAGAATCTGGAGAGGATTCTCAGGGGGGGGGGAGGTTTAAGCACATATCCGGAGAGGATTCTCAGCAGAATACGGAGAGGATTCTCAACAGAATCCGGAAAGGATTCTCAGCAGAATCCGGAGAGGATTTCCAGCAATATCTGGAGAGAATTCGCAGCAGAATCCGGAGAGGATGTCCAGCAGAATCTGGAGAGGATTCTCAGCAGAATCCGGAGAGGATTCTCAGCATAATCCGTAGAAGATTCTCAGCAGAATCCGGAGAGGATTCTTAACAGAATCTGGAGAGGATTCTCAACAGAATCCGGAGAGGATTTTCAGCAGAATCCGGAGAGGATTCTCAGCAGAATCCGGAGAGGATTCTCAACAGAATCTGGAGAGGATTCTCAGCAGAATCCGTAGAAGATTCTCAGCAGAATCCGGAGATGATTTTCAGCAGAATCCGGAGAGGATTTTCAGAAGAATCTAGAAAGGAGACTTAGCAGAATACGGAGAGGATTCTTAACAGAATCCGGAGAGGATTCTTAACAGAATCCTGAGAGATTTTTCAGCAGAATCCGGAAAGGATTCTCAGCAGAATCCGGAGATGATTCTCAGCAGAATCCAGAGAGGATTCTCAGAAGAATCCGGAGAGGGTTCTCAGAAGAATCCGAAGAGGATTCTCAGCAGAATCCGTAGAGGATTCTCAACAGAATCCAGAAAGGATTCTCAGCAGAATCCGGAGAGAATTTCCAGCAGAATTTGGAGATGGTTCTCAGCAGAATCTAGAAAGGAGTCTCAGAAGAATCCGGAGAGGATTTTCAGCAGAATCCGGAGAGGATTCTCAGCAGAAACCGGAGAGGATCCTCAGCAGAATCCGGAGAGGATTCTCAGCAGAATCCGGAGAGGATTCTCAGCAGAATACGGAGAGGGTTCTCAGCATAATCCGGAGAGGCTTCTCAACACAATCCGGAGAGGATTCTCGGCAGAATCTTGAGAGGATTCCCAGCGGAATTTGGAGAGGATTCTCAGCAGAATCCGGAGAGGATTCTCAGCAGAATCCGGAGAGGATGCTCACTAGAATCCTCAGAAAATTCTCAGCAGAATCCCGAGAGGATTCTCAGCAAAATCTGGAGAGAATGCTCAGCAGAATCCGGAGCGGATTCTCAGCAGAATTTGGAGAGGATTCTCAACACAATCCGGAGAGGATTCTCAGCAGAATCCGGAGCGGATTCTCAGCAGAATCCGGAGCGGATTCTCGGCAGAATCTGGAGATTATTCCCAGCAGAATTTGGAGAGGGTTCTCAGCAGAATCCGGAGACGACTCTCAGCAGAATCCGGAGAGGATGCTCAGTAGAATCCTCAGAAAATTCTCAGCAGAACCCCGAGAGGATTCTCAGCAAAATCCGGAGCGGATTCTCAGCAGAATCCGGAGCGGATTCTCAGCAGAATCCGGAGCGGATTCTCAGCAGAATCCGGAGCGGATTCTCAGCAGAATCCGGAGAGAATTCTCAGCAGAGTCCGGAGAGGATTCTCAGCTGAATCTGAATAGGATTCTAAGCAGAATCCGGAGAGAAATCTCAGCTGAATCTGAAGAGGATTTCCAGCAGAATCCGGAGAGAATTCTCAGCTGAATCTGGAGAGGATTTTCAGCAGAATCCGGAGAGGAATCTTAGCAGAATCCGAAGATTACGCTAAACAGAGTCCGAAGAAGCTTCTCAATAAATTGTCATGACAACTACAAACATTTGTGTCCATTTTGTTTATCAGCCCATTTTCTTCGAAATTGATGATATTGCGGTAAAATAGAAAAAATCCAACGGGGTTGCGGTGGTTTCGACCGCCGCAGTCGTTCCGCAAACGTCAAAAGTGCTCGGTTCACGCTAAAACACACTCACTTGGTTGCCATAAAATTAAAAAATAATGCAAATTGTTCCATTTATGGTTCATGTAATCACAATTAGTGCCACAATATGTAACTTATTTTTAAAATATATTAGGTGTAGATTGAGCACTTTTGTATGCAGAAGAACACAATTAAAATTTTCAACAATTTATTTTTGTTGAAAGGTTGTGTGCATACTTTTTAAAGTGTGTAGCAGTTTTACGTTTGCGGAATAGGTCTTCTTTTTCTTATTCACTCCGCCAAGTTGGATGATTTCTCTGGATAAGCAATACTTCACATACGTCAACAATAGAACCTCACAAAGCATGCATTGATATTTCGCTCTCAAAAATCCAGGAATCAGATTACCGAAATCCGTTTCTTTCCATTTGTTTTTTTTATTGTTGAAACCATTGCAGATCCGAATCCGCAAACATCCACAGAAAGCCCCTGTGCATTATAAGTTGCAATTTTTGTCTCCATCAATCAAATCGTAAACACAAAACTCCGTCGTCGGAAATAATATGTGTGTGAGGTGAGGTCAGCCAAACAATTAAACCCGCCACCCGCCTCCAGTGCAGAGGGATTCAGCCATTTATTCGCCTGACGATTTCGATTCGATCTTCGTGAGTTGAGCAGCTCATATCCAAGCTCATATCTTGACTCATACAGACCATTTTTCTTATCCCCCCAACCTTTTGGGATCTTCCTCATTTTTCTTAACTTATTCAATTTTGGATCGGTTGTGTTGCACAACCGAAGGACCGAAGGATGGGTCATCATTCCCTAAAAACGTTTTTTTTTCTTTTCGTTTAGTGGACCTTGAAAATTGTGCATCGCATGAAACGGAGGACTGGATCCGCTCCAAAAGAAAAAAAAAATGTGGAGGTAGAGGTAGGCGTTGCAATCATAGTAGCCTTCCTCCGAAAATATGTCCGAGAGTGGAGACTGAGGCGAAAAAAATACGACCGACCGTTTAATCGTAGGATGCTCTGGCAAAGAACTTACCTTTGATCGTTTTTTTTGCTGTTTTGTTTTATCACGCTCTTCTGTCCTTAGAGCTCGGAAAGCCTTGATGGGTTTTCGGAATTGCGGAGATGAACCGGACTGGCAGAGTCCGGTTCCCAGAAGTGGGGAATTCGGTCGTATTTCTGCGGAAGGTACCACCAAACAGAATGCATCTCGTTTCGTTGAAATAGGGGGCACTGAATGGTTCTAGACATTCATCAATTTCGACAAGTTTAAGCTTTTTGTGGCGTTTTTTTTTCTTTTTGAGGCATAATTAATTATAGACGAAGGAAACCGATCGTTTATACGTCAAATTTTTGATTTAATAATGTATGTACCAATTTCTATTGTTTCTTACTTCAAATGACCACTTTGATTCAGTTTCTGAATCAACTTTATACGATATCAGTTGGTAACCCGATTGGGATTTAGCCTCGTTGACTGACAGGAAAACGATAAAACTAGATCGAATAGCTAAACACACTGTGGAAGGGTTCAAACAATTTGACATCTCTCGTGTATCGTTGGACAACTAATCGATAAGTGTGAATCACATTTCTTATCGATTAACTGTCACACAATACAAGCCAGATATCGAACGGTTTAATCCCTATAAGAAATTGTGCTCGATTGTTGTGGTCATGACTACTCAATATTGTGTTCTTACCGTATTACTTAAATAACCATGACGTAGTATGAAAGCTCTCAAGCCGTCGCGACACCCTGAACACAGTTCTGCTTCTCCAGACTGTACGTTTGCCCGAAGTTGCACGGCATGTATCGTGGCACCCTCTTGCCATCCTTGTTTTCCCCACAGGTGCAGTAGCCGAACGCAAAGTTGGTCGCCGCAAACGATTCTCCCTGCTTGATTTTACCACCTTGGCAGTCCAGGTATTTACAGTACTTTTCAGCGTCCGATTCGGCCCGGGTCCATGCTAGCTGCGATCCCAGGACTAACGTCACCACGAATGCTACGGGGATGGCTACGAAAACGAAGAATGTCAACACTATTGGGTGATGGCACAAAAGGATACTCACTACGCCAGGAAAACATCGTGATTTGAACTTGAGCTGCCGTTAACTGAACGATCAATTCATTTATAAGCAGGTTGTATCGAAGAACAGCTGTTGAGCGGTATTTGAACAACTGTTGAAGCCTCTGACGTTGATGGATGCGCGTTCATCGATCACCAAGCAGCAACAAAGACGCACTATTAGAAGATTGTTCAGCTTGGATTCTGAACTTCACTTCACTTACCTTGAGCTCATATCTACCTGAAGTGACATTACTCAACCAACGTTGAACTTTAACGAACAGTACGCTTTGTACAAATTGTCTGAACATTCTGGGTCGTCAGAACACTTTTAAGGGTTTAGTCTCAGGCATCAACAACCGTAACAAAAGATGTTTTAGATATAAATAGTAACATTACACACACAATCAGCTACGCTCCGGGAACATCTTCACACTGCCACAGCCATTTCAAAATATTTTTGGGATAACTTAGGGAAACGAATATACCAGGTTCATTCAATTCGAAGTTGCGAAGCTATGGTGCTTTAAGTTTCCCAAGGATTTGCTGAAAGCACTGCATCGTCCCAATGTGCTTGAACCTCTCGCTGATCCTTTTGGACTACACAAGCACTAGACATTAGACAACCTTGGTCGTCTTTGTGAACGATGGTAGCCTTCTTCTGTTTCTTGCCTAGGTCTTTACGCCAACGCTGCACCCATATCTCCCAGTACGTCTCATACAGTGCCACGTTCTCTGCCGTTAGGCATCCACAGTCTTGACGCCGGCTCGCACAGGAAACAACGCCTGCGAGGGAGACTACCAATCCAATCGTCGACCTTCGACTTCGGGGATCTCTAGCCCAGTCAGAATCGAAAAACCTTTCCAGATCCACTTCAACTGATCGGCTGACGATACATACATGATAATGTCATTGCTTCACTGTTGCATGCCGAACTGTTCACACCTTCCGAGCCCTTGGTTATCTCCAAGCCCAGAAAATGCTTAGCACTTCCGAGCAGTCTACGTTGAAATTCCTCTTTGATTGACCGTAGATGCGAGTTAGCTCCTGCTTGTCAACGTCAGCGACTATCATGTCGTCCACAAAGACGATCAGATACACGACATTTCCATGTTTTACAACGACGTACAAGAATCGGCGGAGCTCAGTACAAACCTTATGCGCTTCAGAACTTCGGATAGCTTTTCATTACAGCACCTAGTTGCCTAATGGAACCGTAAGTCTTCTGGCGTAAACAGTACATCATGTCCTTTTGTCTACGGACGACTGTCTGCCACATGTAAATCTCTGCACTGATAACGCTGGTCAAATACGCCGTTCGGAAGACTTCAGCCTCACGGCTTTCCCAGATTTATCCATTTTTGTCTATTGTAGGGTTTGTACTGGCATGCACTCTCTATGTTTACATTGAGTGTGTAGATGGTGCGAATTGAGCAGTTACGAATGAGCGTGTAGAGTGACAGTTGCGAGAAAGTGGAGCGTCGGCGGACGACGGACAGCGAACCTGTGGGAAGTCTAGTGAATCCGAACGACCGGAGAAAGCTTCTGAACTGGAGAGCTGGAGTTTGCCTTGGCGAGAGTTGCTTCCGGAAGTGGACCCTACATCTATTAGGTACACCCATCGAAACCCGATGTTTTCTTTAACCGAGTGGGCAGTGTTGCCAACTTTCAGGTATCGATCTCCTCGTGCGAAAACATTTCTTTCTTTCATGGCGTTCTTCCACGAATCTCACTCCGGACACTTCAACGCTGCGTTACCAGATTGCAGTTTCGTCAACGCTTTAGTGGCAACTCCTACGACGAAATCACCGTACTAGGCAACTTATTACGAGTTTTATGGAAAATTTGACTACTCACGTTGCGCGTTTTTAGTAAATAATAATTTTAAAACTTCAGCAAGAAAAACGTCCCTGAAACACGAAGTCATTCCAAGAACCCATAAAGAAGGTGACATCTGCCGTTTCTCTGCGCTCATTTCTTCGATCATAATGAAACCACGAAACCGATCCACCAGATCCCAGACCAGAATGTCGTGCCAGCAAAAGTCCCATTTGACCGCACCACGTTGGGTAAACCATACAGGCTATCACTGCCCATAATCGCATAGTTGACGTAAGCGCCACTGTAGTTTTCACCACACTTTTGAAATTTTAACAATGATTATTAAAAGTTTATGATTTTTTTCCACGTTGATATCTAGCTAGTGATTAGATCTTGTGCTCTATTGAATAAAACTAGTCACAATTATGCACATTCGATAGATATTAGCTCGTGAGTGCTGACATTGTCAATGGAGTGGAGCGGACCTGGTGTGATGGTTAGAACACTTGACTATCACGCCAAGGACCTGGGATCGAATCCCACTCCCGACAAACTCGCAAAATGTGAGTTCTTCCTTCGGAAGGGAAGGAAAGCGTGGGTCCCGAGATGACCCTAGTAGCACATTTGTTCTACTCGAGTTTATGTGACTCCTATATGACGAGATTTGGTCGTATAGGAGTCATACCAACTAATATACAACATGTGTGCTACTGGGGGAACTAGCCTAGGGCTAAAAATCTCGTTAATACAGATAAAAAAAATGTCAATGGTGGTTACGTCAACTATGCGATTATGGGCAGAATTCAGCTGCCCGCCCGTCCCGCTAAAATCGTGAGCATCCTCCGGTTCATCGAATGGGAACTTTCAGGGTCATTCCCTCTCTTAGAGTGCCACAGCAACGACCAATCCCACAAAGTGTCCCTGAGGGTCTGCCAGCCGAACAGTGCCATTCCCGCCCGATCTCGACCGGGACCGCTGCTGCGCGCTGCCGAGGACCAACGGGAATGAGAAAATTAATTTATGAGATTTCAATTAAACGATGCCCATGCAGCATCGCAATAACAGTAACAGACAACAGCCGCAACAACTCCGCCGTCCGAGAACTATAATGAAATTGGAACTTGAGCACGATTTTCACCTTGCCAATCGCCTCCCGGACGTAAAGGCTCTGGAAGAGTCGGGATCGTCCATTAGCTGAGGCACTGACTGGACGCTGCTCCCGAAGCAGCAGCGATCGACGCCACGTTCGTTGGTGGATCATGGTGGTGGCTTCGGCTCTGCTGCAGGGGCGGCAAACAAAGAAAGATTGTTTGAATTTCTCGGATTTTGACATTCGATTCGAGTGGTGCGGCGGCGACGCGGCGGTGGCCCGCCCGAGGTTCCAAGGCAGAAGAATTTATTAGTCGATATCTGTTGCTTTCGGTCGATCGGTCGCCGCAGCATCGTAGAGGAGTCGTGATTTACAATTCTGGTGTCTAATGCTGCAGGACCCGGGCATATGACTGTGGCCAAAGATTGATTATTTGACTCACGCGAGCAGTCAGCCGTAGCCGCACAAAGAAAGGGCTAATTGTTTTTCGCGGTGACGCTAAAAGATGCCCCTCGTCTCCCCCGACGAGGGGTACATTTTTCTGTAATTGAAAAGCCCGAGTCGAAGTCGGCTCGATCGTGAAGTGTAAATTGAAATGGCGCGGGCGCGAGCCGACAAATGCTTGTTGATTCGTGACGTTAAATTGACATCTCGGTATGAAACGGGCGAAAAAATTGGCAAATCAGATGCAGCTTCAGTGACATAACGACTTTCATCTACCTAGCTGTCACTCAAACGGATCAAGCACCGCCGCTCTGCTATCACATCTGTCGATCAACATCACCAAGCATAATCATCACCATCAAGATGGTGGATGCCAGCTGAAAATGTCAAAATTTGCAACTAGAGGTGGATCGTCCGTCGGGTCACACGGTTTTGGGATGTCAATTTGACGGAGGGGAATTGTTCGGGTGTCACACCGAAGCATGCACCGAAGTCAATGATTTGCAGTGCAAATACCAGGGACTTTTTGGGTTAGTTGTGATCTACACGATCATTTGCACCTCCATCAACACCCACATGTCCTGGCGTCAACGTTTGATTTCAAAAGTGATGGGTTCAATAAATTGACGGTTTGAACTGTCATTCGACGATTTATGAAACAGAAAGGGATCGTTTAGTACGAGAACGATCATTCTCACTGACTGCAGGTATTCATGAACAAAGTATAACCACAGAGAAACAGACGTAACTCTTGGAACAAATTTCAGGTCAAAACAGCGTCACGAAAGCGAAATCGCCCAATGCTAATCATACTGTGCTCAGCCGAGCAATAACTAGTTAGTTGTCATTCTAGTCGATTTCCAGGCGGAATATCGGAAGAAGTGGTTGCAAGAGATTATTTCTGCAATTATCGCGAAAGGGACATTCTTGCAAGAATGCGTTTTATGAGTTCAGTAGGAATTCTTTTAAAGATTTCTCCGAGAATTATATAACAATGCAGAACCCCATGCGGAATTTTCTCAAGGAATATTAGGTATAAGAATAACCTCCAGTTTTTTTTTAGAATTTCTCCAGGAATCTTCTGAAATTTCTTAACAAATTCCTTTGGGATTTTTTTTTCTAGGGGTCTCCTCAGAAATTGCTACAAAACCATTTTCAAAAGAAGCATTTTTTGCAAAAATTCTTTCAAAAATTCCTCTAAGGTTAAAAATTTAGATTTTTTTTCAGAAACTATTTATTAATTACTGTTGAAATTCTCCAGGTATTCCTTAACGTATTACTCCATTAGTCCATATATTCAGGGATTCTCTGAGATATTTATTTTGAAATCCCTCAGGAAAACTCTCAGGTGATTCTTCTGAAAGTTCCCTTAGAGGTTTCTCCAGAATTTCCTGCAGTGGCTGTTCAGATTTTTCTCAGACTTTTTTCGGGGATTCTTCCAATAGTTTGTCGGTTACGCTTAAGAAATTTCTCCATCGAATCTCAGTATCTTGCAGATATTACTACAGAATCTATATCTTGACATGTTTTGGGATTTTTTTACAAGAAATTCTTTTTTTCGCTCCCTTGCTGATACACTAAAACCTCAATTAACGCTCGAAAAGGGGGGGGGGGGGAGGGAGGAGCGCAACTTGGGGGGAGCGCTGTTCAAGAATTAGTGCATAAATCGGGGAGTGTTTTTATTTTCAGTTTTATAAATAGTTTGTGGAGATCGGAATCACAAATTTCCTAACCTGTGAAAAGGTTATAAGTTATTTAATTACAATCTATAATTTAGCAGCTTTGCTAAATTCAGTTGTTCCCAACCTACGGTCATGGGACAAGCGAATTTTTTCTCAAAAACAAAGGTATGAGGATAAAGTGAAAAGTTTTTTTCGCATGCTGAAATTTATAGGGAGTATGTACTTATCACAATGTAGTTGTATTGCCAAGATCACTGGTTTACAATCTATTGTAACGGGCCACGTGAATATCTCAAGAACCGAAAGTGCTAGGAATAAGAACAAATGTTTTACGGATTGCTCATATCAAGGATCAGTATCTCTAAAACACCCGATTCTTTTTTTGCACGGGTCAGGTTTTTGCTACAACTCAGTCAATTGTTAGCCGATTCTCACGAAATTTTGTACACTAATAGTGCTAATCGTGCCTACATGTATACAAAATTTCATGACAATCGGGTGTATAGATATGTTGAAAAATCAGTGGTATCCAATCTATCGTCACGGGTCACGTTAACCCTCTACTCTACCCTATACCCTAACCCTCTACCCTACCTTTAACACTACCATTACCATTTACCCTACCCTGTACCCTACCTTCTACCTACCCGACCTTCTACCCTACTATCTACGTGAACCCTCTATCCAACTCTCTACCCTGCCCTCTTCCCTAACCCTCTACCCAACCCTCTATCCTATCTTCTACCCTAACCCTCTACCCCACCCTCTACCCTACCTTTTATCCTACCATCTACCCTACCTTCTACCCTACCCTCTCATATTACCCTCTATCCAACTCTCTACTCTACCCTCTACAATAAGCCTCTACCCTACCCTCTACGCTAATCATCTACCCTACCCTCTACATTACCCTCTACCCTACCTTCTAACCTAACTTCTACGCCAACGCTCTATCCCATCCTTTTCCCTACCTTCTACCTTAACCATCTACCCTACCTTCCATCTTACCTTCTACCTTAACCCTCTACCCTACCCTCAACCCTACCCTTTAATTTGACCCCCTACCCTACCTTCTACCCTAACCATCTACCCCTACCTCTACCCTGCCTTCTACCCTAACCCTCTATCTGATGGCATTCCTGCAGGAGTCTAAGTGGACGACCAGATAAACTGCAGTAAACATCTCCAGAAAAATCCTGAGATATTAAAAAAAAATCGTAATAGAAATTCCTAGGAAATATTTCTAAACGAATTTCTTTAGGCATCCGTACAGCCTTAAATGAAATTCTGTAGAAATTTTCGGGGAAAATGCATGGAGAAATATCTGGTTGAATTCCTGAATAAATCTCTGTATGAACTCCTGCAGAAATCTGGAGAAATTCCTGCAGGATGTTCTGAATGAATCCCTGAAGAAATTCTTGATCACATTCGTGCAAAAATCTACAATGGAATCACTAGAGCAATACCAGAATAAATCTCTAGTGGACTTCTTGAAAAAAATACTTGCACGAATTTCTAAAGGAATCTCTGGAAGTTTACCTGAAGAAATAACTGGAAGAATTAGAGAAAATAAAAATACTTTGAAAGAATTTCTGAATCTCTGCAGAAAAATCTGAGGGAATTCCAGCAGAAATTTCAGAATGGTTTCCTGAACAAATCCTTCAAAAGTAATCCCCGGCGGAGTTCCAGCTCAAGCAACACACATGCCATTTTTTAAAGAATCTGTAGAAGTGTTTGTCAAGAAGTCACTGGAGGAGTTTCTGAAAGAAACCTCGGCAGATTTGGGGACCGAGTTCCTGTGGTTATTTCTGTAGGTAATCACATAATATTTCTTAACGGAATCCTTGGATTAATGTCAATCCACCAGAAGGTGGAATCTCATAAAGAATTCCAGAAGAAATCTCCAAGGAAATAACAAAAGAAAGAAGAGTTTCTGACGGAATCTTTGGACGAGTTTATGAAAAAGTGTATGGAAGATTTTCTTAAGAAATAATAGCTAAAGTTTTGGAGAAATTCTGGACTTTTGATTTTCAGAAGGAATTGCTAAACACAGTTCTGAAGGCATTTGTGGATGATTTCCTGGAACTATTTATATAATTCTCGGAGAAATCTCTATAGGATCCTCAAAAGGAAATTCTAAAGAGAGTTCCGAAGGAAATTTTAGAGGAATTCCTGAAGCAATCCATAGATGATGGATAGAATAATAGAACTTTCCAGAAGCAATCCGTGGAAGACTTTCTGAAAAAAAAATTGCTGGAGATATTTCGAAAGAAATTCAAGGAGGGTTTATAAAGGAACGTTCAAATTGATTTTATGGATAAAAATCATTGGATAAAATGTTTAGCAAACCTATGCATTTTCTTAAAAAAATCCCTAGAAAAATTCCCCTTTTAAAAATTTATCTTAGATTTTTGCAACAATAAAACTATTCCTTCTTTAATAAATTCCCCAAAAACTCGTCTAAACCTATTTGTTTAAATTACTCCGGATATTTTTTTTTTGTAAAACATCTTCCAGAAGAAAAATTTAAATAAGGAAATGATGAAATAGTTAAAAAAAAAAGCACATGTCCTTCCTTCTGAAGAATTTTCGTATAAATTAATTGGAATTCAACAGTAATTTCCTTTGGGAAATCCATCTTTTTTTGTGAATTTAAACTTAGCAGCTATCTTTTCACATGGATAACACACGGATAACAGAGGAAATTTAATCTGCAATGACTCTGGCAATCATCAGGAATTTTCTTTGAAATTCGTGTAGTATTTTTTCTCAAATTTTCCGGTAATTTTTTTGAAATTTTCTTAACCAATTGCTTTGGAGAATGTTTCGGCAATTTCTTTGAGGTATCTTCCGGTAATTCTCTGGAAAAGTTTTTCTGCAATCCTTTCGTAAACTCCCCTCTAGAGTGTGGCAAATCCTTTGTAGGCTTTTCTTCGGTAATTTCTTCATAAATTTCATCGAAAATTCCTTTGAAATTTTCATAGACAATTCCTTTGAAAACTCTGGAAACTTCTTCGGTTAAATTTTGAGATTTGCCTACCATAATATTTTCAGTAAATTCATTGAGAATTCTTTGAGCTTTTTTTTTTGGTTTTATGATTTCTTTTAAAAACTCCTTTGGCATTGCTTTGCTCGCTCCAATTTCTTTGAGAAATACTTTTTTTTTAATCTTTGAAATCTTTTTTGGAAATTTTCCTGGCTATTAATTATTTGATTATTTGAGAGGTCTCCTGTTAGCCTAGTGGTTGGGGCTATGGATCGCCAATCCGGAGATGACGGGTTCGATTCCCGTT
Organism: Aedes albopictus; assembly: GCF_035046485.1. Classification (NCBI taxonomy): domain Eukaryota; kingdom Metazoa; phylum Arthropoda; class Insecta; order Diptera; family Culicidae; genus Aedes; species Aedes albopictus. The sequence continues at coordinate 109,163,792 of NC_085136.1, forward strand.
CCATTCGGGAAAATTTTCTCGACTCCCTGGGCATAGTGTAGCATTGTACTTGCCTCACAATATACAAATTCATGCAATGGCAGGCAAAGAAAGCCCTTCATTTAATAACTGTGGAAGTGCTTAACCCGTAATATGAACTGTGTAGTTCAACTCATGTCAACCCAGAATTTGATTATTTCTTAAAATATTTACCAAATCTATAATTTTACAATAAGTTTGAGCTTATTTTCTTCACGCGGTCAAATTTAGCCATTTTTGAGACTAAAAATGGCTCCTAAATTGTTATCAAAGCTTCGTTTAGTACAAAAAAAAATAGCAGGCGTTGTTAGTAACCCCAATTTTGCGTAAATAAAAAAAAATTCGAAATAAATTGTTATAAAACAGAAAAAAATACAAACAGTAGAGGTGGCAATATAGTTACCACTGCCTTAAAGGGTTAATACTATGAATGAGTACCAGACATAGGATCAAGGGGAGCGACACTAGTTTTGCCAAGCTAAAAAACCTAAAAAAGCTGAAAAAACCAAAAAAGTCGCTAAAACCCGCAAAAGTTTTGCGGGTTTTATCGACTTTTTTCGGCTTTTTTTGGGGTTTTCTCGGCTTGGCAAAACTAATGTCGCTCCCCCCGGGAATAATACTACATCAGTTCAGAAGTCTATAAGCAATTAGAGATGGATTATCTTTGCAAGATGGTATCCTTTGAAAAGTTTTTATAGATTTGAGAATGTATACATCAAACTAACGATGCTGTTTGTACCAGCTATATGGGCACAACCGGGCAGACAATGTTTCAAACTCCATCCTTCGATCTTCCCACGCCGAAATCAAATCTTTTCATGCTAATGGCAGCATTACTTACCTTCCATTACCTTTTTTCTGCGTTTTCGTGGAACGAAGACGACGACACCGCCGATGTGGTCCATAAATCATACACCTCCTCTTCGCGTGTTCTGACTCTGAAACGCGGCGAGCTAACGAACGCATAAATTTCTCGTCTTCGCTGTCTGTGACTCATAAACTATTCTAAACAATAAGCGTTTGTCAAATTTTCCGAAACCAATCACAACAAACGCAGATTGTTTCGCAGAGTTTAGTCGAAAAAAATACCTAACGTGTTCCCACAACGCGAAGAGGCAATTTTGCATCCGATCGTCATCGGTGGACCCCCCGACGCGACGGGGGTCACAGATGCAGACAAGTAGACGTACGGCTGGCAAAATATTCATCATGATATTCATTCATCATGCGTTTAACGATCGTTTCAAAATTCACGTTGTTGAAAATTTTACATTCGCATCGTTTGTTTTGTGATTTGACGTTTCGCACTACTGTAGCGCCTTCTGTGTGTGAAAAAGTAATTTGTACTTACGTGCTAATCAGATGGCGATAGTATGAAATGTAAACTGATCGTTGGATGTTCCAGAAAATTTGTTGTAGGTGCTGTGTCGGTTTGTCTGTGCTCTGCTAACTCACATGGGTGAATTATGCTTCTCCATTCAAATCGGCGTTGGTTCTGAACGAGCGTCTGCAGATTTGGACCCGTACATTATTGTAAGCCATGCTTAGGGTTACCCATTCGCAGACAAGCAACTAGAATTTATGCACCCTGATTAAAAGAGGAAATGCACATACGAGAAGTGGAGGCGGTACCACTGCCCGATTGCTTACGTTTCCGAACGACATCATAAATTTGACAGCTTGTCTGCTGGATGACTCGCTGTTTCGCTCTGGTAGGTAAGGGGGCGAGATAAACTTCCCGGAGAAGAGCTCGTCAGGCAAGGGAACAGCATGGGTCATGGTCCGCCTCAAAACAGAGGTGACAAAGTGGTCGTAAATTTGACGGCTTGAAGGAGTTATGGTGCGAATGGTGGAACATAAATTTGAATATGATAATTTATTGTACATTTGAACAGTTTACGTGAAATAATTATTTGAAATTCTTGTAATTTTTCATTATTCATTCAAATAGTACTTGGGGATGATAAAAGATATGGTTGACATATAGTTCACCATGATGAGTTTTTCTGAACGCTATCATTTGTTTTCCATTTTTGTATCTGCAATCTTTAAATGGAGTCACGTATTCAAGTTTGCGAATAAGAAAACGATTGCTGGATTATACCAGTTATATTCCATAAATTAGCATAAAGTCCTAAACAGTTTAGTTAAAATATGTTTGAATCTAAGAACCAACGAGATTGCAATCAATTTCACATCAGAAGCCCCATTCCAATCTAAACAGACATAACTATACAGCAAACAATCCCCGAATCGTATTCCAATAATCCCCTCATACAAATCATAAACAAGACCACGACCGCGATGCGTGGAGGGTCATCCGAGCCAACCACAAATCACCGACCGCGTGGTAATCCGATAGGCCAATTATGATCCGGATGGAGGGAGCTTCTAACCTACAAAACCATTCCCGTGCTCGTTCCAGCAGACCACAACAACAGTGTTCAATGGTGACGATTATCTAATTTCCAATCCTCGCCAGCCAGACCGACCGCGACCCATTCATAACGATAATTGAGAAATGGGCGCTCCTCGTCCGTCTTCTTCCGTTTTGGCGTGTGCTGTGCTCTTGTCTTGTCTACACTACACGGAACGCGCAGGAAACCGCAAATTATCATTCGATTGGGCTTGTTGGTTCGCGCGCGCTGCTGTATCGTTAGGTATATGGTTTATTTTGTGGAGAGGCACACGTTCCCCACACCATCGATAATGGTTTTGCTGGCATTCTTTCTATTGGAATTGGTGTGTCGAGGGTGGATGATTGGGCTCCAGAAGTAGGGCACCGTGTCAGTAAGGGTCCTTCTGATGTGTTTATATTCGTTTGTGAGAATAGACTTGAATAGGCTAACTGAAATGATTATTTGTGATTGAGCCTTATTTTACTTTCCAAGACAAGATGCTTACATCGAATCACATTTAAATAAAGATTCATTTTAGGAAGAGAGAGTACACTTTGTTTCGAGCCAGCAAGCATATTATACGAATCCGCCTAATCAGTTTCGTCGGAAAACCGTGTTCTAAAACAAACTCCCGAAGAAACCAACGCCCGCGTCCCTTTCACATTCCCGCACTGACTCACTTCCAACCAAAACAATCCTCCGGAAGCAACTCTTGAACGCATCCCTTTCACATTTCCGTTCCGATTGACTCATTTCTTACCAACGTAAACTCCAAAAAACAACTCACACACGCGTCCTTTTTACATTCTCAGTTCGACTAGCTCTATTCCTACCAAAACTAACTCCCGAAAGCAACCCGCGCAGGCGTCTCTTTCATATTTCTGTAAACAACCACACAAAGTGACACCAGCGCCAAAATGGTGGAAACGGCGAATCCGAGAAGGAAAAAATAAAATATGCCACTGAAAGTGTGTTGGAAAACTAGCGCGGCGAAACGAAAGCTTAACGATATTCTCTAATATAACCGTTCCAAGTCCTATATAAGAATGAGAACAAAGATAAACGTCGGTTCTCTGTGGTTTAGCTGTCATATTGCTACCCCCCTCCCCCCCCCCCCCTTGCCGACAGATTTATTTTTTTTAATCGAGCCAACTCAAAGATTATCAATAACTCAGAGCTCTTAAAAAAATCTCAAAAAATAAACTATGCTAATAGTTAAGGTTTTTATCCACAATTATCAAACCTCTTTTACTCGAGAACTACAGGAAATTTTGCCAAATATTTCTTCAAGACAACCACTTCAATCTTAAAATAGAATTTCATCAAACAACTCGCCTGGTTGAATGACTAAATTTTGTATTTATTTCTTCTTCTTCTTCTTTATGGCTCTACGTCCCCACTGGGACTTGGCCTGCCTCGCTTCAACTTAGTGTTCTTTGAGCACTTCCACAGTTATTAATTGAAGGGCTTTCTTTGCCTGCCATTGCATGAAATTGTATATTGTGAGGCAAGCACAATGATACATTATGCCCAGAGAGTCGAGAAAATTTTCCCGACTGGAACGGGAATCGAACCCGCCGTCTCCGGATTGGCGATCCATAGCCTTAACCACTAGGCTATCTGGAGACCTATTTATGGAATACAAAACAGCATGTCAAATTTTCCAGATATGCCGGCTTCTCCAGGAGTTTCTCGTTCGTGAATTCTCCCATGGGCATCTTGCAATGTTCCGATAGTGATTGTTTCGGGGTTTGTTCCATAAAATGCTTCAAGAATTCCTCCCATGATTCCTTCAGAAATTTTCGCAGATACTTCTACAAGGATGCATCGACGAATTCCTCCTGGAATTTGTTCATAGCTTCCTTCAATGATTCCATCATGGATTGCTCCAGAGAATTTTTCCTTTAAGGGTTTCACCAGACATTCCTCCGGGAATTTCTCCTGGGATATCTATAGCGGTTCCTCCAGTGATTGTTCCAGTGCTTTTTTCGAGGGTTCTTCCAGGAATTTCTCCAGGGATTCCCAAAGGAATGTCAACAGAAATTCTTTCAGGTATGTGTACAAGTGTTCCTTCTGCGCTTTCTTCAGGGATTACTCCATATATTCAAGAATTCCACTAGTTAGAGATTGCTCCAATAATACAATCTGGAATAATCCGAAGTAGGAATATCTTCTACAAACCCTTACAGGAAATTTTACCAGAGATTGAATAAAAATTAATCCAGGAGTTCCTTAAAACATTGTACAATACATTCTTTTGGGAGTCCATACAAAGATTCCAAAAATAATTCGTCCATTATTGCAGACATGGATTCCTTCATATTTTTTTTTCTACAAAAACTATCCCAGGAATTTGTTAAGAACGCTTTCCTGGGATTTCCAAAGGATTTCCTCATGGGATTGCTTCCGAGATTCCTCATGGGATTTCTTTAGGAATTCCTCCAGGTTTTCCTTCAGGATTTCCTCCAGGGAATTTCTTTTGTGTTTCTTTCAGGAACAACTCTAGGGATTATTTTAAAAATTCCACCAAGAATTACTCCAGGAACACTTTTTAAAATTCCTTCAGGAGTATCTCTTGGAATTCTTTCAGGAATTCCTCCAGAATTTAATCCAGTTCTTCCTCCAGGAACTGTTTAAGGATTTCCTTAGGAGTGCCTCTAGGAACTGTTTCCGAGATTCCTTCAGGAACTGCTACAGGGGTTCCTCAAAGAGTTCCTCCACAAACTCTTCTTGGAATTTCTTCAGGATTTTTCCAAGGATTCCATCTGCAATTCCCTCTGAAATTATTCCTGGGATTCCTCTAGGAATTTCTCAAGAGATTCCTCCACGAATTTCTTCAGAGATTGCTCCAGGAATTATTCCAGAAATTTCTTTAGAAATGCCTCTAGATAACCCTCCAGATATTCCTCCAGGAATTCTTCTAAAGACTCCTCCAAGAGTGTTTATAGAGATTCCTTCGTTAATCCCTACAGGCATTCCTCTAGGATATCTTCTAGGGATTCCTCCAAGAATTTCTGCAGGGCATACCTCGGGAATTTCTTCTGTGTTTCTTTCTGGAACAACTTATTTTAAAAATTTCCCCAAAGAGCCTCCCAGGACCTCTTTTTAGAATTCCTTCAGCAATTCCTCCTTGTATTCTTTCAGGAATTAATTCAGTACTTCCTCCATGGACTGTTAATTCCTTTAGAATTTTTTCCAGGGATTTCTCTGAAAATTCCCCCAGGAATTCATCTAGAGATTCCTCCGGAAATTCCGCCAGAAATTCATCTAGGAATTTCTCCAGGAGTTCCTCTGGAGATTTCTTTAGTAATTCTAACAGGCATTCCTCTAGTATATCTTCCAGAGATCCCTCGAAGAATTCCTACAAGAATCATTTCAGAATTTTCTCAAAGAAATCCTCCAGGGTTTCCTCCATGTATACCTTCAGGACATTCTCCAGGGATTCCTCAACTAATTGCTTCCAGGATTCTTCCAAGAATTCCACCAGGAATTCCTACAGATATTTATCCAGGAAATCTTCAAGGGTTTTTTTTTTCAGAGACTCCTACAGGAATTCATCTAAAGATTTCTCCAGGAATTGCTCCAGGAACTCCAACAGGTTTCCAGATTTTTCCAGGGTCTCGTCGAGGAATTCCTCCAGGAATTTCTTCAGGGATTTCTCCAGGAATTTCACTAGGAATTAATCAAAAAAATCCATCATAAATTATGTCAGCAATTCATCCCGGAATTTATCCAGGAAACTTTTCAAAAGTTCTTCCAGGATTATCTCTAGAAATAACTCCTAGATTTTTTTCAGGAATTCCTCCAACAATTCTTCCAGATTTTCCTCCAGGAGCTGCTGCATGGATTCCTCTAGGAATTCCGCTAAAAATTCTTCAAAGAACTTCTTCAGGGAGTTTTCTAGTGATTTCACCACGAATTTCTCCAAGGATTTCCCCAGGGATTCCTTCAGAAATTCCTTCGAGAATTTCTCCAGGAATTCCACCAGAAATTTCTCTAGAAATTCCTCCAGGAATTTCTCAGGGGATTTTTTAGAAGTTTCTCACAGAGTTTCTCTAGAGATTCCCCCAGAAATTCATCCAGTAATTGTTGCAAGCATTCCTGCAAAGGTTCCACCAGGAATTCCTTCAAGGATTACTCCACCAGTTCCCAAAGGAACTCCTCCAAGAAATTCTCCAGTAATTATCCCAAGAATTTCTTCAGGAATTTCTCTAGAAATTTATCACGGAATTGTTCCTGGACATCCTTCAGAAATTATGCCAGCAATTTCTCCAGGATTTTTTTCCAGAAAATCTTCTATATAATAATCCATATTGCAGGAAATTCTCCTGGAATACTTTCTGGAATTTTTCAGGTATTCCTCCAGGCATTTCTCCAGGAATTATTGATTTTTTTTATTTTATTCGAAAGAGCACCTTTTTCTGAGCCACTATGATTTTTTTCAGATTTTTAGAACTTTATTTTGATACCTAAAATCAATTATCAAAGATATTTTTTGAAATCACCTTTTGACAGCTGAGTAACTGTTTGACAGCTCCGCCCAGTACAAAAAGGGACGAGGGGTGATACGACAAATCGCTCCCATACAAACTTCAAACTGATTTTTAAATAGGTTCCCGGGCACCAAAACTCATGAAAATTTGGATTTCGGCTCAGTTTACCATGCAGATTCAGAATATGGTATTATCTCAACACCGCTAAAGAAGCCAGTTTTACCTAAGATTCCTTCATGAATTGCTTCAAGGTTTTCTCCAGGGATTTCTTCTAGAATTTCTCCAGTGATTTTCCCAAGGATTCCTCCAAAAGTTCCTCTAAGGATTCTTCCAGCGAATTCTCTAAGGAATTCTTCCAGGAAATTCTCCAGGAAAACATTCAACATTTTTCTCAGGGATTCCTCCAGGTATTCCTCTACAGATTCCTCCAGGGACTCCTTCAGAAATTCATTCGAGGATTTCTTCAGAAATTCCTCCAGAAATTCCGCCACAAATTCCTTCAGGATTTTCTCAAAGGTTTTTTTTTCAGAAATAGAAAAATAATAGAAATCTTCCAGAATTCCTCTAGAGATTTCTCTAGAAATGTATCCAGTAATTATTTCAAGAATTCCTCCAGGAATTCCATCATGGCTTCCTCCAGCAATTCCCACAGGAATACCTCTAGGAATTCCTCCAGGCATTCCTCCAGGATTTGATCCAGGAATTTCTTCACGAATTCCTTCAAGAATTCCCCCAAGGATTCCTTCAGGAATTCCTCCAGAAATTCCACTAAAAAATCCTTCAGGAATTTCTCAAGGGATTTTTTTGTTCAGAAAAAGAAAAATAACAGAAATAGAAATAGAATTATTCTGGAGATTCCTCTAGAAGTTCATCCGGTAATTCTTTCAAGAATTCCTCTAGAGGTTCCTCCAGCAATTTTCACAGGAATAACTCTAGGAATGCCTCCAAGCATTCCTCCAGGATTTTATCCAGGAGCTTTTACGAGAATTCCTCCAGAAAATACTACAGAATTTTTTTCAGGAATTCCTCCAACAACTTCTCCAGAAAATGCTCCTGGACATCCTCCAGAAACTATGTCAGCAATTCTTACAAGAATTTCTTCAGGAAATCCTTTAGGAATTTTTTTTCAGAGATACTTCCGGGAATTTCTCCAGGAATACTGTCAGGAACTTTTCAGAAATTCCTCCAGAGATTCGTCCAGGAATTGTTCCAGGGATTGTTGCAGGGATTCTTCCGGAGATTTCTCCACGAATTTCTCCAGGAATATTCCCAGAGATTCTTCCTGGGAATCCTCCAGAAATTCATCCAAGGGTTCTTGCAGGAATTTCTCCTGGATTTTCTCTAGAGATTATTTTTTCAGATATTTTTCCAGCAATTCCTCCCCCCTTCCTCTGGAGATTTCTCCAGTATTTTTTTCCAGGGATTGCTTCAAGAATTCATCCAAGAAATTTCTACAGGAATTCGTGCTGGGTCTCACCCAAGAACTCTTCCAGGAATTACGCCAGGATTTTGTTCAGAAGATTCTCCAGGATTCTCTCCAAAGATTTTCGCAGGAATTGCTTCAGGGATTCCTCCAAAGATTCCTTCTGAAATTTATCAAAGATTTCCTCAAGAGATTTCTTCTGAAATTTTTCTAGAGATTCTTCTCAGAATACCTCCAGGAATTTCTCCAAAATATTCTCCAAGGAATCCTCCGGAAATTTAACTAGGATTTCCTCATGAGCTGTCTTCAGAAATTTCTCAAGGTATTCCTCCCATAATTGATACATGAATTCCAACAGGTAGACTTTCAGAAATTCTTCCAGGGATTGCTCCTGGGATTTCATCAGGGATTCTACAGGGTTTCCACTAGGCTGTGGGAATTGTTCCAGGGATTCGTCCAGGTGTTTCTTTAGGGATTTATCCAGGAAATCTTCCAGGGATTGCTCCAGGAATTCCTCCAATGATTTCTACAGAAATTCCTCTCAGGTTCTCTTCAAAAATTCATTCGAGAGTTCTTTCGTAAATTTTATTAATCTTTCAATCATCTTTTTAGGGATGTACCCAAGGACTTCTCCAGGATTATCTGATGATTATTTTTTAATTATTTCAAAAAATTCAGGAAGAATTCCTTCAGCGAATAGTATTGGAAGATAATGCTGAACAGCGTGATTGCTGAGGGTTAAATAATGCTTTTAGAATATAATATTATTATATTTAATTTCGTATTGCGCTTAGTTATTAAAGCTAGCAAGTACAAATTTGCCAGGGGTGCTTGCCTATACCCACCACCCCTCCGCCCTGACCGAAAAGCTGGCTACGCCCTTGTCTCTGCTGCTTAACCATGTGCGAAATCCGGCTGGGACAATAACGAATTCAGGAAGAATCTGAATTGATGCAAATGTCGCAATAATTTGTAAATAGATGTAAGCGAAAGAGCTCAAGTAAGAATTTATCTCTATCTCCTGGAAATTGTCAGAGTGAAGTGCACTTCCCAAGATAACAGTTTACTTCCTTGCTGCGTAGTATGAGGTGAAGCGCTATCTGAGCTATAAAATGCTATAAAATAATGTTTCATCTGGCTTTCACTGAAGTTACTTCAATGGATGGCTAACAACGTATTTTTATTTCATTCACGTATTTATTATTGGCGCTCAACCACAGCCAACAGACATGACACCTTGAATAACTTGCCTGGAAAGTTTATCGCTTAGTTTACACTACTAGCACACTACAGCTAAGGTAAGCGTCAGACCGCAAAGGAGGCGTGGTTAATGGAAATTTTGCAAATGATACGTCTGTTTATCTGGTTCTAGTTGATTCCGAAGCGGATGCTCATTTACATAAGCTACCGTGTTGCAAGTCGATCCAACATGTTCCACTATCCGAACACAAAACATTATGATAGAATCTTGAATGTTATCTAGGGGGCCGTCCAATACCATGAAGACTGATTAAGAAAAGATTACCGATCAAAACCCACGCTTCATAAAATGCAATTTTTGTATGGACTAAGCCCCATGAGTCAGGAAGAGGACTGCTCGTAGTTTATGAACGACCCCCAATAGACTTACGCTCGGATCTCGAACCCGTGCGCCACAAACAACCGAGTCTTATCTCATCTTTAAAATTCGGCATTTTATCTCGCTATCCAAACAGCAGCGGTCTCCAAATGCATATTTGCCTGCCAAATTATCATATGACGACGCGTCGTCACCATCCGCTGATTGCTTTTAATCAGCCAAACATTCCAAATCCTTCGTCAGTATCCAACAGCATCCCAAACCGTTAGCAACGACCATGGTCGTCAAAGTCCTCGCTACTTTGTTCCTGGTAACGAGTGGCGCTAGCTTAGCGCTTGCGCAAACTCGTGAATCCTGTATCGCTTCCACCTGCAAAACCTACAAGGACATCAACACGCTCTGGTGCCACGCGGATCCCACCTACTTCTGCCAGTGTCGTACCGACCCGAGCGGTGCCTGGGTCGAGCAGGTCATGCCCTGCTCTCGCAACGGCACCATGTTCAGCTTCAGTCGGCAAACGTGCGTCCACGAGGACCAGTGGGACCGGAACGAGTGCCTCAATCTGGGGAAGGAAGTGGACGAGCTAGAAAAGGAGATCCTGGACTGTAGCAATCCGTGCGGAACGTACGAGGAAATTTCCCGACTGTGGTGCCATCCGGCACCGGATCGAAAGATATTCTGCCAGTGCCGGCCGACCGATGTCCAACGGGTGTTCCGAACCGTGCCGATGCCCTGCGCCAACGGGACGAGCTTTAGCTTCAAGAAGCAAACGTGCGTCCATGATGCGATGTGGACCGAAAGTTGTCCTTGATGAGTTTTAGTTTTCTTTTTAATAATGATGTTTTCATAGTGTTAAGTTATTGAAGCAGAGTTTAATAAAATACAAGCCTCACCCTAACCCGCGCTGTTGTAAACCCCAAACATCCACTCGAACCCAGATCCATTCCAACCATTTGTAAAGGAACAAAAACGAAGTCGTAGGCGGTAGAGTGGTGGACGACTCGAAGAAAGAAAAAAATGGAGACACTCTGTCAGCAGCATGGTCCCGACTCGAGCTCAACCATAGCGCTTGTTGTGCGGTGGTGGAGGGCCCCAAGAGTGCATGCACAGTATTACACAACATTCGCGCTACCACAGACAGCGTCATCAGCGCAGCAGCGCCGCGCCGTAGGTCCTGTTTGGTTATTTTTGTTCCAGTCGGTCGGTCGCTCGGTAGTGTGCCACCGTAAGAAATGTCCCAGTGCATGCAATTCAAGGTGCACCTCCCCAGGTCCCATTCGAAGAGCTGCAAATTTCTCGTTGTGCCTAAAAATGTGAGAAAACTGTTGCAAGCCGAGTGGGGAGCTGCTGCCGCTGCCACTACTGCGCTGTGCGAGGTCATTTTCTGTCGGTAGGTCGAATTGGACATTGGAGGTAAAAGCTAGGGGTAAAAGATTTTTGGGATAATTGTAAGTACTGATGCGAGACGTAAAAACTTGCAGTATTTTCAGGTAGAATACGTTTAATTCACAAATTGAGAGATAAATTTGTGAAAAAATTACCACTTGTTTTGGTGGGATTCGAATCCACGACTCCGTATCGCTAGTCCGGCCCTTAACCAACTAAGCCACAGAACAAGATACGATTCTGCGGAATAGAAAGTCAAACTGGATTCGCACTCTAACCTAAATCTTTCATAACATTATCTCTCCTACGCCTCTTAGATGCCAATCTCCCGCACTCTCGCGGCCTACGAACAACAAGTGTAAGCGTATTGTTTTTAGAATGTTGATATTGAAGCGTCACCAACCATCTGATCGATGCGAAAATCCAAGCATCCGAGCTTTGAACTCACAACGCTTGGGGAGCTAGACGAATGTTTTAAGATAAGGCATGATCAACGGGATAGAATTTCCTTGTATCATTGATTGGCTCAGTAGTTTAGTTGGTAAACGCGCTCGCTTAGCGTAGAAGGGTCGTGAGTTCAAATCTCACTTGAGCTGTGGTTTTTTATATAAATTATCTATCTGTATATATGTACGTAGAATTGATTAGAACTCATAATTGAGAATGGCGTATGTTTGAGAGTATACAGTGTATCAAACAATTGTCCGTACAGTAATTTTTTCGTCAAAATAATTTTTCATTCAATTGATCATAACTTTTTCATACATCAATCAAATACGCTGAAATTTTGATCAATCATGCACCATATATCAAAGCTCTATTGGTAAAATTTTGAGCGAGATCGAATAAGTTTTCTGAAAGTTATAGAACTTTTAGTAAAACTTATAAAATTTTTGAACACATTTTTAAAACATTATATCTCAATACGTACTCGATGAAACTTTTTCAATTTTTTCTGTGATACAGCTTATACCTAAGGCTTTCATATGCAGCTTCGTTTGAAGTTTTATATTCACTACAAAAAATATGAAAAATCTGTATATGTTCAGAGTGTCATTAGGAAATTTTTCATATTTTGATCAATAAAAGTGCCAAGTGTTTTCAACGTTTTTAAATTTTCTTAATGTAATATTTTTATACAGGACCTACTAAACTACATATGAAGAGCGGGTCCTATGTATTTTTTGATCAGTTAATGCACTTTTATTGGTGGAAAACGTTTGGCAGATTATGTGTGCAAAATATGGTAAATTTTGAAAAATCATCAACTACATAAGCACATTTTTCATATTTTTCGTAGTGAATATAAAACCTCAAAAGTAGCTGCATATGAAAGCCTTAGGTATCAGCTGTAACATAAAAAAAATTGAAAAAGTTTCATCGAGTGCATACTGAGATATAATGTTTTGAAAATGTGTTCAAAAATCTTATAAGTTTTTCTAAAAGTTTCATAACTCTCAGAAAACTTATTCGATCTCGCTCAAAATATTACCAATGGAGGTTTAATATATGGTGCATGATTGGTCAAAATTTCAGCGCTTTTGATTGACGTATAAAAAAGTTATGAATATTTGAATGAAAAATTATTTTGACCAAAAAATTGCTGTACGGACAATTGTTTGATACACTGTAAGTCCTCTCACTCTGGCTACATCTCTGGTTCAAATTAGATCTTCTCACCCCAATATTTCTCCTCTTCTATTGAGAGAAGGAATGACGTAATTGGTCGAATCGTAGAACTGTTGTCCTTAAACTATCTTCAGCAGGTTTTGGAAAGCAAAGAGAAAAGGTTGATAATGCCCTTCAATCCAATGTGTGTCAAGTCTCAAGTTTTTAAAGTAGTTGACTGCAAATATTGTAATATATGCACTTTGATGTGTTTAAATGCTATATTTGTTTTGTTGAAAATATACGTGTTAATTTTGTGTTACATTATCCCTCCCCATCTCTCTATCGATGGAATACGTTTCTGTAATGAATACGCTTGGCAGTGCTTCGCCTTAAATCGCAAAAGATGTTGGTAAGAGTCCGCCTGAAAATTGACAGTTTGCAAAATTTTACTGAATCAAGGTCAATCAAAATGTGAGTTGGCGTTTGTTGATAGGTGCACTTTTTAATAACTTGCTGGTGGGATTCCTCCTGCAGCTCCTTCTGGGATTGCTCCAGGATATCTTCTTCGGGGATTTGCCTGATGATTCTGCAAGAATACATTCATAGATTTCCCCAGGTATTCGGCCTTCGATTTTTGCAGGAATTTATGTCTCGGTTTCTCCAGATTTTTTTTTCAGGATAGCTCAGGCAGCTTCGGCAGATTTCGTGAGGAGTGATTCCTTTGGAAGTTCTTTCTGCACAGTAAAACCGCTCAGCACTAAAATGTGTAAGCCCTACTCATAAGTGCATAATTTCCAGACCACACAAAAATGTGTTGCAGTTACACATTTTCAAAAACAGCTCGTATACTCGTCTAGATGCGAAATGTCGATATTTGTTTTGTTTTCCAAGGTCACTAGTAAACCTAGCTAGATTGCTGTACAAAAATTTTTGCGAATTTAACGATTTTGCGGACACAGGAGCTGATTTTGTGAATGTGCAAGGGTTACACATTTTTGGTGTAGTCTGGAAATTATGCACTTTTGTGCTGAGCGGCGTTAGCGTGTGGGATTCTACCAAGAGTTTCATCTGAGGTTCCTAATAAGTTTCATCCGGTACTCCTTCAGGACTTATTGTCGGGAATCCTCTAAAAACTACTTACTTAGGACTGCTCTTTAGATTTCTTCTGGAATTTCTCCAGGAATTTGTCCTGGGTTTACTCTTGGAATATGATTCGAGATTCCACCAGGAGTTTTTTTTTCTTGGATTCTTCCACGCGCTCTGGAATATCTTCAGCAGTGCCTTTAGTAATTCCAGATGGAACTCCTGGTCAAGCTCAAAACAAAAATCCGGGAGGAATTTCAGAAGGTGTTCTTTAAGAAATCCTTAAAGAAACATCTAAAGGAATCCCAACTTCTTTCGGAATTTCTCCATTATCTTCCTTTCGAATTTCTAGAGGATTAAAGCCTGTATCCGCAATATTCGGGACACAGAAACACAGCTGTAACTCTGCACTGGATACATTGAAATTGCTCAATTTTTGTCTAATAACATCTTAAGTTGTGTTCATTTCACCTACAAAATTTCATATGAATCGGTGCAGTACTTTTTGTTGTAGCAACGAAAGAGTAAAATGTGCGCCATTGAATTTTGTACAGCCTCAAGTTTTGCTTGTCAGCGCTGTAATTTTTTAATTTGGCAAAGGAAATGGCTGAAATTTTAAACACAAACCTCTCAATCTACATTTGTTGCATGGGCAAAATTTCAAAAAAATCGATGCACTATCAACAATTTTATAGTCGAAACATGTTTTGGGACTGAACGTGATTTTAGCCTCTCAGACTGCAATTAGTCAGCACCCTTTATTGTTTCGATTGTACTATTGAAAGTACTATACCAATAATCATCAAATGTCGCAGGCATAATATACACATAATAAACTAGCTTATGTGAAAATTTCATGAAATTTGGCAGAGAAATTCAAAAGTTATGAATAGGCAAAAATCGCACATGAAAAACACGAAAAAAAAATTCACTAACACTCACCCCTGTCAACACCAGTAGCTTTCAAACCAATTGGTCAAAGTTGATGAAATTTTGCAAGAAAGTGTCTCTATAAGTATCATAACTGCTAACGAAATTTCATAATTATCATCACAGAACTTTGAACTGTAGCGTAAAAGAACCATCTACTATGCGAATGAAAATTGGTCATGATTGTACAAAATGCTGAAAACCACGTCTGTTTGTTTTTCATCCACAGTTAAAAGTAATGCATCGATTTTTATGAAATTTGGTACAAATAATAAACATACACCAAAGAGTTCTCAGTCAATTATTGGGTCAATTTTACCGATTCATTACAGAGCTACTGACGTACTTCTGTGTCCCGATTATTGCGGATACAGGCTTTATCGCTAGGATTCCTCAAACAGTTGCTTCATGAGCTCCTCCCTTAGTTCCCGGGATTCAAACGGTAGTTTGTTAACTGCCCGACGTTTCGGCTGTGTTTGGCAGCCTTCTTCTAGGGCAGGGGTTTTCAGACCTTTTTAATCGCGGTGCACTTTTTGAAAATTATTCACTCCGCGGTGCACATGTTTATTATTGTTAAAAAAAAAACTTGTCAAAAAACCTCGTATTTTTTGTAGCGACTTCACACTCGTCGTTATTTTTTTTTCCATACTAACTTTTCCATTACTTATCGGAGCATAGTGAAGTGGCACAGCTATTCGACCGACTTGGAATATTTCTTGCTGAGAATAAATCAAAATCAAACAAGATCTTTATGAACGTTGAGTGAAATCCAGAAAAGTTTCCCGGTAAAATTCCTTCCAAGTTAGTGGCATTTTGTTTTCAAGGA
This sequence comes from Aedes albopictus, assembly GCF_035046485.1. Taxonomy (NCBI): domain Eukaryota; kingdom Metazoa; phylum Arthropoda; class Insecta; order Diptera; family Culicidae; genus Aedes; species Aedes albopictus. The sequence goes on from NC_085136.1 coordinate 109,179,540, forward strand.
ATCAAAATGAGAGCCTCGGATTTTGATGACCCCTGTATAATTTTTGATACACGTTTTTCCAAAACTTTAACTAGATATCTGAAAAAGTCCTTGGAAGTTTCATTTTCAGAACATTGGCATATTATTGACCAGATTTTTGATAAATTCACTCCAAGCGCTCTTGTCAATTCAGGCGAAGTTCCTTTGAAAATCATAAAAACGTAGTCAATAGATTTCCAGGTCAACCGATTTTTGGAGCAGTGAAAGATTCCTTCTCTGGTATTAGGCAAGGCCTCAGAAATATCAGTAAGATTTCTTCTTAGTTATTTGACGAATTCATGGAAAATTCCTTGTAGGTTGCTTGTGAATGTCCATTACGAGTTAGTGGAAAAAATATGATACTTATGATGAGAGTTTTTGTATACTTGTTCCGTGATTCTTCGCGAATATCTGCCAGGGTTTTTGATGGATTCAGGCCGGCGTGAGAATAAATTTACTCTCAATCCATTGGAGCACCTTACGATAGTTTAGCCATGGACCCCTTGTTCTAATGATTTCGAAATGCTTTTCATTAAACAGGTAATCAATTTGAATATGCAAGAACTTTCTGAAGTGTCGCGGTGCACTTGGCATGGATCTGAAAACCCCTGTTCTAGGGGAAACTGAAAAGGGATTTTTATTCAATTTCAGTTTTACATACTTAGGTTTATCGTTTACATTTGGGTACATATATCGTGTGTTGGCTTGTCGAACAAAAAAAAAAAAAAAAAAAGACACTACACCGTCTTCAGCCAGAGGCTGCACAGACTGAACATTACATACACGAGACAACGGACAACACACATAACACCCAGTGGCCCAATGGAGAATTTTCCGTTTGACGAAAAGTTTTCCCCGACTGGAGCGGGAATCGAACCCGCACTTTTTTAGCGTGAATCTTTGGGGATGGAGTGGTGTGTTGGAAACATCTGTTTGGTGTATAATCACAGACAAACAGACATAACTCCTAAAGGAAATTCTTCATAAACTTTTGCGTGGTGTCTTTTTCATGAGCACACTGCCACCTGTTGGTAGAACCGCGAGAGACCCTGTTGGCCATGATGGATTTCGATTTGACGTTTGACTAACACACACACTTCCAAACAAATCGCCTGTAATTTTCGTTTGCATCATTCAGCAACGTATACACTGGCAAACGTAAAAGCGATCAAATACTAGTGCCTCTGGTGGAAGGATCGCGCAAATCAAATGAAATTTGAATTGATCGTTAAATGCATGTGCCAAGCCGTTTTGAAGAGTGTTACGTCTGTTTTTCTGTGGTATAATTATGTTGACTTACAGTTTCCTACTAATTTCCTACGTTTTCACAACTGATCACGGACACTGTTCGACTGCCCGTTCAAAATGGTGAGCTTTAGCTATGGCGCTTTTTAGACTGTTAAAAGTCAATTTTTGTGATACATTTGTGTTGTTATATATATCCTAGTTGTTTTCAGACGTGTTTTGTATGTGTCTAGTATCCCTGCATATATTGTACTAAGATTTTCACTGTATTGGACGTATTGCTTATATGGTACATTTCCAGTATGGGGAGATTGCTAGTTTTGTGTGTTTTGTCTATGATTTCAACACTACTTGTATCGAACATGTGTTTGTGTTTGATTTTGTGTTCTATTTGTGTCTTCTGTGTGTCCACCTACTGCGTCCATCTGTTGTTGTGTATTGTTGATACCGTTGGCTACCATTATTGTGTTGTATTTGTTGATATCCGTTTGAAGTCCGTACACTCGTTGGCGTAGGTAGTTCCTAGTCATACCGATGTACATATACCGTTGGACAGTCGTTGCATGGTATTCGATATACATACGACGTTTGACTGTAGCGGCGGTTCCACTGGATCTTTGTTGTTGCCGATAATCTTCACCGTGGTGTGGGATGAGAAGACAGGAACATAAGGCAGCGAGCGATACAGGATGTTTTCGGTGGACGTCCCGCGATCATTGTTGTTGTTCGTGTTCAGGTTCACGGATTGGCTGGTTTCTGGTGGATTTTCGACCGTGACAACTTCGTTGTGATGCGAGTGAGAGACTGTCATCTTACTGGTCAGCCTCTTGATGAGCTTTGCCGGATAATCGTTCATTCGAAGTATTTTGAAGACTGTCTGATTCTGTTGTTGAAGTTTTTGGTTGTTGGATAGGCGATTGACTCTATATATTAGGTTTTCCGTGACGTTGCTTTTCATGCTCATGGGATGGAACGACCAATGGTTGAGCAAACGGCCAGATGCAATTGGTTTTGCATACCTACCATTGAGTGGACAGTATTTGATCAGGGTTTCGAGTAACGATCATATCCAAGAATGGGAGCTTCCCATCAATTTTTTCTTCTTTGGTAAACTGGATATGTGGCTTGTAGATGTTGAACAGGTCGACCTGGTCTACAGGTAGCACTAGAATCAGATCGTCAACAAACTTTTTGAGGACAGGCATTTCAAATGGAATCTGCCTTCTCGTGTTGTCGAGTAGGGTATTCATCACTATATCCGCTAGGACGGGTGACAGAGGGCTGCCCATCGCTGTGCCGAACAGCTGGATGTAGAACTTGTCTCTGTAGCGAAAGTAGCTGTTTTCTTAGACAAAATTGATCCAACACATGATCAAGTCGTGTGTCACCAACTGTTGGGGTATGTTGGTAAAACAGGGAGACGGCATCAAGGAAGACGAGTGCGTACTCTCTTCGTAGCGTTATGTTGCGTATGTATTCCGCGATCTCGAAATTGTCTTTGATGTTGTACTCACTGTGGGTGGATCTTTGGAGGACATTAGTCAAAAACTTCGACAGCGGGTAGGTGGGTGCAGTAACATTTGGCACCACTGGTCGAAGGGGAAGTGCAGGTTTATGAGCCTTCGGTTGGCCGTATATCCTTGGACAGACGGCTGTGGTAGACTGTAGGTAGACGGTATTTTATTCGTGTGTCGATCAGCTGGAGATTGTAGAGTCGCTCGACCAGAGCGTTCGTGCTTTTCTGTATTCCTGTTGTTGAATCCCTGGTTTCCACCTTGTACGTATTGTCCTCCAGCAAGGAAAACATTTTGCGTTCGTAGTCTTGTTGATACATCATGACCATTCGTCTTCTCTTGTCCGCTTCCAGTATACAGATGTCCTTGTGTTCGGCCAGGAACCTCTTCGTGGCAATAATGGATGCATGTTTGCAAAACGTTGTTAATGGGTCGTTGTGACTGTGGTTGCGCGCGATGGAGTTCTGGATGCATGTTGCTACCTGACACCTTTTTTGTTCGACTGCTTTGCAAGAGTAATATGATTATATTCAAAATGTGCGTTCACTTGCGTTAAAAAACGTGTGTAACTTATGACTTTCTGGTGGAATTCCTCCGGAAGTTCCTTTCGGAAATCTTCCAGGGGTTCTTTCAGGAATACCTTCCTAAAATCCCCAGGAGTTTTTAACGGTAAGTACTTCCAGATTTCTCCAGGAGTATTTTTTTAGAATTCTTCAGCAAGCTCCTTGTGAGATTCCTCGAGGGGTTTAGCTAGGATTCCTTCAGAAGTTTCCTCAAGCAATTTCTCCTGAGATTGCATCTGGGATTCGTCCAGGAGTTTTTTTTTTCGGGATTCCTGCTGGAGCTTCTTCCTACACAGTACGAACAAAATCTGTAAATTTATGACGAACTGAATGTAACAAATTGACCTCCATCGTGTTCGATAGAAATTTATGTGTGATCTTAAAATTACACTGCTGGTTGCTGAGAGAAAAGTATTAATTAAGCACCGACTTTTCAGAGAAACTTAAAAAAATCTTTACACGAGAATCGAACTCAGATCTTCCGAGTGAGAGTTCACGCCTAACCCCTCTAGGCTGTCCCACCAAGCTGAAGAGAGAGCAATCAAAGATAAACATCTTCCACCATAAAGGAACAAACTGTTGTACCGCTTCGGCCACAGGGAGCGAGAGAGCAGTCTCCGCAGCGAGGCAGACGACTGAGCGTAGCTGTCCTCGTTTACGTTACTGCATGTAAATTTCAATCGGATATGTCTCAAAAAATGTAAACAGTACGCATGATTGGCTGATTACTGAGCGGACAGTATCATCTCTCGGTAAATGGCTGTAATTTTGTAGCTTCTGCTATAATTTTCAGTCGATGCTTAATTTACGTGCTGTTTAATTTTCATGATTTCTTTCTGTGTATATAGACTCCTTCCGAGATTCATACTAGGTATTCCTACTAGGTTTCCTACAGGTGTTTCTACAATAAACCCCCAAGAATTCTACCTAGTATTCCAACAGGTATTACGTCCGTGTATTCCTCAGAATTTATTTCGAGGGTTCCAGGGTTCCCTTAATATATACTTACTGCGATTTCTTAGGATGCTGCTTCTGATATTTTTCCCATAGGTTTTCAGGATTTTTTTTTCAGAAGTTTCCTTTGGGATTCTTCAAGAAGTATCTTCTAAGATTCCTAAAAAGGTGTCAGGAATACTTTTAGGTACTATTTCCGGAATTGTTTCGGGATTCCTTAAGAGATTTCTCCGTGATTCTTCCCGAAAAAATCTCAGATAGAATCCCTGGAGCAATCTCGGAATGAATATCTGAGTGAAACTCGGACGAAACCTCTGGGGGATTTCCGGTTGAAATTCCTGGTGGAATCCCAGAACTCTCTTCTTGTAGAAACCCAGAACGAAACATTTGAAGAACCCAAGAAGAAACACTTCGAGTATTTCTGAAGGAAATTTCAACAGAGATCCCAGAAGGAACTCCAGGTGGAAGGTTCCTGAAGGAAATCCTGATAGAACTCCTGGAGGAATCCTAGAATGAACTCCGTGAATAACCCTTGAAAGAACTTCTGGAGGGATTCAGGAATATATTTTAGGAAAAAAAAACATGAAAGAAATTCCCGAAGGAATCCTAAGAAGTATAACTGAGGGAAACTCAGAAGGAACTCTTGGAAGAAAATCTTGCAGCAATCTTGGAAAGAATTCCAGGGAAAAACTCCGAAGGAATTCATGGAGGAATCCCTGGAGAAATCGCATAACCCAAGCAACACGCATGTCATATAAATATCACGAGAGCGTTACTTTTGGTTATACAGAAGTAAATTTGATGGATCATTTTTTTGATATCTCAGAAGAAACTCCTGGAAGAATGGCAGAGTGAACTTTTGGAGGAGTCTTAAACAGCTACCTCAAAAAAATCTTAAAAGGAGCTCCCTGAGAAGCCAAGAAGAAACTTCTGAAGGAACCGTGGAAGCTATTTCTTGAAGAATCCCAAGGGAAACTGGCGTTCCATGCCTCGACCATGTGTACTTGTCAACAACGCAATCGTTGTTATACTCGTTTCCAAACTCATTACCAGAGCTGTATGTACAATCGAAGTGCTTCAACCTGTGGTAGGAGTCCACTAATCAGTTTGGGGTCAACGGTAAGTTATGTTATGCGGTATACTTTCCGTGCCTAGGAATGAATGGTTAGGGGGTTTAATAAAAACCTAACCGCTAACAGAGTCTGTGGAGTACCAGGGTGCCATCCGCAGTATTTTTCCCTTACTGCACTAACTGGAGCAATGATGCAGTGGACTTTGTGTTTCTCCGAACTTCCCTCAAACTTGAGGCTAAATAAGGGCGGGATTATGCAGATGTTGTTGATTAGTTTAAATTTTCACCCGCATTATGCGATTTACTCAGTGTATTCTGTGTAGCCTAGCATTTGGCGTATTGAAAACAATACCGATCTGGTTCAATTAGTGCTGTTCTTGGTTGTGCCGTGATTGCGAAGAGTTTAATCTTGCCTAATTTGGATAGTGGCTACGGTTAGGATAGCTCAGATCAGTCTTCAGCATAAAAAACAGTAACAAACAATCTTTGCAGACTTATACAAAATGGTACAGCCCAAGCGGCCTTAGTCCAAGAACCTTACTTTCGTAAGGGGAATTTCTATCTAGTAAACCTTGTGAACCCAGTATTTGCTACTTTCAGTAAAAATAGACTGGCAAACTCGCGTGTCATACCTCGAGCCTGTATGCTTATCAACAACGCAGTCGTTGCTACACTCGTCTCCAAATCAACCACCAGAGATGTACATATGTGCTGTCACAATTGATGTATCCATTGGAAAACTCAACAGGAAATACATCTATTGTTTGGTGTACTAACTGCATGATGAACCATCCCTTACGGATGTTTTTAAACATGTCATCGCATACTGCACTTTAAAATGCCTACCGCTAATTGTTGGCAGTGATGCTAATGCCCACCATATCATATGGGGTAGCTCAGACATTACCTTGAGATGCTCCAGTGTGATGGAGTTCTTAAGTAGTACAGATCTTAGATTACCTAACATAGGCAAACGGCCAACCTTCACTGTTATCTGCTAGAGAAGAAGTGTTAGACATAACGCTTTGCTCTAGCAGAATTAGTCACGAGCTGACCAATTGGCATGTGTCAGATGAAGAATCTTTAACTGATCATCACTACATCTTTTTTGAACATGTGAATGTTACTTCGCAAACTTTGCGTTTCAGGAATCTCCGGACAACCAACTTTGATCTCTTTACAGATTTGATTGCGACCAAACTTCGTTCATTCTCACCATCCATTGACACTCCAAGTTATTTAGATGCATGCCGGCAGTTTATCATGGAAGCACTCGAAGAAGCTTGTCCTCTACGGTCTGTGAAGACCACAAGAGGAACCTTTTGCTCGAACTCTTATCTGGCGAAGCTTAGGAAACAATGTAGAATGGGTTGGAATGGACGACGTTCGGCTGATTCGAAGGCTCTCGGTTCGGCTCGCAAGGTCCACCAAAAAGCTACTGGTCTACAAATGTTTCTAGCTTGAGTGAAGTCTGTCGGTTGAACAAAATCCTTGCGAAATCTGAGGATTTCCGACTGAACGAACTTCGTTTGCCAAATGGCTGTTTCACTTACTCTGATAAGGAAGTTCTGGAATGATTATTCAGCACACACTTTCCCGGATGTGTGGATATTACATCTTCAGGATCATTCCGATGTATTTTCTTGTAGTTATGATTCTCTGACTACAGCGCGGAGTATTGTAACTGTAGAATCGATTGAGTAGGCACTTAATAGTTGCGCATCTTTCAAATCTCGTGGAGCAGATTAGATTTCCAATTTACTTCAGAAAGGATTTGATTATTTCATACATGTTTTGAAAAAAAAAACAACACTTGTTTGTAGTTTTGCTATTCTCCGTGCAGTTGAAACCCGGAATTTTTGACTAGCGAAGATGGATTTTTCTCCAAATCCGTGCGTTGGACCTAACTTCGGAAGTGGTGCGCTGTATAGCGGACCAGGTTTACTATACAGCGCACCATTTCCGAAGTTAGGCCCGACGCATGGATTTGGAGAAAAATCCAATTTCGCTAGTTGAAAACTCCGATTTTCAACTAAATTGAGAATAGTATGTATCCTGGCGCATGTTAGTTTGAAGTTTATTCCGAAAATGAGTCGTGTGTCGTATGAAGAAGCAAAGAGTTTCAGACCTATCATTGTGACCATTTTTCTTCTTAAATGCTCAGAACACATTGTCAGCTGGCCAACATGCTTCTTCATGTGAACCAACATGCCTATCATTCGGATAAGTTCACTGTGACTCTTCTACACTAGGTTGTTTACGATATCAAGAAGGCATTCGCTCAAAAGCAATCCTGTTTGGATGTTTCTTAGATATCGAAGGTGCTTGTGATAACGTGCCTATCGATGCCATATTGGAAGCCGTATGGAGTCATGGTATATCTCCAATGATTTCCAATTGGATTCACCAAATGCTCGAAAAACCGATATCTCTTCTCGAACATGAGTGTTTGCGGATGCCCCCAAGGGGGAGTCTTGTCACCGCTTTTGTGGAATCTCGTAGCAGATACGCTATTGAGGCAACTCAATGATAGCGGTTTTCCTACTGATTGTTTTGTCAACGATTATCTAACATTGCGAGTTGGTATGTGCATCAGTACCCTTTTCGGCAATTGTGTATTCTACGGCGCCATCAAAAATGCTGCCGAAGGCTGTTACCAGTGCTGTACTCCACACACGTGTGACAACACAAGCTCCGTAATGACAATATTGCCATGGCGCGAACTGCCACCGCGTGCAATTGCATATGGAGCTCTCCGGGGCTGATGGAGTCCGTTTTTGGGGGAGGTCTCCCCCGCCGCCGGCCACCAAAGTACTTCTTTGCTATACACAGTACGGTGCTGGCTGGCGAAAGGCTCTGTTTTAGTTTCAATTGGTTTGCTGCGGTGGTGGCACTGGCGGTGGCAAAACACACTCCACATGGCCTTTTTCCATTTTTACCCCGACTCGATGCATGTCGAATCGGTTGCAGCCAATAGGTTAGCCGCCGTAGCTGCTGCTGTTGAGTTGAAAGATTGACATTTGGAACGGTTGTTGTGCGGTATCTGTTTTTGGAACATAAAGGGTTGCAAAATTGCTCGGTTTTAGAAGCCGTAATAGATGGCTAAATTTGTATCGGGGGCCCTTTTGGAAACGAGGCGGCTGGAGTTCAGGAGAAACGGCAGTACTGTAAGGGTTTGTTCAAAATGTGTCTAGTTTTGAAAAGTATCATAGTCGAATGTCTTGTCCCGAGACCTTTTCTTGGATGACTGTAGGATGAGCTCAGCAATAATCTTGAAAGCTCTTAAAAGCTATAATCTGGAAATACTTGAAATTTCAAAAATATTGTAATAAAACGAAATTTTAAAGAAGTTTATCAGAGATTATGAGCTTCATCGCTCCTTCAGCACCGTCGTCATCGCCATCGGTCGTGGTGAAAAAGCTCACTTTCTTCATAAATAAAGTACTACATACATCAACGATAAATGAACAAACGCCCCCCGAGGACGCAACATTCAGAGTCTCGCAGTGGCGGCAGCCAGCGGTGTCGATCGAAAATGTCTCCAACCGCGAAACCAACCAGGGAAATGTAGTGAAAACACGACGACGTCGACGGCAGCACAATTGAGCAAGTTTCAACGGACCTTTTCAATAGGTACTGGCTGGCTGGCAAGCTGCCGGCTGCTCCCAACTTGCGCGTCGTGAAAGGCGTGCTTTCGTTTCCGGTTCTGTCCCTCCGTGACGACTTACTGCACATTCAGCGTGGCCCAGCCACGTGTGTGACGTAATGTCGTCGTCGCCGTAGTAGTTTGCAAGCATACAATATGGCATTTAGGTACCTACTCGTTGAGACTCTGGGGTCTGCCTCTGGAACTGGAACGCAAATGATTTCATGTTTCATTTATTGCCTGTTCGAAGGATCGGAGGGAGTGTGGATCATGAAGGGGGAGGATCAACCCACAACCGCTTCGAGGAATAGCGACCCTTAGCCGGCGAAGGCGAATTGTGTAACGAACTCGTTTTAATTGCCCTTCGGATTAGATTTAGAGCCCTGCCATAAAACGGAGTCCAGCTTGCTGAAGTCTGCCAGTAGTCTGAGCCTAGTCTGATGGACGAACTATTGGTATAAATTTCATCTCGATTGCAGTCAATCTTGTAACGTTTTGACGTTTTTATTTTTTTAAGCAAAATTGTTTTTGCTTTAAGGTTAGTTTTTGGTAAATATTTTGTTTTAGTAATTAATGAACTGCATTGAAAAACGCTTTGACGTTTTTCTCTTTTTAAGTAAAATCACGCTTTGAATTCATTTACAGAAATATGCCATAAAATAATTATCGCTATAATTTTAAATTGTTTAGATTAGATTCGACATTCAAATTCGTCTTGACTTTGCTCGTTTGAATTAGAAACTAGAGCTATACGTGTATGTTGGTTTGTGTCTCGGCTAAACCAGCTGCTATAAAAATGACGTAGTGAGTGCAGTGATGGCTCCTAAATATGCATTACTCTTGTAAACCATCTTGACGAACCTAGGAATGCGCCAATAATTTAGATCGCCATTCGAATTCTTCGTTGGCGCGATTATTCGAATAATAGGGGATTGTTTAAGAAGTTTATTTAAGGGAAAATTGACCAAAGCTCGATCATTTCGTTCATCAAAAGGCTGGTGTGTGGAAGTAATCGCGGTTTTTAAGTTTCGAAAAGTGAAGTAGTTTTTGATTAGTTTGTGCCCTTCGTTTGCGTACCGAAGGTAATTTTAGGTAGAAAAGTGAATTCGTTTGAAGTGTTTAAAACGGTTTTTTTGTATCTTTTGTGTTAAATTTAGTAAAATTGTACGTGTTTTTCCGGTCGGTGAGACCGTGGTTATTCTGCGTTTCTTCTACACTTAGTGTGGATTTGTACATAAAAAGGTAAATATAGTGTTTTAAGCAATTTTTGACTAGTGATTAATTGATACTGTTCGCGTTGGACTATTTCCAGCGCCAAGGCGCTTTTTATTGTACGGGCTGGAATCAGCGAATTAGTGTGACAAGCGGAGTCAATTAGGGGTTACCCGAGGCGTCCCTGGCGCCCTTTTCGTCTGAGGTACTCGGACAGACATTCTTGAGCTCGGGAATCCGCAAAGGCCCGCCTTTCGAGGTAGCTAAACGGAGCGAGGTGAAGTTCGTTAGATCACGAACGAAGTTCTCCGGCGGTCGCCAATAGCCGTCGTCAAAGTCCACCTCACGCTACAACCCCCAGGTGGACAGAGTACCGAGAGCACGGTCCGCGTACGTAGCCAAGTGTCGTGCGTGGGACCGGACCTTATCCGAAGGCGAGGGGTTTCATTTCATCGCGTACGGTGGAACCCACAAGGAGAAGCCGTACGAAGGGTACGTTGGCTCTTTGTCCCGAGGAGACGGTCATAACCCGGGAAGCTCGACAATCCGTCGCAGCGAAAGCTCTCGAGGAATCGATAAATCGGGAGCCTTCCGTCCAGCCTCCACCTCCTCCGCACCGATATTTCGGCCATACTCCCGAGCTCTAGTGTCCATCGCTGCCGCCATCACTACAGCGTCAGCGGCCAAGCATCGTCATCGCCATTGCTACAGGGATCGAACGCAACAACAGACATCCCTCGTCCAGCTCCGGCAAGGGCCGGAAACGTTCGTCGTCGGAAGACATCGAGACAACGCTTCAGGGTAACAAAACCTGCGCAGGTACGTGGAAACCTTGTTTCATGGCCATGATTGTTTCCATTTTTCCCAACCCGTAAACGTTTGTAAATAAAAGGTCCAACCCGAATCAGTTTGTTCAAAATAATTTATGAATTCAAATTAGCAATTTTAGAATAAATCCGTTTTGAATAGTTGAACTAAAATTCATCTTTTTCACAGTAATTTATATCGTTACGATTGAGGTAAATTGACCCTCTAAACTTCCACCTTCCATCCCAAGCGTACGAATCGAAAGAGCTTAGGTCGGGGTTTTCTCCATCGTAAGTGGGCAGGGTAAGGTGGCGTATTTCCGGGTTCGTTGGATAATAGTGAAGCCGTTCACGAGTCCCCTGAGGGAAAAGTCTTCAAAGTCGGGCAAAGTCAAAACGACAGGTGGTCTCTCGAGTTTCGGGAGTGGCGCTTAAGCCATCTTGTTTCAAAAACCTCGTGAATATTCTTGAACGGTTACATTTGGCGCCCAACGTCAAAGTATTACGAAATTTTTTAGCAGTTACATCAATTGAATTGAAACATAAATTTGCAGCTTAATATTTGAATTTTTGATTATTATTTCCGGTTTGTTTTCACTTGAATTTTGTAGGTTAGGTTCTTTGCTTTTAGCGATATTGAATTTTATAGTTAATTGGATTTTGAATTTTATGGTGAACGGGTTTTAGGTTAGGTTTTTTTTCTTGTTTATTTTAGAGTATAAGTGATTTGAATTTGTTAGGTTAGGTTGAATTGAATTTGGTATTCTACGACGGAGTTTTGAATTAGAAGTGGTGCGGATAATTGATTGATCTTGAATTGAATATTTGAATTTGTGTTTTATTTTATTTGGGTTCTATTTTGGGAAAGCTTCAAAATGAGTGGTCCGTATATATTACCAGAAGCCGAACATCTACTGGCGGACGAGGTTGATTTTGAATTAAAACTTCGAGGACAGATAGTAGACCGTAGGGAAACTTTAGAAGATAAACAAAGGTTTTTGCGTCGGTTGATGAAAGAGGAGAAGGTAGAAAGAGTTGGAAGAAAAGGAAAGCATTTGTTCAAGGAGGAAGTCGTTAATATCAATGGAAAGGTTGAGGCAATATCTTTAGAATTGAATAGGAAGTTTGATCGGGCGTTAGTTTCGAGACTACGACATTGCCTGATCCGCGCTCATAGTGCAGTCGTCGAGGACGAGGAAGATGCTAGGGAGCAAATTGAGGTTTGTAGACAGGTGGAGCAAATTTTAAAATCTTTTGAACAGAAAATCTTTATGGAGGCAGATGAGACGATCAAAGATCCGATTATTCCGGAGAAACATTCAAAAGGATCTGGAAGTAAGGTAGGCAGTAGTAAAAACAGTCAAGATAAAGAGGGAGATGAAAATGGAGATGAAGATACAGGAAAGGAAGATGCCAGAGCTTTAGAAAAGCAAAAAGAGTTAGAAAAGGAATGGAAGGAATTTATACTGTGGAAACAGGACAAGTTGTATGATGAGGCCAAAACTAAATGCGGTGAGATACAGAACGTAGATGAAAGGCCACCGAAGAGTAATAAGAGTCATAAATCTCGTTCAAGGCATAGGGAATCTAGTGAAAGTAGTGACAGACGGTCGCCGGAGTGCAATAAGAACCGAAAATCACTTCAAAAATTAGGAAAACAGGGTAGAGGCGAGAGTGACAGACGGCCGCCGGAGTGCGATAAGAGCCGATGGTCACGAAGAAATGTAAGTCAAGAAAGAGAAGATCGATTTAGCAGAGGAAGAGCTAGTAAAGGGAAAGACAGGCGACACAAACGGTATAGTTCTGAGAGTAGCGCGGACCTAAGACCTAAGAATAGGAGATCGAAGGATCGGCTAAGAAGGTATGCACAGAGTGACTCAGAGGACGATAGCGATTGTTATAGGAAAAGTAGACTAGAGATGCAGAAGAACAGAAGAGATCATCGTCATAGTAGAAATAGTAGAAGATCGCCGTCTTCTGCCGAATCGGATTTTAATAGAAGGCAGTACAGAAAGTCGAGAGTTGAAAACTGGGATCTGAATTTCTCAGGCGATAGCAGATCCATTCAGGTTGAAGACTTTCTTAATCGAATCCAGAAATTAGCGCGACATGAAGGGGTTTCCAAGGAGGAATTACTAATGAATATACACCGTAGATTGAAAGGGGAAGCGTATGACTGGTGGTTTACTAGAGAGGAACGTCTCACCAGTTGGAAAAGGTTTGAAAATGAAATTCGTTTCAGATATGGGAACCCAAATAGAGATCGAGGAATTAGAGCTCAGATAAGGGAATTGAAACAAAGAAAGGGGGAGACTTTCATAGCATATGTGACGGAAGTTGAAAAACTTAATCAATGCTTGCAGCAACCCTTCTCCTCAAGAACGTTATTTGAGTTAATATGGGAGAACATGCGTCCCCATTATCGCTCAAAACTTTCAGTTTTGGATATCGACCATTTGGATGATCTAATCGATATTAATCATAAAATTGATGCAAATGACCCAACTTTTTACAGGCCTAATCAGGGTAATAGGAACGAGCTTCATCATCTGGAAATCGAAAGTGATTATTCGAGCCCAGATGAGGTGCCAGTAAACACACTGAAGCCTAATCAGAGGAGCATAAAACCCGTGACTTCATCTAAGCCTGCCCAAAAATCTTCGGATCAACAGAAACCATCGGTAGCAATCGATAGTTTCCCACAACAGAGAAATTTAAGACGAAGTTCATCTGTATTATGTTGGAACTGTAGGAAAGTCGGTCATATTTTTAGAGAATGTAGGGAACCGAAACAATTATTTTGTTATGTCTGCGGAAACTTAGGGAAAACCGCCAGAAATTGCGATAGAGATCATTCTTCGTTAAATCAGCGAAAAGAACGAAATTTGAATTCAACAAACTAATTGCGGGATGTTTGAAGGGGAATCCAAGCATCTCGCCGTCTGAACGAATTCCCGAAGCTGGATTAGGCCAAATCGAAAATTCTGTTCTGGAAATAAGAATTAATCCTAGTTCATGTCCACATATTAGAGTAAATATATTAGGAACTGAAGTCATAGCTTTATTGGATTCTGGTGCAGGATTCAGTGTTATGAGCGCTCTTGATGTTGTGAAATCTCACGGCTTCAAGATATTGAAATGTAATGTTAGGATTTGTACAGCCGATGACACAGAACATACATGTCTAGGCTATGTTAATGTGCCTTACACACTAGGTACTGAAACGAGAGTGGTTCCAACGCTTATTGTACCAGAGATTAAAAAACCACTGATTTTAGGCATGAATTTTTGGAAGGCCTTTCAAATTCGGCCAATGATTACTTCTAGAAATCGTATTGAAGAGTTGGAACTCACGTGGACTTCGGAACTTCAGGAGAGACCTGTGATCAATCATCTTAGAATTGAAGAAGAGTTAGCAACGGAGTTAGAACCAATAAAATTTTCCATTCATTTGATAAAATCTTCAGAAGAAGAGCACCCCACCTTGTTGACGCAACCTGAGGAAGACGAAACATTAGATATTCCTACCTTAGAGTTGCCTCAGAATCCACAAGAAGCTATTGACAATATTGAGACAGAGCATGAACTAACCCCAGAGCAAAGGACTCAGTTGCAGGAAGTGCTTTGTGGTTTTGATTGCACCAGTCAAGGACGACTAGGTAAAACTTCGCTGATTGAACACGAAATTGAAGTGATAGAGGGAGCTAAGATGAGAGAAATGCCAATGTATCGATATTCACCACATATATGGGAAAAAATTGAAAAAGAACTTGAGCGTTGGAAGGAATTAGATGTCATTGAGGAATGTGTCACAGAGTTTTCGAATCCTTTAGTACCCGTGAAGAAGGCAAACGGTAAAATACGAGTCTGTCTTGATTCACGGAGGGTGAATACGATCACCAAGAAGGACGCATACCCTATGCGTAATATGTCGGAGATTTTTCATCGCCTGCAGAAGGCCAAGTTCTTTAGCGTAGTGGATTTGAAAGACGCATATTTTCAAATACCTCTAAAGGAAAATTCGCGAAATTTTACAGCCTTTCGGACTCCGAAAGGTCTGTTCAGATTCAAAGTTGTGCCATTCGGTCTCAAAAATGCCCCGTTTACAATGACGAGACTGATGAATCGAGCCATTGGATTTGACTTAGAGCCAAAGGTTTTCATATATCTTGATGATATAATAATTATTAGCGAGACCTTTGAAGAACATTTGCACCTTCTGAAGGAAGTTGCCGCGAGGCTTAGAAAAGCAGGGCTTACAATTTCAGTTGAAAAGAGCCGTTTTTGCCGAAAGCAGGTGAGATATTTGGGGTATTTACTCACTGAAAGTGGTCTAAGTATTGAAAGCTCTAAATTGGAACCTATTTTGAATTATCCACGACCAAAAACTGTGAGGGAGGTCAGACGTTTAATGGGTCTTATGGGATTTTATCAAAAATTTATCCCACGATACAGTCACCTCACAGCTCCAATTACTGATTTGTTGAAGAAATCAAAGAGGTTCAAGTGGTCAGAGGAGGCAGAAGAGGCACTAACCCAGTTAAAGGCAGTTCTTACTTCAGCGCCAGTGTTAGGAAATCCAGATTACTCTCGACCATTTATTATAGAAACTGACGCTTCACAATTAGCTGTAGGAGCCGCTTTATTACAAGAATTTGACGAAGGTAAACGGATAATAGGTTATTTTAGTAAAAAACTATCGAGCACACAACGTAAATACTCGGCTACTGAAAGAGAATGTTTAGGAGTACTTCTTGCGGTAGAAAACTTTAGACATTATATTGAAGGTTCTACGTTCACAGTTATAACAGATGCCAAAAGTATAACATGGTTATTTTCACTTTCAGCTGCCAATGCAAATTCAAGATTGTTGCGTTGGGCACTGAAACTCCAATCATATGACTTTACATTACAGTACCGCAAAGGAAAGGACAATATCTTAGCAGATTGTTTGTCTAGGATAGAAACAATTACTGGTGTGGATCAAGATTATGAAAAGTTAAAAACCCAAATTTTAGGTAATCCAACTTATTTTAAACAGTTTATGGTCAAAGGAGACCGCATTTATAAGTTTGTAGTAGATGCCAATAAATTTACTGATAGGCGATATGAGTGGAAATATTATCCGCCCACGCAGGAGCGAGAAGGTATTATGCGTACTGTTCACGAACCAGCACATCTTGGTTATGACAAAACGTTGAATTCACTCAAAGAAAAATTTTATTGGCCGAGAATGGCCACGGATACAAAAGCGTATTGCAGGTCTTGTGTGCCATGCAAAACATCAAAAGCAACAAATGTTAATCCTACCCCACCCATGGGATCACAAAAGAAATTTTGTGATTACCCTTGGCAACTAATCACTTTGGACTATGTTGGACCATTTCCGCCGTCTGGCAAGGGTAGAAACACTTGTTTGTTAGTTCTGACAGATGTTTTCACTAAATTTGTTTTAGTTCAACCATTTCGTCAAGCGACCGCTGCTACTTTGGTGCAATTTTTAGAGCAGGCCGTATTCTTATTGTTTGGTGTGCCAGAAATGATCCTGACCGATAACGGCACTCAATTCACGTCGAAAGAGTTTGGTGCCCTATTACAACATTATGGAGTAAAGCATTGGCTGACTCCATCATACCACCCACAGGTGAACAACACCGAAAGGGTGAATAGAGTGATTACAACTGCCATAAGGGCAACTATTAAAGGTAATCACCGCAATTGGTCAGATAACATACAGCAAATTGCCAACGCGATTCGTACTTCAGTCCACGAATCAACAAAATATACACCGTATTTTTTGACATTTGGAAGGAATCAAGTGTCAAATGGGAAGGAGTATGAGAAAATGAGGGTAACTAATGATAAAAGTAAGGACAATAATATGACAATTGACGAAAAGGATGAGTTGTTTCAACAAGTCCGTAAGAACTTAGTAGAGGCTTATCAAAAGCAATGTAAATATTACAATTTAAGATCAAATAAGAACGCACCAACTTACGAAGTAGGGGAGAAGTTACTTAAACGCAACACACTACTATCTGACAAAGCCAAAGGCTACTGCGCAAAATTAGGGGCCAAATTTGTGCCCGCAATAGTAAAAAAAGTACTAGGAGATAGTTATGAATTGGAAGACCTGAATGGTAATCCATTAGGCATATTTCATGCCAACTTTTTAAAGAAATTTTAGTATATTGAGTAAACAAGCTATGACATTTTCCAATTGGAAAATGTACCATGTGAAACTGTCGTTTCACACCAACAAAACACATCAAAAATGATGGAAGTTAGCGCAAAGAACTAAATCTAATATTAGTTTACAAAATGACCTAGCCTGACAATAGTTCAAAGCTACTTAAACTCTATGTTAGTGTTTAGTACTTAAAATTATCTTATCTACCTACTCACGGTTTTATAATTGAAGAATCCCGATGATCGGCAGCTCGTTGGTTGTCGTCATACGATGGGGGTCGCCGTCGGTGTCACACGAGGGAAGGGTCGTCGTCGTCGTCGTGTATTCGGGCCGCGTCCGGTACCAAAACAGGAGTGCGAGAGTGGGAACACGGGATGTTGCATCGCGACATCCACGTCTCGCACTACCTGGGTACACTCCTCGGGAATGCCTCGCATTTGAGGTTATGACGGCACACTCGCACTCGCAGGATGTTTTCTGGGTCCGTCGCGTTCCGTACCAGGACTCCGGGGGCGTTTTCAGGCGATTCGGTTGCTCGGTGGGTTGTTCCGGGGGCGTTTTGTTTCTTCGCTTGTGGTTGCTGTGGACACGTTCCGGGGCAGCACGTCGAAATGGGCACCGGGATGCGCCTTGTTGTTGCGTCTTGTCCGGTTGCCGTGGTCCGTATGAAAATCCCTCGCTGAAAACCTGAAAGAACACAAAAAGCACTTAATTCAAATGAAAAGGGGGAATATTTATCGAATACTCCCCCCGTTCAATAATTCCGGCGTGTTAAAGTGCATTTTTCACTTTTTTTTTTCTCACTCGCGCCGCGTTTCGACCGAACCGTTCGGGGTAAAAGTAAACATTGATTCGCAGTCGTTTCCGTTTCGGTTTCGCTCCATTCCGTCAGTTGACAGATGACAGTGCGATGTTTCGCGCGTCGCGCGTTGACAGTGCGATGTTTTAGGTATGCTGTCAGTTGGTTTATGCTGCATGGGTATTTTTTTTTTCGAACTGATAGAAATAGGGTTGTGTAATGCGTTGCAAAACAAATTTTGTCGTCAGAAAAGTTTCTGATGTAAATGATTTGTTTTATTTCCGTTGTTTAACGGAGTTGTAATAGAAGGGACAGAGATAAGGTCAGAAAGTGTTTTATTCTGATGAATCTGTCTATTCCGTTTATGTTGCAGGTTGATTGCGGAGGTGTCAATGAATGTTTGATGTAGCGATCAACCGCGGTGAGTTGTGAATGACTAGAGATGGAGACGAACAGCGTTCGTTAGCTAGTCGTTAGTTCTGCTTTGCACAAGCACTATTTTTATCAACGAAAAATAAACCATGCAATTGTGTTTTGATTTAGCTGATGAAACTGCTGAAGAATGTTTATTTTTTTTCCTCGTTTACGGAGATATTTTTTTTATTTATGAGTTATGAAAATTTGATCAGTTTTCTGATCAAATTTTCATAAAACTGGGTGGTGTGATGTAACGTTTTGACGTTTTTATTTTTTTAAGCAAAATTGTTTTTGCTTTAAGGTTAGTTTTTGGTAAATATTTTGTTTTAGTAATTAATGAACTGCATTGAAAAACGCTTTGACGTTTTTCTCTTTTTAAGTAAAATCACGCTTTGAATTCATTTACAGAAATATGCCATAAAATAATTATCGCTATAATTTTAAATTGTTTAGATTAGATTCGACATTCAAATTCGTCTTGACTTTGCTCGTTTGAATTAGAAACTAGAGCTATACGTGTATGTTGGTTTGTGTCTCGGCTAAACCAGCTGCTATAAAAATGACGTAGTGAGTGCAGTGATGGCTCCTAAATATACATTACTCTTGTAAACCATCTTGACGAACCTAGGAATGCGCCAATAATTTAGATCGCCATTCGAATTCTTCGTTGGCGCGATTATTCGAATAATAGGGGATTGTTTAAGAAGTTTATTTAAGGGAAAATTGACCAAAGCTCGATCATTTCGTTCATCAAAAGGCTGGTGTGTGGAAGTAATCGCGGTTTTTAAGTTTCGAAAAGTGAAGTAGTTTTTGATTAGTTTGTGCCCTTCGTTTGCGTACCGAAGGTAATTTTAGGTAGAAAAGTGAATTCGTTTGAAGTGTTTAAAACGGTTTTTTTGTATCTTTTGTGTTAAATTTAGTAAAATTGTACGTGTTTTTCCGGTCGGTGAGACCGTGGTTATTCTGCGTTTCTTCTACACTTAGTGTGGATTTGTACATAAAAAGGTAAATATAGTGTTTTAAGCAATTTTTGACTAGTGATTAATTGATACTGTTCGCGTTGGACTATTTCCAGCGCCAAGGCGCTTTTTATTGTACGGGCTGGAATCAGCGAATTAGTGTGACAAGCGGAGTCAATTAGGGGTTACCCGAGGCGTCCCTGGCGCCCTTTTCGTCTGAGGTACTCGGACAGACATTCTTGAGCTCGGGAATCCGCAAAGGCCCGCCTTTCGAGGTAGCTAAACGGAGCGAGGTGAAGTTCGTTAGATCACGAACGAAGTTCTCCGGCGGTCGCCAATAGCCGTCGTCAAAGTCCACCTCACGCTACAACCCCCAGGTGGACAGAGTACCGAGAGCACGGTCCGCGTACGTAGCCAAGTGTCGTGCGTGGGACCGGACCTTATCCGAAGGCGAGGGGTTTCATTTCATCGCGTACGGTGGAACCCACAAGGAGAAGCCGTACGAAGGGTACGTTGGCTCTTTGTCCCGAGGAGACGGTCATAACCCGGGAAGCTCGACAATCCGTCGCAGCGAAAGCTCTCGAGGAATCGATAAATCGGGAGCCTTCCGTCCAGCCTCCACCTCCTCCGCACCGATATTTCGGCCATACTCCCGAGCTCTAGTGTCCATCGCTGCCGCCATCACTACAGCGTCAGCGGCCAAGCATCGTCATCGCCATTGCTACAGGGATCGAACGCAACAACAGACATCCCTCGTCCAGCTCCGGCAAGGGCCGGAAACGTTCGTCGTCGGAAGACATCGAGACAACGCTTCAGGGTAACAAAACCTGCGCAGGTACGTGGAAACCTTGTTTCATGGCCATGATTGTTTCCATTTTTCCCAACCCGTAAACGTTTGTAAATAAAAGGTCCAACCCGAATCAGTTTGTTCAAAATAATTTATGAATTCAAATTAGCAATTTTAGAATAAATCCGTTTTGAATAGTTGAACTAAAATTCATCTTTTTCACAGTAATTTATATCGTTACGATTGAGGTAAATTGACCCTCTAAACTTCCACCTTCCATCCCAAGCGTACGAATCGAAAGAGCTTAGGTCGGGGTTTTCTCCATCGTAAGTGGGCAGGGTAAGGTGGCGTATTTCCGGGTTCGTTGGATAATAGTGAAGCCGTTCACGAGTCCCCTGAGGGAAAAGTCTTCAAAGTCGGGCAAAGTCAAAACGACAGGTGGTCTCTCGAGTTTCGGGAGTGGCGCTTAAGCCATCTTGTTTCAAAAACCTCGTGAATATTCTTGAACGGTTACAATCTTCCGTTCGGGTCGCGAGATGACGGGGAGCTCAATTCAATAAATGCGCTTTAAACGCGGATTTCACACTCGGTAGCTGTGCTAGTTGATGATCCGCGTCGTAGCTGCTGCATCACACATGCGGACTCCGGGGCCCGGGCAGGCCATAAAGCGGGAAAATATTGACCCATCAGCGACGCCTATTAACACGGATGGTTCTCATTTTCCTGCCGCGCGCACGTCCAGACCCCACTTGTGGGGGTCCATCATCGTCGTCGAACGGATCAGATCGCCGCTGCATCTTCTCGCGGACGACGACGACGACTTCGATGGCATGGCCCGCCGTATCCAATCCAATTTAATTTAAATGAAGAGAATTAATTGGAATATTTCACACTTTTCTGTGTTGGATGGGGAGTTTGCAGCATCATCCTGTGGTTGGACCCCAGCCAGAGCCAGCGCAGTAGTGTCGTGGGGTCCACCGCACCGTGTAGATCGTGTGTTCGATGCCGCGCGGTGGGTGTCGTAGATCCGCTCAAGATTGACTGATAGGTTCTCGCACCGTCGTCGCACCATTCACTCGTCGTCGACGGTGTCGTCTCGGGTCAATTAATCTGCATTTTTCACCGTTGGAGCTTGGTGGTTGATGAGGATTGACCGGTGCGGTGGTGGTGGGATTGTGGAGGACTGAGTCAATAAGAGACGGATTGTACCACCATACCGTGATGGAACGTGACGAAGTGTCATTTGATCGTCGCATTAGATCGGGTTGGAATGCGAGTAAAAGTTGAACTGGATCGAATGGGAGCTTTTCATGGGAACTTTATTGTTTTAGTAGTTTTAACTTTAAGCAAGTCTTTACTAGATTAGAAGGCTATCAAATCTTGGTTTGCATAGCTTCTCTGAGGCAGTGCACAATGGGGTACATGGGACCTAAAATACGACTAAATTCAATTTCTCTGCAGGGTGACGGTTTCAGCCAATGGCTCCGCTGAATGGACTGGCTGGAGCGCCAGCATCCCGCACAGTTTTCAATACCTTTCTCTAGCTAGCGCCATCGATTGTTGAATATAAGACCAACAAAACAAAAACCCTAAATCACCCACCTAGCGGTAATGTGCCTTTTTCGTGCCTTCGAAAATCCGTTTCAACAAAACTCAAGTGACATGCTGATGCATATCGCACTTACATCCGATCAGCAAAGCCTTAAAACCCATCTTAAATATTTTGAACCGCCATCTTGGATATTCTGGACGCCATTATTAGACTCCAGACATCTTCCCGTACCAAATTGATCCATATTGCGTGGTTTAAGAGCCAAAAACTTCATTAAACAGCCACCATGGATATTCTAGTCGCCATTTTTGGATTCCAGACGTCTTCCCCATATCAAATATATCCGTATTGCATGG
The DNA here is from genome assembly GCF_035046485.1 of Aedes albopictus. NCBI lineage: Eukaryota > Metazoa > Arthropoda > Insecta > Diptera > Culicidae > Aedes > Aedes albopictus. The sequence continues at coordinate 109,201,630 of NC_085136.1, forward strand.
CTTTAGAGCGTAAGACTCCATTAAACAGTCGCCATATTGAATTGTGGGCCATCTTGGATTTTAGACCGCCATCTTGGACATTCTGATCGCCATTTTTAAACATTCTGGTCGCCATTTTTGGACTCCAGACATTTTTTCCATTCCAAACAGGCCCGGATTAAGGATTGTGGGGGCCCGAGGCCCTGGCCCCCCCGGCCCCCCCTTAGATCCGGCCCTGATTCCAAATAAATACATATGCTTAGTTTTAGGGCATAAAATTCTATTAAACAGCAGCCATCTCGAATTTTGAGTTGCCAACTTGATATTAGGCCGCCATTTTGAATTTTGGTCCGACACTGTGGAAGTTCTGGTCTTTAGTTTGGATTTTCCATAAAACTCATGTCAACCATGCTAAAGGTCACAAAAATCGGCGCAGTTTGGTGTGTCGCATGATGGGGCTTGGTTCGGTTTTACATACGGCCAGTTCTACCGGTGCTGGTCCGCATTACTGAAATGGCCATAACTTCGGAACACCTTGACCGATCCGGACCATTTTTAATTGCAAACAAAGCGGTAAAATTCCGGTTTGATTTGTGCTAAATTCCGAAAAATTTACCAATGGGAAGAACCTTAAAAGTGAGTGACTTTTTTGTACACAGACACACATACACACATACAGCATCATCTCAATTCGTCGAACGGATTTTATTGGTATATGTTACTTAAGCTTTCTATCGAAAATTCTATAAATTCGGTGTACGAGAAAGGCAAGAAAACCTTCCATCTAAAGAATTCCTTCCATATTTGTTTTTCTAAATCCTTTCCAGAGTGGCTAGTACGACATTCAGCGATAAGTGTGAGGGCTCGATGTGTGAGCTCTTTGGTGTGGGGGTCAGTGGAGGGTTATAAAAAAAAAGGTTGAATATATCATTCAGGAATTTCTCCATAGTTCCCCTGTGAAAAATGTTCCGTTCCCACCAGCGCCAGGAATTCTATCAGAAATTCAAATTCTTTAAGAAATTTATCCAGGGAATTTTCAATATCTTCCATGGATTGCTCTAGAAATTGCTTCATAAATTTCTACAGAAACTCCTTCACAGTTTCCTTCAGATACTTTTCGAAAGATTTCTCAAGAAATTTCTCCAGAAAATTCACCATGGAAACCTTCTATTCTGAATTCCTTAAGAAACCCCTTCCAGGAACCATTCTTTCAAAAATCCTTCAATCAGAAACTTTTCTGGGAGTTTATTTACGAAACTTCCATAGAACTTTTTGAAACTCCTCCAAAGTTTTCTTTCAGTGTTTTTTTTTTCTAGTGATTTCTTTAGAAACTTCTCCAGGGTTTTTTTTTATTGAGAATGTCCACAAAAGTACATCTTCTAAGCAATTCTTCAGAAACTCCTGTACAAATTTGTTCAAAGATACCTTTTGATAATCTTCGTTGGATTCATACAAAAGTTGCTCCATTGATTCCCTTAAAAATTCCTTGATATTTTTTTTCTAAGAATTCTTTCAGACAATTAAAAAGTTAAACCACTATAAAAACAAATGACTTCGACTCAGTTATGCCCATGTGGCGCCCGAGCCTTCCAAATAAACAAATAAGTAAAAAATAAAAAAAAATAAAATAAAAAAATCCCTGAGCGATTCCTTGGAAATTCTTTCACGAGTTCTTTGAGAAATTCCTTTCAGGTAGTCCCTAACATGTGCCACTTAAATTTATATCAGAATTTCCACCGAAGATTCATTAAGAAAGTCTTCCGTGATTTTTTTGTAATTCTTCTTGAGATTCCTTCATAATCTTTTCGATAATCCTCTCCAAAGGATTTCTCCAGACATTTCTATAGAGCAGCTTCTGAAATTAATATGAGGACTTCTCAAAACAAAAAAAAAAAACTCTGGGGATTCCGATTTGGAAAAACTGGCATATCAACATTTTCAGGGATTTTTCGAACATTTTCTACAGGAATTCGTAACATATTCCACTAGAGTATCCTTCAGAAATTCCATCAGAGACGTTTTCAGAAAGTTCTTCAAACATTCCTTCAAAAACCATTTCATAGATCTGCTATGGAAACAAATTCCAGGAATTTATTTTATTCCCTTTAGATATTCTATTGAGAAAATTTCACACATTCCTCCAGCAAATTTAATATTGGTTTCTTTAGAAAACCTTCCCATTTTTTTAAAATTTGTTTCTAAAATTTCTTTAGAATTCATTCAGAAATCCTTCCAGGGATTTATTTTCAAAATATGCCATAAATTTCTTTAAAATATTCTCCCACAAATTGCTTGATAATAATCTCCAGGATTCCTCTAGAAAATCCCTTACGGATTTTTTTCTTCAGAAAAGCTACCAGGGATTCCACTAGAAATAGCTTGAGTGATTCCTTCAGGTTGGCTCAAAAAGATTCCTCGAAAATACTTAATGGATTCCTACCAAAATTGTACCATGAATACTATTCAAAAATCCTCCTGAGTTTTCTATCAGAATAATTCCATAATTTAAAAAAGATTTCCCCATGGATTTTGGGTTTTCAGGAAAATCTTGCACGGATTGTTTAAAAAGCTATTGCATGATATTGTTCATAAACGGAATCTTCGGGAAAAAAAAACTCCAGAAATTCTCCCATAAAATCGTCCAATGGGTCCATAATGATGAAGAATTTTAGGGGGGCAGTTCTTGAAATTGCCACGAGTTATGTGTTAGATATGGTAAAATAGGCCTCTCCTGAATGTTGAAAATTTACTAAAAAAGCTTGTTATTTATGGATGCTCGCCTAGGAGATATACAGAAATTTCTCCAAATTCTTTCAGTATTTCTGTTGTTTCAGGGAGTTATCCACCGTCATTTGAATGCCTTCAGAAAATCCACCACTGATTGCTTCCGAAAAATTCACCATGTTTTTTTAGAAAAGCCTCCAAATATTCTTTTTGTATTTTTTTTCAGAGACTTCAGGAATTCTTACAGGAGTTCTTCTTCATGATCTCCAATAATGATTTACTCCGAATGTTTTCCATAGATACCTTTAGAAATTTTCAGTGGAACCATATAAAAATTCTCAAGAACTTTCTATTACGGTAATTCCAGTAAGAACTACTCCAGAGATTCTAGCAGAAATTTAAACAGAAATTATTCAGGCGTTCTTTCGAGCAATTTTTCAGAAATTTTTCCGGAATTTTCCCCATGAAAACCACTGGAATTTTTTCAGGAGTTCGTTCTGATATTTTTCTTGACATATTTTTTCGAGATTACCGTTTTCCCAAAAGATATTTTATGAAATGATTACAAAAGTTTATACATATGTTTTTCCAAAAATTGTTTTCCAGAAATATGCCATCGGATCCCTTTACAATTTTTTTTCAAAAATCTGCCTGAAGTTTTATTAAAGGTTTTCTTGAGGAACATTTCTGAAAATTTCTCGAGAAATTCTTGTAGGAATAGGCTAGAAGTTTCCTATGCCCAAGTATTTCTCGAGATCAGGAATATCTACAGAAATTGGAAAATGTAAATATACAATTTAATCATGCTTGTCATTTATAAGTGCACTGTATGAACTTCTTAAAATTTCTCTAGAGTTGTTAAATAATTCCATGAAGGGTGTCTGGAGGAATCCCTGAAGATGTTTCTTAATGAACCACTGAGCGATTTCCAAAGAAATCTCTATTTAAATTGCTGCACAAATCTGTTGAAAAACTCTTGACGGAATGACTGATTCATAAAAAGAATTTATGAAGAAAGCTCAGGAAAATTTCTGAAAAAAATAAAAGATCATTGTTTTAAGAAATCGCTGGAGGAATACATTGAGAAACTTTGAGAAACCCGTAATGAGATTTCCAAAAGGATATCTCCATATTACATATTTTTGGAAGAATATCTAGACAAATCAACTGATCACAGTCCTAGGTGTATTTCTGAAGGAATACCTGAAGTTATATCAGGAGTAAAAGGATAAACTTTTTTAAATATTTTCAGAAAAATCTTGTCATGTGTTTCTAGAATAGTTCTTATAGAAATGATTAGAAAACCGCCATTCCATGGCGATATTCCAAGAGGTATTCTTGGAGGATCCAGTAGGAATTTCTTAAAAAAAAAAAAACACATGTAAATGAGGAATTCCTAAAGGAATATCTGTAAGAATTTTTCCAGTAATCTGAAGGATTTTCTGATGGAACCACTGATAGAAACCATACAAAAATCGTTACTTAATTCCTGAAGAAACCGCTAGATTTTTTTTATTATTTAAAAATCGTGGAGTAATTTCTTAAGGAACTCATGGAAGATTTTCGGTAAGAATCTCAGGTGCTATTTCTATTGCAGTCATCAGAAAATTTTAGAAAAGGAAGCTTAAGAAAAAAAAATCAATAAAAACCCACCTAACTTTTTATGCATTCACTGCAAGAATTTTTAAAGCAAACATTTGAGAAATTTCAAAAGACATTTTGAATTTATGATTTTTGAAGGGAAGCTTTTTAAGGAATTAGGGGAAGATTTTTCGAAACAAAAACTCCCGGGAAAAATCCGTGGAAGATTTTCTGAAAGGTTCAAAAAGTTATCTGAATGAACCCTCGCAGAAATTTGGAAAGCAATCCATGGAAGATCTTCTAAGATTATGTGAAGTAATCCCTCGAATATTAAAAAAGGGGAAACACTGTGGAATCTTTGGAAGGTTTTGTAAAGTAACTTTTGTAGAATCGTCTGGTGGAATAAATAAAAAAAAATAGAAAAAGATTGAATTTTCTGGAAGATTCTCAGGAGGAAATTTTTAAGAAGTTCATGTAAGATTTTCCAATGGAATATTTAAAGGATTTCTGAAGGAATCTATAAACTAATTTCTAAAAAAATATATCCTAGAAAATTGTATTTTTTTCGGTAGAATTTTCTGAAGGAATACATGGAGTGAACTCATGCAAAAAAAAACTGAAAGGCGTGAGAAATTTAAAAGCAATTCTATAAGAAATTTTCAAATTAGTTCTTGAAAGATGTGTTGAAAGAATCCGCGAAAGAATTTCTGGGACAATTTGTGGAAGAATCTTAGGAGGAATTTTCCAAGATATCTTTTGAGAAAGGAATTTATGAAGGATTTCTCCAAATTCTCGGAAACATTCCTTAAGAAATCTCTGTCGTTTTTTTTTCTTAGGAATCACTGAAGGACTTTCGAACAAATCAATGAAAGAGTTTCTGAAGGAATTAATGAAGGAATTTCTGCTCGAAGCACTAACCGAAATCATTGGATTTCCTGGAAGATTGTTAGGAGAATATTTTGAAGAAATATGTAAACTGTTTTTTTTTTTGCGAAAATCCCTGGGAAATTCCTTGAAAGCCGAGAGGAAGAATTTCTGAAGAATCCCACGCAAGTTATCTTAATGAAATCTTTGATAAATACCTGGATCAATCTCTGAAAAAAAAAACTGAAAGACTGGAGGAATTTCTTGAGCAATTCTTTAGAAAAATCGCCAAATGAATCCTTAAAGGATGTGTTGAAACTATCCGTGAATCAATTTCTGGGAAAATTGAGCGGTTTTCTAATAACGCTTGGAAGAAATTCTAAACGAATCTATGGAGGTTTTTTCTTAAGAATCTCGTGGAGGAATAACTGAAGAATCCCATGCTAGATTTCTAGAGGAATCCTACGAAAAACATTTAGAGGAATCCATAGAAAAATAAACTTAAAAACAGGAGGAATTTCTGTAACAATTCTAAAACAAAATTTCCAAAGATTGTAATCAGTATTGTACCATTTATTTCCGCCCTCTTTTGCTTAGGGGGTTCGAAAATCTGGACAAGAAAATTTCCAAATTAATGTTTGAAGGATATGTTGAAATTGAAGAAATTTCTGAGCAGATTTGTAGAAGAGTCCTTGGAGGATTTTCAGTAGAAATCTTTTGAGGAAAGAATTGTTGAAGGACACCCTCGGAAAAATTTCTTAAAATTTGGAAATCCAGGAAGACAATTCTGGAAGAATCTTTCGAACTTCCTGAATTACTGAAATCATAGAATTGTTTCCGAATAAATCCGTGCAAGATTTTCTGAATTCTTTCAAAAGTTTCTGAAGTAGTGGAATTCCTGAAGGTACCTTTGAATGGAATTATGGAACAATCTCTGAAGCAATTAAACGAATGAATCCCTGGAAGATTTTTTGGAAGAATCTGAAGTAGAATTACTAAAGGAATTTCTGGGAGAATTCTCGAAAAACTCCCCAGTAAAATATCTTAAAAATGTGAAAAATTCACAATGGTATTTTTTTTTTATTAACAGTCTTCTGATTTGATAACAACTATCCAAATCCACAAATCAACTCGATACTTCACGTCGTCAGTTACGATATTATCTCTTGCACACCTCGATATCTCGACCGCTCTAATGAGTTGACAGCTACCCTTCAAAACATATTAGATAAGCCAACCAGCAAGCAGCAGCAGCAGCAGCGTCGATCCATTCAAATCCAATTCCACCGAAAATTTAGGGCTCCGCAATAAATTCATGAAAGAAGCCACTCCCAACGGTTTTCGTTGCGAGGCATCAGCCAGTAGCAGTTGTCGAGCGATACTTTATGATCCCGTCGGCCGTCGTCGTCAGTTGGGTCCAAGCAAAAACCGATGCGGCCATTCCATACCGTTCGTCAAGTTTGAACGGTTTGAATTTGAAAAGATACCAAACTCTAGGTTGGCAGCATATCTTTTCATGACACCTCATTGGGCAATCACTTTTTTTTTGCTTGATGTTTAACGATGACCATGTTGCAACGAAATTTAGAGGTGGAAGCTATGAGATTAGTAATGACGTTTAGAAAATGACCAAGGATACTCAATACACACTGCACTGGTGTGGATGCTCTGGTCATATACTTACGTGGCAATGATGTATTGATAATCTGAGTAGTAGAGACTAGACCACTGTTTAATTTCAACAAGGTTCGAAAGGACATTCCACTATTCCACGTCTGATTATCAACATTTAATTAAGAAGATCCTGAAGCACAAAAAATGATTCCATACCAATGCATTGATGATCTCGTACATGGATGAAAAAAAAAAATTTTTGAAAAATGTCATGACATTTTTTGAATGAATTTCCGTGATATTTCCCTTCCCTGGCCACGTGGGTTAAACATGTTGTCAGTAACCCCAATGTTCTTGGATGAATTGTAGTTAGTATAATTTAAATATCTTCTTAAACTAAAACTCATTAGGTACTTTGTCAATTTTCTACGTCAACTTTTCTGAGTTTATATTTTGAACAGAGTGACACAGAAAATGCAAGAACACACTACTGGAAGTTATGTTCCAGCTTCCAGACAGATCATCGCATGTAGTTTGTTGCACTTCTGTTTGCCCGTCCGTGCGTCATCAAATTTGTCCTTCTCACGAAATGTTTCTTCTGGATGTTCCTTCACCTTCTGACAAGCGAGGGCCACGGCAGTGGTGCCACAAGATCTTTGTTTTGTCGCCATGCAGAATGGTACCAAGAGTTGCGCTGCGGCCCTCAAGAACATAAAAAGAAAAGAACCAACCTCACCCCGGTAGTTAGAACTTGAGCTTGTTCTGCTGATGATGCTGCACCAATCAGCATCGTCATCAGAAGCGCAGCACAGTGTTGAGAGTCGTCCGTTGATGAAGCTTCTTCCTTCTTCAATGGAAGCAAACAAGCACAAACCGCTCTGGCGATGGTGATGTCCCCAAAGACACGACCAACCAACGACACAGGGGAGATGGACCTCATGGTCTCGAACTCGTGGTCGCTGGGGGACTGATCCCATCTTGGCTGGAAGAAACAAGCCACCGAAAGAACAAGACAAATCAGTCCGGCCAGCAACAGATGCAAAAAAGCGTGAGTGTAACAAATTAGCCTTCAGTGTCTCGCTGGTGGTGGGCCTTGGCCATCCGTCCGTCCGTTCGCTCGTCCATCCGCGCAGAAATGCAGAAATGCTTATTGAAAAAGAGACGAGACGAATCGCGATAAGAGAAGAGTCCTCGGAGACAGCCAGCCAGCAGCCAGACACTGACTGTGTGCATTCATTGCACATTGCACATAGGGATTCGAAAATTGCACATCACGAACCCGCGCAGCGCTCTGTTGGGCTTTTGCGGTCGTCGTGGTTGATTTCGTAAGAATCGCACTCGTGTCGTCATGGCCGTCCGTCCAGCTTCGATACTGCTGGCTGCAGCAAACCTGCCCAGCCCACTTGTGGCCCAACAAATTAAGTCCAAATCTCCGGAGATACTTTGCCGGAGCTGCGAAGAAACCTACAAAACTTCCATCCAAATCGGTTGGCTGATTTTCCCTAAAGACCGCAACGATATGGATCACTGCACTGGTTCGTTCGCAGCAACCCAAAGCGGGGAAAGCCGATTCCGATTCGGATCAATCATGCCACGCTCGATCAGTTCGAAAAGAGCCTGATTCGGTTCGGCAGGTTGGAAAGTTGTGGCACGTCGCTCCTAGAGACGCAACGCAACGCATGAGAATTTCCCTAAAGACTTTTATCTGTCCGCGCGCAAGTCCAGTGCATCAGCGCGCCGCCAAGTATGGTCAATAGATCACTGATCGACGGTCGATCGATCGAACGCGTTGCTACTACGATGTTTTGGATCGTTCCACCCATAATGATGTGTTAACTAGAGTCAGGCGGTTCGCGGCGATGATGGCGACGACAACGATCAACGCTCCTGGCGTTGAATTTGCCACCCATGCCAAATGGAACCTCGTAGGAGTCGCTAGACTTATGCTCACGCTCGTTGTGGACTGAAAAGATAGATGTTGGACGATTTCTGAAGAAACTTTGCCAGAGGAGGTCAGCTACGGGACGTGGATAGAATTAGTTGTACTCACAAACTATGACCGCAAAAATACATTTCAGCGATGCATTTTCATCAAGATAAGCTTAACAGGAGTTTCAGAAGAGTTTTAAGTAATTTCAAATAGTTTCAGGTGGTTTCAGGGACGTTTTAAGGGCGTTCCTAGTAGTTTTAAAAGCGTTTGGTGCCATTTCCGGGGCGTTCTCATATGCGCTTCAAAGGATTTTTGGAGCCTTCCAAAGTTTTTTATATTTAAGGTTTCAGGGGTGTTTTGAGAGGTCAGGGTCGTATCAGAGGGGTTTTAGAAACACCCCTAAATCTATGGGGTAGCAGGGGAATTTTAAATGGATTACGGAGTATTCAAGGGCATGTCAATAAAATTATGATTTAGGGGCCATTTCAAGGCATTTCATGGGCTTTCTAACGGGTTTCAAGGTTTTTTGTAAAGGGGTCTCCGAAAATACTCTAGAACTTCCTTAAATGCCTCTGAAATTTCCCCTTAAGCTCCCTTGGGCTCCATGTAACGCATCTGCCGAAGCCTACCGAGAACACCTGCGAAACGACTCTGAAATCCGCCGAAAACCCTCTAAAACGTCCAGAAATGCCTCTGAAATCACCCAGAACTCCCTCGGATCCCATGCTACATACCTGAGATCTTCTGAAAGTACCGAAAGTGCACTTTCAACGCCTCCAAAAACCTGTCGAAAATCCTCTGATACTCTCTGCCTTCCCTTTCAAACCCCGTAAACGCCACTCAATGTCGTCACATTCACAACCCTCATGACTCTTTCGCAGTTTTCGGAACCACTGAAACTCCAGGTATACTGTCATTTCATACTGTACGGCTCACTGCCTGAAACCCCCTGGAAGACTTTGAAGTGCCCTTGAAACCCCCCTGAAACTCTCCTGAGACCTCCAGATGCCCTCGGAAATCTTTTTGGATCCCCTCAAACGCCTCCGAGACCACTCAAACCCCTCTGGGACCCTTGGAACACCCCTAAGACCCCATGAAGCGCTCTAGAGCAGCCTAGAACCATTTGAGACTCCCCAAGACGCCATTGAGACCCCCTTAAACGCACCTGAAGTCGCCTGGATCCCTTGAAGTGCCCCTGTGCCCCACCTGATGCCTTCTGGAGCTGCCTTAAGCCCCCTAAAAAGACCCTTAAACGCTCTGAGATTGTTTGGTACCCTATGAAACGCCCCTGAGATCTCCTAGTACCTCGTTGAAAATCCTTGCAACCTGCCTTTGCTCTCCTTCTCTCTGGAGAAATTTGTTTCTCTAAAAGATCGTTTTGGGCTTCCTACCGTACTATCTCTGGGATTCTTGAAATAACTGAACATTACTATGGAATTCCTCCAGTAGATCCATCGAGTGTTCCTCCTGTGGGTCCTTCTAAAATTCCAAATGTTACTTATTGAGAAATAACAAGAGGCACTACTTAAGGAATTTCAGAAAAATCTTCAGAAAAAAAATCCCCGAAGCAACTTGTTGAAGGGTTCCAGAAGGAATTTTTCCTAGAGTTTGAGGAGAACCCTGAAAGAAATTTATGAATTTCAGAAACACAGGAAAAAACCTTGAGTAGGCTCAGTGTACCAGTTATTGTCATAGTGGTTCCCTATTTAGCCATACTGGTTATTTGAAATAATTCAAAATTTTGCATCTCTTCAAGAGTTTTAACGGCAAGATACATTTAAATGCATGCTATTAAAATTTTTATAGTAGGTCAAAGCATAAAAGCGTACTAAACGACTATGCCCAAATACCACTATGACCATAACTGGTAAACTTACCTTATATGTTCTGGAAGAAGCTCTAGGAAGAATAGCACAACAAAGTTTTGAAAAAAAAATGGAAGAACCTTTTCGAATAATACCAGAATAAGTATCTAGAGGAATAGCAAAGGAAATTATTGGAAAAAATCACAAAGAACTACTTACGCATCTCCAGATTCCCAGAAGATTCCATAAAGATCCTTCGGAGTTTTTCTCTGGAATTCTTTCAAGAATCCTTGAACAAATTTCTTCCAGAATTTCACCTAGTCGGAGTTCCTTCTGGAGTCGGAGTTCCTGGGAAGAGATTTCTGAGGCAATCGTAGGAGAATTTTGGATGGATATCAACAGAAAACTTAGAAAGAAAAATAAACAGAGAGCACCGTATTATGAATATCAGAAGAACTTCGAGGGGAAATCACAGAAATAAATATTTGAGAAATCTCAAAAGGATCGATCACAAAAGAAATTTCTAAAAGGATTGCTGAAGGAAATCCTTAAAAAAAAACTCCAAATGATGATCAGTGATTCTTCTGGGAATCCTTTTGGAGTTTCGCCAGTAGTTCTTCGCAAATTTTTCGGAATTGTTTTTTATAAATGATTGATTTATTCTCGGATTTTTAAAGAAGCAGGTTCTTCTAAGGTGTTCCAAAACTTTCATGTTGTATTCTTCCTAGAGCTCCTCCCGGAATATATATTCAGGAATTTTACCCATGATTATGGGATTCAAAAAGGTTTTATTTTCGGATCCCTCAAGCAGTTTCTCCTCAAATTCTTCAAAAAAGAACTTTTTGGGGCTCCTCAACAAGTTGCTTTGAGGATTTCTCCTGAAAATCCTTTTGAGGTCTCTCAAATGTTTCTTTGTGCGATTTTCCCACAAATAAACTTCTGGTATTCCTTATGTCCTTTGTTTACTTTTTCTTCTAAATTTTCTGTTGGAGTTCCACCAGAAATCTTCTACAATTGCTTCAGAAGCATTTTCCAAAATTTCATAAGGAACTTCGGCCAAGAGAAATTCTTGGGTGATCTCAGAACACCTTGGGGTATATGGGAAAGAAGTTCTTGTAGTTTCGTTTTTGTTTGAAATTTCTGAAAAGCACTCAGAGGAAAGCACTTATCGATGACATTCCTATTTCTAGGTTAAGTACAATATAGATATTAATGAGGAATCTCAGAAGAACCTAGGTACACTTGTGATGTAACGCCAGGAATTAGAAGAAAAATCCTGCAAATCAGTTGCGCAAACTACACTGGAACCTCTTTAAATGCACATGGCTGGGACTGCATAAATTAAAAATGTGCATATATTAAAAAAGGCATAGAAAGAGGGAAATTTATGCACAAATTAAGTTTGGGCTTTAATTAGAGAATCTAGTTCGCGGGAACAGGTCTTGCTCCTGAGCAGTTAAGGTGGGGCTAAGGGGGTTTCCAGAAAGTTCCCAGAGAGCCCAAAAATGGGGTACCAATTGGCTGCAGGGCCTTTTAAGGGGCTGTTTCAGGGGATTTAAGAAGCCTTTTAAGGATGTGGGAAAAAAGGTGTTCTGTCAAGATTATTCGTAACGCCTCTGAATCACGCCGAAAATGGTCTGAAACATTCTGTAATGTCTCCGAAAATCCTCCTAAACTAAAACCCCTAAAAACACCTTCATAACGCCTCTGAAACCAGCCTAAAATGCTCTGAGACTTCCTGAAATGACTCCGAAATCCCCTTAAGACCCACTCGTAACCCTTTGTAACGCACATGAGACCTTCGGAAACACCCAAAAATGAACCTGTAACCTTCCTTTGCTGAATGATTATCTCGAGATGGTTGCGGTAATTCGCAGCACTGCATTGCTTTGAACACTTATTATGCAAAAACGGTTCATAAGTTTTGCAGTTTATAGATTTTAATTTGAGAAAATAACATTTATTTTACGTTTCGTGAAATTTATAGTTTCACGATTTTTCTTGAACCATGGTATTTCTATTTTATTCAGTGTTGAAAAAGATTTTCAGAGATTTATAAAAGATAAGGGAAGTGTCTATAAGGTTTATCAACCAGAAGAAAAAATATTTGCAGGGAATTACAGAGGACCAATGGAAATTTGAAAACCCTTAAAACCTTTTGAAACCCACTTGAAGTTCCCCTGATTTTTTTGAGATATTACTATGAAATGCCCAACAATTTCCCTGAAACAACCGAAAATCCCTTGAAATCTCCAGAAACTCATTGAAACTCCCATTAAATAAAGGACCTTTATGATATGAAATTACCTCACATTTTAGACGCTTTACAACCCCTGAAACCTCCTGATGTTTCTCTCCGGAATCCCTGAAACTATCGTAAATTCTCCTTATGAACAACCTTCACTCTCATCCCATTTTAAAGGATTTCATCTCTCTAGAATTCTGAAACTCCGTTTCAATTTCTCTTAAAATCCTTGACACCTTACTGGAACTTCATGATAACCTCCTCTATAAATCCCCTTGAAGCTCCCCTACAATCCCTCTAACATCTTCTCGGAGATCCTCCCAGTACTCACTATCTGTACTGTAAGCTTCCTGAAGTCCCCATAAAGCACCTGAAATCCTAAATCCCATTGAATCCCTCTAGAACCCTTTGAAACGCCTTGTTGATTGTTGAAACATAAAACACATGAAATAGACATTGTGAAACTTCCTTGAAGCTCTCCTACACCCCTGAAAACACTTAAAAGCCCCGCAAACATCCCTGAAACCTACAACTCCCTGAGACAATTTTGAAAACCACTGCAAAAATCGTGAAACTGCTCACTTGAAACTCTCAGGAATCTGTACAAGTACATTTGAAACCCTCGCAAACTCCCCGTGGCACAGATTTCTCAAATGTAGAAGAACGTGCCTCTGGAGCCCACCTAATGATACCTGGAAACACCTTTCTCCCCCTGGCCACTAAAGCCAACTGGAACTCTCATTATACTCCGGAAATTCCTTTGACACCTTCTTGGTATCCCCTGTATCCATACCAAAACGCCCTAACGAAAACATTCCTTAAAATTGAAATTCTTTGCTATAAAACCATTCTAAAACTCCTGAAACTCCTTCACCCTTTCTGAAACTGTCACTGCGATAATTTCTTGTTTGATTGGCTTCCATAGGTCCCCTGGCACTCTTCTAAAACACTAAATTCTTTGAAATACTCCTGAACTCCTATTCGTCAACCTTCCTAAACCCCTTGGAACTCTCATAGATCCTCCTGAAATATTTTTTTTTGAAAACCCTTGAGTTTTATCTGGAACCTCATGGAAATAATTTATCCTTCTTCTAGACCTTCTAGTTTTACTTCTGTGTACTCTTATGTGATTTAGATGTATTTTAAAGCACCTCGAGAACTCCCAGGAGAAGCGAGGCCACAAATAGCCATATGAACACCCGCACAGAGATCACGCCGAACCACCCCCAACGAGACAAGTTTACTGTTGAACGGACAGCATCTTGGAGCAACTCCCTTTCTCGCCAACTCATTGCTATGGCTTAAAGTGCAGATTTAGCTGATTTTCAGATTCTAGTTTTTGCACTCAGCAGCAGCAGCAGGGCCAGTACTAACAGCCTTCTTAATGGTCCCTCGGCTTGTCTCTTGTTGGGTGCCTTGAGTACTGGTGATGCTAGTTACTCGAGTGAGCGAATTGAGCCAGACAACATAAATCAAAACATGATTATGCAGTTTGGTTTGGTGGTGCATTAGGTTGCAGAACTACTCTGAGAAGCAGACCTGTACGAGACGCCATCCAATCTGACTGATTAGGTGATTCTCGTTCTGTGCCAAATGAGTCCGAGCAATGAGTTGGATTTTATTGGCGTCATCGGGGTGATGCTTTGATTTATTTACTGATTCGATGGGGTGAGGTTTCAAGGGGGTGAAGATTCTTCAGCAGACCAGTCTCTCGCAGTTTCATTACTGTTGTGTTAGAAAAATTGGGTGAATTTGTAATTGCAAAGTCGGCAACACTGCCGTCGCATATTTTGAGTTCTGTCTCAACCTATCTTCAACAATTATTAAGAAATTAATGATTGGCAATACTGTTTACTTAAAAGACATAGTTCATAAAAATTGGAACAGTTCCGCAATGGTCATTTAGATATTTGAACACTTGGCGTGATGTATCATTTGTTTAATTACTTATGATCTAGTTGAAGAGTTGATGCTAGATATTCTGAGCATATGCAATTTTTAAATGCTACTGTACTTTGTGAATGCTTTTCAATCTTGCTATATTCATCTGATGTCTTAAATTTTAATACAGAAACAACGGTTTGATTTGACTCACGATTTAAAACACTACGAATCCATTCAGCTTACCTGAAATGATAGAAAAAAGAACAAATATAAGATAAGGAATAGAAAATATTGAGAAATATTAAAAGCAGCTTCGCTGTTACAAAACACCCCGTTCCCAATCATGATCAGCTGATTGCTGACTACCTTCTAATTTATGCAAAAGCAAACTTCAGAAAGATAAGGGATGCACCAACAATGCGTCGTCGCGTCGTCAACCGGTACACTGACTCCGCTTCTAATTAGTATTCATCTCGACGAGTCTGATGGTTCGGTCCGGTCAGTCGACCAGGACCCGAGTTTAGTGTTGATGGAGATGCATTTACGTAAATTAGATCCAAGCTCGGCTTGGTTAATTGGATCTTTTAGTTAGGTAGAGACTGTCCAATCTATGGCATCGCAAACGCACTACTGACTGGTGGATGACCGTTCGGCCGTCCGTACTATCTAGATCACTCAAGTACGGACGGGCCCGGGCGGCGGGAGAGAAAGAGAACTTCAACCGCTCCGGCGGCAAGTAATGCACATTCCTCCACGCACTCCACGGTTTGAGATTCATGATTTCGATCAATGTTGGTCATCAAAGGGGAGTTGTTGCATAGCTACTCAGCTGATGTCGATGAAGACTTCAAACAGTAGGACATTCAAATACGGAGAACAAACCCTGGGCATGGGAACGGTTTTGTAATTATGCCGGTTTTGTAACAAACTCACTTGACCCCTCCCTGTTGAAATGATGGGGTCGATTGTCATCTCATTTCGGATGAGAAATGAGCAAAGGGCACAAAGGGCTACTGCTAAGTTTAACTCCTGATCCATCTTATTTCAAGAAGTAGAAACGAGTTTTAATTTAGTCACATCCTTTCCAACTTCAAATCGTATCATAAATGAGTTAAGTATCAAGTTATGTCTACAAATCATCAAACCACAATGTCAGTAAACATGTGCCACAACCATTCGAGCCCATCCAACGACATTTACATTAACTTGTTGCCCAAATGTACACACTTAAATTAAATCGCCGACCTCAGCAAACGGATTGCCGAGAATCCAACAGCCGAGAATCCGGTAATAATTTTCACTGAATCTCGGTAAAAGTTTTACCGAGATGTCGTTAAAACTTTGCTGAGATCTCGGTAATCCAACTTTTTACCGAGATTTCGGCAAAGTTCACCGAGACTCGGTAATGGTTTACCGAAATCTCGGTAAAAATTTTACCGAGAATCAGTAAATATTTTACCGCGATATCAGCTGTTGGATTCTCGGTAAACCGTTTACCGAGATCAATTTCTGAATTTAAGTGTGCAGTGGTAGAACGTCCCACCAAGTGGGCGAGCGATTGCATCATCATTGGTATTTTGACGAGACTAAGCGTCTCAGTGTCAATGCCTATCAGTCCAATGCAGTCCATCATGTATTCTAGGTAACCCAAACTGTTAAGGATTATATAGTTCAAGATCTGTTGATGCAACTATAGAAGTTCAATTGTGTGGAATGATGTTACACATTCAATCACGTTTGTAGAATCTCGCGGAAGCTCATTAGGTTTCAATATAATGAGATATTGCAAGTCATTAAAACTATTCTATGATTCAGACATTCTACATCGCTAACCAGATCTAACGGTTAAAAAGTGTGACTTCAAGAAAACCACGAAAACCGAAACGGTATTCAGCTTCCAATCCGATTGTCCCATTATTCCCTTATTATCCCCCAAATAACTAGATGCAGATCCCAAACCTCTCTGGACGGGCGTAATTCTACTCCCAAAATATCCAATCTCCCAGCTTAACGGGACCGGCTTCTTTCACCTCTAACCAACCGATGCTAATGAACGAGCATGTTCTTTCCGCCCCTCAACTACTTCCTCTTGTGATTGACAAAAGCGAGCGTCGCCGCTTCGTTCTACCTATAAAAGGGGGGGTGGGGTACCCAACCAAGAATGTGGAAATCACCCATCAAAACAACTTAATCGTCACCGACCGACCGCGACCGGCTGATCAATGAAGACGCGACCGAGACCGCGACCAAGTCCGCGGTGCACAATGACGACGTTGGAATGGACATTCTGGCCGAGCGAAGATTTGTGTCTGCCGCTGTCTGTGTTAGTACCACAGTCGTCCGAGTTGATCTTCCATTGATGGTCGGTCGATTTCGTTTCGCATTGGACGGATGGATGGACGCGACATGGGACCTTAGAAGAGACATTCCATCTGTCCGATTGTTTTCCTGGCATCGACGACGGTTCCGGGTGTCGATTGGAATAAGTCTCTGCGCACAGGGGTTTAGAGGAAAATTTGCGGAGCAATCTCAGGATGATTACCACAATAATCCAGGAATTTTTGCATTTTTTTAGGAAGTTTCTCCATATCATCCTGGCATGGTTTCCTGTCCAATTCTAGTAGGATAATAAGTGCAATCCTTGGAAGGTTATTGGTGAACTATAAGGAAAACAGTTCTGGAAACATTCCAAGTGTAAATCTTAAGAAAAGATTCACTGAGCATAAAAAATGGAATGTTCGGAAGATTCAGAGTGCAATCCAGGGATAATAACAAGTATTATCCTAGGGCGATGAAGAGTTTAGTGCTTTAAAAGTTCCAAGAAAATTTATATAAACATTCCAAGTGCTATTTCGGTACATTTCTAGTATATCCTTGGTAAGATCCCACATATAATCCTAGTATAGTTTCCTGTTCAATCATGAAACGGCATCCAGTATGATCCTATGATCACTTCGGATATACTCTGGGAAATAATTGGATCAGATAAAGCTCCCAGAATATCCTAACTGCAATCCGAGGACGATTACTGGCAAGTTGAATGTTTGGGTGTTAACCCACCCCCCCCCCCCCCCCCCATTACCGACGCTTCATACACTAGGCGCCCCTCTGCCTTTTGCCGAAACTTTGAAAAACCCCTCCTTTGGCGCCACTTTTGGGCACGGGTCTGATTCTTGGTAAACTCTTAGGAAGATTCGGTAAGCATTCTTTGTGGGAATCTTACGATAATATTCTCTGTGGCAAACAGTTAAAGCTCTTAGAAGATCCTAAGTTTTTTAATCCGGAGACGATTACTGGTGAGTGAAGGAGAATTGAATGTTCACCAACCTAGAGAAATTTCTTGTTCAATACTAGATCAGCATTGAGTGTGATTCTAGGATAATTCATGGGAAACTTCTAGGATCATACAGTAAACAGTCCTAGTGAGAAATCAAGAATAAGATTCTCTATGAAATCCAGATAAAGCCCTTTTTTTTTTTTTTTAAACCATAGGGGGATAAATCTGCTCATCAGACACCCTAACAGGAAGGTTAGGGTAGTGTGGGGATGAGGCCGTCTTCTACAATGCCGGTAGAAGCCAGGACTACTCTCTCCTCGACCCACTAAAACACATTCCTATGGTCGCCAAACCCTACGTCTCTCCGGAACCACCAAGAAGGTATTGCTTCAGAGAGGGGCTAGTGCATATCGCACCCTCAAGGTTAGCTGCCGTAGCCTAGCAGCAACGAACATCGATGACTCGCTCTGGAGAGTCCATCACGATAGCATGCTGGCGCTTAGCCAGTTTCCCGAGTGGTCCTCGCCACTCCCTTTGTCCTCGGAAGGCGGGCAGGGTCAACCCCGCCCGCGCCCTACTGCTGAGCGGACATCAAGAACTGATGCCCACGTGCAACCCGATCTGACCTGCCCGCAAAGGAAGGGTATCACTACCCTTCAGGCCCTATCAGATGCACCCGTAGGTTGCAGACAGCAGGATCTCACCTACCCCGACCCTTGCCGGGGACCCCTTTCCAACCGCGGGCTCAGATCCAACCCAGTAGACCGACGCCACGACAGCACCGCTACCGGGACTTCCTCTCCGCGGCCACTTAATCGCTGTAAGGGTCGATCTCGACCGCAGGGCACCGGTATGACCTACGAAGCCGACTTCGAACCCCTGGACCACCTCTTGTACTGCATCTGGACTAGCCATTCTCCGAGTCCACGCGCCACCTCCTCTGTAGCTCCCAGACGATATGGGTGATAGCCGTTGAAACGACATTCCAGCTAATCTCATCCCTACACATTCGCTGGACCAAGTTGTCCGGAGTTGTGTCCTCCCCGCATGTGGCAAGCATGCGGTCACGCATTGTGCGAAAACGCGGGCACACGAACAACACGTGTTCCGCCGTTTCCTCTAAACCATTGCACACTGGGCATTCGGGAGAATCCGCATGCCCGAAACGGTGTAGATACTGTCGGAAGCAACCATGACCTGTAAGGACCTGTGTCAGGTGGAATGAAACTTCCCCATGGCGCCTATTAATCCAACTATCTACCCTCGGTATCAACCTATGGGTCCACCTTCCTTTGGTGGAACTGTCCCACGCGCGCTGACATTTGACCATAGAGGCCATCCTGACAGTTTTGCGTATGCCTCTTGTGCCGCGCATTTCGAAGCACTCCATGTCCTCACTGATAAGAATGCTGATAGGCACCATACCAGTAATGACACAGAGAGCGTCGTGTGACACGGTACGGTACGCGCTTGCAACCCTCAGACACATAAGCCTGTAAGTACTTTCCAGCTTCCGTCGGTAGCATTCAGTACTTAGCGCGGTACCCCACGCCGGGCCGCCATATCTAAGTATGGACGTAGCAACACTAGCCAGAAATGTCAATTTCTTGATTTTGCTTTGGCTGACCAAGCCATGTGGGAAATTACACTGTTGAAAATGCTTTGACATCCATGTGCACAACAGAACATGTGCTCGATGAACAAATTGAGATTTGAAATTATGAAAAGAAATCCACGTACTCCGGTGAGACTCGAACTCACGACTCCCAATTCGCTAGACGGGCGCTTCTATTCCTTCAAGCTACGGAGTCACTCGACTATCTCCGTCGCCAGCAGGCCTAGAACTGAACTCGATACCACAATCGCACATGGTTATCTTCTTTTCACAATCCAAACCCCCTTCGGATGGGATTAGATGAACATCTAACATTGTGGTATCGAGTTCAGTTCTAGGCCTGCTGGCGACGGAGATAGTCGAGTGACTCCGTAGCTTGAAGGAATAGAAGCGCCCGTCTAGCGAATTGGGAGTCGTGAGTTCGAGTCTCACCGGAGTACGTGGATTTCTTTTCATAATTTCAAATCTCAATTTGTTCATCGAGCACATGTTCTGTTGTGCACATGGATGTCAAAGCATTTTCAACTAGCCAGAAGCTTGCGCTTACTGGCGTACACCGCTGAGCTATTGGACATCATCCGGGACAGTGCCGCAATAGCTGTGGAGGCTCTTTTACAGGCATAATCGACGTGGCTACCGAAGGTAAGCTTATCGTCGATCATCACGCCCAAGTGCTTGACAGAGCGCTTCGACAGGATAGTGCATGCTCCTACACTGATCTCCGTCTGCTGCGCCGACTGCATGTTGTTCACAACCGTCACCTCTGTCTTGTGGTGAGCCAGCTCCAGTTTTCTGGACCGCATCCACGCCTCCACAACTTTGATCGAGTGGTCGGTAGTCAACTTCACCTCCTCGATCGTTTCACCGTAGACTTCGAGCGTAATATCGTCGGCAAATCCAACAATCACCACTCCCACTGGGTACTCTAACCTCAACACCTCGTCGTACATGACATTCCATAACACCGGACCCAGGATGGAACCTTGCGGGACTCCTGAGGTTATGTGAAAGCACTTCCGACCCACCACCGTGTCGTAAACTAGTACGCGATTCTGGAAGTAGCTTCCGGGAATCTTGTACAAGTACTCCGGTATCCCCAGACGCAGGAGCGCATCGGCAATAGCAGCCCAACTGGCGCTATTAAATGCATTCCTTACATCCAGAGTCACTACCCCGCAGAAGCGAATTCCCCTCCTCTTAGGCTCGAGTGCTTTCTCGGCGGTTTTAGTAACCGACAAGATAGCGTCTACGGTGGACCTCCCCTTCCGGAAGCCATACTGGTTGCTCGAGAGACCATTTACGCCCTCAGTGAACTTCAACATTCTATTGAGGATGATCTTTTCGAGCACCTTCCCCGCCGTGTCAATCAAGCATATTGGTCTATATGCCGACGGGTCTCCGGGTGGTTTCCCCGCCTTTGGCAATAGTACCAGGCTCTGCCTCTTCCAAGCTTCTGGGAAAACTCCCTCGTCCAGGCATTTCTGCATAGCAGACCTGAACATCTCGGGAGCTTCTGCAATAGCTACTTTTAAGGCCAGGTTCGGAACTCCGTCCGGACCTGGGGCCTTACCTACGCTAAGGGACTTAGCTATCCCCGCAAGTTCCACATCGGTGACCCTTTCCTCATCGCCAGCCCCAGTCCCCGGCTGTCCTACGAAAGGAGGCCAAGGACTAGGATCATGACGCGGAAAAAGTCCTCCAATGATCCCCTCCAACATCTCTGGAGATTGCTCTGTAGGAGCCATCACACCTCTCGTCTTGGCCATAACGATCCTGTAGGCATCACCCCACGGGTTCGTATTGGCGCTCTGACAGAGACCCTCAAAGCAGGCCTTCTTGCTTGCTCTTATCTCGGTCTTGAGCGCGGCTTTTGCAGCGGCGAACACCACCCGCCGTTCGTTTCGCTCTTCCTCTGATCGTGCTCGCTGCATCCGCCGCCTAGCCCGTAGGCAGGCGCGGCGCAGGTCCGCAATCGCGTCGGTCCACCAGTAAGCCGGTGGCCTCCCATTTCTAGGGTGGACTCGCCTAGGCATGGTCGCATCACACGCACGTGAGAGCACCGCTACCAGCTCGTCACCGTCTAAACCGAGGAGGTTTCGCTCACGGCGGAACGCTTCCCTAAATACCTCTTCGTCGAAGTATGATGTCTTCCACCTACGAGGGCTTGGCCTTGGCCTAGCCGCCTCTTCTTCTATCCGCTGTCTGCTGTTGTTGTAGTCGATACTGTAGCGAACCGCCAGGTGGTCGCTGTGAGTGTAGCCATCATCTACTCTCCAGTTCGGACTACTTGTTAGGCCAGGACTACAAAAGGTCACGTCAATAATTGACTCCGCTCCATTTCGACTATAGGTACTCTTGGTACCGACGTTAGCCAAGTCGACATCTAAGATGGCCAGTGTTTCTAGCAGGATCTGACCCCGCTGGTTCGTGAAACGGCTTCCTCATTCCACAGCCCAGGCATTAAAGCCCAGATAAAGCCCTTAGAAGATTCAGAGTGGCAATTCACGAACGATTACTGGTATTATCCTAGAGTGATTGATTGATTGATTGATTTGTCTTTATTAAAGAGACTTTCAGCCCTTGGCTGGTTCGTCTCTATCCTAAATTCCTAGAGTGATGAAAATTTCAATCCTTGAAGGGCTCCAAGAGCACACAATGACTGAATTATGCGAGTCATAGTTTCCAAGTGTAATCCTTGGAAGATTTCACATATAGTCCAAGTACAGTTTCCTGTTCAATTATAGACTGCTTCAAGTATGATTCAAGGATCATTCTAAAGCTCTAAAAAAATCCAGAGCGGTAATCCAGGACAATTATTGGAGACTGATAAAGAGCTGTATATTGAAAGGAAGATTTCACATACAATTCAAGTAAAAATTCCTGTTTAATACCAGAACGGCATTGAGTGTGTTTCTACTACAATTCCAAAAGAACTTAAGAAGATTCAGAAAACCGTCCAGGTAATCCTATGGAAAGATTCTCTATTAATTTCTGATAAAGCCCAAAGAAAATTGGAGTGCAATCCGAAAACGATAACTGATGTCATCCGAGGATGATGGAGAGTTGAATCCTTAAAGAGTTCCTAATAGGATAAAAGAATGATCCTAAATACAGGTACAGCAAGTTTCCAAGTGTCATTCCCCGAATAAAGGGTGATACGGTCAAAATTTGGTCACACAATTTTTTTCATAACTTTAGACTGCGTACATCAAAACAGCTGAATTTTGGACCAGTAATGCTACATTATATGTAGCTTATACCATAAAATTTTCATCAAAATCGATTGAGTATTGGTTGATATATAGACAAAACCATCGACCTACCTTTTTAAAATTTTGTACAAAGGCGCTCCATAGTAAATTTTCGGAAATTTAAGGTCAATAAAGTACAATTTTGATTATAGAACTACCAATACTGCTCCGATTTTTATCAAAATTTTACAGTATAGTACTATTATGAAAATACGTTCTTAGTAAAATTTTGAGCCATTTTGTATGAATACTTTCAAAGTTGTAGCAGTTTGAATATGAAAAAAACCGACCGGGTGCCACTTAAGCAAATATAACTTTGTAACGGCTGGATCAAATTGAATGAAATTTTTACACAACATTTTGATATGCATACTACACATACAGAAAAATTTTCATTGAAATCGATTAAGTATCTCTGGCTCTATAAATAAAACAGTAAAAATGTATGAATCCTCTTTGCACAAAATTTTCAAATTGCGGATCTCAGGGTTCAACAATATCTCCGCAAATACTAGACCGATTTTGATGAAAATGTTATGGTACAAGCTACATATAATGTACCATTACTGATCCAAAAATCAGCTGTTTTGGTGTACGCAATCTAAAGTTATGAAAAAAATTGTGTGACCAAAATTTGACTTGACTCGACAAAATTTGACAAAATTTGACCACCTAAACAAATATAACTTTGTAACGGCTGAATCAAATTGAATGACATTTTTACATAACATTTTGATATGTATACTTTACACACAGAAAAATTTTCATTGAAATTGGTTCAGTATTTCTGGCTCTATAAATAAAAGAGTAAAAATGTGTTCTTATTTTTTAATCAACTTTGTACAAAATTTTAAAATTGCAGTTTTTAGGATTCACAATATCTCCGCAAATACTAAACCGATTTTGATGAAAATTTTATGGTATAAGCTACATATAATGTACCAATACTGGTCCAAAAATCAGCTGTTTTGGTGTACGCAGTCTCAAGTTATGAAACAAATTGTGTGACCAAATTTTGACCGTATCACCCTTTAATACGCATAAAACCATATTATGATTTCCTGCTCAATTCTAAGTCAGCATCACTGAGCATCAATCCCACTATGATTCCTGGTAGACTCTTTAAATGAGTCTAGAGGAAATGCTAGGATAAAAATCCCTGTAGCGATCAGATAAAACCCGTCAGACTGTCGAGAATGCAAAACAAGGAAAAATGTTGACGTTACTCTAAAGTCGAATGTGATTAATAGGTCAACCCTTAGAAGCTTCCTATAAATATGAAATGCGTGCATAGTTTCAGCAATCTTTCAGATACAATTCTTGGATGATTCCACGTATGATCCTAGTATGGTTTACTGTTAAATCCAAGGGCGGTAACAAGGGTGTTCCCAGGATGATACCTGGTGGACTTTTGGGAAGATTTAGAAAACAGTCCTACAGCGAGTTCTAGGATAATATCCTCTCCTCAGAAGATTCAGAACGTAATCAAAGGATGATTACTAATGCTATCCTAGAGTGAAAGAGATTTAATACTCAAAAGGTTTCCTAATACAAATTCAAACAATTCCAAGTTCAATTTTAGCAAATTTCCAAGTGTAATCATAAGAAGATTCCACATATAATCCGACAATAATTTTCTTTCCAATCGTAGAATGGCATCAAAAGGGCATCTTGAATGTTTCCTGGTGAATTCTCAGAAAGATTGAGAAAGCAATCTCTGTGGGAATCCTAGGAGAAAAATCCTTGTGGAGTTCAGATAAAGCTTACGGAAGATTCAAAGTGCAATTTATGGAGAGTTGGATCCTGACAATCCTGAATTCATGTGCAATTTTAGCAAGCTTCTATGTGCCATTTGTGGATGATTCCTCAAACAATCCTAGTATAATTTCCTGTTGAATCCAAGGGTGGCAACAAGTGTTATGCCCGGATGATTCCTGATGAACTTATGGGAAATTTAAGAAAACAGTCACAGTTAGAATTCTAGGTTTAGATCTTATGCTCAGAAGATTTAGAGCATAATCCAAGGACGATTATTAATGCTATCTTAGAGTGAAAAAGATTTTATTCTTTAAAAATTTTCAAATACAAAACTAGAACAATTCCAAGTGCAAATTTCCAAGTGCAATCCGTGGAAGATTCCATATATAATAATATGCTTCTAAGATAATTCCTGGTGAACCATCAGGAAAATTGAGAAATCAATCCTTGTGGGAATTCCGAGGGAGCTCTCGGAAGATTGGCAGTGCAATCCAATGGCGATAATAGAATGATTCCAAATGCAATCCTTGGATGATTCCATATACCATCCTATTATTACTTATAATCCTAGGATGGCAAAAAGTGTTATCCTAGAATGATTCCAGGTGGACACTTGAGAAGATTAAAAAAAGAGTCCAAGAGGGAACTCTAGGATAAGGTCTTCTCCTCAGAAACATCAAAGTGTAATCGAAAGACGATTACTAATGATTCCTTAGAGTGAAAGAGGTTGAAAACTTGAAACGTTTTCTAATACAAAATAAGAATAATTAAAAATGCAATTTCAGTAAATTTCGAAGTGTAATTAAAGGAAGATTTCACATATAATTCGATTATAATTATCCTTTCAATCCTAGAATGGCAACAAGTGTGCATCTAGAATGCCTCTTGGTGAACTCTCAGAAAGATTGGGAAAACAATCTTCGTGGGAATCCTGGGATATCATTCCTTGTGGAGTTCAGATCAAGCCCACGGAAGATTAAGAGTTCAATCCAAGAACGATTACTAAAGTTATCCTTGAATGATGAAGACTGGAATCCTGACAGAGTTCTTAATACAAAAAGAGAATGATTTCAAGTGCCATTTCAGTAAAGTGCAAACTTTGTATGATTCCATATACAATCCAAGTATAATTTCCTGTTCAATCCAAGGGCGGCAACAAATGTAATAAAATGATGATTCCTGGTGGACTTTTGG
This sequence comes from Aedes albopictus, assembly GCF_035046485.1. NCBI lineage: Eukaryota > Metazoa > Arthropoda > Insecta > Diptera > Culicidae > Aedes > Aedes albopictus. The sequence goes on from NC_085136.1 coordinate 109,227,351, forward strand.
GAAGATTTAGAAAACAGTCCTAGTGAAAGAGATTAAAATCTGTGAAGGTTTTCACAATGTCAGCAAATTTCCAAGTGCAGCCCTTAGAAGATTACACATATAATTTTCTTTCTAATCCTAGAATGACATCAAGTGTGCTTCACGAATGATTCCTGGTGAACTGTTAGGAATCCTGGGATAAGATCCCTTGTGGGGTTCAGATGAAGCCCACCGAAGATTCGAAGTGCAATCCGAGGACGATTATCAGTTTGATCCTCGCGTTATGGAGAGTTGAATCCTGTCAGAGTTTCCAATACTAAAATAGAATTATTCCAAACGTGATTTCGGTAAGCTTTGAAGCTTAATCCCTGGATGATTTCACATATATTCCTTTTATAATTAGCTGTTTAATACAAGGGCGCCATCAAGTGTGATCCTATGATGATTCTCAGTGAACACATGAGAAAATTAGGAAAACAGTCCCCAGTAGGATAAGATCCCCTTTTCAGAGGATTCAGAGTGCAATCGCAGAACGATTACAAATGATATCCTAAAGTTAAAAAGATTTGAATCTAAAGAGATTATCTAATACTTCCAAATGTAATTTCCGAATGATTCCACATATGATCCGAATATAATTATCATTTCAATCCTAGAATGGCATCTAGTATGCTTCTAAGTTGATTCCAGGTAAACTCAAAGAAAAATTCAGAGGCCAAACCTAGGAGCAGTCCTAGTGTGAATCCTGATAAACTTCCTCGTAGAATTCATTTGAAATCCTCTGATGATTCAGAGTACGATCCGAGAAAGATTTGTAATGTTATCGTAGAAGGAATGAAGAAGGTTACTTTGACGAATTAGTAATGTTATCATAGGATTTTAGGAAGATTACTGGTGCAAGGTTTATACGCGATTGTGTGAGGATACCAAGTGCTAGGACGACTCATAGGATGATTCAGTTAACAATCCTTGAAGCATTTCAGATACTCTATGGATTAGAAAATGAACAAAATCCTGTTACCGTCTCCTAAAAGATGACCTCTAGTGAAATTTCAAAAAGTTCCATTACAAGAATTTGGAAAGATTTATGTACAATAGTTATAGTTATGGCCCATATAGCCGAGGCGGTAAACGCACGGGTATTCAGCATGACCATGCTGAGGGTGACGGGTTCGATTCCCAGTCGGTCCAGGATCTTTTCGTAAAAGGAAATTTCCTTGACTTCCTTGGGCATAGAGTATCTTCGTGCCTGCCACACGATATACACATGCAAAATGGTCATTGGCAGGGAAGCTCTCAGTTAAAAACTGTGGAAGTGCTCATTGAACACTAAGCTGAGAAGCAGGCTTTGTCCCAGTGAGGACGTTACGCCAAGAAGAGGAGGAGTTATAGGACGTCGAGTACGATCGCGAGAATAGATGACGAATGCTGACTTGTAAGATTGTATGAAGGGCAAACAAAAATCTTGGATAATTCGAAGTTAAATTTATACACGATTCAGTGTACGATCGCAGTATGATAACTTGTATAATACTAGAATAATTTCAAATAGTATTAATAGTATAATTATGAATGAATTCCATGTATAATCAGTGGCAATTTTCCAGGAGAAATCTTGCGAACATTGAAAAGTCAAACTAAAGAACATTCCGGGTATAGTTTTAGCTTAAGATTTCCAATACATTCCAAGTGAAAGTTCCAGAAGCTTCAAAGTACTGATAAATACTTGGGTTGCTTGTATTAGGGTTGCTTATTATTAGTGCAATGCTACTATGATTCCTAGTGCCACTCTGGGAGAAATCTACTTGTTAGTAATGGAAGGTTACCTGTATGGTCCTAGGATCGAGAGCGGTCCTAGGATGAGATTCCCTGAATTGCATTGGGTGAGAATCCTGCAGATGATTAAGAATTCAATCCAAGGATGATTACTAGTTCTATTTTGCATGGTTATGGACTCAAAATCTTCTGAGCTTTCATAAAACAACTTTGGGATGATTGGCAATGTAGCCATAGGATAATCCCGATTGCAATCATAGGAAGATACCACGTATAATGCTTATTTTTTTTTGTTATATACGATCCTGAGAGGAAACTTAGTGCTATCATAAGAAGATTTCAAGTAATACCTCGGCAAGATTAAAAGAGCAGGAGCATTCCGGGTTTACTTCTAAAATAAAATTCCCAGTACAATCCAAGTGAAACTTTCAGAAGATTGTGTTATCCAAATGTGGCTGCAATTGGAATCATATTACGATTCTTGATGCGAACACAGGACTGTTCCAAAAGTAATCCTGGTATGATTCCACCTGTTATCATCCATGGAAGATTACTGATATGTTCCTAGAATCGAGCGAGATTCTAAGATGGGACTTTCAGTGCAATTCAAGTGCAGATACAAAATACAATCCTAGTTAATGAGTTTAGAGTTTAGAACTTAGAGGTGAAATCTTAGGAGCCTACTTATTAAAATTTTGTCTTGGAAAAAATCATAGTACAATACTGGGAGGATACAATGTATAATTCTCTAAAAAATTTCTGCGCGATCCTGCGAATATTTAGTTATCCTAGGATGGTTACAGCAGAAATTTATGTTACGATAGCTAACATAATTCATTTACAGTCCTGAGGGAAATAATAAAAATGATATCGAATACATTCCAAGGTAAATTTTTAATGGAATCCATGGACATTTTCATGTACTGTCATGTAAGAACTTCAGGAACGGCCCTAGGAATATTCCGAGAGAAAAACCCAAATTTCCAATTAAGGTAATATCAAATGAAAACTTCAGGAACTAAATGATGCGATAATTATTCATATTTTTCATAAAATAAAAAAATAATATCAATGAAGTCGTAAGCAAAATCCAAGTAAAGCCTTGGAAAGTTTTCGAATGTAATACTAGCGTTAAGTCACGTGTAATGAACCTGTACGATTCTGAGAGGACATCAATCCAAGGATGATTTCTGATGAAACCCTTCGTGAGTAATCCCAGTTATACGTCGAGTGCTATACCAGGAGAATTCTTACTGAAATTTTTGGAAGATTACATATATGATCCTGGAAAATTCCTGGATTCCATATATGATCCTGGAATCCTGGAAAATTGCAGCTCTAGGAATATTGCGGATACAATACATGGAGTGTTCTGAGTATGGTACGTACCATAAGGATTCCGAGTGACTATTCTGGATAATGTAAAGTTAAACTTTCGGGTTATCCACAGTGCAATCCCAGGAGGATTCCAAGAGTAATTGTTGAAATATTTCCGGAACGATTCCGGAAGGAGACCAACTGGTATTCTAGAATGGTTTCAAAACATCAGGATGGTTTTGGAATAAGTCCAAGATAAGATTCCCTGTACAATCCAAGTGAAATCTCTAAACATAAACTAGAGTATAATAAAAAAAAATAAAGCATGTTCGTATCAAACCTTCGGGACGCCAAAAGCAATATGATTATGATGACTCCCTGAGACGTATTGGGATGGTTCAGGAAAAAATCCAGTAAACATTCGTAGTATAATTCTAAGAAGTGTAATTTTGGAGGATTTGGAATGCTTTCCAAAGAAAATTCTAAATGTTATCCCAATGGCTCCAGCGAAAGTTTGAAAAACATTGAAAGTCATTTACAAAAAGATGCCAAGTGAAATCATTGGACAAAAAACATTTCTTATAATGTTGTAGTATACACCGATGATAAGACTAACAATTGTATCTTTCTGTGTATGCACTGACGGTAATTTAGTTATATTTGACTATCTGAAATTATTTATCTTTTGTAAAAAAAAAAGATTTCAAGTGAAGTTCCAAGTTCCAGGGAAGCTCCAAGTTGTGAAATTCTTAAATGAATATAAAAAAAAGATGTCAAAGATTGAATAAAGATAAAAATCTGAGCAAAAATGCAATACGATATGGAATGTTTTTTTTTTGCTCGGGCGCCACATGAGCATAACTGAGCCGAAATCTTTTGTTTTTTTACAATGATTTTACATTTTACAATTTATTACTGCCTTAAGCTATGTTAGTTTGGGAAGCCGAAGTACTCGCGGCTGTTTCGAGGTTTAGGATTGAGAAAAAAAAATAAAAAATAAAAAAATAAAAAAAAATTGGGAAGATATGGAATGTTATCCAAGGAAAGTTATGTATATAGTTCTAGCAATTTCAAACACAGTTATGTGAAAGATTTGAGTAATTTTCAAAGGGTGCCGAAGAGAAATTTCAAACAATTTCAGGTACAATACTGAAGGACGTTTCTGACTGCAATGCAAAGAATTATTCGATTCCAGGATTACAGTCACTGAACTCCCAGCTAAATTTCTCGTGGAGCTTTACAGGTTGCCAGTAGAACCCCGGCAAAGCTCCTTGTGGAATTGTGAAGGATAGAATTCATGAAAAAATCCTCAAAATAATAACCATGTTAAAACTTAACTTTCCATTTATCACTGACCATTTTATAAATTATCTCCACCGGCAACTGACCGTTTCCTCAACTTGACCCTCGCTGGCCTTCAGCGAGAGCTGAGGAACACGCACTCCGTCGTTCAAGAACACTTGCTCATTACGATTCCCCAAACCTCTACCACCTCCTTCATCATCACAGTGTTCTAAAACTTGATTACCGGTTCGGTCCCATCGCCATCGAACGCTCTCCCCGATTGTTTGGGATCGTAATTTTTCCGCTTGGCCCAAGAATGGGGTTATTTACAAGATTTATTAGACAATCTACACCTCCGGATGGCGACCCTTTAATGGCGGCGCGCGAGCGAGCGCTCACACAAATGGCGACGAACAACACCAATAGAGAGGAAGAGAGGGCACAAGACGATCCTCTTTTTACGCTGTCGGGCATGCTGGAACAATCTACCTCAGGATGGTGTGAGCTGCCGAAGGGTCCGAGGTTGTTGCTTTTGTTTTAAAACTTGTGGTATATTCATGTTTGGAGACGTTACGCTGTTCTGAATTCTGAATACTGAAATCCTAATTCTGTGTTCTAAGTTCTGAAGTCTAAATATTGGGTACTGAATACTGAAATTCTGATTTCTGATTTCTGATTTCTGATTTCTGATTTCTGATTTCTGATTACTGATTTCTGATTTCTGATTTCTGATTTCTGATTTCTGATTTCTGATTTCTGATTTCTGATTTCTGATTTCTGATTTCTGATTTCTGATTTCTGATTTCTGATTTCTGATTTCTGATTTCTGATTTCTGATTTCTGATTTCTGATTTCTGATTTCTGATTTCTGATTTCTGATTTCTGATTTCTGATTTCTGATTTCTGATTTCTGATTTCTGATTTCTGATTTCTGATTTCTGATTTCTGATTTCTGATTTCTGATTTCTGATTTCTGATTTCTGATTTCTGATTTCTGATTTCTGATTTCTGATTTCTGATTTCTGATTTCTGATTTCTGATTTCTGATTTCTGATTTATGATGGCAGAAAAGCAATACTTCAGCTCGTTCCAACTACCACAAAAGTAAAACATTCTACCGCAAACACTTCGACCACAGCGGTGGTGATGATCCCAATGGCAGCAGCGGTGATGATGATTTATCGAAGATAAGTGCAGCGCGCGAGTTTCGAGCGATTTTCCTCGGCATTCGACGCGCAATTTATGTCCCGTGGAAAATCGATAGCTGCTCGCGCGCATCGCACAGCCCAGGCCCGCCGAGGAGGGTTGATTTATCAGCTCGGGCAATCGACAATCGACAATCGGGCCAACAACATGGCAAGCCGCGCAAGATGGGTGATTAGAGCGAAGCGAATCTTAGATTTCGGGGAGGACGCTCGACGCTCGACGATCGACGACAAGCGTGGGATTCTATCCCTCGCGGAAGAAGGTACTTTACAAATGCCACTAGGGCAATGATGTCGAGAAAAAAAAATGGATGTGCTGTCAACTGTCGTCTTCCTGCGCAGAGCTCCCAGATGACTATATATAGCAAGTGGATTCCCCTGTTGAAAATGTCACTCCCGGTTGAAGAACTACCAAGAGCGCGCGCGCATTCCTGTCACGTAAACTAGGTTAGCAGTTGCAGATCGGAGAGTTGCCAGAGAGCTACCGTTTTCTTATTATCGCACATTTATCTACCGGGACCCGGGAGGGTCCAAAAGGGTTGAGTAGATCAGCGGAGAGCAATCGCGCGAGCATCTTCAGAACAACCGAACGGATGGGACAGGGAGATAACGGAAACTCGCAGATGCGAAGTCTGCGAAGGTAACTGCGCGGAGGGTACCAGTTCAGAACTGGTTCTACGACAACGACGACGCGATGCCAAGTCATGCAAAAAACTTCAACTCGTAGCTCGAAGCTGCTTCTGAGTAGTTGCCTTGATGACGAATCACATTCGTCTCATTCGTTTCGCTGGAAGAAATGTAAGGCACACTTTTATCCTATGGCCACGGCGCGACACACGTTCCGTTTTCTCGGCCTGCTCGCGGCACACAGGAAATAGCAGCTGGAAAGTGTTGCGGAAGAAAATCCGCAAAATAATTGACACGATGGCCAATCGACATAAATCAAAAACCGCAAACACTCGGTTTGGTTTCGATGCCCTTTCTATAGATACGGACGGAGATACTTGCTTGCAGTACTTTTCTGAACGGTATGACCACTTCCATTGCAGCTCCTACATCGTCAATTACATAACAAGTATTCATAGACATTAAGTTTTGCAACAGGATCGGTCCTAAATAGCAAAAAGAAGAAATACGCCGAATAAAAAAACAATTGCTGTTGGTGAGATTCGAACTATCGATGTTGGTATACAAGACTGGCGCTGTTGCCAACTAAACCATTAAACATCCTTTTATAAATGTGAAATTGTAACGCGAATTTAAACTCTAGAGTAATGTTATCGATTTGTCTGGTAAATCACATAATTAAGAACAGCAGTATACCAACGTAGACACTTACTACAATCGACGGGGCGACGCCAAGCCGTGTCCGCGAACGACCGACCGCTTAAAATGCCCTTTTGATTAAGGCCGTCTCACTCCTTTCGAGTTGCATTGCGCTGCAATTGAAGCACATTCGAGTCATTCGAGAGAGGCGAAGGAAAAAAAAACTGGCTGCTGCAGCTGTTGGCCGAACCAGTTTCGAGGCTCTTTGGGTTTACTACGTGTAGACTTTCGGTAACATGACCGCCTGTACTCGATGCAGGGTGCTAAGGGACGAAGGAGGGGACGCGACGACTGAAAACTGCATAACCTAACCTGACCCAACCCAACCCAAACTCCCCGGAGACTGGAGTCTCGACGACCGGGCAGGGAAGGAAGGCGCCCACCAAATGGGAAATCTCGCACAAAGCCCCGACCCAGCCCAGCTCTTGGGAGATGTAGATGCATGACTGTGATTCAGCCGAGCCGTGCTGCTGCTGTGAACCGCACAGTCTGTGTCTGTTGGGTGTCGTGCGGAATATTTGCAATCCACAGCGGCGCTGCGCTGCCCTGGCTGTATTGAATTGATGAATAGTAGCAACTCTACGGCACCAACAAAAACAAATTGAAAACCACGGACGATGACGGTGGGTGAAAAAAGTTCGATTTTAGGTGCGGGAATTTCATTTTCAATAAATCGCTACTAATGCTGATCGACAGCCGGCTCTCTCTGCAAACTGAAAAGGGTGACGTGGTTTGGTGAAATGCGAATGTCGTTGGCGTTTAGTATCTCAGGAGATTGGGATTGGTTTGCGTGTCACATTTGGTAGTTAACGACCTAGGTGAACTAGGAAAACTTCACGGAAAAACAAAACTTGCAAAATTGGCAGAAATATAATCTTTTTTTTAATTGGTATTCTCAACTTAACATCCAACATGGTTTCTGGGATATAAAAAATAATCTAAAAAAAAATCAGAATGCGCAGAGCAAAAGCAGAGCAGACCAAGAGCAGAGCAAGAGCAGAGCTAGAACAGAGCAAGAGCAGAGAAAGAGCAGAGCCAGAGCAGAGCCAGAGCAGAGCCAGAGCAGAGCCAGAGCAGAACCAGAGCAGAGCCAGAGCAGAGCCAGAGCAGAGCCAGAGCAGAGACAGAGCAGAGCCAAAGCAGAGCCAGAGCAGAGCCAGAGCAGAGCCAGAGCAGAGCCAGAGCAGAGCCAGAGCAGAGCCAGAGCAGAGCCAGAGCAGAGCCAGAGCAGAGCCAGAGCAGAGCCAGAGCAGAGCCAGAGCAGAGCCAGAGCAGAGCCAGAGCAGAGCCAGAGCAGAGCCAGAGCAGAGCCAGAGCAGAGCCAGAGCAGAGCCAGAGCAGAGCCAGAGCAGAGCCAGAGCAGAGCCAGAGCAGAGCCAGAGCAGAGCCAGAGCAGAGCCAGAGCAGAGCCAGAGCAGAGCCAGAGCAGAGCCAGAGCAGAGCCAGAGCAGAGCCAGAGCAGAGCCAGAGCAGAGCCAGAGCAGAGCCAGAGCAGAGCCAGAGCAGAGCCAGAGCAGAGCCAGAGCAGAGCCAGAGCAGAGCCAGAGCAGAGCCAGAGCAGAGCCAGAGCAGAGCCAGAGCAGAGCCAGAGCAGAGCCAGAGCAGAGCCAGAGCAGAGCCAGAGCAGAGCCAGAGCAGAGCCAGAGCAGAGCCAGAGCAGAGCCAGAGCAGAGCCAGAGCAGAGCCAGAGCAGAGCCAGAGCAGAGCCAGAGCAGAGCCAGAGCAGAGCCAGAGCAGAGCCAGAGCAGAGCCAGAGCAGAGCCAGAGCAGAGCCAGAGCAGAGCCAGAGCAGAGCCAGAGCAGAGCCAGAGCAGAGCCAGAGCAGAGCCAGAGCAGAGCCAGAGCAGAGCCAGAGCAGAGCCAGAGCAGAGCCAGAGCAGAGCCAGAGCAGAGCCAGAGCAGAGCCAGAGCACACGCAGAACTCGATGTACACAGCACAACGAGTAACTTTCACGCAGCGACCGAAAAGACAAAAGAATTTTCACGCAGATTTGTGTAACACCGGATCAACACAAAAAATATGCTGATCCGGTGTTACCCAAATCTGCGTGAAAATTCTTTTGTCTTTTTGCTCGCTACGTGAAAATTACTCGTGCGCTGTGTTGTTTCATTTAAGGATGTAGAGCCAGAGCAGAGTCAGTGCAGAGCCAGAGCAGAGCCAGAGCAGAACCAGAGCAGAGCCAGAGCAGAGCCAGAGCACACGCAGAACTCGATGTACACAGCGCAACGAGTAACTTTCACGCAGCGACCGAAAAGACAAAAGAATTTTCACGTAGATTTGTGTAACACCGGATCAACACAAAAGAGCAGAGCAAGAGCAGAGCCAGAGCAGAGCAAGAGCAGAGCAAGAGCAGAGCAAGAGCAGAGCAAGAGCAGAGCAAGAGCAGAGCAAGAGCAGAGCAAGAGCAGAGCAAGAGCAGACCCAGAGCAGAGCCAGAGCAGAGCAGAGCAAGAGCAGAGCCAGAGCAGAGCAAGAGCAGAGCAAGAGCAGAGCCAGAGCAGAGCCAGAGCAGAGCCAGAGCAGAGACAGAGCAGAGCCAGAGCAGAGCCAGAGCAGAGCCAGAGCAGAGCCAGAGCAGAGCCAGAGCAGAGCCAGAGCAGAGCCAGAGCAGAGCCAGAGCAGAGCCAGAGCAGAGCCAGAGCAGAGCCAGAGCAGAGCCAGAGCAGAGCCAGAGCAGAGCCAGAGCAGAGCCAGAGCAGAGCCAGAGCAGAGCCAGAGCAGAGCCAGAGCAGAGCCAGAGCAGAGCCAGAGCAGAGCCAGAGCAGAGCCAGAGCAGAGCCAGAGCAGAGCCAGAGCAGAGCCAGAGCAGAGCCAGAGCAGAACCAGAGCAGAGCAAGAGCAGAGCCAGAGCAGAGCCAGAGCAGAGCCAGAGCAGAGCCAGAGCAGAGCCAGAGCAGAGACAGAGCAGAGCCAGAGCAGAGCCAGAGCAGAGCCAGAGCAGAGCCAGAGCAGAGCCAGAGCAGAGCATGAGCAGAACCAGAGCAGAGCAAGAGCAGAGCCAGAGCAGAGCCAGAGCAGAGCCAGAACAGAGGCAGAACAGAGCCAGAGCAAAGCCAGAGCAGAGCCATTGCAGAGCCAGAGCACAGCAAGAGCAGAGCCTTAAAATCTAGGGGCAAGACACGGTGCAAACGAGAGCAACTCCGAGAAATTCGAAGTTCCTCTTTTTTTCGATGATCGACGAAATTTGTTGAAAGACATCCCCAGAACTGCAATTTCCATTGAGCGTGTTGCAGTTTAACATTGGTACCAGGTCACACTTCGGTATAAATGGGAGAAAATCTAAGGAACTGCGAAGAATTCAGAACAACACTTCGAACACCGATTCTCTCTTAGATTTGTCTTGCCCCTTGCCCCTAGCCTAAAACGTACTTTTCAAATTAGACTATTCAAGCTATTTACATTTCTATAGAAGTTAAGTCCTCGAGGCAAGACACTCAGAAGGATAGTAAAGATTCCTCCACAGTGCATGTTTAAATATATCCGGATTGATATTTTTTTTAGATACCTCAGGTAGCAAAATCAAGTCATTTTTGCCCGATACCCCGATTCTAGGGATGCCCTGTATTGAATTTTGTCGATGATTGAAGTGAACGCTCGCACAGTGTCATGCCCCTGGGTTCAGATTGGTGTATTTGAGGATTGAGCTAAGCAAACGCGATGATTTTTTTAAGAATCAAGTTATAGACATACAGTTGTGTTTTATCACGAAATTTTATTTAGTTACCTAAAGTCACTTTTTTTATTAATTTTTTTATTATTATTTTTTATATTATTTTATTATTATTTTTTTTTTATTTTATTTTTTTTCAATCAAGAGCTTCTTGAACTCTTCCAAGGATGATTCTCACAATACTGTCAACATGTTTGTATTTCGGACTTCAGTAGTGCTTTTTCTACAGTGTTCGATGAACAGCTGTTTCAAAAAAAAATACAATAGTAGATAAAATCTAGGGGTCGCAGTACCGACCACTTTTGGTGAGTACCGGTATTTCGGTACTGAGACTCACAGTACCGGTAGTACCGGTAAAATACCGGTACTGGAGAGTTTTCACTAAAATGAAGAGTAATATATTTGGTACAATAAAATCTACCATTTACCAGACTTTTGTGAATTCCGGTTTTCAGGGATACCACAAAATCAGACCCTGAAGTTCCGAATTGAACAAAAAATATAGATAGATAAAAAATATAGAAATAAATTAACTGTATGAAACAGTTTTAGAGATATTGTTTAGCTTCTGAGAAGTTTTACAGGCAGTACCTTAGCCAGTCTAAAATAAAATTGGAACAACCTTACGACATCCATTAGACTGTTTTACCTCACGCAAATCTGCCAGGAAAAGACCTATTTTCTCACACCAAATTAGACTGACACAAATTTCGATTTTCTCTTATGACACCCCCCCCCCACGAAAAACTTTATTATTCAATAAATTATTCAATAAATTTAAAAACTTTGAAGTGAAATAAATTTAAAAACTCTGAAATCGAGAAAATTTCTTAACAAATCCGATGAGTTTGACGATTTTGCCTAATTGTTTGAGTATTTTTTCATCAAATGCATCTATTATTTATCACTCGGCAAGCCTCATTGGATAAATGTACGACTCATGCTGTAAACATCTTCATTCTGCACATTGTTGCGTAAACTACTATTCCAACATTCAACGTTCAATAAACCAATCATTGCTATGATATCCTGGATTTGCAGAAAGGCTTCATATATTAAACGTTTGTTTGTCGAGTACTTGGTTTTGAACTTTTTAGATTATTTCCATTACATATTGGCTATACTAATGACCGGATTTCAACACTATGGGAGAGATTTCCCAGTACCGAAAGTACCGGTACCAAGGCCCAGTCAGTACCGGTATTTCGGTACCAAAAATTGGTCGGTAATACCGGGATTTTCGATACCGGTACTACCGGTACTACATCCCTAATAAAATCCTAGGGGCAAGACAGATATAACGAGAGTTAATCTGTTTTCAAAGTGTTGCTCACCATTCCTCTGGATATTCCTGGATTGCCCTCATTTTCCAAAGTGTTGTTCGATGCCAGAGGAAAATCGAGCAGTATTGCCCGATGTTTCGCGTTTCAGAGACGTTTCTGAATGGATTCGAACAGAAAGTTACTCAGAATTACTCAGAGTTGCTTCGAATTGCATAGTGTCTTGCCCCTAGATAAAATCTGTTTGTTGAACATATGCAAACCTCTAGTAAATTATTTCTGTTTCACTTATCGCACCGTTTAAGTAATCAAATCTTGCCCAACTCGGGCAATCAATGACACACGCTCGACCGCTCAATGGCCTCTATGCAAATCGTCCAAAAAATCTCCTCCAGGGGCCGTCCAATCGTTTTCTACCTTTCCCAATGACCTTTTACGTAATAGCGCACCCCTTCACCGACCGACCGTAGCCGTAACCGTCGTCGCGTCGCACAGATCGTGCCTTTCTCCCATCCCTGCCAGCATTATTGTCCCGCCCAGAGTCTACAAACAGTCGTCCGTCACAACAACAGCAACGCCTTGCCTCGTCCCGTCCGTGAAGAGAAGCTCCGTGCTGTGGAGAGATCTCGATTTAATCCGCGTGGATGCTGCTCACGAGATTGACAGGTCTGAGTTCGGTGAGCTGCGATGGTGCCTTATTCCTCCTTCACCGGGGTCCGGACTTCGCGCAGACTGATGAAAGTTCGCCACGGTCCAGATTAGAGCGGGAAGTGGTCGGTCGGACCACCGTCGTACACGATTTCCGTGTTTTGGCTGCGGCGCGCGAACCCTTTTGACACCTATTGGGAACGAACAGCGGAATCGTGCCGTCGTATATCTCGTCGGGGTCTCTCAGGGGCTGGCTGCCGACGACGAAGACGGGCCAAATGGCGGGAATCTCTCATCTTGACGAGCTACTTTGTATCGGCGGGCTCTTCAACCGGCAGTGGCAACCGTGCGGCGAAATGGAAAGTAGGTGCTTAGCATTAAATAAAAATGAAAACATTTAAAACAAACATCGTAAACATTGTATTTGCTCCGTGGCCTCTAATCGCTTCAAGTCGATTACGGAAAGGGGCAACTCGAGTTGATTGCAACAAAAAGTGGATCAATTAGGCACTGGGAAGGCAAATGCGGCAATCGGACAGTGTGTGACGCTTGAGTGACGATTAGTCACTACACTCAAATTGTATAGGGATGTCTTTCTAGTGCCGGTTTCGACTTTTTCGATTGTTCTCGAATTTACGATGGAATTGGGTTGTTTAGTGAATAAAATATTGCTATTTTGTATAGCCTAATCAAAAGAGCTCATTTTTCTGAGTATGACGTTATTTTATTGGAATCCAATACCTTTGTTTTGATAGTTAAATTAACAAAACAGTTTTAATTTTCGTGGATAGAATGACAGTTCAATCGATAAAGTGACAGTTCGACCCGAACAAAAAAAATCCCCATACAAACTTTATATGAATTTTAAAAATAGTTCCCGAACTCCAAAAATCATGAAATTTTGGATTTCGACTAATTTTTGGGCGGAGAATCTGATTATGAAATAATCCTGATACCCCTAAAGAACCCAATTCTCCAAGACTTCGCAGAAGTTTAGCATTCGACATATCGTTAACTAATCGTTTGCCTTGTGTGACTGACATCCCTATACCGATCGAAATCCAGATTAAGCAGTCAATTTCCTTGCTCCGCAATTGGTTTTATTCGGCGTCAACGGAGCAAAAAACAGTCAAACATACATCGACAACGCAACGCGGCGAAAGCAGATTAGAAGCAATTACCGCGAAGCTTTTATTGGATTGGCAATCGCTGGGCAATTGGCGCATAGTGCGGTTTCCTATCACCGCCGGGCGGCAGTTGCTGCGCCTTCATCGTCGTCGTCGACGTCCAATATCGAACTCTGTGCTGTCTGTTAGCAACTTTATGGTGACGGGCAGGGTAGCGCTGCAGTGGCAATGCAGTCACAGCCGCACCAATAGTTGTGAAATTTAATTAAATCTAACATGTTACTACAAATTGGCGGGCGAGTCCATTAGCGGGCGTGCTAATTCTCAATTAGCGGCGAAACTACGCGACGACGGCGGTGTCAGTTTTCGTCACGACACTCCTCACCCCCACTTCCTTCGTTTTGGACTTCATTTCGATTGTCGCCGGAATGATGGACTCTCCGGAAATGACCCACAAATGGATTTGGCTCATTTGCAGCACCACCTTCGAGACGATCCGGATCGTAAAAGTGTTGGAAACGCTTCGGGGGCCGTCTCATAAGTGCATGAAGGCGTACCATTTGGGTATAGAAGGTCTTGTACTGGTATAGCCGCTTTTTGGATCACTGCCATAAATCAAATTTTGAATAAATGACGAACGGATACATGGCGTTTGAAGAGATGAGTGCTAAATGTACTCGTACATAGTTCATTTTATTGCATCGTGGGAGGTAAGGTAAGAGGTAATGTTTTAATTTCTTAGATGCTTTATATTTCATGCAGATTCATTCATGGCATCTGGACTTTTCTCAGGTATAAAGTTGATTCATTTCCGTTGCCATGGTCTATTCTGCCTATGATCTCCGCGCCAATCCGGTGCTCATCAAAGTGCTGCTTCCACCTTTCAATCGCCTCCCGTCAGTCCGCCAAGAGACTCCCGTACATATACCTGCAAATTTGAATGTAGGTACATATCTTCTGCACTCAGATTCTTCCAGGTGGCGTAGTTTTCTCCCGTAGGGGCCTGTCCATAAACTACGTAGACTCTTAGGGGGAAAGTTATGCTTGAATATAGTCTACGCTTCATACAAATTCCGAAAATTTTGTATGAACAAAAGTATACGAGGGGGAGGGGGTGTCTACGAAAAGTCTACGAAGTTTATGGACAGCGCCTAAGAAGCTGACCAGCTGATTTTGCTTCTGTTTACATCGTTCCACGTTCTGCCGGGTTCAATGCTGCAGCATTACCGCTCGTGCTGCATTTTTTTTTCAAAATCGATCTGCATTCCTCGTTCAACTATTCACTCCGTCGACCCTACCCCTCGGTTGCGTCGTTGATGGCTGCTCTTACTATGCTCCAGCAGTGCTCTAGAAGGGTCACATCGAGCTCGCCCTTGTCCAGCAACGCTACCTCGAGATTCTGCGTGTATACCGGGGAGACATTCGGTTAATTCCGTCGCTCTACGTTGTACCGTGGCGGCCACCGGTACCGTACATTGTTGATGAAAGTATCTCGATGTTTCTAACGTTATTCATCTAAATCTCAAATTCAAAATATTCACTAAAAGTATAGCCAAACTTTCTGTTAGAAATACTTTCACAGTTTTAGAATCGCCTAGACGATTCCCTGGAGGAACTCCTGGAGAGAGGAATTCTCGGTAGTACTTCTAGAAGAATTCCTATTGATACTCCTACAGAAAGTCCCTCTAGAACTACATACAGAAATTCACGGTGGTCCCGAACAAGTTCGTATGACGAGCGTTACTGGCCATGCAAACATTTTAGGATTTTCACACATGAATGCATTACGGAGGGAGGGCCAGAAAATTGAGATTTTAGCGTTACGTAATTAATGGATTCGGCCTAGAGAAATTTCCGGTGGAAATGCTAAAAGACTTTTCGCTGTTTTTTTGCGGAAACACTAGCAGCGCTTCTCAAAACATGGGTCGCGACCCACTGGTCGGTAGCGGGCTGATTCTTGGAGGGTCACGGAGGTTCTGGCGGTATTGTGATAAATGTCATTCAAAACTAATAACAAATTTTATTTTGTAGCCGCAAATTTTATCTTGTTGCCGCAAAAAATCGGGCGAGATTATCCAGCGTCACGAGTTCAGGCAACAACAGGACGATGCGTTTCAATATCCAGCGATTGTCAGCCGAAGGGGTTGCTGCACAGTACCATCAGAAGCTAGACGAGAGGATAGGAGAGACCAACGGATCTGGAGATGTCAACAGCTTATGGGGAGTTATCCACGAAGCAGTGACAACAACAGCGCAAGAGGTGATAGGTACCGCTCTGCGACTCCAATGTAATGGTTGGTTTGACGAGGACTGTCAACGAGTGACGAACGAAAAGAATGCCGCCAGAAGTCGAATGCTAGTGGCCGGTACCCTGCAGAACAGAGAGCAGTACAGGGTTGCAAGAGCAGAAGAGAAACGAATCCACCGCAGAAAAAAAACGGCAACACCAAAAGAGTGTTATTGCTGAAGCGCAGGAAAGTATGGACAGTAACGATATGCGGAGGTTTTATGCAACTGTCAATGGAGCGCGGCACAAGACTGCGCCAGTGCCCGCCATGTGCAATGACCGGAAAGGAAATTTGCTGACAGACAAAATAATGGTGGCAGCCAGGTGGAAGAAGCATTTGTTGAATGGTAGCAGCGAAGGAGCACCCAGGAACAGGATGATAATCAAGCAGTGGAACCACCAACATTGGATGAGGTTAAAAAGCTCCTTAAGGAGCTGAAAAACAGCAAGGCTGCTGAGAAGGACGAGATCCCGTCGAATTTCTTAAGCACGGAAGCGAGCAGCTACATCAATCAATCCACCAGATTATTATAAAGATTTGGGAGGATGAAGAATTGCCCACCAGTTGATTGGATGGCCTCATATGCCCAATCTACAAGAAAGGGCACAGACTGGAGTGTGCCAATTACAGAGGGATTACCCTTTTAAATTCGGTGTATAAGATTCTGTCGCGTGTCCTATTCAACAGACTGCGACCTCTTGAGGAGTCCTTCGTCGGCGAATACCAGGCTGGTTTTCGTGAGGGCCGATCAACGACGGTTCAAATGTTTACCCTGCGGATGGTCCTAGACAAATTTCGGGAATATAACTTGCAGACTCACCATATGTTCATTGATTTTAAAGCAGCGTACGATTCAGTGAAAAGAAATGAGCTTTGGCAGATAATGTCAGAACATGGTTTTCCGGCGAAACTAATTAGGCTGATACGCGCAACGCTGGATGGATAAAAATCAAGTATTCGGATCGCGGACGAAGTGTCTACGTCGTTTGTGACCTTGGATGGATTGAAGCAGGAGGATGCTCTTTCAAATTTATTGTTCAACATTGCACTCGAAGGAGCGATTAGGAGGTCAGGCGTGCAGAGGAATGGCTCTATCATCACACGGTCGCACATGCTCCTCGGTTTTGTGGACGATATTGATCTCATCGGCATCGATCGTAGGGCAGTGGAGGAAGCTTATGCTCCTCTGAAGAAAGACAGCGAGGATAGGCTTGATGATTAACTCTACCAAGACGAAGTACATGATAGCTGGTAGAGACAGAAGCAGGCCTGTGGTGTTAGTGCTGAGGTAGTGATTGATGGGAAAGTGTTTGAAGTTGTTGAAGAATTTGTTTATCTTGGAACACTTGTGACATGTGACAATGACGTTTCCCGTGAAGTGAAAAGGCGTATTACAGCTGCGAATAGGGCCTTTTACGCATTGCGTAGCCCGCTTAGGTTCCGTAACTTGCAAACGCAAACATAATTCGCTCTGTATAAGACGCTGATTCTTCCGGTTGCCCTCTACGGTCACGAAGCGTGGACGTTAAAAGAGGTATACCGAAAAGCTTTTGGAGTTTTTGAGCGCAAAGTGCTGCGGACAATTCTCGGTGGGAAATAAGAAAATGGAGTGTGGAGCAGACGCATGATTCACGAGTTGTACCAAGTGTACGAAGATGCGAATATTGTGAAACTAACAAAATACGGCAAACTTCAGTGGACTGGACACGTAGTGCGAATGTCGGAAGAAAGAATAGCGAAAACAATATTCAGTAAAGAATCCGGTAGAGGTAGGCGACTTCGTGGGCGGCCGCGAACTCGCTGGATGCACGCGGTTGAAGAAGATCTACGATCCCTACACGTTCGGGCAAACTGGAGGAACATCGCCCAAGACCGATGAAGATGGAGCTCTACTATACGCTCGGTGTTGGAGTAAAGTTACTTTGTAGCCAACAAGATATCAAGGTAGGTATTGGTAGGCGTTTGTGTAATTTAGAAATAGCAGCTTCCGGTGAGAACCAGGTGAATTCATTAGTTCCACATTTTTAACTTCTTCCGGTTCCGTTTTGTTCCTAGATTGGTTATGAGTACCATGTCTTTGTAACGAGTTCTCTCGGAACCTAAACAAGATAGAAACATTCTGTCTTCGGAAAAGTTGTTCTGAACAACAACCACTTCCTGGTGATGGATTTCATAGTTCGGAATTACACCACTACGTGGCGCTACAGTGCATAGTTACTTCCGGAGCGACTTTGGTGGGATATAGCACAAGATTGAAGCCATAGGAAGGTGCGATCTTTGGAAAAGTTGTTCAGGACTACGAGTACTTCTACGACATGAGGAGCATAGTTCCGATTTTCACCACCACGTGGCGCTAGTGTACAAATTTACATCCGATACGACTTTGATAAGATATCGCACGACATTGAAGCCAGAAAGGAATGTACGATCTTCGACAAAGTTGTTCAGGACTAAGAGTTCTTCCGGGTCATGAAGGACTACGCGTACTTCAAGTTCCGAGCGTCACCACCAGCGTGTTCCAGAGATTCTTTCTGGAATTTCTTTAAAAATTTATTCAAGCATTTCTCCAGTGATTCCTCTGGAATTTACCCACGTTTTCATTATGTCTTCACCAATTCATCCAGAAGGGGTTTCTCTAGGAATTCCTCAAAATAGTGCTCAGGAAAATCCTCCTCCAAGGATTCCTGTAAATATACTTAGTAGAGAATTCCTTTAGGGATCCCGTTGGGAATTCCACTAGGGATTTCTTCGGAAATCTTCCCCAGTTCTTATAACTTCTATTCAAATTGTCTCGTCACACACTTGCGATTCTATCCACCGTTTCTTTCATTACTTTCGTTACTCCCTCCTTCTTTGAGTAGTATTAAGCTCACCGAGAAAAGCCAAAAAAACTCAATCATCACTAGGAGAAATCATTTCAAGAATTTTTGGAGAAATTCCCTTCGAAACTCCTTGAGGAAATTCTGGACAAATGTTGGGTGGAGAAGATTTTCTGGTGCAATCCCCACAAGAATTTCTGCTGAACTTCCCCGTGGAAATTCGAGAAATAACTGATGGGACTCATAGATAAATTCTCTTTGGAAATCCTAGACGAATCCCAGGTGGAACTCCTAGAGAGGTTCCTGCTGTCAGGAATGGCATGTCACGCAGAAACTGTGCCCATTTACGCTTTATCTTTCACTGAACTTCTCAGTTTCATTTACCTTACAAAAGAGAAAGAGAAAAAACGCACAATAAAATGTACATAATTTCTCTCACGCAGAGTTTTTGTGCGGGTGATTAGAGTGCTGCGTGAGAGCAATGAGAGCCCGCAAGTCATAATCCCAGTGCGCAATTTCTGCGCGCACGCCGAAAAAACAGAACTCAGTGCACACGCAGTGTGTTCAAAGGGGTCAATGTTGCTTGAGCATTTGGTGAACGGAAAGCATGCCAGTGAGTCCAAAACCCGCTAAGGGGTATCAAATCCTGTGATATCAGAGACAAGCAGACGTCTTATACTTATGACACACATGTGATACAAGAATCACTGTACAATTGCGCTTGAAATGAGTGCCATACTAAAAATTCTCTCAGTTCAAATCAGTCTTGTTAGAATTTTCTTGACACTGCGTACCATTGTACAGGAATCACACCCATATCACATGTCTGTCTGGGGTATTAAGCTGGTTAAGGACTTTGCAAAAAATTGCAGCTAGCGCCGCCTAGCTGCAGAAGCTCGAACCAAACGATAATAATTCTGAAAGCCCTTGGTCTATCAAACAATTTACCCGAAAACACAATCTTTCTAAAGAATCGGAATGCTGAGATATGTGAAATGTAAAATTTGTACGCTATCTAGCGCTGCCTAGCGGTGAAATTACGAATCATACGGCCCATATTTTGAAAGCCCTTGACCAGCTGAACAACTTTGCCGAAGCAACCAACTCTCTAAGTAATCAGGATCCTGAGATATATGGGATGGACATGTTGTCAGTGTTGCATCTGCTTGTCTAAGATATCACATAAATCACAGACAAGTAGATGTGACACTAACGAAATTTCAATTTCATATGTCTCATGATCCTGATTACTTACAAAGTTGGTGTCTTCGGCAAAGTTGTTCGGCTGGTCAAGGACTAACCGATAATAAGACTTAAGATTCAAATTTCCACCGCTAGGCGGCGCTAGAGAGCAAACAAATTTTAAATTTCGCATATCTCAGCATCCTCATTTTGTAGAAAGATGGTTGGTGGCGCTTACCCTACGCTGTGTGGTTTTCGTCGCATTACACCAGAATTCGTGGGGGTGGAAGTGTCCTGAACAGGGGCGTACAATTTCGTTTCAATGATACACTTTCATGCAACATTTGAATGAGTCACTTCAAGTGTTTCATACATTTTTCTAATGACTCGGTAGTTAAAAAAAACTTTTCCACTCATCGTAGCACTCGGTAGTCTCCCACCCGGTATCATTGCTTGTGCTTCACCCGTCAGAGCATTAGTGTCTCACTGGTGCGCGCTAGTCTCTCAATGGTCACGGGCGCCGGTTAATTGGATTTAAGTGGTCGAATTTGTTATCCTCCTTCATAAAACATAATTATCATTCTATTGGCGTGCACCACTATTTAAAAATGTGGTTTAAAGAGTGTTTTTAGCATGTTGAAGTATTTCAATGACTCATAAATGAAACGAAAATCCAAGTGTATCATCCCATGTTTCATACACACTTGTTTCTGTAGCAGCAACGAACGAGTGTGTTGCTGGGTGAGAGATGAAGCATCACAGCAGTCCGTTCGCATGGGAAACGATTTGCTACAGCCGTCGTACGTCATGTTTTCCTTTCGAAATTGCACGACCCTGGTCCTGAATCGGTTGAAGCACTTTTACAGCAGCACACAACGGAGGCACAAATTAGCAGCAGCAGCACATTAGAGTGATCCCCGGTGGGATTGTAATCTTCCAGATCGTTCTTCTTAATATTTGGAACACTCAAACTTAACTTCTACCGAAAAAAGAACACTTATTCGAATTGGAAATAGATCTTATTGACTCGCTGATTGCAACTGGAATGGGTGGGGTGGCTAGCTCAAGTATGCTGATGGGTCTGCAGTCGTTTGACAGCTGTTCGGAAGGTGTTGCCTGAATGCCCAGAAAAAAGTCTAAATCGAAGGCCACTAGCACCAAAAGTAGCACCTGTCGCTTCATGAGATGAACATTCTCAAGCAGTGCGGCCAAATTTTAGAATGTGCCAACAATGGTGTCTTCGGCAATATTGTTTGGTAGATTTTGATTTAGCTGAATGATCATTTAGCTTGGTGATACTTTGGCAAAATGTCTTTACGGTCTTATGAGTCAGTATCGACAGCCAGCATTTAGAGGGACAGCTATATCTCAAACAAGATCAGATCGCATACGTACACCCAGAAAAAAAACATGATATCAAAAATATTCTCTTCAATGAGTATTGTGGAAATCAATATGCAAGTGAGTTATTTTAAAAATAAATAAATTTTAGTTGCGTAGTGGTTACACGTTTGCTTTATAAGAAGATTGTCATGGGTTTGATCACGGGGTGAATCTTCGTCACGAAAAGCACTGCTCGTTTGATAGCTCAACACTAGCGAACCTGGTGGTGGAAGTCAAGCTCTTTTATACAGCGAGCATAGGGAGACGACGTAGCACGCTTTGATGATTTTTTATTTTCCCATGGAAATTCATTCCAGTCAAGTTCTCCAAGTGACAATTTCACGACTTCCACCTCGAAACTTCAAATTTGTTCGAAGATACACATCTGTTCTGTGGTTTGATCCCAGCCCTGGCACTTTCGTCAGTTGCTCTTTCCCCCTGAGAGCAGCTGACACTGACCCTTCTCTGAGCCCATAGCTCAAATGAACCCGGATACTTGGATATCTACCATGGGTAGAAAGTGAAAGCAGCGCAACGGCAACCAGTTCGATGTAGTACAATTAGAATAGAATACATTTAGGTGCTGTACAAAGTGTATGTACACCTTCCAAATTGGAATCGCTCACGCAGTGCCCTAGTGGACAATAGAGCTGCAAATTAGGTTAGGTGATTGAAGAATAAAAAAATAATAATTTAGTTTTAAAAATATTATCAGTTTACCGATTAAGCATGAATATTTTTGTTTCAAACGAATGAAATTTGCCTCCGTGTATTATTTATTTATTTTGTTATGAGGCTATTCTTTCAAATGACATTTTCCGGTATTATAGCAGCCAATGTTTTGTTCTATTATGCCTTCTTTTAACAATGTCTGCTCTTTCTAGCAGTAAGTGTAGAATTAGCTATAAGTTAAAATAGGGTATTGGTTTCCTTATTAAGCATGTGGCTCCCATTTTCATCCTACGAAAAACAAAGGATTGAAGCGCTGTTTGTTTTGTTTCATATTTTTGTATTTTTTGTTAGAAGTGAGCACGCAAGAAAACAAAAAGAACGGAATCAATCGGTGCCGTAATCGCTCGTTTTCGAATAGGATGAACATGGGAGCGTGAGATTACTGATAGCACACGTACCCTACACAAAAATGTAAATTGAAAAAAATATTTCTAGCAGTAGTTATACTGTCGGCATCGTAACTGCTTTTTTTTGTATAATTTTTAAGATTTCTATTTCAGAACTCTTAGATATTAGCATGTCTTAATTCTCAAATGAAGATCAGTCTGAACCAAAATGTGTCAATAAGTATAGATCGACTTGAAAATGTTGAGATTTATTGAGTCGGCAATGTTTTGGCTGCGTGCTGTATTTTGTTCCAAATAACTACTCGTACTGGAAAAACTTGTAATTAGAAGGCACGAAATGTTGCTAATTGGCAAATTGAGAGATGAAATTTGTGAAAAAAATCGCGTTCTGGTGGGATTCGAACCCACAACTCCGTATTCGCTAGACCGGCGCTTTAACCAACTAAGCCACAGAACAGGTAATGGTTCTGCGGAATAGAAAGCCAAACTGACTCCGAAGCCGCACCGTGAACACTCCTATTTCACAAACTCATCTCTCTTTTCGGCTTAGATGCCAATCCACAACACACTCCTGTTTGTGCCCACTACCTACAAGTGCGAGCGAGTTATTTATATGAAGCCGAGACTTACTCTCGCACTCCGCATACCTAGCCACCAGGCAGTTTGTTTTGCTGGTGTCTAATTAGTATGCGTCGAGAGCTCGGCACGGTCGGACGCTCGGACGACCGAACTGCGCCAAGTGACGCAAGCAAGGGTACAATGATACATATTGCCCATTTTACTGGCATTTTACCAGGTTAGCTGGTATGTCTGAAACATACTGGAAAAACTTGTAATTAGAAGGCACGAAATGTTGCTAATTGCCTTCTAATTACAAGTTTTTCCAGTATATTTCAGACATACCAGCTAACCTGGTAAAATGCCAGTAAAATGGGCAATATGTATCATTGTACCCTTGCTTGCGTCACTTGGCGCAGTTCGGTCGTCCGAGCGTCCGACCGTGCCGAGCTCTCGACGCATACTAATTAGACACCAGCAAAACAAACTGCCTGGTGGCTAGGTATGCGGAGTGCGAGAGTAAGTCTCGGCTTCATATAAATAACTCGCTCGCACTTGTAGGTAGTGGGCACAAACAGGAGTGTGTTGTGGATTGGCATCTAAGCCGAAAAGAGAGATGAGTTTGTGAAATAGGAGTGTTCACGGTGCGGCTTCGGAGTCAGTTTGGCTTTCTATTCCGCAGAACCATTACCTGTTCTGTGGCTTAGTTGGTTAAAGCGCCGGTCTAGCGAATACGGAGTCGTGGGTTCGAATCCCACCAGAACGCGATTTTTTTCACAAATTTCATCTCTCAATTTGCCAATTAGCAACATTTCGTGCCTTCTAATTTCAAGTTTTTCCAGTATGTTTCAGACATACCAGCTAACCTGGTAAAATGCCAGTAAAATGGGCAATATATATCATTGTAACTACTCGTCTGTCAAATTTCAAATGGGCTGCCGTTGTGGTTATTTTTTTACTTTGTGATGGCAAATAGCTATCGAGGCGTCAAATTTTAACTGAAAGTTAAACGAACAAGCGAAATGGTTCACAGCCTTGTAGTGTTTGTGAGGTGATAGATTGTGTGGTAACTACTATGAAGGTCGAGCGGCACAGTTCGCTTTCGAGTGCATAACTTGTAGGCGTTATATACATTGTGCTGTGGAAGTTGGAAGGAAGGGCAACGACTTTTCGTTTCTGGTTCTAGCGATGGATATGAGCACATGAATATACATGTGTAGTATATGTGGAGAAGAGAGAGAAAGTATTGATAGAAAGATACAAAGTAGGATGAAAGGGACGGGCCAGGGATTGAACCCAGGGCCTTGTGCATACGAAGCAGAAGCGGTAGCCGCCAGACCACCAAGCCTGTCACAACTTTGCAACTTCGAAATTTTATCGAGAAAACAAGGTAATGCACTTGCGTTCAATTGGGTAGCATTTGATGAACAGTGTGAAAATTCGCCGACCGAGTGAACTCGCAGCTGACTCATCTATCCAAACACAATTCAAATCTAATCGATACTCTGTGTAGCTTTATTGAAACTCTGATGCGCAAAGCTTAATCCAATAAAAACAATTTTATCAATTCAGTTGAAACCAGGAATTTGGTGCGAGCGAGAATCGGAAGCTTCGCAAGTGATGTGCTGTTGAGCGGACCTGATGACCTACACAGTATTCATTGACAAGTATCGGTCCACTGATAATCTAGGGCGTTAGTTTGCAATTCAACACTAAATTCAGTTCCTCGATGCTAGACATAATCTGGTACAGGTGTTGGCCATGGTGTTGGATCAATCTGTATCGCACACTCGTACGGATTCCACACTGACGAGTGGACGCAGAGCTGCTGGCTTCTGCTGAAAAAGGTATCCGGGTACGGGCAAGCTATAACCTGGAGGAACCAATCACCGTTTTCGTCTAAACCACACTGGCAAAAGCGAGCCTTGTTGACGTGGCAGAACCGCTTATTGAGATCCTGATAATCACACTTAACGCCAACGCACTGCTCCGGAGAATCCTGAGACCAAACGCCCTGGGCGAGTAGGAGGAGTCCACCGAAAACTATAGGGTTTTAAGGGAGTGTATCAGCGTTGATAGAATACGAAGAAAATGATTTGAGGAACTCACCTACGAGGAACAACATGCTGACGGTAGAGCAGACGATCAACTTATGGTGTTATCTTGAGTAGGCCTCAGCTATTTTATAGGGAATGCCTCCGTCCGTTATCGGCATTGCACCGAAGACGGATGTTGCTACACTGTTATCGACCTATGTACCAAAACTCTACTGTGCAAGAATATTTGCGCAGTTGATTGCACAATCTGTTTAATCCTGGTTTTCACTTCGTGAAAACATGGTCCACAAGAATAAGATAAACAATGGTCAAGTAATGAACTATTACTAATGATTTCGGCACAGTCAAACAGACGTAACACTTTCTATCGTTCATAATTGCGCAAAATTGCGATAACGGTTTTCTGGGAAATGTAGCATTCCAGAAAATGGATTTCCGGCAAATGATTTTCTGGGAAATGGGTCATTCCACATTTTTTTTCCGGGAAATGTCATAGATATTGAAAAATTAAGTATTTTATCGCCTGTTTCTGGGATAGTCGCGGAGTCTTCTGGGAGTCTGGGATCGACTCAGCTCGACGAGTTGAGATGATGTCTGTGTGTATGTGTGTGTATGTGTACAAAAAGGTCACCTCATTTTTAGATTGTAAATATAAACCGATTTCAACGACCGATGGTTTATCCGATGGGGTATATTGTCCCATTGTTTCCTATTGAAAATGGTTCAGATTTGTCCGGCCGTTCCGGAATTCTGGCCATTTAGGTGTTCCGGACCGGTACCCCAAGAAGGGGTCAGATATGAAATTGCAACAAACCCATGCATGCGACCCATCAAACCACGGCATTTTCGATTATCTGATGAACGGTAAGCAGGAAAATAGTCGCAGACAATATCTGTAAACGGTAGTGTTCCGGAAACGGCTCCGGGTGTCCCACGGGCAGTGCAAAAGAAAAGACCAAATGAAGGAGATTTACCTCAGTCCATTTGGCAGTCTTCAGTCCATTTATGATAAAGAAAAATGTAAAGGGAAATTGATGTTTCATTCTGATGGATACAGACTGTTGATCTTTAGTTCATCTGCTACAGCGGTAGAAGCATTGGATTTTATATTAGACAGACATTTTTTAAGTCTCGTTTAGCAACAACAATTATTTCGGTATTGGATATGAAAACACGTGACACATCAAATCGTGGCCTTTTCGATAACCTAGTTGTACGGTTAGCAAGAAAATAAGCTTAGCCTAGATTAGAAATTGGTAGTATTCCGGAATCGGTTCCAGGTGTCTCGCCGAAAGCGGACGAATGTCAAAGAGAACCAAATCAATATTCGCGACACATCAAATGGCTTATCAGGTATCCTGACGAGCGGTTAACAAGAAAAAATCTCAGATCATACTTGGGAAAACTAGTAGTGGCCCGAATCGGTTGCCACCGGATCCGGATGTGGTCAAATGTAGAAGGGAACCGATGATCGATCATCTCAGATTACGTTAGAGACCATTGGTAGTGTTCCACAACCGGATTCGGGTGTCCCACCGGAAGTGGACATATATAAAAGTGAATCAAGCCCATGCTTGCGGTACATCAAATCGCTTTTTTTTTTGTTAGTAAGCAAATAGGCAAAGTCCACAGAAGTTACTGCCGGTAGTGTTAGTTCCGGGTAACCTGGTATACAGTTAGCATTTACATAAGCTCAGACCACATTTTAATATACCGGTAGTGTTCCGAAATCTTTTCCGAAAGGGTACATCTTAGCCAAGCAGTCAACTGAGAGGACTGATATTTTCAGCTGCCTATACGTTGAAAATAACGTCGGAATAAGTGCCCCCATTCGATGATGACCTTGATAAAATTCTTGCTTTTCTAAATAAATTATTTGCAGGATTCATAATTCGTACGTGGTACAATCCCAGATCGCTGTTATGCTAATTTCCTCCTCCTCGTCCGTTACCAAAGCACAGAGATTTGTTGCTGATCACTGACTCTAAAGCAAGATTGATTGCATCTACGGAAAGATCATGAGTACATATTCAACGAAAGGCATTATCACCACTAGGTGGATTAATAGGGTTTTTTTTTATTTCATTTATTTATTGAAAGTGCGAAAAACATGGGGAAGTGATAAAAAGGAAATCGATCTTTAGCTATATCCTTTATGAAAAACTTATTTAAACCATCATCAGAATAATTTTCCAAAAATATGCTTTCGGGGTAGTCGCGTTCGGGGTAATGGGGTAGAACCGTGCTATTTATGTCCGAAGTCAAATCAGATCCGCTTCGTTAATCTGCTGCTCACTGTTGAATGAGCATGAGCCGATTGTGTCAAGATTGGTTGATCACATAACCTTTCCAATTAGCGTATCTACCTCCGCCGGGCTGATTCTTATCTCCCTCGTGGCCACAGGTCTTACGCCAGGGATGCCCAACGTACGGCCCGCGGGCCGAATCCGGCCTGCGAGGACATTTTGTGCGGCCCGCGGCACGATTGAACCAAAATGAGATATTACATATTCTGTATATTTTCCTTTTTCAATGGAAATGTATTTTAATAATTTTAAAACATAAAATGACGTTTTAGAATATATTTTGTAAATTTTTTAAAAGATTTAAAAATATGCAAGCATTTGGTTTGAGTGTCCTACAGAATCAAAGTCAAAGATTCTTAACAATAAAATAATATGTAATGTGAAAATTCGCTTGATAAGATTGTAAAACAAAATAGAAAGATTACGTCATAAACTTAATTTAGGAAAAACATGAAAAATTTAATCACAATTTTTGAAGCTTTCAGCGATTTTTTGTGCCATTCAATAGCTCTGTCTGGTACTACATTGAAACATGTTATTGAAACTTCCTAAATACTTTGTCAAGCTTCAATATTCTGCAAGAAATCAAAAAACCTTTCAAATTTCATTAGAAACATTAAACTGCAAAAAAGTTCTTTTCTATTATCTAGCCATGCTCAGAAAAGATAAAAAAATAATGTATTATTAACGAATTTTTATTTCTGGCCCGTCGACTGGTATGCAGTTTCACCAGTGGCCCTCGGCCGAAAAAAGGTTGGGCAAGCCTGTCTTACGCAAACGTCGACGTCTGCCACTTTAGGTCGCATTACGTCGATCAACATTTCACCCGAAATTCTCCAAGATTGGCCTTTCGAGCCATTCGCCAAGCTCTGGGGTCAAACCACGTTAACGGCGATAGAGATCGATGATCTGTGGGCAAATCTTTCTCCTCCGAATACGGCTGTGTGCTCCCGTAGATGCTTAATCGATCAGTTCAGGATTGTAATCATGTCCCCAGCAGCTCCTCGGATCCCACTCCATCCGTCGCAGAGCATAAACCGACGTCTGTTTCCGTTTTATCCGGCTGTCGTGATTGTGCACTCTCGATGACTACGACAATGAATCGTTAGACAAAATTGTGTCTACCAACTATGAAACGACACACCACTAGGTATACACTACCCGTCATAAGTACGGACTCACAAAAAGTATTGCAACAATATTGCATCACCCTGACTCACCTTGATATCCAAAACCAGAGGACTTACAAAGATGCTGTCTTCAGCAAAGTTATTCAGAAGACCAAAAGCAACAACTTTCCTGAAAACGGCATTTTTGTAGGTGTTTTGATTTCAGAGATATCGAGGTGAGTCAGGGTGATGCAATATTGTTGCAATACTTTTTGTGAGTCCGTACTTATGACGGGTAGTGTATCTTCTGCTGGGTAGACGGGCTGAGGTCGGAAGAAACAATTTTTTAGAAAGGGAAACCCCTTTCCAATAGCTGATTGGGACTTTTGGGGGATTGGTCGTCATCCGCACACCCACCCTCATCCGTCCGTGCGATTAATGGGGGGCCACCAGCCACGTGATTTACGAGATCGGAATCGATTGATAATCCAATGACGATGCCTGTTACTTAAATCCCACGACGACGACGGCGACGACCCGGGGCGCGGGGGTAGCAGCCATGCAGAATTGATGTGTTTCATTTTGGGAAATAAATTTCCTCCAGTTTGAATTATGAAATGAAGTGCTCCCCGAATGCGAAGTGAAAGAGAGATAACCAACTACCTACTGCATAACTTCGAGCCTCGAACCGGCGTGATCATGGCGTGGGTTCCAACGACCACAGGGGGGTAACAATGCAACACTTCTATCGTCGTGTTTATTGCGGCTGTGGTCGCGGGTGGGTGGGCGACGATTGGCATGGCCGGGGTGATTCTGATTGTGCTTTCAAACGAAAGGAAACACACGGGGCGCGAGAAAAATGAAAGTTGTTTGAAAAATTGATTCCACGTGCTTCGGGCATTAAGACTATACGACGGGATTAATCTCGGTCTGATCGGAGGAGTTTGGGTCGGGGATTGTTTTGAATACCCGTGAAGGGGATCGAGATCCCCTCGATCATCCTCACAGCTGGCGGAGGTGGTGGAAACTTCAGCGAAATGCATGCATGAGGTCGACGTCGGTCGCCGTCGTCGTCTAAGGATGCAGTTGACGAAGAAGTGGAGGTCGATCCATATCCTCACGCCACCATTCACCATCAGCAGCGGTACGGGGATTGATTGACAACTTCCTGGGCTCGGTTGGCCGAGTAGGCAAAACAAAACCCGATGTGTTTGCAAATTTCGAACATGGCCTCCTTTTTTGAGCCGATTGTTGTCGTACCAATGGTATGATTGGAGGATAACGAAGGATGATAGAAGGAACAAAGGCACCAGAAGGAGCAGCAGCAGTAGTTGTGATGTAATTTGATGAGGGTAATCTGTGCTGTCGCCGCACAGATTGAGCTCGACTAATGCCTAATTGACTGGACAGGAGTCGTTTTTTCAGCACAAGTGGCCCTCTCATGAGTGAAAAGGTCTGGTTGGAGGTTCTGCCCTTTTCATAATTTAAAACGGATCGCACCATCAACCTCGGTGGCCTTGGCATAGATTAGAGGTATCAGAGGTACGTTGAACTCCCTTGATTTTTGCTCAAAAATTACACCCATAACTGTTTAATATAAAAACCCAACCTTCTACATCTAGTACTGTGTTACTCAATCTATCATCCTCAGACGTCTGGCTCCAGAGGCACTTTTCCCTTCATTTGGGATGTTTGTGCCTTCAAATTTATGGCTTCATTTCGCATTTATTTTATAATAAACCAACAAACTTGCGCAGACCTAGTGGTATACACGTTCTGCCATGGGCGAGCGCTTGCATCATCACTTCCTCCTCTTCCCTACGTTGACCGTCATTCTTGCATGAACATGAGCAGAGCAGAGCAGAGCCAGAGCAGAGCCAGAGCAGAGCCAGAGCAGAGCCAGAGCAGAGCCAGAGAAGAGCCAGAGCAGAGCCAGAGCAGTGCCAGAGAAGAGCCAGAGCAGAGCCAGAGCAGAGCCAGAGCAGAGCCAGAGCAGAGCCAGAGCAGAGCCAGAGCAGAGCCAGAGCAGAGCCAGAGCAGAGCCAGAGCAGAGCCAGAGCAGAGCCAGAGCAGAGCCAGAGCAGAGCCAGAGCAGAGCCAGAGCAGAGCCAGAGCAGAGCCAGAGCAGAGCCAGAGCATGAGCAGAGCAGAGCCAGAGCAGAGCCAGAGCAGAGCCAGAGCAGAGCCAGAGCAGAGCCAGAGCAGAGCCAGAGCAGAGCCAGAGCAGAGCCAGAGCAGAGCCAGAGCAGAGCCAGAGCAGAGCCAGAGCAGAGCCAGAGCAGAGCCAGAGCAGAGCCAGAGCAGAGCCAGAGCAGAGCCAGAGCATGAGCAGAGCAGAGCCAGAGCAGAGCCAGAGCAGAGCCAGAGCAGAGCCAGAGCAGAGCCAGAGCAGAGCCAGAGCAGAGCCAGAGCAGAGCCAGAGCAGAGCCAGAGCAGAGCCAGAGCAGAGCCAGAGCAGAGCCAGAGCAGAGCCAGAGCAGAGCCAGAGCAGAGCCAGAGCAGAGCCAGAGCAGAGCCAGAGCAGAGCCAGAGCAGAGCCAGAGCAGAGCCAGAGCAGAGTCAGAGCAGAGCTAGAGCAGAGCCAGAGCAGAGCCAGAGCAGAGCCAGAGCAGAGCCAGAGCAGAGCCAGAGCAGAGCCAGAGCAGAGCCAGAGCAGAGCCAGAGCAGAGCCAGAGCAGAGCCAGAGCAGAGCCAGAGCAGAGCCAGAGCAGAGCCAGAGCAGAGTCAGAGCAGAGCCAGAGCAGAGCCAGAGCAGAGCCAGAGCAGAGCCAGAGCAGAGCAAGAGCAGAGCCAGAGCAGAGCCAGAGCAGAGCCAGAGCTAGAGCAGAGTCAGAGCTAGAGCAGAGTCAGAGCAAGAGCAGAGCAAGAGCAGAGCAAGAGCAGAGTCAGAGCAGAACAAGAGCAGAGCAAGACCAGAGCAGAGCTACAGCAGAGTCAGAGCAGAGCCAGAGCAGAGCCAGAGCAGAGCCAGAGAAGAGCCAGAGACGAGCCAGAGCAGAGCCAGAGCAGAGCCAGAGCAGAGCCAGAGCAGAGCCAGAGAAGAGCCAGAGCAGAGCCAGAGCAGAGCCAGAGCAGAGCCAGAGCAGAGCCAGAGCAGAGCCAGAGCAGAGCCAGAGCAGAGCCAGAGCAGAGCCAGAGCAGAGCCAGAGCAGAGCCAGAGCATGAGCAGAGCAGAGCCAGAGCAGAGCCAGAGCAGAGCCAGAGCAGAGCCAGAGCAGAGCCAGAGCAGAGCCAGAGCAGAGCCAGAGCAGAGCCAGAGCAGAGCCAGAGCAGAGCCAGAGCAGAGCCAGAGCAGAGCCAGAGCAGAGCCAGAGCAGAGCCAGAGCAGAGCCAGAGCAGAGCCAGAGCAGAGCCAGAGCAGAGCCAGAGCAGAGCCAGAGCAGAGCCAGAGCAGAGCCAGAGCAGAGCCAGAGCAGAGCCAGAGCAGAGCCAGAGCAGAGCCAGAGCAGAGCCAGAGCAGAGCCAGAGCAGAGCCAGAGCAGAGCCAGAGCAGAGCCAGAGCAGAGCCAGAGCAGAGCCAGAGCAGAGCCAGAGCAGAGCCAGAGCATGAGCAGAGCAGAGTCAGAGCAGAGCCAGAGCAGAGCCAGAGCAGAGCCAGAGCAGAGCCAGAGCAGAGCCAGAGCAGAGCCAGAGCAGAGCCAGAGCAGAGCCAGAGCAGAGCCAGAGCAGAGCCAGAGCAGAGCCAGAGCAGAGCCAGAGCAGAGCCAGAGCAGAGCCAGAGCAGAGCCAGAGCAGAGCCAGAGCAGAGCCAGAGCAGAGCCAGAGCAGAGCCAGAGCAGAGCCAGAGCAGAGCCAGAGCAGAGCCAGAGCAGAGCCAGAGCAGAGCCAGAGCAGAGCCAGAGCAGAGCCAGAGCAGAGCCAGAGCAGAGCCAGAGCAGAGCCAGAGCAGAGCCAGAGCAGAGCCAGAGCATGAGCAGAGCAGAGCCAGAGCAGAGCCAGAGCAGAGCCAGAGCAGAGCCAGAGCAGAGCCAGAGCAGAGCCAGAGCAGAGCCAGAGCAGAGCCAGAGCAGAGCCAGAGCAGAGCCAGAGCAGCGCCAGAGCAGCGCCAGAGCAGAGCCAGAGAAGAGCCAGAGCAGAGCCAGAGCAGAGCCAGAGCAGAACCAGAGCAGAGCCAGAGCACAGCCAGAGCAGAGCCAGAGCAGAGCAAGAGCAGAACAGAGCAGAGCAGAGAAATCTTCAGAATCCTCATGAAATAGTTTAGAAGAAAACAATCATAGGATCCTTTACTATCCTTACATTCCAAAATATTTAATTATCGAAATGCTGTTGAAAATATGGCATTGAGTATTTGACGATTTCTTATTTTAAATTCTGAAGTTGAATCAGCATGTCGAAAATGTGTTGCATCATATTTAGACAAATTGATTTTATTAATTAATACATACTGCTGAAACGTTATAACCATGCACCCTGGAATAGTAGATTTCTCACCTGCAAAGATAAAGAGAAAATATAACGTTAATCGATGGAAAATGTTGATAAATGTTCTGACTAGAAGCGGGGGTATACGGAAATAGTTTAAAAACATAATTTATTCGGATTGTAGCAGTCTGATTTCTGATTTCTGATTTCCGATTTCTGATTTCTGATTTCTGATTTCTGATTTCTGATTTCTGATTTCTGATTTCTGATTTCTGATTTCTGATTTCTGATTTCTGATTTCTGATTTCTGATTTCTGATTTCTGATTTCTGATTTCTGATTTCTGATTTCTGATTTCTGATTTCTGATTTCTGATTTCTGATTTCTGATTTCTGATTTCTGATTTCTGATTTCTGATTTCTGATTTCTGATTTCTGATTTCTGATTTCTGATTTCTGATTTCTGATTTCTGATTTCTGATTTCTGATTTCTGATTTCTGATTTCTGATTTCTGATTTCTGATTTCTGATTTCTGATTTCTGATTTCTGATTTCTGATTTCTGATTTCTGATTTCTGATTTCTGATTTCTGATTTCTGATTTCTGATTTCTGATTTCTGATTTCTGATTTCTGATTTCTGATTTCTGATTTCTGATTTCTGATTTCTGATTTCTGATTTCTGATTTCTGATTTCTGATTTCTGATTTCTGATTTCTGATTTCTGATTTCTGATTTCTGATTTCTGATTTCTGATTTCTGATTTCTGATTTCTGATTTCTGATTTCTGATTTCTGATTTCTGATTTCTGATTTCTGATTTCTGATTTCTGATTTCTGATTTCTGATTTCTGATTTCTGATTTCTGATTTCTGATTTCTGATTTCTGATTTCTGATTTCTGATTTCTGATTTCTGATTTCTGATTTCTGATTTCTGATTTCTGATTTCTGATTTCTGATTTCTGATTTCTGATTTCTGATTTCTGATTTCTGATTTCTGATTTCTGATTTCTGATTTCTGATTTCTGATTTCTGATTTCTGATTTCTGATTTCTGATTTCTGATTTCTGATTTCTGATTTCTGATTTCTGATTTCTGATTTCTGATTTCTGATTTCTGATTTCTGATTTCTGATATCTGATTTCTGACGATGCTATGGAGGAAATTCGGATGGCGATTCTTGAAAAATTACTGAAGCATCCCATGCAAGCTATTCTAAAAGAATCCATGGAGCAATTTTGGAAGGAATCCAAGAAAGTTTTTATATTTTTCTTCGGTAATCTCTAGTAAACTTTGCAGGAAATTCTAAAGCAAACCATGAATTTTCTAAAATAAATCATTAGAAGGAATTTTCAAGGAATTCTCAGAGAAATCTCCGTAGGCATTTCTGTTAGAATTTAAAAAAAAAATTTGAAAAATTGGAAAATATTTTTTACAGAATTTATGGATTTGTGACGCTATCCATGAATGGTTTTCTAAATGAATCCATCAATAAAATTTCGAATGTATAATTCGAAGAACTTCTAAAGGGATCACTAAATGGGCATGGAGGAATTTCTGAAGCAATCTATAACAAACTATATATAAATTTCTGAAGCCTTCTATAACAAACTTTAAAAAAAAAATCGAAGAAATATGTAGTGAAATATCTGAACTAATCCCTGTTAGAAGCTTATGGTATTCATGCAGAAAATTTCCAAATGAATCTTTGAATGATTTTTTCTTGAAAGGCCTTGAAGTTGAGGAATTTTTGGTGGACTTTGTGGGGAATTTGAGGGGGTAATTTTGTCAAAATTCTTTCAGAAGCTGCTTAGAAGGCTCTCCAGCGTGCTTATGTTATTTCTGATTTCTGATTTCTGATTTCTGATTTCTGATTTCTGATTTCTGATTTCTGATTTCTGGTTTCTGATTTCTGGTTTCTGATTTCTGATTTCTGATTTCTGATTTCTGATTTCTGATTTCTGATTTCTGATTTCTGATTTCTGATTTCTGATTTCTGATTTCTGATTTCTGATTTCTGATTTCTGATTTCTGATTTCTGATTTCTGATTTCTGATTTCTGATTTCTGATTTCTGATTTCTGATTTCTGATTTCTGATTTCTGATTTCTGATTTCTGATTTCTGATTTCTGATTTCTGATTTCTGATTTCTGATTTCTGATTTCTGATTTCTGATTTCTGATTTCTGATTTCTGATTTCTGATTTCTGATTTCTGATTTCTGATTTCTGATTTCTGATTTCTGATTTCTGATTTCTGATTTCTGATTTCTGATTTCTGATTTCTGATTTCTGATTTCTGATTTCTGATTTCTGATTTCTGATTTCTGATTTCTGATTTCTGATTTCTGATTTCTGATTTCTGATTTCTGATTTCTGATTTCTGATTTCTGATTTCTGATTTCTGATTTCTGATTTCTGATTTCTGATTTCTGATTTCTGATTTCTGATTTCTGATTTCTGATTTGTAATTGATTTGTTATGTTTAGTATTCACCTATTTTGAACATAGCAAGCCCATGTTTTCCCCCACGTCATTTTAACACTCTCCCCGAACGAAACCCTTCACACATTGGAACAAGTTTAATGTGTTTATTCCAGCTCGGACCGATCGACAGGGCAAAACACTTCCTCCTTTCTCTCCGACCGGCCATGAGATCGACGTCCACACTTCGTTCAAAAGCACAACGAGGTTTTCTGCATTCAATGCAGGCATGTACTGGATGGACTTGACGGTGTGGTCCGAGATATAATTTTGTTTTTCCCATCCAGCCCTCGGCGAGATGGACGTTCGCGTCTGCCTGCCCGTCTGCTAGCACCACGAGGTTACGTCAAGACCCTCTATCGACGACGGCGATGGACGATACCCATTCGCTAATTGATCGATCTAAAGGCGCGCACTATGTTTGCCTTTACAGCCCCAGAGGTAACGTGTCGCTGCGGTAATTACCTCACTCTGCTTTGGGAAACAAAACGGCACTTGAAGAAAGTGTCCACCTCACATGAATGTCCGTGACAAGCGAGACACGCATACAGTCGGTCACTGTTGCGCATGATGGGAAAAAAATCGAATCGCGGTGAAATTGCGCGCCTCTCCTTCGGCATGTTGCGGCGATGCAATTCAATTTATGTCGAAGTTTTCCCACTGCTGCGACAACCCTAACAACTAACACTAGGGGAACAAGGCAGCAGGGGTGCGATTTAAATTTGAATTTCTCACTCACCGCGAACGCATCCACCGCAAAGAATTTATAATAATTGCTTGTTGGATAAACGCTTATTTTGAATAATCAAATATTGAGCAGTTTGACCGATCGTGGCGTTGAATAATTTATGAGGCGCGATTCGATTCAGTTAGGAGTTAGGAGGTAGGTAGGTCCCTCGCCCGCGATGGTGGACATTTATTTTGGTTCGACAGAAGCCGCGATGTGCCATCATCGCATCATCACATTATTGGGAGGGGGAAGACGAGGTTCGTCGCTTCTGCTGGACACAGTGTCATCCAAGTCTTTTCTGGATCCGAGTCAAAATGAAATAATTGGGTAAGGAGGAATGCTTCGAAATGTCTTTCATATTAAAATGTGATCAGCGTTTCGTAAATTTGTCATGAACCGGTGTTTCCAGAAAGTGTGTCAGAAAGTGCCTGAACCAGCAAGAAAGTCGGGAAGCAAGAATTTCAGGATTGTTTTGAACATGGAACTAGGACCATCACGCTAAAGATCTAAATTCAGTGCTGTCATGGTAAAATCACGGCTGGATACTCAAGGTTTTCAAATTTCAGTGCCCCTGTATTGGCACACCTCGATGGGAATGACTTCAATATTGCGCGTCATTAGATAAATTCCGGAAAAATCCCTCCAATAATAATTTTTTCACGAGTTTTTCTGCAATTCAGCAGTTGAGCAAGATTTTATTTTGAAATTTCTCCGAGAATATTTTAGAAAGTATTCATTAGCGTGTACTTCTTTGGATTTTTTCCAGGGACACCGCCAGAAATTCCTTTGGGGATTCTTTTCGGAGTTTTAAATTTTTTGCCGTAATTTTCATAAAAATTGAATTCTTTTGAAGGTTTCTCTTAAGACCCCTCTAGGTCACATGCATTCCTATTCATGTTTTTCTGTGAAAGCTTCTCCAGGGATCCTTCCAGAGATTCGATCAGTAATTCCTCCATGAATTTTCCTTTGATTTTTTTTCTTCAGGAGTTTTCTCAAAATTTCTCAAATTTCTCAAAAGATTCTTCTTGAAACTACATTTTTTACGGGTTTCTTCAAAAGTTCCTTCAGAAATTGCTCCTGGAAATCCTTCAGGGGTTCGAAAGGAAATTCCATTAAGGATTGTCACATAAGTTTGTACATATATTTCTTCAAACATTTCTGAAAGTATTCCTCCAGGAACATATTAACACTCCCTCCAGGAGTTTTTCTTTGAGACTTCTCCAAGAATACTGCAAGAATTTTTTTTCATAAATTTCATCTAGGATTTCTCTAGGGGTGTTATTAGGAATCCTTCAAAGTTTTTTTTACTTCAATTTGCATTTCTAGGAAAACCTATTTACCAAGATTCTGAGATTCTTTAAGGGATTCTTTCTTTATGGAAATCCTCAAGAGCTTCCTTCAGGTATGACTTAATCTATTCAGAGTTTCTCTTAGACATTCATTTGCACATTTCCGGAGCGTTTCTTCAGATTCCTACAGGGGTTTATCCACAATTTGCTCCAGGTATTCCTCCATGGATTGTCTAGGATTTGTTCAGACCTTTCTTCAGCGATTAAAAAAAAACTTTACGGAGAGTGCTTCATGAATTTCTCCACAGAGCAATTCCTGCCGAAATGAAGAATCTATTCCTTAGCATTTTTCACGTTTTTTTTTCAACACCCATGTCTGCCTGTAGAAAGTTCTCTTGTTCTAATTTTTTTTAAGATTTCTTGTTATTTTTTTTAAGAAGTTTATTCAAAACGAAAACGATTGCAAGTTCTGTGAGGTCTAATGTTATTTAGCTTATTATAATTAGCTTATGATGTCTCGTTTTAATTGTAGAATTCCCTGAAGAAGGTGTAATAAACACCGAAACGTCGGATGAAGAACGATATTTAGTAGTTTGATTGCGTTTGATGACTGCGAAGCCGAAAAACTTCTCTGGTTATACAGAGTTTTCAGTCGATCGCGCTCTACGTTTATTCAGTTATTCTCTAAAGAATTCCTCCAAGATTAGTTTTTATTTCTGTAAGATTTCCTTCGTATTTTTTGTGTAACAATCCCTTCAGAAATTGTAAAAAGAGATTGCAAAAAAAGATGGCAAGAGATTTCTTCAACAGTTTCTCTAAAAATTTCTCGAGTTTTTTACCCTTCTTACACCCATAAGAAGGGTATAAATATCGCTCGAAAAACCGACTTTCGATCCGAGGCCCGGAGGGCCGAGTCTCATATACCAATGAACTCAGCTCGACGAACTGAGCAAATGTGTGTGTGTGTGTGTGTGTGTGTGTGTGTGTGTGTGTGTGTGTGTGTGTGTGTGTGTGTGTGTGTGTGTGTGTGTGTGTGTGTGTGTGTGTGTGTGTGTGTGTGTGTGTGTGTGTGTGTGTGTGTGTGTGTGTGTGTGTGTGTGTGTGTGTGTGTGTGTGTGTGTGTGTGTGTGTGTGTGTGTGTGTGTGTGTGTGTGTGTGTGTGTGTGTGTGTGTGTATGTGCGTTACAAAAAAAAGTCACGCACGTTTCTCAGCCGTCCGTCAACCGATTTGAGTTCTCTTGGAAGCAAATGAAAGCTACTACATCCTAGTAGAACGCTAATGCATTTTTTTTTTCGATTGGACGTTTGGTTACCGAGATATCTATCGAAGAGTACTTATGAGTCATACTTCTAAACTTTTCAAGATTTTTGACCAAGTGTATCATAATAAATATTTCGACCGTTTGTCAATCGATTTGGATTCTCTTGGCACCA
This sequence comes from Aedes albopictus, assembly GCF_035046485.1. Lineage (NCBI taxonomy): Eukaryota > Metazoa > Arthropoda > Insecta > Diptera > Culicidae > Aedes > Aedes albopictus. Next base: position 109,266,038 of record NC_085136.1, read on the forward strand.
AATGAAAGCTACAGCATCCTAGTAGATCGCCCAGAAATTTTATTTCGATTGGACATTTGATTACAGAGATATCTTTCGAAGAGTACTTCGGATTTATACAACCAAACCTTTTGAGATTTTTGACCAAAAGTATCATAATAAATATCTTAGCCGTCTGTCAACCGATTTCGGTTATCCTGGCATCAAATAAAAGTTACAACATTCTAGTAGAACCCTATACAATTTCATTAGGATTGGACATTTGGTTACCGAGATATCTTTCAAAGAGTACTTGGGAGTAATGCAGGTTGTGTTTTTGAGAGATTTTTGACCAAGGGTACCATAATAAATATCTCAGCCGTCTGTCAACCGATTTGGGTTCTCTAAGCACCAAATGAAAGCTACAATATGTTTGTATAAGGCCCTGAAATTTAATTTCGATTCGACATTTGATTACTGAGATATCTTACGAAGAGTATTTCAATAAATTCTTTTTTTTTATTATATTCACTTGTTATCTTGCATTTGTTTTTGACCAGTCTATGGGAAATTATTTTTCAATAAATGATGCTGACCTCATACAAAGTGTATACTAGCAGGTTATTGTTTTCAACAAAATTATAAATAACAAATTACAAATACACAGGAATTTTATGGAAACTAACAATATGTTAAATGAAAGCTTTGAAGAACCAGACAGCCAAAATAACTAGCTAATGCCAAAACTGATTAACTTAGTAGATATATCATTTTTGTCGTTTTTACACCATAACCATGAATACCAAGTACTTCGGAGCTAATTTAATTGACTGATTTAGACAAAGTGTATCTCGCTGATTTTCTTATTCATTTGTTAATCGATTCAAGATCTTTTGGCAGTTAATAAAAGATACAAAATTCCAGAATATGTAAGCTATTTTTTAAACATTCCATACAAGACTCTAGGAAGTGTCTGGCATTTCTGGTTTAGTCCATGGTCCATGATGCTTTTTTGGAAACCAATCCACTAGATGCCAAATCGACAATATTTTGTAGAACTTTTGGTCAATTCCACAAAACAAATATGTTAAATACAAATAATACAACAATAATTTTAATAAGTGTAAGAAGGGTTCTGTTCACCATAGGTGGATTAAATCGGGTTTTTTTTCTTGAAATTACATCTAGAGTTGCTTCAGTGGATTTTTTCTTGATTTTTTTCTATGAACCAATGAGGAGTTTCTTTAGATTCGTCAAGATATAATTAATAAACTGCCCAGGAACTCCTTCAGAATGTTTTCAGAAAAATTGATCTAGAAATCACGAAAACCTACAGGAGTTTTTCAAAGTATTCTTTCAGACAACCCATTAGAGCTTCTCCTAGTATTTTTTGCACAATTTCTGAAAAAAAAACCCTTGGAGGAATATCTAAAACAATTTCTGCAGGAATATCTTAAGTAGTCCTACATAGAAATTCTGCTAAAAATTCCACAAGGAATTCTTGGAGCAACCCTTGGAAGAATTTCCGAAGGAATCTCAGTAAGATGTTTAACCCTTTGGAACAAAAATATTTTCCCGCTGCTGTCATAACCTCGCTGGCTTTTACTCTCGAGTGATCGCGCTGTTGTATTTTGTACAACACCGTAAAAAATCTCGCTTTTTGTATTCACCATTAGCGTGGTGCAGGCGGTGGTGGCCAACCGCGCGAGTTACGGAAGGTAAAATTCCTGGAAAAAAAAACTCTCAAACTTCGAATAAGACTCTGGGGATATTTTTTAAAGAATCCCTGAAGGAATTCACGAAGAAATCTCCCGCAGAATCTCTGTAGAAAGCTTGAGTAGTACTGTTGAATAAATCTCTAGAGGAAATTCGTCTCCCAGACAAATTCTGGAAGCAATCTTAGAGGGAATTAGAGAAGGTTTTTTTTTATTATTTATTTAATCTTTACTGTCTGAAATGGCCTTCGATTGAATTCCAGAAGGATTTCTCGGAGCATTACCTGGAGTAGCTCCTCGGGAAACCCTAGGTGGAATTCCTAAAAAGTTCATTGCGGAATGTAGAGGAAAGTTCTCAGAAAAAATCTAATAAAATTCTTGGAGGGGTTTTTTTAAGTATTCCTGGCGCAATCTGTTGACGCATCTTTTAAGGAATTTTTGAGGGAAAACTTGGGAAAATGCATTGCTAACCTTCTAAACTGCTAAAACTAGTTTCTGAATTTGATAAACAATTCATAGAGAAGTTCTTAGATTTATTCATTGAAGAGATGCCGCAGAAATTTCTGTAGAAAAATATTGAGGAAATAATGCTAAAGAAATCTCAGTATGAACTCATGAATCTCTGTAGGAATTCTTTTCTGAATCACTGAAAGTAATAATGCAAGAATCTCTGAAGAGATGCCGCAGAAATTTCTGTAGAAAAATATTGAGGAAATAATGCTAAAGAAATCTCAGTATGAACTCATGAATCTCTGTAGGAATTCTTTTCTGAATCACTGAAAGTAATAATGCAAGAATCTCTGATGTTTGTTTGTTTGTTTGTTTATTTTCGACACTTGACACCAGGGTGCATTCGTGTCGCAAGAATCTCTGATGGTAACGCAAGAGTTTTCCAGATAAATAAATAAAGAAATTTCTGCACACATTCCTGCGTAAATTTTCAATGGAACTCCAACAGCAATTCCAGAGCAAATCTTTGGTGGACTTCTTAGAAAAATACCAGAACGAGTTTCTAATGAAATCTCTGGAAGATAATAAATAAGTTTCAGAAGAAACCACTGGAAAAGTTTGTGAAAGAAAGGAAAGTTGTGAAGGAATTCCTGGAGAAATTTCCGAAGGCTTGTCTAAACATTTCTTTTTTTCTAAGAAGAACTTATGAAGTAACCCCAGATGGAGTTTCAGAAGGAACATATGGAAATCTACCCAGAAAAACTGCTAAAGGAATATCTGGAGAAATTTTTGACGGAATACCTGAAATAAGCCCTGGTCAGATTTCCTTAAACCCCTGGAAGAGTGTCTGAATGAAACCTTGGTATATCTTTATACTGAATTTCTGTAGTAATGAAAAAAGTACCCCTAAAAGATTTTCCAGAGAAGTTCTGCAGAAATTCCTGGAACAATTTGTAAAGGAAACTTTGGAAAGATTTTGAAAGAGTCTGTGGAACATTTTCTAAAGAAATTGTTGAAGAAGTTCTGAACTTTTTTACATTTTGAAGTATTCTCTGAGTGCAGGAATCCGTGGATGATTTCCTGAAAAATTGCTCGTACGGATTTTTGAACAAATCTATGCCGGAATCACTGAGGAAACCTATGGAACGGAGGAAATCTCCCCTCGGAGAAATTTCTGGTGGATGCTTTGGAGGAAATTCGGATGACGATTCTTGAAAAATTGCTGAAGCATCCCATGCAAGATATTCTAAAAGAGTCCATGGAGCAATTTTGGAAGGAATCCAAGAAAGTTTTTGTAGAGGATTATTTACAATATTTTTCTTCGGTAATCTCTAGTAAACTTTTCAGGAAATTCTGAAGCAAACCATGAATTTTCTAAAATAAATCATTAGAAGGAATTTTCATAGAATTCTCAGAGAAATCTCCGTAGGCATTTCTGATAGAATTTCTTAAAATTTGTTTGACAAATAGGAAGATTTTTTTTACAGAATTCATGGATTTTTGACGCTATCCATGAATAGTTTTCTAAATGAATCCATCAATAAAACTTCGAATGTATAATTCAAAGAATTTCTAAAGGGATCACTAAATGGACATGAAGGAATTTCTGAAGCAATCAATACAAACCCTTTTATAACAAACTTTTCAAAAAAGCGAAGAAATACAGGGGATAGACAAAATGATCGGGACAGGCAAAATTTTTACTTCTCAAAAATGTTCAACTAGCTGTAACTTTTCGAAAAGTGCATCAAATATTCTCAAATTTTTACTGTGAGTTCATCAACAAGTTGTGTATCAGTGGTCCAAATTTGGGAAAGATCGGCCCATTCTCCACGAAGTTATAGAGATTCTTGGAAAAGGTAAAATTATCCGATAGCCAACTTTGAGCTGTTATATCTCCGGATTCAATGAACCGAATGCAATAAAATTTTGACCATTTATGACTTATATGATGAGCTATGAAAAACCGTTGACTTAACTTTAAATTCTTAACATGGAAGAAAATTATAATGATAAGATTATTTTTCTAATAAAACACAAATTATCCAAAACTTCAACATCGTTTCAAAATTCAAGATGCAAAGTATAGTTCATTTAATTTTTCTCTAATTGACTTATATATAAATGTGTTTTGAAAGAAAGTAACAACGTAGCCGCCAACAAATTAAAAAAAGGAATGGAATACATATTAAAATAGACCAATTTGCTAAAAAAATCGTGAAAAAAATAAAATCACTATAACTTTTTGTCTTGTTTAAGATTTTAAGTTCAGTCAAATGTTTTCCAGAGTTCATTATATGAGTCATGAATGGTCAAATTTTCAATGCAATCGGTTCATTCAATCCGGAGATATAATAACTCAAAATTGGCTATCGGATAATTTTACCTTTTTTAAGTATCTTTATAACTTCGTGGAAAGTAGCCCGATCTTTCCCAAATTTGGACCACTAATACACAACTAGTTGATGAACTTACAGTAATAATTTGAGAATATTCGATGCACTTTCGGAAAAGTTACAGATAGTTGAACATTTTTTGGAAAGTGAAAATTTCGCCTGTCCCGATCATTTTGTCTATGCCCTGTAGGTAGTGAAATATCTGAACTAATCCCTGTTAGAAGCTAATGGAATCCATACAGAAAATTTCCAAATGAATCTTTGAATGATTTTTTTCTTGAAAGGCCTTGAGTTTGAGGAATTTCTGGTGGATTTTGTGGGGAATTTGAAGGGTAATTCTCGAATGAATTTCTGAAGAAATCCGGGGACGAATTTTTGTAAAAATTGCTGAAATGTTTTTATTATTTTGAGAGGCTTCTGAAGAAATCCGACACGAATGCACACTAATGTGTAAAGTGTCGAAAATAAATTAACTAACTAACTAACTTCTGAAGAAATCCCTGGAAGAAGTTCCAATATCGCAGAGATTTTTTTCACGTGTGAGCCAAATCAAATATTATGTATAGTGAATTTTCCGTAAAATTGTTTAATCAGTGATGAAGATTTGTAAAAAGTAACTTGTGTAACTTGTTATGTGAGACTGTTGACAAAATGCGTGGGTGAAATGGTATTCCTGGTAGGTGTGATCTTTATCGGAGCGCTTCTACAATAAAAAAGCAAAATTTGACGATGGTGCGCTGTTTTATCTAAGGATTTTTTTTACTAAATCAAAGACCGTTGCATGTGGGGCCTGTAAACGTTTCACAACGTATTCACCCACAATTTGATTTGTTTAAGTACAACCGAGGAAGGGATCACAATATCTTTATCTTGTTTCAGAGAGCGAGAAATGGCGCTTAAACCTAGGCATTCGATCCAGGACATAAGGGGAAAATCCTATGTCCCATCCCACGCACAGGATCCTAGATAGAGTGACATTTACTTTCTTAGCAACGACACTCTCAACGTTTTTGCTGAATTCCAATACCACATACTACCCGGAGCGCTTGGTATGAGATGTCCCCGTTCTATGGTTTTATTATTTAATGACGCTGCACAGTAGACTTGGCTGCTTCAATGCTAGTAATGCATCACTGATGCACTGCAAGCATTGATAAAGACAAGAAAAAATTATAGTAGTTGTCGCTTCTATCATTTTCCAAGATTCTTCCAAGTCCAAGTGATGGCACGAATGATGAAAAACGAACGGAATCAATCGGTGCGATAATCGCATTGTTTTCGAAAAGGATGAATTTAGTAGTGTAAGATTGCAAAGGGCACGGTGTTCTTATGCGGACGTGTAAAAAATCTTAAGCAGTTTTTTTTTTCATATTAATAAGTGTTTTTTTAATCTAGTGTTAATCAAAAGCTAGAAGCTTCTGAAGCAGATTTCTAACCCATCTTCACTAGAATTCTTCAAATGATTTCCTCAGTAGAGGTGTGCGCCGATTTGAAATCGGTCGGCAGCGGCGTTTTGCAATTTTTCGGCGGCGGCGTGATCGGCGTGACGCCGAATGCATTTTCGGTAGCGGCGGCGGCGTGAAACGGCGTGGCCATATTTTTTTTTTTTGTTAATTCCGTTAATCAATATCAGTGTTTTATTTTATAGTAACTCATCATTTGAATATATAGTTACGGTTTTTGTTATATATTGTTTATTTTCACATGTTTTTTTTTTATTTTATTGAAATAATTGTTATGGTGAATCATCTATCAGCTGCGCAAAAAATAATCCAGAATGGCCTCCTAAAGAAATTCCCGGTGGAACTTCTAGAGGATTTTCCGAATAAACTCTTAAAAGAATTGTCGGAGGAAGTCGTACAGGCATTCCCGTAGGTACACCTAGAGGAATTCCCGGATGAGCCTTCTAAACGAATTTCCAAAAATATCTTGAAGGAACGTTTGGAGAAACTCCTGGAAGAATTCCGGAAACAAATCTTAGAGAAATTGCTGGAGGAATTCTTAGAGGAATTATCGGAGGAACTCATAGAGGAATTTTCGGAGGAAACTCTGGTCATTCCTTGTACAACTTTTAGAGCAACTAGTAAATAAATTGCCGGAGGAGCTTTCGGAGGAATTTTCGGAGGTACTCCTAGAGAAATTGCCGAAGAAATTTGGACAGGAATTCAAGGAAGAACTCGTAGAGAAACTGCCAGAGGTATTCCTAGAAGAGTTCCCGGATGAACTCTTAAAGGAATTCCCGGAAGGATTTCTTGAGGAATTCCCGAAATAATTCGAAGAGAAATTCCCTGAGGAACTCATAGAGGAGGTCGTAGAGAAACTTGTAGAGGAGTTCCCGGAAGTACTCCTAAAATTCCAGGATGAACTCCCACATAAATTCCTGAGAAAAGTTGCAGAGAAACTTTCGATGGAACTCCCAGAAGAATTCCCAGGAAATTCATGAAAAAAATTCCGGAAGAACTCGTAGAGGAGCGTTTGGGGAAACTTCTGGATGTATTCCCGGAAGATATTTTGAAGGAACTTCTAAGAGGAATTCCCGGAGGAACTCCTAACGGAACAGCTGAACGAACTTCTAGAGGAACTTCCGGGGAATTCTTAAATGAATTCTCGGAGGAAACTCCGGCATACCCAATGCAACTTCTAGATAAAACTTATAGAGTAACTTGTAGTGAACTTGCCTGGGGAACTTCTTCCCGGTGAAACTAGTAAAGGTGTTCCCGAAGATGTTCGAATTCCCAGAAGTACTCCCAGGTGAATTCCCGGAAGAACTTCTAGGACAGTCACGGTGAAACTCTTAGTGTAATTCCCGAAAAAAAAATCGGTATGGAATCCCCGGAGGAACTCGTAGAGGAATTCCCGAAGGAAATCCTAGAGAAATTTCCACAGGAACTTCTAGAACATTCCGGAGAAACCTCTGGAAGAATTTCAGGAAGAAATCATAAAGAAACTTCTGGAAGAATTCCAGGAGGAACTGCTACAGAAATTGCCGGAAGAACTCCCAGAAGAATTCCTGAAAGAACTTCTAGAGGAATTACCATAGTAAACTTCTGGTATTTTCAGTGCAATTTCTTTGAACTCTTTAAGAAATTCCCGTAGCAATTCGTTAAGGAATTTCCGGATGAACTCGTTGAAGAACTCGAGGGGGAATTCCTGGAGATGCTCCTTGAGGAAGTGCCGTACGAACTCCTAAAGGAATTCTCAGGAAGAACTTCTAGAGGAATTTCCGGAGGATCTCCTAAAAGAATACCCGGAGTAACTTTTAAAGGAATTTCTAGAGGAAGTAATACGATATGTTATAGTGAAACTTGTGTAGCAATGCCCGGAGAAACTCCTAGAAGATGTCTCGGAGGAAACTCTACGAGTTCCAGAAAAACCTTCTAGAGTTCCCGGAGGAACTCCTAGCGGAATTCCAGGCGAAACTGCTGAGAGAATCCTCAAAACAGTTGCTGGAGAAATTTCATCTCTTCTGGAGATAAACACGACAAAAACATGTTTTTTAGAATCACTAGCACTTTCTTCAATTTTTGGAATCCGTAGATTCTTTCTACAGCCATCAGTTATCTTCAGGAACCTCCGGTATCTTTGTGAACTCGATTTAATTCAAAGGACAAACTTTTCACTTTCAAAACATCGTTGACGCGACATGCGAAGTTTAGAATTTAAAACAACTGCCGGTGGAACTGAGCGTAATTTGATCTATTTTTCGCGTTCCAAATTTTTAGAACAGTAATAAATTTATACCATAAAAATGGACCAGCGCTGCAAACGACCTTACAAATTCTATGCAGATGACTCCAATGAATTGCTTGAAATATTGTAATGAAATAAATCAAGAAATAATATAATTTTTCAATACGTTTTTGAGATCGGCGTAAAAAATAGGAGTTCGGCGGCGTAAACGGCGGCGCGCCGAAAAATAATCGGCGGCGGCGGCGTGAACCAAAAATCGGCGGCGGCGCACACCTCTACCTCAGATATTGCTTCAAAAATTTCTGTAGTAATTATTTTAAGGATCCTTCTAACATTTCTCCGTGTTTACTTTGATGGGCATCTCCAGGATTTTTTGCAAGTATTTTTAATAGTTTTCCTTCTATTCAATATTGTGAGATTTCAGGTGTCTTCGAAGAATTTCATAATGATATGTACAGATATCTCTTTGGGGTTTTTTCTACAGGATATTCTAAGGATTTCTCCCTCTTTTTCTAGGGATTATAGCAGACAGTGCTCCATTCAACAGTCGTACGCAGACTGCCACTCACTCTGCAAATCAAACCGGAGGACAACGTTATCAGCATTAGATGGAACCCAGCAGGATACCACAGAGGAGGCAGGCCCAGAGGCTTATGGCGGTTCTTCTTCTTCTTCTCTTTATGGCTCTACGTCCCCACTGGGACTTGGCCTGCCTCGCTCAACTTAGTGTTCTTTGAGCACTTTCATAGTTATTAATTGAAGGGCTTTCTTTGCCTGTCATTGCATGAATTTGTATATTGTGAGGCAAGTACAATGACACTTTATGCCCAGGGAGTCCAGAAAATTTTCTCAACTGGAACGGGAATCGAACCCGCCGTCTCCGGATTGGCAATCCATAGCCTTAATCACTAGGCTAACTGGAGACCCCAATAGCCTCAATAAAGAACTAGAAGAATTCGATGGGAATTTCGCAGCTTCACAGAACTTGAATGCAATGTTCAGGAGCTACATAAAAGGTTGGTTCTGGAACTGCACCATAGCGTACTATTTTATTGTTTTCCTTGAATAGAGATATCTCACTTCTTCTTCTTCTTCTTTTCGGCTCTACGTCCCCACTGGGACTTGGCCTGCCTCGCTTCAACTTAGTGTTCTTTGAGCACTTCCACAGTTATTAATTGAAGGGCTTTCTTTGCCTGCCATTGCATGAATTTGTATATTGTGAGGCAAGTACAATGATACACTATGCCCAGGGAGTCGAGAAAATTTTCGCGACCGGAACGGGAATTGAACCCGCCGTCTCCGGATTGGCGATCCATAGCCTTAACCACTAGGCTAAATGGAGACCCCAGAGATATCTCACAAATATTTGAATATTTTTTGGAGTCGAATCAAAGTTTTCCCACATCTATCTCATCACAGTCCATTTAAAACCATCGCCACAGATTAAGACCCGGCCATTTTCATCTCCAAAACAGAAAAAAATATCACCTCAAACATTCAGATCTCCCTTTGCATCTGCCCCAGCAGACAAAACGTTCCGTAAAGCTCCACCAGCTGAGTAGTAGAGTGCCAGATCGTGACGCGGACATTCCCGTTCATAATTATCGATCACGTTCTCTATGGAGCAGTTCTCCTTCCCCACACCCGCCTCCTCCTCCTCACGCATCCTTCTCACAAACCAGTTATACAACGACAACAACAGTAACAACCGTGCACCCAGAGAAGAAGGAACAGTTGAGGGTGACCCGCGGCGACAGCCGCAGCAGCACCAACAGCAAAGACCTCTAAACCAGTTCAACTCCCCGTGTCCCGGTCCGATCGCGTCCGTCGGATCGGATCGGATGCGCTTGTTATTTTCATTATTGATAATTTCCTACTCCACGCCCCGCCGCCACGCTGCTGCTGCAACTCTCGAACCGTTTGAGGGAGGAAGCCGCCGATCGTTTCAAATTTCTTAAAAGATCGACAACCTTCGTTCGCTTTGGACCCCCGCTTCGTCGCGAGGGGAGTTCCCGCAGGGAAAATGAAAGTTTAATTGCGGGTGTCGTCCAGTCCACCCGGATTCATTGCCAGGCAGGCGGCAAACGGATGACTAGCAGCATATGTGCCATGTAGACGTTTAGAACGGAAATTGGCAACGATCGCGAGAGAGCGCGGCTGACGAAGAGGGATCGATGACCCCGATGGTCTCGGCTTGTACTTCAACTCAATTGAGCAGTAAATCTTCCGCGACGACGGTGACGGACATCAATGACGAGAACAACGAGAATGACGACGACGACCGGCTGTCAAAGTGTTGTTGGCGGAAAAGAGATCCGATCTATGTGAGAAAGGAGTGCCGTGGAAAAGTGCGAAGCTAATTTGCACGGACACGGCGCGGCACCGCGGGATTGTCTTCTATGTCGCCGTGTCGTAAACTAGACGTTGACGATCAATGGACAGACAGTTGAGCTACAAGGAAAACTGTAGAAGCAGAGTGGTTCAGAATGAGAACTGTGATCACAGAAGAGACAGTTTGGCTGTTGTCATCCACCAAGAATAATGAAACTTGTTACGTTGGAACATTTTTTGTTGAACACAGCGAAATTTCCAAGAATAGCATCAGCCGTATTCGCAAACTCAGCGTCATAGTTATCATGCGCCTATGATCTGATTACAAATCTGAAATCATCCTTTAGAATAAGACGTTTTGAAATCATACGAACGGAACTCAGAACTTCAAGGTTTCTGTCCACTAGAGCGCCTTAGAAACTTGCAGGCGGTGAAGATGCATATGCAGATTTTACGATCACCATGTCTTAGTGGACCTGGAAAGCAGTACTGGAAACATTCTGCAAGGTGGACTCATGGACTATTAATAGACCACCGTCAAAATCGTCTTCATTGCCACCAAAGAGAATAACGTAGGTGGATTACGCACCCAGAGAAGACAAGAGATCGCAAATGATATTTGGAGGCATGTAGAGGAACGAGGAAATGTCAACGACGCGATTGAGCGAGCGAAAACACGAGGAGCCAAAGCTGCAGCCCATATTCGGCTCTCGAGAGGGCAGTGAAAACGCTCATGTAGACGACCAATGATAACCAATTAGTCTTGTAGAGGTTTTGAGAACCGTCATAAAACATACCACAGACAAACAGACGTAACACTTCGAACATTTTTCGATTCAAATCATAGTCACGGAAACATATTCGCCCAATGCTAAAAGGACTAAGTTTGGCCGACCACCAACTAGGTGGCGGTAGTGAGCAAACGTCAAACTCGAACAAAAACTATGCGAGCGCCACAGTTGGGCAGTTGGCCAACTATCAAATTTTAAAAAAGACCGTTAAATCGGTGTACGATGAGAATTATCAGAGTGCTACGTCTCTTTGTCTGTGATTATACCTTTTATTTTGGTTTTATGGTGGATCTAATAACCTCTTATAGTCAATTTGACTAAAAAAGTTACTGGGGCAGGCTTGCGAGATAACAACCATTATGTTGTATTCCAAAGGTCTCCAGTGAATTCAGCCTACTCTGCTACAACAAACCATCAAGTAGATCATTCCTTTCTGGTATGACTCTGTATCCATAAGTAATCCTTGCGCTGATGGTGGGTACACACAATAATCATCATCATTATTTCGTTGTATAAACATTCTGGTTGTCTAGAATGTGTGGACTTTATTGCCAATCATCTTAGGACAAGTCAATTCCTTGACCTGACACAAGGTACACATACGTAATCTACAGGGTATTGTCCGTCTCACCATAAATGCAAAATCAGTGACTCTAGCCAGTGACAACATAGACACAGCAAAATGACACCCGCTTGCACTTGCTCTGCTAGACCAATACACGTACTCACTTGATACTCATTAATAGACGAGTGCACCGCCCGCTGAAAGTTCACTCGGGCAGCAAATTTTGACACCACAGCGGGGTCGACTCTCAACAACTTCTACCCAGCTGAAAATTTGTTTAATTTATTGCATCTAATTTTCGCTATGAAGTTGCAAAAATATTGACTAGTGCATTAACTATATGCATATGCATCACTTTAAACGGAAATTCATGTAAGAAATCAAAGAAAAAACATATCCGAGCATTTTGGTGATGCATATCTGAGTAGAAGTTGTTGAGAGTCGACCCCGCTGTGCTGTCAAAAATTTTCAGGCTCAGTGAACTCAATGTTCATCGGTGCACTCGTCTATTTCACAGATGAACAGTGTTGTGCATACTCATACGCGCCAACTTGTGACGTAGTTGGGGGGGCAAGGCCTCTCAAAATCAATCAAATTTAGAAAATTCCGACGCAGTTCACCTAGTTTAGGCATATTTACGTGAAAACTAGTGCATTGAGCTGAAAAAAGTTGAATTTTGTCCAATTTTGGAGAGCTTCGCCCCCCCAACTACGTCAGAAGTTGGCGCCTATGTGCATACTGAAATGAACTTGTATCAATGGCTGTCTGAACCATACGGCACTGCTCAACTGTCAAACGAATTGAATCGTACTTCAAGTCTTTCACCCATAGAAATGTTTATCTCACTCTGCACGGAGAAAACAAAGCACCCAAATGAGTTTATTTCACCCAAATTCGGGGTTGCGTACGGGGACCCTAATTTGAGTTCGTGGGTTTTTTAATTTGATCCCGTGGGGCAAAGTACCTACCGGCTAAGATTTTTACACCCAACTGCTAGTTCAAAATACTGAAATTTTGGTTCAGTCAGCGGGGCAGCATGGAAGTCAACCACGAATAGATGTGCCGTAGTCCATATGAATTTGACATGTTTGGGAAATTGACACTTTAAAGCACTCTGACAGATCAGGGATGTGCACGACATTTGCGAATTAGTCATTACCACACGCAGAAAAATAAATTGTGAACAAAATTCATCTCTAGTTCAAATCAAACAATTTTTCAGTTTGCTATAGCGACAAACTGATTTCTAGTAAAACTGAACTGTTACATTGTTTGATAATAGAAATATTTTCATTTGCCGAATTTTTTGACAGTTAGAACAAACACAGATTTGGTAGTTTCAACATAAAATACCGGATTGTTTTAAACGACTGCACTTTTGCCTCTAACAAAGCCGGAATGTGATTGTGTTGGTGATGGCTGCTCCTGCGGCAACTCGGAAATCTATATTTAGACACTCGTTGAGCGGATGGAAGCGAGAGCAAATAAAAAAGACAACAAGGCGAAACCGACCAACTTTTTGTTGATGTTGTCTTAAGTGCCTGCGCGTTATCCATCACGGCCAAAACTGCACTTGGAAGTTGGAGTGATGGATTTGCTACACTTTCTTCGTTGTGGCGATGTTGCACGGAGACAAATTTCGTTCGTTTGAAACCAAAATATTCATGTTTATTCGGTAAACTGATAAAATATTTAAAACTAAAATATTAATTTTTAAAAGTAACTAATTACATATTGATTTCTACAATACCCATTGAAGAGCCCCTCGTTCCGCCGTCGAGAACATAAACAAAACTCTCAAGTTCCAGCTGCAGCACCAAACAAGATTTCCTCTTGCAAAAAAAGTCAAGTTTCGCCAAAAGTTTCCAGGAAATACCATTGATTTCGGGAGCGAATGTTATCTACATGATGTTGGCATTTAAAGTGCCACGCAGGAAGTGAGTTTTCCTAGAGAAGGAAATGACTTTGTAAATTTAATTGGAAAACAAATATTTCCGTAGGGCCGACCTGCCACAGAAAACAAAAAAATTTACATTTGTTTCTAACATAACCTGTCAGAAGATGTCAGTTTCAAAAATGGATTGAATTTGCTTCAAATGTGACGTTCGGTTTGCTCCAAACAGTTTTATTTTTGTTGCCAGAACAAATTGACAATTTATTTGAGTTTACCTGAAATATTTTTGATTTTACCATGCTTTTTTCTGCGTGTGGGGTAAGAATTTTAAAGATGTCTGGGTGCTTCCGGGCCATGTTTGTGGTCCTCATTTTGTTGATACAAATGAAGTTTTTAACGTTATATGGAATGATGGGAATTGGTTGTTTTGATCGATAAACTCTATGTAAGAACAAAGAAATATAACTTAGGAATAAGTAAATGGTCAGTTTGAAAATCAACCATGTGTTCTATTGTTTTAAACAAGCCTCATTTTTCTGCGTGCATAAGTTATTACGTAAGTAAATCGTGTGAAACCAGCAAAAGGTTATTTAAATTTTAGCGTGCAATCGTTCGAAATTACACGACAACGCGAAGATAGCGAATACATCACTAATAAATTGTGTAATACATCAATTTTCAGTACAAACAATTTTGAACATGTTTTTGTTGTGAGCTACGTCGATTTTGCCTTCCGCTGGCCCCCTGAGTTCAGTGCTGTTTACTCAATTTTGGCTTCCCGCACTGAACTGTCAAAGTTGGGTTGCTTTGCTCTTCGCTCTCTGACAACAACAAAGAGAGTGGATGAGAGAGGAGACAAAATAGAACTCAAAAGTGAGTTTAAAAATACTCAAATTTAGGTACCTACTCGAGTTTCTCCGTGTATGGAACTATAAAAGGCGGGCAGCAAATTCGTGAACAAATCAATGTTTGTAGCTCGAGATTAGCGATGGGTAAAATTATTCAGTTGGTTCTCTCGGTTGCACCATTAATACATCGGATATTCAAAACTCAGCGGAAAGTGGAAGAAGATCCAGGAATCAACAATGGCCACAATGATGCGGAATGTATGTAGGAAAAACGAGCCACCAAATGCTGACGACCTGCTGAATTCCGCTGCAAGTGCGTCGGGACTTTTGCCATAATATTGAGCATTGCAAGGATTTCGCGACGATCGTGCAAATGTTCAATCAATGAAAGAACAATGTTCACTCATTCAACTTTAAAGGAAACAGCGCGTAAAAAAACCGATTAGGGGATTCTGGGGTAATACGCACCACTTAAGGAAGATGCGTCCAAATGCATATAAAAAGGCCATAATTTATTGGTTTAATGCATGCATTCATTGCATATACTTTCATTCTAAGAGAAACCAAACAAAATTTCAGCCTTAATACAGTTCAGCTCTTGAAAATAACGTTTTTTGTAAAGACTAACATTACGGCTTCGTATGTTTATGCGGGGCAGTATGCACCCTTGCTCGGGGTAAAATGCACTACAACAATGGGGCAGGATGCACTCAAACAAAGCGGCAAGACGCACCACAACATTGAGGCAAGATGCACCGTCGAGTTTAGAATTTTTTTTACTTCTTAGACAAAATGCATGTTTTATAAGGTTTTAAGACAAACAATAGCTCAATTTTGTTTGCGATTACTCATAGATATGATTACAGCTTGTTTTCTATAGGTGCGTTTTGCCCCAACCAATGGAGTGCATATTGCCCCACTCAATAGCTAAAAATAAAATAGTTTAAAACATATAATTTACGTAGATTACGGTTTAAGTTATTTTTCCTCTGCTTAGCATTGCCCTCAATGAACTGAATAAACACAACAGCATTAGATGTTTCGTCGATTTTCAAATCATTCGACAAACGATCGGGAAAATTACATCAGAATCGTGCTTTTCAATTTTATTGATTGATTGATTTGTCTTTATTAGAGAGACTTTCAGCCCTTGGCTGGTTCGTCTCTTCAATTTTATTCATTTTTCTCACTAATTACGTAACGCAGATATGTAAAATTTTCCAGATGCTCATTTATTAAGACGTTCTATTAGACTGATAAGGTTTCAAAGCTCTAAAACCGAAAATCCCTGAAAAACAAAGGGGGTGCGTTTTGCCTCGACAGTGCGTATTACCCCAGATGCCCCTATTCGAAACACCACCCCGAAATGCGCACCCGCTGCTAAATTACTGACTGCAACCGGTATGAACATTTTGTGGTGGGACAATTGTGTTTACCTGTGCGTCTATTAGGCGCAAGATCGTCAATATTTGAATGAAGAATACCTTGAAGAGGAATCTGATCTGGGATTGGACAAAACTGAAGTGAAGCTCCATCAACAGGATCAAAGGTAGTTGATAATTCTAAGTTGTTTCATTATAAGTGTTCAAGCATGCCTTTTCAGAAAGGGAAATTCGACTCCATAGCCGGTGATGACTCTCCGATCGGAAAATCAACCAAACGACAAAAGTTCCAATTCATGACACCCGTGTTCGGAAAACGATTCAAGAGCCAGAAAACTTTGGACACCTGTAGGAAGAAACAGTACTGTAGAAGTAATGCAACAAATATAGGAGTTTCTGTTTGAAGTTCATCCACCGGGCTGTGTTCAACGATTCGATCCACGAAATTCTTGTTGCTTCCAAAAATAGGGATTATGGCCAAAGTCTACGCTCCATACAAAATCGGATAAAAGTCTACAAGGGGAGATGCGGGGGAGGGGGGGTGGTGTTGCTGAGATGACCCAAAAAAGTCAACGTAGTTCATGGAAAGTGCATCGAATGAATCTCCTGAAATAGAACTTACTGCAACCATTGAAGCAGGATCGAGCTTGTGCAGAATCTCTCGCATCTGTCCACAAAAATAAGGCTCAGCTTAAAGGTAAACCACGGACGATTCATGAGTGGTGACGACATCAAATAAGGCTGTTGGGCAAGCTGGATTGCGATCAAATCAACTGAAGCAAGTAGACATCTGTTACGGGAGGCACACCACTTCTCGAAATAGGCCGCTTAGAGTTGCAAGTTGTCAGCACTATTAACAACATGTACAGCAGAATCCTCAATTTTAGCAACTTCACAGTTTTTGTATCCCAGTTGATAATACCCATATAGGCAATGGTACACCGTATTTGATAAAGCATTTTTAATTGCAGAACTTTTAATTTGTAAAATAGCAGTAGGTAAAACACAAGTAATACTTGAATTATAATGCAAACCTCTAGCGTTGAAGTCAATCTTGCCCACAACTAACAACAATAACCGTCAAAATAGTCTGGCCAAAACAAACTGGTATGGCAGCTGTCATGAAGGCTCAAGGCCATTCCAATTCAACTTAGTTATTTTTAGAGGATTTTTTCAGGAATGTTTCCAGAAATTGTTCAATGATTTCTGAGCATAAATCCATATAATTCCCTCGTAGGAGGGAAGGTGGTCATGCAAAACTTCAAAAACATACAAATCCGAAAAACATTCCCATGTCGACCACGTCGACAGGTAGTAAACTCACTAGTGGAATGGTAAGAAAATCTGCTCATTTGTTTTGAAAAGCTCCAGCAACAAGTCAACGAAAACCAAACCCAAAATGCGACACACTTGAATTCTCATCGTGACTTTATTCATGAAACAGCCAACTGCTAGGCCCGAAAATTGAGTCGTCAACTGAAGCGCAATTAGTCTCGGGTAAACGCCTACCGTCTTTAAAAACTCGACTCGACTCAATTTATCACCCGTAGCCGTAGGATGTACCGAAAGTGAAACTCTTCATTTGTTTGATTTTTGAGTTTATTTTGGGGCCAATTTTCAACAACTTTTCGGTGTGACCCTTTTGTGTTTAATGTACCGTAAAACGGGGTATCATTGATCAGCGGGGTAACATTGATCGGCTTGACCGACCTCATGAAATGTTAAAACAAGCATTTTACATTGAACCAGTTTCTGCTATCGAATGGTATATCGTAATCTGCTGTTATTTAGCTATTAAATGACATGTAATTCTTGAAAATTGAATTTCACAAACAATGAAATAAATCGATTTTTCCATAACTGTGTTGCGTAACGCAATGAGATACATGATCAAACATTCATGCATGGCATGAATACTAGATACAATATGAGGTTCGAAATCACTGTATTATTTCAATATGATATCCTAGAGTTGGATTTGGTGAACGAAACTTTTATGAAAATGCTCTTTTTCAGTAAAATATACAATTTACTTAAAGTAAGCTATCAAATCTTTAAGCAATTGCCTACCTTTAGGCGTTATTCGCGGTTTGGAGGAATTTAATCTTAAAATAACTCAAAAAGTACAGAATTTGTAAGAATTTGGACAACATATTCGAGATCAGCGACCCCGAATTTAGTAAGTAAGGGTATTTTCAACACAAACGAACATTGATCTCTGACATGATCAATGTTACCCCAAATCAACAAAATCAAAAATTAGATTAAAAAGTCTATTTAAACATGTGTAAAGGACTCTCTATATGAAGTGGGTAGAACCCAGTGAACTTTCTATTACACTAATGCACCAACAGATTTTTACGCTATATACTCTTTGTGTAATATATTATAAGTTAGTCTATATCAAGCCACCGGAGTAATCACTTCGCATCCGAAACGCTCGTTCAAGGTTCCCTTTGTTCGCCGGTAAACTTCCGCCTTTTGAGAAATTGCTACATTCTGTAGACAGGATTGGACCGCGAATATCCCACTGATCGTCGCGAAGGGTCGCGTAGTTGGGAACTACCCAGGATAATTGGGTTAGTGTGAAATACCGCATATAAGGAAACAGGGGCCGCGTACGGAGTGCAACGAAGTAAGGAATCGTGTGGATTCCCTGAAGAAGTGATTAATCTAAAGACGGTGGATTTTTTGAGCACTTGTCGAATATTCAGTGCTATAGACTGTCTTGACCATGTGGTGAGCACATGGCGGCGTGCTAGTAAAGCTATCCAAGTGTTGAACAATAGCTAGAGCCGTGGACGCATTGTCCGCTGTGAACAATTGTTGAAGTTACGCTTGAGTCGCGATCGTTCGTAGAACGTTCTTTCGCCGGGGAGCGTTTCTGAAATCGTCGGTTCGGGGAAGGTCTCAACGTCGGGAGACTTTCTAGTCGTCCACTCAACGAGAGTGTAACTCAGCGAAATACAGTGATACAGATTGTGCAGTTTCCGTCAACGCGGACTGAGTTCAAATCGTCTGTGACTGGGTATGGGGCGATGGTATGAGTGGTTCTGAACTTGAAAGTGAGAGTTTTGAAGACTCCGTCGGTCGCTTAAGCATTGATTTACCACCGTTCGTCGCAGATCGTAAAACGAAGCATTGTGTTGAAATGGATGAGATGAAAGCTCAAGTTGAAGCACTGAAGAAGGAACTTGATGACTTGCGACGCGTGTCTCGTGATACCGGTGGACATACGAGTAATAGTACAGGTGGCTTGCCAGAGAGAGTGCCCGATTTCCGAGAGATCAGAGAATATGTCACCCCATTTGATCCAAAAGTGCCATCGTGTCCCAGTGCTGAGGTATGGGTGAACAATATAGATGAAATCGGTGACGTGTATGCGTGGACTGCTGCATTGCGCCTTCATTGTGCCCGGTTGAGTTTGAGCGGTTGTGCGAAATTATGGTTTGAGGGCTGCCATACAACCATCAAGAGCTGGACGGATTTCAAGAGGGAAATTGTCAACGGTTTTCCATCGACAAAAAATCCGATCTATTACCATAATTTACTCTCATCTCGTAAATGGAAGAGTGGTGAAACAGTAGAGGAGTACGTATACGACATGCTGGCAATGGGACGGAAAGGAGGGTTCACTGAAGAGACGATCGTGATGTACATCACCAGTGGGCTTAAGGCGTACATTAAACGATCTGGAATGACGATTGGTAAGGTGGCTACAGTGCAGGGATTATTGGAAGAACTACGTTGGATTGACAGTGTAGATGCTGTAGCGGTTTCCAGTAAAGGCGCTGAAGTGGTAGCCGGTGCTGCAGCATTCATCAGTGAGGGACGTCGTAAAACTGAAACTGTGGGAGAATCTTGCTTTCATTGCCGCGAGTCGGGGCATATTGCCAGAAATTGCCCGAAAGTGAAGTGCCATTTGTGTAAACGAGAAGGACACATGAAGAGGGACTGTAGAAGCCAAAGTAGCAAAAAGGGAGCTCGTGAACAAAACCCGAATATGATGCGAGTGGTAGATCAGAAGAGTATGTTCGTGAAAGATGTAGTGGTAGCTGGGCTCACGCTGAAGGCCCTGGTGGACACCGGTGGAAAAGTCTCGACTATCCAGGAGAAATTCGCCAAAAGGGTTGGCGAACTAAAGCCAAGTCATAAGGTGCTACGAGGTTTTGGAAAAAAGGAAGGTACCGTGTCCTCCAAGGTGTCCGCTGAGTTATTGATTGATGGGATCAAGTTGCCGGTTGAGTTGCAAGTGGTGCCCACATGGGTTCAGGATACGGCTATCATACTTGGAGAAGATGCAATTGAGCAGGAGCGGTTGGTAATGGTGAAGCGAAGAGGTGATGTATCGTTCGAGTGGGAAAGAGAGTCGGAGCCTAGGCCGGAGTTGACACCCGTTGTGCGTGATTCGGAGAGCAGAGAAGGTTCATCGGTAGCCCGGATGTATTCGATTGCA
Organism: Aedes albopictus; assembly: GCF_035046485.1. Lineage (NCBI taxonomy): Eukaryota > Metazoa > Arthropoda > Insecta > Diptera > Culicidae > Aedes > Aedes albopictus. Next base: position 109,286,514 of record NC_085136.1, read on the forward strand.
GTTGATTCGAAGGAGAAGTTTGATCATCAATGTGTTAACAGCGATGGAGAGGACTCACACAACCAGAAGCTGCTTCGGCTAATAGAAGAGTACAGAGCATGCTTCGCCCTCAATCTGAAAGAGATGGGATGTGCCAAGTCTACGGAGATGAAGATCAACCTGTCGAGTGAAGAACCAGTGTATGTGAAACCGAGAAAATTGGAATATGCTAGAGAAAATGTGTTGGGCGAAATCGTTAGTGAGTTACTGGATGCTGGAATAATCGCTGAAACGGAGTCACCTTATAATAGCCAGGTGGTGCTTGTCCCGAAGAAAAACAATCAGTTCCGAATGGCCATCGATTACCGGCTGTTAAATGCGAAGACAATTAAGGATAAATACCCAATGCCGGATATCGAATCGTGCTTGCAGAAGCTGTCCGGGGCTCGATTGTTCATCACAATCGATTTATACAGTGGCTACTATCAAATCCCGCTAGATACGGAAAGCCAGCATTACACGGCGTTTTCTACCACCGATGGCCATTACAGATTTCTACGGATGCCGTTTGGTCTAGCAAATGGTTGTGCAGTTTTCCAACGAGCCATGAACAGAGTGGTGCAAGTACTAAAGAAGAAGAAAATTGTGGTAGTCGCTTATATTGATGACCTGATCATTCCTGGTGAAAATGAAGAAGATTTGCTGGTGAAGTTCGAAGAGCTGTTGATAGTGCTACGGGACGAAGGCTTTACCATCAATTTGAGCAAAGTTATTTTTTCAAACAATCGGTATGCTTCCTGGGATTTGAAGTGAGTGCGAATGGTGTTCGGCCTGGTGAGCTGAAGACCAAAGCTGTGTCAGAGTTTCCTACTCCAAACTCCGTGCATTCAGTGCAACAGTTTCTGGGACTATCCGGATTTTTCAGACGGTTTGTGCAGAACTACAGCATAATTGCCGAACCGTTGTACAGGCTGCTGCGAAAAGAAGCTGAATTTGTGTGGCAAGTAGAACAGGAGAGTGCGTTCCGAAAAATTAAACAGTTGCTAGTGGAACGACCTTTGTTGGTGTTATATGATCCTAAGGCTGATCTCGAGCTTCACACTGATGCTTCTGGTGTGGGGTTGGCTGGAATACTGTTGCAGAAAAGTGAAGATGTGTGGAAACCTGTCGGATACTTTAGTCGAAAGACGTCGAAGGCCGAAGCTGTCTACCACAGTTACGAGCTGGAATTATTGGCTGTGGTTGCGAGCGTGGAGAGATTCAGACAGTATTTGATCGGGAGATTCTTCATACTCCGTACGGATTGTTCAGCGATACGAGATACGTATGCCAAGAGAGAGATGAATCCAAGAATTGCTCGTTATTTTTTGAAAATGTTGGAATACGACTTCCAAATTGAGCACCGTAGTGGTTCGAGTATGCAGCACGTAGATGCTCTTAGCAGAGCGCCGGTAGAGAACCCTAGTGAAGTGGAAACGGTCGCAGAAACTATCATGGTGTTAGAGATCTCGAATACAGACTTCCTTGTGACTATGCAGAGGCAAGATGAGCGCTTGTTAGAGATCGTCGATAAGCTCTCGCGGGATCCAATGTGCGACGAAGACAAACAGATCCACGATAACTATGTGTTAGACAATCACCGATTATATCGTAAAGTGGAGGGAAGAAAGTGTTGGGTTGTTCCGAATACTGTTCGTTGGAGAATGGTCCGAAGCTACCACGACGAAAAAGGGCATTTTGGAGAAGAAAAGGTAGTGAAGATGATAAGTGAGATGTTCTGGTTCCCAAAACTGCGTAAATATGTGCGAGCCTATATAGCAGCGTGTCCCAAGTGTGCGTTCTTCAAGGCAAAGCATGGGAAGCCCGAAGGCTTCCTGAACCCCATCCCGAAAGTGCCAGTACCATTCCACACGGTACACATCGACCATCTAGGACCTTTCCCTAGGTCGGCGAAAGGAAATGAGCACATTTTGGCGATAATTTGTGGATTTTCCAAGTTCTTGTTGGTGAAGCTGGTGAAGTCCACGAATACGCAACCCGTGATTTCAATGTTAGAAGAAGTGTCCAGTGTTTTTGGGTTACCGTCGCGAATCATAACTGATCGTGGAACTGCGTTCACATCCAGAGTGTTCAAGCAGTTTTGTGAAGACTACGGCGTTGATCATGTGTTGGTAGCTGTTGGAACACCCCGTGGTAATGGACAGGTTGAGAGAAGCAACCGCACTATTCTCACTGCTCTCCGATCGTTGGTTGATGACGGGGATCGACGGTGGGACGAAAAGGTCAAGTCTGTGCAGAGTGCGATCAACACAACACCGAATGCTACTGCTATGATAGCTCCTGCTGCTCTGGTGTTGTCGTATAAACCAAAAGATGTGGTGCAGAACGAAATAATCTCCGTCATTTCGATCGAGAACTCATCGTCGACGGCACTAGTCGAAGGAATGCGAGAGCAGGTGGAGAGAATTACGCAAGATAAACAAGGTCAGCAGAAGAAATACTACGATCGACGACGGCGAGCAGCGGTCAACTACAAGGTGGACGATCTGGTGTTGGTGGTCAAGGACCAATACATAGCCGGAGGCAGCCGTAAGTTAGAACCCCGATTCAAAGGGCCGTTTGTGGTCACCGAAGTGCTGCCGAATGATCGCTACAGGGTTTCTACAGTACCAGGTATGAGTGGCCGACATTTTTCGACTGTGTATGCAGCCGATCATATGAAGAGATGGTGTGAGTCCGTTGATTTGGAAGGAGTGGTGTTTATCGGAGATGAACAGTAGAGCGATTCCAATTATTAAAAGTGAACTTTGACTTTTTGTGAATTTGAGTGAATTCGATGAGGACATCTCATATATCTGGGTGTCCGATTGTAAAGGACTCTCTATATGAAGTGGGTAGAACCCAGTGAACTTTCTATTACACTAATACACCAACAGATTTTTACGCTATATACTCTTTGTGTAATATATTATAAGTTAGTCTATATCAAGCCACCGGAGTAATCACTTCGCATCCGAAACGCTCGTTCAAGGTTCCCTTTGTTCGCCGGTAAACTTCCGCCTTTTGAGAAATTGCTACACATGTTTATAAGTTTTGCAATACTTTTTCGAGTAGTTTAACACATAATCAGAGGGCCAGTACTTGTTTTAAAAATATAAAACATGTAACATTACCTTTAACAAGAGAATTATTCAAGAAAGATCGAAAATTCTGATCAATGTTACCCCGGATTACGGTACTTATCACACAGGGTATTCTGGCGTGGCATAATCAAGGAGAAAGGCTCCGATACCTCACGGAATCCCACGTCCAGACACGTAACCGAAACGTGTGGAAACCAGACAAGTGCGTGGGAATAGAGCCTTCGAGAGCATATTACATCAAAAATAATTGCCCTACACAACCTTGGAATGAGATATCAATTCATCTCGTGCCGGTGCACCCGTGGAATTCGAGAGGAAGGCTCGTTTCGCTTCCAGCTGGGAAATTTCTTCCAATAAATCCGCAAAACGGTGTGTCCGTCCGATATGTGCCAAAGGATGTTAAGGGTTATTTGTTTCTCACGACCGAACTGCCCGACAAGTCCGGTAGCCCAAGTATCATCGGAACACTTCTTGCCTAGACATATATCCGACTCACTTCGGAGCACATCAGAAGAAGGTGCTACTTCCAGCAGCAGCACTCTTCAGTAACAGAAGAAACAACACTCGCCACAAGTCGATAATTGATGCGCTAATGAAGTAAATAAATATTGTTGTGGCGGATTTTTGCACGCCGCCGCTTTGGATTTACAAGATGATGGGCGGTCAGACGGAGATGCCGCCCTGATTCAGCTACTCGTATATGGGGAACATTGTGTTGAAGTAGATGAAGGTAGAAAAACAGAACCTCTAATGGGTAATACGGGTGTAGGGTTTCCGAGTAGCAGCCAGCAGCCAGGTGAAGAATGGTGATGATGGGCGTCCAGCTTGATCAGCCGGATGAGATCTTGCGGTCATTTAATTCCCACTGGATTAAAGTGGTAAAAAGGAGGAGTTATTGACTGAGACCGAGACGTGAATGGCCATTGGGCGGTCAATGGGCAAATGAAGTCGTAAGCTAGATTTTATGGCGTGGTTTTTGCCTTTGAAGTTGATTGCGGATTAGAATTGTACTTGAACGTGTCGTAAAATGGGTTCGTTTGAAGTCATTACAACAGGGAAATACTTAGCGTTTCTTTGTTAGTCATGAACTATTGAGAATTTTGACTGTTGAAGTTCAGCAGCAAATGTATCAGAAGCTAGAACTCAGAAATCAGAAATCAGAAATCAGAAATCAGAAATCAGAAATCAGAAATCAGAAATCAGAAATCAGAAATCAGAAATCAGAAATCAGAAATCAGAAATCAGAAATCAGAAATCAGAAATCAGAAATCAGAAATCAGAAATCAGAAATCAGAAATCAGAAATCAGAAATCAGAAATCAGAAATCAGAAATCAGAAATCAGAAATCAGAAATCAGAAATCAGAAATCAGAAATCAGAAATCAGAAATCAGAAATCAGAAATCAGAAATCAGAAATCAGAAATCAGAAATCAGAAATCAGAAATCAGAAATCAGAAATCAGAAATCAGAAATCAGAAATCAGAAATCAGAAATCAGAAATCAGAAATCAGAAATCAGAAATCAGAAATCAGAAATCAGAAATCAGAAATCAGAAATCAAAAATCAGAAATCAGAAATCAGAAATCAGAAAAATCTTACAACTGTAACTCACGATACAGGAATGTTAATAGTATTTGTAAAAATGCTCAATTATTGCGCTATATCAATTAGTATGTATTGTGTTCAAAACACTGTGAAAGTATTGCCCTTTCTTCTGATTCATCCGCATCGAAAATCTCTCACCACATCGAAAGTGAAATCAACCATCGTAAATCCTCACGACAATTAGGGCAATTAGTATACGATCTCACCATCTGTCGATACTGCTGTCAAACACAGCCCTGCACTAACCTTTACGAATCCCGCGATCCCGCGACGCCGCACCAAATCCGCATTGAACCGTGAACAACCCGAAAACTTTCACGCCAAACTCCCCGTCATTCAACAGCCATCCAGCACCGATCAACCATTAACTAATCTTTCAATTTCCCACCCTCGTGCACCGACCTGCGCCCCCCTAAGTGAAACAATCGTCGAAGATCGAACTCGCGCGCGCGAGTTTGTCCGGGAATTATACCAACACAACGTCTTAATTGGTGCGAGCTCGCGGAAACTGGAGTCGATGACTACGTCCGCGCGAAGGAAGTTTACTGGGCTCTCATCTCAGAAAACACATTTGGAGCAAAACGATCATCGACGAGTACTGGCGTGCGATCCATTTCAAACACGCCTCTAAATTACCGCAATTAAGGAGGGAATGAACGCGGGTGGGCGGTGCGGTTGTTGCTCTCATAGCGCGGAAACCACAATATTTCCCTTGTGTATCTAGTCTCGCGCATTTGAAGTGCGTTTGTGGATTTAGCTGAACTGTGAAAAGTAAAAGTCCCAATTCAATTTGCTAGGATGGAAGGTCGAGCTGGGAAGCTTGACGGGGGGAGGGTTCTGCATTGAAAGGAAACTTTTGTTTCCAATTTATTGCCATCAACTAAGCAGCATCGGTGACTGGCGCGGGGAACTGGATTTCAGGCATTGCCTAGCCAAGTTTGGGAGATAGCTGTCGTGGGACTTCCATGGCAAGTTAACCGAGAAAAGTGTATACGCCGATCGTTGACCTGAACCAATTGTAAGGCTTTCAGTAAACGAACAGATTATGAGCTTTTGCAATTTCTGTGTTTATTCATACTGCATGGGGGAGGGCATTCTCAGAAGCGATGAACGGTCCTAGTAAAGCACGTGACTATCACGCCGAGAACCTGAAATCGAAGCCCACTCCCAACAAACTCAGAAATGGCAGGCTTTGTGGCCCCGCGGTTAGCGACGTATCGCAATCCTCGGAGGTACACAGTTCGATTCCCACTCCAGTGTCGTTTGTTTTCTAGTGTAAGTTATGTGTTTAGTCTGTGCAGCCTCTGGCTATTTGAAGAATAGGAGAATAGCGTCCAATGATATAGCAGATACAGCAACCTTCTAACCTGGTGACCATATGATTTAAAAAAAGAATATTATGATCATCTGGGTGCTTACTTCCCATCGATTTTCTAATCAATTATCTTAACATGTTCGTACATCTCTGGTCGATATTCTCCTACCGGCTTTTCGCATTTCGCGTCGTTTGAATAACTTTTCTACCCCAGTAATCACATATTACACTGCTAGAATTTCCCTCACCACACGTACAGCCCTTGTCAGCTGTATAATTTACGGCCCCCCTCCCCACAAAAAATTAGGTCAAATTCTACCGGCCGGTCGATGCCGTCAACGGTTCTGTTGCCGGTCTGTCGCAAAGAAAACGACAACAAACCAACAACCGGTCAAATTTGAATATTGTGACCATTATGTAAAAACACAAATCACAGTACTGTTTTCTCTTTCGGAGCATTGACTTGTGCTCAACACCACCCCCTGGTAAACAGCGAACTGTTTTCTATTGAACTTGGAACTACCATAGGACTGCTGGGGCGGAAAGTTCAGTCCCCTCGCTCGGATGAACTCTACCAAGCGCCGAAGGGATTTGGTCTTGCCCGTGAAAGGGAATGTAATATAAAGTTAGTAAACAATATAAAAAAAAAACAAAAGTTTATTCGAGTGTTGGTAATTTACTCGCGATTACGAAGGTTGATGAGCCGGTAAACACATTTTCTTCCTACGGGGTTTCTCATGCGGGGATGAGTGAAAAACAAAGCAAAAATCTTCCCTTCTTTACTTTCTTACAGAAAACCGCAAACATAATCATCAACTTCCTAGTCTCTAATAAAAACGCACGCTAATTAAGGACAGACTTGTTAGAATTCCAAAATGGTCGCCATGATGGCCGACTTTGGCACCTACTCACGATTTCGAGCGCGCAAATCTCTTCGTAAATGAAACCAACGCACCTCAGCTACTTATTTTTAGCTTATTACAAGTGAGCAAGAACAAAATTCACTATTGTTTGAAGCTTACTTCTTGAGATTTGTGCGTCTAAAGTTCTGATGCACTATTGAAGCGGGATTTCAAGACGTTTGTCCTTAAGATCACAGTGGATCACTCAAATTTGAACACACAAGGCAAGTGCAGCGCTACCTGGTACGATCAAGCATGGGAAACACTCGCTCAATTGTTGCATTTCTTTCATTCATAAACGTCTTAAAATCATGTTTATTCTTGCCCCAGTTCTACAAAGTCTTCCGACGTTGATTCACAGCAAAAAATACACTCAGAAGAAAAAAGAAAGAGAAATTCTCAATGTCAGATATGTCCTTTTCACATGTTGGTCTAGACTTCTTAAAATAGACGTTAGTTTTTTTTCTGATAATTATAAAAAGTAGCTCCAGGTTCTCTTTCAGATACACTTTAGGAAGTCAAAGAGATTTCCATGACGAAAAAAATTCTTGATCTGATCGGGAATCGCACCTTCAGTATGCTCTTACTGAATAACAGCACGTTTACCGCTTCTGCTATATGGCTTTCTTCCAGGTGAGCCGGGATTTTTTCTGAAAATTCCCTCTGGATTTTTCAAAGATTTCTCCGGGAATTCCCCCCCCACGATTCCAATCAGAAGATTTCTCCCAGGATTATTCTCGGCATTATCTCGAGTTTTCATCGGGATTTTCAACTAGGAATTCTTACTGTGATTTTTCCATGATTTTTTCTTGAGAATTTCTGCAAGGATTTGTCCCGGGATTTCTGTAGGGATAACTTCAAGTTTTCTTCCAGATTTTTTGTCAGAAATTTTAACAAATTCATTCAGAAATGTATATATGAACTCAAGAAATTTTACGGCCGTTTCCAGGAAACCTTACTCTCGCGGTTTTTCTTTCCTAGATTATAAAAACTCCATCCGGAGTTTACTCCCGGGATTTCAAGTTATTTTTTGTTTTAATCTTATTTAATCATCTTCTGAGAACCCGCCATGGACTTCTCAACAGATTCCTCCAAGGAGTCTTCAAACGATTCGTTCAGCCACTCTTACAGATATTACTGCTAAAATTTCTCCCAGGATTCTTTCCAGGGCTTCGTGGCCGTGCGGTTAGAGGCGTCAGTCGTCTGGCCGTTTCGTAAGCCTCGGAGTGTGGGTTCGATTCCCACTCCAGTCGGTGAAAACTTTTCGTCAAACGAAAAATTCTCCACTGGACCACTGGGTGTTTCGTGTGTTGTCCGTTGTCTCATGTATGTGATTGTTCAGTCTGTGCAACCTCTGGTTGAAGACGGTGTAGTGTCTTTAAAAAAAAAAAAAAAAGAATTTATTAAGAGAATTTTCCGAAAATTCCTTCCGGAAATCCTCCAGGAGCTCTTGTAAGAAATTTCCCATGGATTACTTCCTAAATTCCTTCTGGTGTTCTCCAGGATTCTTCCAAATTGTTCTGTAAAATTATTTCAGCATGCCTGCAGGATCTCTTCCGTGGATTGAGCTCAGAATTGTTTGAAAAAATGTCTCACGAATCCTTCCATGAATTTATTTTACTTTCATAATTCCGCCATCGATTACTTATGAGATTCCGCCGGAGTTTCATTCAAGAAATCCATGGATACCTATTGAGATTTCTTCAAAGATTTCCTATGGAATCCATGACGAATGTTTTTCAAGACTCCTCCCACGATGACCCCTTGGCTTCTCCAGGATTCCCGTGGTTCATCCTGATATCTCCACAGAATCTTCCACGTATAGTTTTCGAAGATTACTTCATGAATTATATCCGGATTTTTTATTTCTTTTTTTTTAAAGATTCTTCCTGAGCATTCTCCGGAGGTTCTCATCATGATTCGTGCAAGGGTTAATTCTTCCATCTCATGTTTTTTATAAGTCCAGGGCCTCGTCCCGGCAGTCCTTTAGGAAAACCACTAGAGATGCCTCTCTATTTTATTTTCTTGGGTATCTGAAACTCTCTCCAGAGATTTGAATATTATCTAGGCGCAGGGGTTTTCAGATCATGCATCGCGGACTGCAAAGACATGACAAGTGCCCCGCGGCACTTCAAAAAGTCCACCTATACCTTGACCTATACTTTAAAATGCATTATCCGTTTAATAAAACAGCATTATAGTAAATGGGAAGGAGTGGTCCATGGCACATCTATCGGAAGGTGCTCAAAGGGATTGAGAGACAACATTACATTATTTACGCCGGCAAGTTAACCTTGATTTTAAAAGGAATACAGCAAGAACCATCTTAAGTTCAATGACAAAAGAAGTGAATTATAACTCTCGATATAAATGTCATATTTTTTCGATCTGGGATATTCTCAAGCATTCTACAAATAATTGACAATGACCTCGCTTAAAGAAGGGAAGAAAAAAGATAAAAAAGTAAAATTAAATAAATAAAAATTAAACATAATTTTGCGCAGGATCTGAGAAAGATCCAGTAGTTCGTGATTGTTCGTGAAATCAGTTGACCAGTAATTATAATGTTTACATTTTTATTATTTTCAAAGAAATATTCCTCCGAATCGATCAGAACGCACATCCACACATCAGAACGCTAATATCCTGTCAGTAATATGCGAACGTTCTAAAAATAAAGCTTTCAAGAGTCTTCCGAAGAATTTGATGTAGGTCTCCAGTCAAAAATCCAGTAATGGTCTTGGGAAAACGTCTCCAAAACTAAACTTTGAATCAAACAGAGGTCAAAATAGACTTCACCAAGGTTCCCGTAATGAATCCATTAAAAAATACCACTAACTTGGTAGAGACGAATGCCCCTTCTGGGTAAAGTCTCTCAAAACAAAAATAACCAGTGAGGAAAACATATTTCAAGCACAAAGTTCATGCACCTACCTTAAAACAAACATGAAAAATTTTAAATCGCATTTTTTGACAGTGAAGAACATGTGCACCGCGAAGTGATTTATTTTCAATAAGTGCACCGCGTGACAAAAGGTCTGAAAACCCCTGATCAAGGGATTCCATCAAACATTTTTCCACAATTGTCTGCACATAATTCTTGACGGGAGATATAATTAAATAAATGTATGAGCTCTTACGTCTGCTAGACACGTTCCTACCAGCTCCCAGTTTTGTATACTTTGCACCGTTCTTTCATAACAGAAATTTAAAAAAAAATTAGATCTTGTAAAATGTTGTTCATTTCGGTCTCTTTAGTACCATTTGTAAGAAATAATTGCTCATTTTTGACAAAAATGCTAAAATGGTGAGATGGGCCACCCATGGTCTGAGCCAAAGAAAACAGCAAAAGAAAATACAAAAACAGTAAAAAAAAAAACTCGACCAACATCTTACAAGGTTCCATGTATGGATGCAGAAAAAAATATATGGAATCTATTTTTGGTACCCGAAATTTAAAAATTCTTTTGTTTTATTTTTTCTTGAAAATCGATTAAAAAAAATTGTGGACCGTACTAGGCTAAATATTCGCAAATTTTGACACTGGAAGTCCACTTTTAACAAAAAAAAAATAAAATAAAATAAAAAAAGTTTTTTTCCTTGAAGTCCTTCAAATATCTTGAAACATGTTCAAAGACATTGTCTCAACTGTTTTTGAGTTATATTTTTTTGAGAAAAAAAATGTGTTCTCTTTTTTATACGCCCTTTTCAAAAGTTAGGAAAGAAAGAATGGTTATGTGTGGATGCAGAAGTAATTACATAAGTTAAAGACCACTCCTCGAGGCCGGATGCATCATCAAGGGACTTGGCACATCGCTTAAGCCAAGTCCAACAACAACAACAACAAGTAGCCGTCACGTTGGATTCAATTAGTCGCCACCAGTCCAATCCATCTGCTTCCCTAGCATAATCCGACACCGCACAACACGTTGCACTTAGATACTGTCCCGCGCATGCAGCAACGACGATGATGACGACGACGACGACGACGATAGCACCCATGGCATGTTGGCAGAATTCCTGGTAAGGAGCTAGGTCAGCAGTTAGGGCTTTGATGATAGGCTTGAAGTAATTTTAATTTGAATAAACGCGCACTTCAGTTTTAGGCGCAGTCGAGTGAACAAGTGTCTTGTTTTTTAAAAACTAACTACCGAACCTCCAACTCATAAGTGGCTTAGGTCGGTAGGATCTAGTGATTCGAAGTTGTCTCCGCGAGTGTTGTGTGTTCCGGCGAAAGTGCATCGAGGGAAGATCGAAACACCGAAGCCTCCATCGACGGTTCATCGAGGGACTGCGAATACATCCGGAAGGAGTCAACCGATCACGAAGGACCAGCTAGCTTCATCAACCGAGGGAATATCGGCAGACGAAACTGTAAGTAGTTTTAATTTTTACCTTTAATAAGTGAATAGTGAATAAATTTAAAAACCAGTGCATGATTTTACGTTCCAACATGGCAAGAGCCCAGGAACTAGAAAATCAAATCGAAGAGCTCCAGCAACGTCTGGAGCAGCAAAGAATTCAAATAGACCGGTTGTTAAATTTGCCCGCTGGGCCTAACAACCCACAGCCAGCTACTTTTGACGTGTCCAGAATACCGGACATTATCAAATTAGTACCCGGTTATGATGGTGACGTAAAAAACTTACCCGCTTGGATCGCATCAGTCGATCAGAAACTACAATGTGCATTAAATGCTGTCCCACAAAGTGACAAAGATAGTGCCCTACTGATTTGGACCTCCGTTATAAGGGACAAAATCACGGGCAAAGCTAACGAAACCTTAATTAATAATAACTCCCCTTGTGATTGGGCGGTTATAAAGCAAACTTTAAAAGACAGATTTGCGGATAAACGCGATCTTTCTACAATTCTTAGTAAAATTCCGTATCTTAGGCAAGGACATCTCAGTGTAGAAGAATTTTACCAAAACTGCGATGCGATTTTATCAGACATCAGGGCAAAAGTATCATTAGACGACAATCTGAAGCTTTGCGCTAGTAGTATTATGGACACCTATGAGGCAATGCTTGTAAACGCATTCATCGATGGGTTGTATGACCCAATCTCAGCTCTCACAAGAACGAGCAAACCGAGTTCACTCCTTTCCGCATACCAGCACGCTCTGGATCAGGACAATGCTGCCAAACGGCAAAAGGAGCGAGCTAAAGCATATCAAAAGCCAGTCGCTGATGCACAGAGATTCCAGAGACCCCAAACTAGTTCATTCCGTAATACAAGCTGGAATTCAAACTCCAGAGGGTACCCTTCTCATTCTGTACCAAAACCAACTCCTCCATCGAACAATCAAGAACAGGTTAATAGCGCGAGACACCCTCTTGCTATCAAGCAAGAAAGTTTCTCAAATTCTAAATTTAGAAGGCAAATTAATATGCACGAGGAAGTTGACGAAGAAGAAAACGACGAAGAGGAAGTAAATTTTCCCCCGGAAGTACAGCAACAGGAAGAGGATTGAGTTTTCTTCCATACTTAGAAGTCCATTTAGGACAAAATAGAACTTTAAAAATGTTGATCGACACGGGAGCTAACCGCAATTACATTTCCCCGAGCTTAGTTCCTAAAGGCCAAGTTTATACAGGTTCACGACATAAAGTCAAAAACATAAATGGATCACATAGTATAGATCATTATACTCTTTTCAACCCATTTTCTTGCTACAATCTTAACATTCCTTTTCAAAAATTTCATCTATTCAAATTTCATATTTTTTTCGACGGGATCATTGGATATCAAACGCTTCATAAATTGGGATGTATAATAAATGCAACAACAAATCACCTAGTTCTACAAAACGTTACTATTCCATTGAAGAAGAAATTTCCAGATACACTAGAACTAAACTTCCAACAATCTACGTATAATGTCCGAGAAATTCAATTGCCCACCCATTCAGGAGATTTTTATATAGAGCGTGATTTGGAAATTGCTCCTAATATTCGCATTCCCTCAGGAATTTATAACGTTGATCAAAACAAAGCCAACATTCTTTTTATCAGTGACCAGCAGACCCCTAGTATCGAAAAAATTGATTGCGAACAATTAATATTAGACATAAATAATTTTGAAGAAGTAAAATTTCCTTCAACTACACCCGCAGCTATCAACGCAGTCGTACGCAACATTGAGCAAGAAGTACGTTCAGATCACCTCACTACCGAGGAATATTCTAAACTTTTTCACCTACTCAAAAAATATCCCACGGTTTTCTATAGGGATGGAGACGATTTATCTTTTACCAATGTAGTAAAACACCGCATAAACACCAGCGATGAACTACCAATATACACTAAAAGTTATAGATACCCTTTTATTCACAAGGACGAAGTTCAAGATCAAGTATCAAAAATGCTGCAACAAGGCATTATCAGACCTAGTACGTCCCCTTGGGCATCGCCTATATGGATAGTGCCCAAGAAATCCGATGCTTCTGGGAAGCAAAAATGGCGTCTTGTAGTTGATTACAGGAAGCTAAACATGAAAACCATAGATGATAAGTACCCCTTACCCAATATTACAGAGATATTGGACAAGTTAGGTAAATGCCAATACTTTAGCACGTTGGACTTAGCCTCCGGTTTTCACCAAATCGAGGTGGATCCAAAAGACGTACCAAAGACAGCATTTCAGGTAGATCATGGTTTGTACGAATATTTGCGCATGCCATTTGGCCTCAAGAACGCGCCAGCTACATTCCAGCGTGTAATGGATCATGTGCTGCGCGAATTCATAGGCAAATGTTGTCTTATTTATATGGACGACATTATTGTCTTTTCAACTTCTCTTCAAGAACATTTGGAAAATCTTGAAAAAATATTGAGAGCACTTGAAAAAGTGAATCTTAAGTTGCAATTAGATAAATGCGAATTTCTTAAGAAAGAAGTCGCCTTTCTTGGTCATATTGTTACCGATCAGGGAGTCAAACCAAACCCTGATAAAATAATCGCTATTCAAAATTGGCCACTTCCGACGAATCAAAAAGAGCTCAAAGGATTCTTAGGAATCCTAGGGTATTATAGAAGATTCATTCGCGACTTTGCGAAAATAACAAAACCTCTAACAGCCCAACTACGTAAAGGCGAAGAAGTAGAACAGACACCATTATTTAAGAAAACTTTTGAAAAATGCAAAAAATTACTTACTCAAAGTGATGTTTTGCAATATCCGAATTTTGATCAACCTTTCATTCTTACCACTGACGCTAGTAATTTTGCTCTTGGAGCAGTACTATCACAAGGTAAAGTAGGAAAGGACAAACCAGTCGCGTTCGCTTCTCGGACTCTGACAAAAACGGAAGAAAATTATTCAGCCATAGAAAAAGAGCTTTTGGCCATCGTATGGGCGACACAGTACTTCCGACCTTATTTATTCGGGAGAAAATTTACCCTATACACTGACCATCAACCTCTTACATATGCCTTGAATTTGAAGACACCAAATACTAGATTGGTCAAGTGGAGATTACGACTCCTCGAATATGATTTCGAAATCACCCATCGACCAGGTAAGCAGAACGTAGTAGCTGATGCCTTATCAAGGATACCAAAGGAAGCTACCACCAGTAGTAATCCTTCTAACGATTGTAGTCCGCTGCAACCAGCAATTGTAGAAGAGATTAACGTTAATGAGGAGGAGCAGTCGACCGACGATAGCTCTGTCCATTCAGCTGATTCAGACGAATCCAATTTAATTGGATTCACTGAGTTACCAGTCAATGTTTTTCACAATCAGATAATATTAAAAATAGGCAACGATGAATCCGAGACCTACGAGGAAATATTCCCTAAGGTATATCGGAGAACTATTACCAAATTTGTGTATGGCGTTCCAATTTTAATAAGAATCTTTCGCGACTACATGGATTTGCGAAAGACTAACTGTATTTTTTGCCCGGAAACACTATTCGGATTAATTCAGCATGTTTACAGGACTTATTTTAGTAGGTGTAGAACCTTCAAAGTAAAAATTTCTCAAAAGCTGTTAATTGATCTAACAACAGCAGAGGAACAAAATACCATCATAGCGGATACACATGAAATAGCGCATAGAGGTATTTTGGAAAATAAGAACGAAATTTCTAGACGGTTCTTCTTCCCCAATCTCAAACAAAAGGTGAGGAAGTACGTCATATTGTGCCAAACTTGCAATAAACAAAAATACGAACGGCATCCATACAAAATACAACATGCGGAAACTCCAATTCCGAAACAGCCGCTAGACATTATACACGTAGACATCTATATTGTCCAGCCAAATCTGTTTCTATCGGTAGTTGACAAATTATCGAGATTTGGAATACTACTTCCTATTAAGTCACGCTGTATCGCGGATATACGTAAAGCGTTACTAAAATATTTCTCAATGTACGGGAAACCAAAGTTAATAGTGTCGGACAACGAACCCGCACTTAAATCAATCGAGGTGAGAGGATTGTTGTATGATCTCAACATTCAACAGTATTTTACACCTTCAAATTATAGTCAGGTCAATGGGATCGTGGAACGTTTCCACTCCACAATTGGCGAAATATTTAGAACAAACAAGCACAAGTTTGAAGACCTATCCAATAAAGAAAAGTTTTTCATAGCTTGTACACTGTATAATAACAGTATTCATTCATCCACAAAACTTAAGCCTCGCGAAGTGTTTTATGGAATAAAGGACGGTTCAGAAAGACCTCTAGACATGGAGGCCATTATAGAATATCGCGACAAAATCTATGATGAAACTGTGTTAGAGTTGATAAAGACTCAGAAAGCACAACTTAGCTACCACAATGCACTAAGAGAGGAACCTCCAACTTTAGTGCCGGGTACGAGCGTCCTCCAAAGGACGCAAGGCGTAAAATCAAAGACGAAAGATCAGTTCCAACTAACTGAAGTTGCAACTGATCGAACCCAAACATACATTGATACCAATAACAGAAAACTTCATAAAGCCAAACTTCGAAGGCTCAGGAAGTGATGGGACATTATCTCCTTTTACAGATTCGACCATGAATACCGCTGCAAGCGAAAGAATACTCGTCTCGCTGGTTCATATCCAGCTAGTAGAAATAAGGAACCGGATAAGAAGCCGGCGACCTTTAGAGCCAACTCGAGAAGAGGCTCACGCACAAATGGCAATCGTGGAACGTCTCTTTGAATTGGCGGCAGGAGCAGCTGTCAATCAATCAATGAGGAGGGAGATAACCAAACCATTGGTTGATCTCGTGGAGGAGATCCGCGACTTATTCGAATGGAATCTCAAACACAATTAAAAAAGGAAATATAATTAATTAACTTTTTATCTGTTTAACCGATAACTTCTAGGTACCCAAGATGACGGGCCATCTTATTTCTTAACCAAACATCGACGATACTAATATTCTTTTTATTTTTTAGGTCAGAAAACCACTGAAAGTAAAAGGACTCCTTGCGTTACGAAACTTTCAAAATAAAGATCATCTAAACTTGCAAACAAATATTAAATCAAGTTTTTTTTTTAGAGTACACACTAAGGACATGGATACCAACATTTTCTTCACCATCATCTTACTACTTACTTCAATCGGACCGAGTACTACACAATCCATCCGATTAACCAATTTGGCCTCAAATCCCGGAATACTAGCCCTACAGGAAGGTTATAGCTTTCGGAAGCTAGGTGAGCACAAGCTTTTTCATATTATTGATTTAGACAAATACGAGCCTATCTTTAGAAGGCTGAAAATCAATATAATTGGCATAAACTCCTTTGGCAACTATTCAGAAATGACAGATTTACTTTCCACAAAATTGAGCAATACTCAGCAACTTTTCTTCGAACTTAAACCCAAAATTAGGCCCAGGAGAGGGTTGTTCAATTTTATTGGAACAGGAATCAAAACCATTACAGGCAATTTAGACAATAATGACCTCATAGAAATTTCCAAAAATTTAGAAGACCTGAATCTAAACTCTAAAATTTTGATTAATGAAAACAACGAGCAAAGATTGATAAACCAGCAATTTCAAAACAGATTAAATAGAGTCATAAACCATTTGGAAAGCCAACAGGCTCAAATCAGCAAAAATCTCATCTTAGCAAGAAATTGTTCAGCCCGAAAGGATTTCATAATATTTAAAGAAATTTTCAAAATCCATTTTAATCTAGATTTTTTAAAATCCCACCTTGAGGACATTTTTGAAGCCATTAGACTCGCAAAGATTCAGATTCTGTCAAAAAATATTCTGTCCTCTCAAGAATTAGGTTTTGCTACAACAAAATTAGAAGAAAAGGGGGTAGTCCTTGATACATTGGAAGAAACATACGATTTCTTAGAACTTTCGGCATTTCATAACCACTCCAAAATCATTTTCGCGATATCTGTCCCGTTATTAGAAAATTTAGTTTACGAAAACTTTTTCTGGAACCCATGCCAGTAGGGAACAAGATTCTAAAAATGCCACCAACCCATGCCATGCGGGGCAACGATTCAACATTTATTGTCACCAGAGAGTGCAAACGTATCCAAAAGCGGAGGTTGTGCGACCCAGGCAATTTGATAAACATCACCAATGACGGTTGCATTCCAGAACTATTGCAAGGACTATCAGCTAATTGTTCTTTCACGAACTGCATCAATCCGACCGAAATGAAACTTATTATGGAAAATTTTCTAGTACTGAAATCCGTAAGGAACCTGCAAATCGATTCATCTTGCGGTATTACAAAGAGGAACTTAACCGGATCATACCTTTTAGAGTTCCACAACTGCTCGATATATGTGAATGGCTCTACTTTCGAAAACACCGAGCTTATCGCAACAGAAACACCTGTGGTATTGCCATTAGATGGGCTCTCAATATCGTTAAGTCACTTCGAACCGACACGGCGGCTCGAAGAGATTCACATCGCTAATCGTAAATTTCTGGAGGATTTCGTTAAGAGTCATAGAATCGGAACGTACTCATCGATGACTATTTCCACCTTAAGTTTCCTGATTGTTATTATCCTGATTGTTATCCTAGGATGGAAAACAATTCCCAAGTTTCGAGCCATCTTTAGGAATGTTTTGCACAAGAGAAAGGACGTCGATACGACGAATCACCAAAAACGTTCCAATTTCAGAAACGAAACGAATCGGGACGATTCTTTTTCAAAGGGGGGAGTAGTTAAAGACCACTCCTCGAGGCCGGATGCATCATCAAGGGACTTGGCACATCGCTTAAGCCAAGTCCAACAACAACAACAACAAGTAGCCGTCACGTTGGATTCAATTAGTCGCCACCAGTCCAATCCATCTGCTTCCCTAGCATAATCCGACACCGCACAACACGTTGCACTTAGATACTGTCCCGCGCATGCAGCAACGACGATGATGACGACGACGACGACGACGATAGCACCCATGGCATGTTGGCAGAATTCCTGGTAAGGAGCTAGGTCAGCAGTTAGGGCTTTGATGATAGGCTTGAAGTAATTTTAATTTGAATAAACGCGCACTTCAGTTTTAGGCGCAGTCGAGTGAACAAGTGTCTTGTTTTTTAAAAACTAACTACCGAACCTCCAACTCATAAGTCATATAAGAGAAACCAGAAGCTTGAAAATTTAAGATTAAATATAGAAGAGAGAATACAGAATAAAGAAGTCAGAAAATAGAAAAAAAGAGATTCAAGTTAGTTCTTTCTTTGAACAACTGGTTTTGATATTAATAACACTATTTTACAAAATAAAACGACAGTCGTGAAATTCAACCAACAACCGACATTTTTAATGCATAACAACGTGCGCTGATATCGCGACCGAAGAAATCCTTTTTATGGTCTAGCGCATTCTTCTCAGGATTTTAGGTAAGTCCATCTCTGGATTCCATTTTTTTTTTGAGAATCTCTCTCAGGATTCTAGTTGAGTTTCCCTTAATAATGCGGAAGATCCCCTCTTAGGGTACCTCGCAGAGTTCTGGGGCAATCTGATTCAAGAATCTAATAGGATGTCTTACAATACAATTGTGGGCTTCGTGGCCGTGCGGTTAGCGGCGTCAGTCGTCTAGGCGTTTCGTAAGCCTCGGAGTGCGGGTTCGATTCCCGCTCCAGTCGGGGAAAACTTTTCGTCGAACGGAAAATTCTCCATTGGGCCACTGGGTGTTCAGTGTGTTGTCCGTTGTCTCGTGTATGTAATGTTGAGCCTGTGCAGCCTTTGGCTGAAGACGGTGTAGTGTCTTTAAAAAAAAAAATACTGCAGGAGAATTTCTCTCAAGGTGACGCAATACATGACAGGATTCGGGGAGAATCCATCTCGGGAATCTGAGGAAATCCCTCTGGATTCTGGAAGATTTCCTCTGAAATCCTGAGAGAACCCATCTCAGAAAACTGGAGTAATCTCTCTCGGGATTCTAGATAGATTCCTTAATAGATTTCACGGAGAATTCCTACTGGATGAGTTATTCTCTCTTAAGGTTTCAGCATTTTGAAGGAATCTCTCACAGAATTTAAGAGGAATCTCCAGAATGAAGGAAGAGGCCCTTCAAAAATCCTGGAGGAATTTTACTCAGCAGTATTTTAAAGGAATACCTATCAGAATTCTACGGAATCTCTGAATTCTAAGAAAATTCATTTCAGGAATTAGAAGTGTTCCCTACCAAGGGTGAAACCCCTTTCAGGATTCTAAGAAATTTCTGGATGATCTGGGTTGATTCTTCCAAGGATTCTGGAAAACCCTCACTTAGGATCCCACTCAGAATTCTTAGGAAATCTTTCTCAGCATTCTCAAGAACTCCCCTCAGAATTCTTGGAGAATCATACTCAGCATTCTCAGAATTGTGGCGAAATTTCTGGGGGAATATTTCTTAGGATTCTGGGGAAGTCCCACTGAGGATTTTGCGTAAGATCCTTCCCAAGATTCTCTGAAAATTCGGCTTTCTGGGAAATTTCCCGTCAGGGTTCTGAGACCATGATTCTGGAGAATTCCTTGAGATTCTGAGACTATATTTTTCAAGATTCTAGAGCACTTTCTTTCAAAATTATTAATTATTGAAGAGTCTCTCACGGGATTGTGAGCAGAATTTTCTAGAGAAATTTTGATTTTGGAGAATTCCTCGCATAGATTTTGTGATTCCTCTTAGGGTTCGAAAGAAATCCTTCTCAGCATTGTATGAAAATCTCAGCAGTGTTCTGTTTTCTGTATTCTAAAGCAGTTGCTCGTAAAAAAAAACCTTTCTGGATTCTAGGAGAATCCCTCTTAGTAATCAGGGAAAATCCCTGATAAGACTATGGGAAGATTCTCTAGAGGTTCGGGTATAGTTATTTAAAGTATTCTAGAGGAATCATTCTCAGAGTTCTGGGACAACCCCTTTCAGGAGTTCAGGGGAGTCCTTTCGAAGATTCAGGGGGAATGTCTTTCAGGAATCTGCTGTAATTTTTCTGTTTTATGTGGGAATACCTCTTAAAATTCCAAGGAGAATCCTTATCAGATTTTTGGAAAATAACCCGCTTAGGTTAATAGATATATTTCTCTCAAGAATCAGGAAGAACCCCTCTTATGATCCCTCTCATGATTCTGAGAAAAGCGCTCGTAGAATTCTGCAGAATACCTTTCGGGATTCTGGCAGAATTATTCTCAGTATTCCAAAAGATTCCACTCAGGATTTTAGGGGAATTCCGGGAGAATACTCAGGTTTCTGTGGCAGTCCCGCCAGGTATTTTGAGGGAACCTTTCTCAGGCTTCTGGAGTAATCCATCTTAGAGTTCTATGCTACACTTTTCAGGATTATGGGTAAATTCTTTTAAGTTTCTTGGGGAATTCTTCTTGGAATTCCGAAAATCTTTTTTTGTGAGAATCTCTCTCAGTATTCCACATGAATTTATCTCAATAATGTGGAAAAACCGCGCTTGGAATTCCTCTCAGGATTCTGGGAGAATTCATCTTAGGATTCTAGGATAATCGTATTCAGGATTCTGGGATAACCCCTCTTAGGATTCTGGAACATTTTGGGAGAATCCCAAGGGAGAACTTCTCTTAGGATTCTGAGACAATCTATAACAGGATTCTGGGAGAATTCCTCTCGGGACTCTGAGACAATTCGTCTCATAGATATTGAGTAATCTCTCTCAGGATTCTAGAAAAATACTCAATGGAATTCAGAGAGAATTCCTATCAAGATACCGGAAGAGTGTTGCTTTTTCTAGGTAATGTCGCTCAGGATTCTGGTGTGATCATTTTCAACATTCTTAAAAAAATTCTCATAATTCTAAAGGAACTCCTTTCAGAATTCTGGAGTAGTCTTTATAAAGATTCTGGTGGAGTTTCTCTCTTAGTTTTGTATTACTTTATAACATCGAATCGATGTGAAAAACATCGATTCAAAGCATTCGATTAAATCGGTGAATCGATTCTGCTGAGCCGATTTGAATCGATTCACAAAAATCGATGTCTCAGCCAGATTTGCCCAATGCTAATCTGGTGGCGTCATATGAACTACGGATTGTACCAAGTAAAAAGGTGGATATATCAAATCAAACAAAACACGGCAGGCTGTGGTGGGCTGGGCACGTAGCTTCTATGCCAGAAGAACGACAAGCCTAATACGTCATCAGTAAAGAATCAAAAGGAGACGTCAAATTCGTGGAAGGCCTCGTACACGTTGGCTTTTTAGCAGTTGAAGAGGACCTGAGGACTCTAAACCTTCAGGGCGATTGGAAGCCAGTCCAGGACCGAGACCAGTGGAGACGAATGCTTCATTCGGCGTAAATTCACTGCTACAGATGTAGCCTCTTTTTCTGCACCTTTTTTATACCCTGCATAAAAAGAGGGAAAGCTACTCAGAACCAATAATCTTAAAGACGGTAACTATTGCAACGGCGGCCAGGGGTTTTTATAGGGGCTAGCAAACGGAGTATTCAGATGCGTAACGGAGGTGGTTTCGGAGTGTCTCAGGTGTGTTACATGAGGTTCATGTAGGTTTTAAGGAGATTTCGGAGTCATTTCAGGAAGTTTCAAAGGATTTTCAGAGACCCCAACACAAAGTGTTTTAGAACGCCCCTGAAATGCCCTTTGGTAAAAGGGTGTTCTTGAAATCACCTGATATGACCCTGATGTGAACTGCTTGGAAGCACCCCTGAAACCTCTGTTATTCCATTATAACGCAATTTAAATCATTATAATGAATTTGAAATGCCTCTGAAACCTCTTTGGACGCCTCTGCAACGCACCTGACAACCCCTTTGATATGCCCCTGAAATGCTATCATACCCCCTAAAACTTCTAGGAACGCCCTTTAAATGTTCCTGAAATTCCCTCAAACTCTCTGAAGTGACCATGAAATGCCTTGGAACGCTGCTCATACCACTTGTAACGCCCTTTAAAGGCTTTTGAGATCCCCTGAATTACCCTCAAATTCCCATGAAACGTCCCTGAAACTTTGATAGTATTGAAGTGCCTCTGAATTTCCCTGTAATCCCATTAAAACCCTAACAAAACCTGACAGAACGCCCTTAAAAGGATCCTGAAATCCTCTGAAACAACCCCTTGAAACGCCTCTGAAGCCCCTTGGAACCTTCTTTTTGGGCTCTCTGGGAATTTTCTGGAAACTTTCTTAGCCCCATCTAAAATGTACAGAGGAACAAGACACAGGTCTTTATGCACATTTTTTTTTCTTTTTATGCATTTTTTTAAGGACAGACTTGTTAGAATCCCAAAATGGCTGCCACAATGGCTGACTTTGGCACCTACTCACGATTTCGAGGGCACAAATCTCTTCGTAAACAAAACCAACACACCTGAGCTTCTTATTTTAAGCTAATTACAAGTGAGTAAGAACAGAATAATAAAACGCACTGTTGTTTGAAGCTTGCTTTTTGAGATTTGTGCGTTTGAAGTTCTGATGCACTGTTGAAGCGGGATTTTGAGATGTTTGTCCTTAATTCAAGCATCCCCAGACATGGGTATAAAAATAGGTTCCAGTGTATTTGAAAAAAATATGCATACAAAAATGAAAGGAAAAAACTTTGGGAAACATCAACAGTTAGTTTCGATATTTATTCAGATATAGGATAGTTATCCACCTCTGCTCGGAAATTCTAAGGAAGAACCCACGAACAAGCACCTCCCAACAACGCCAACAGGATTGCACTTTGGCACGCATTTAGCACGCGTTGGGTCCGCGATGTAGCCAGTCGAAGTAAATCATTAGGCTACATGTGTACCGCCCAGTTGATACATAAACAGAAGAACATTGCCCTTTCTCAGCCACGCACCGACCGGATCTGATCGAATTTGTGCGTGCCATCATAAATCAAATCGGGCTGTTGCTGTCAGCACTGCTGCTGTTGCGGTCATTGCGTAACACCGCAAGTGGAAATCTTCGACCAATTTCGGCAATATAAAGTCTCGAACTAGCGGGGGCCAAAACAGAGAGTGCGACGAGCACTAACGAGCGGGCGTGATTAGATAATTTTGCGTGCACCCACTTTTGGCTTTTGGGCGAAATTGCTCACTGAGTTTGGACCAACAACGTCGCTGAGCGAATTAAGTGCCCCCTTCCTCCGGGACCCATTCCATCGATCGGCGCAGCTTCACGCAGAGGAAAACGACCGAAACGAGAAAGGTTCAAATGAGCTTTTGTTGTGGCTTTGACTGGGTACTTTGCCTCCATCAATGGGGAGTCCGTTGGAATTACTTAATTAATTGAATGCTCTCTTGTTGTCTTGATGCGAGGTGATTTTTGAAAATTCCCCAACGAGGCGCTGCTACTGTGCCAGGCCAGGCCAGTTCATGATTAACGAGCGGCATTGTTTTCGCTAATAAGACTACGAATCAATCATAGATGGGCGGACGCGTTACCCGGGGTAAAACAAACACTTCGGATAATTGACGATGACCTGGATTGGCTCCACCTAGTTGTGCAGGCAGTGGATGTATAACGCAATTGAATCATACCTACGAATCAAGGAGTTCAATCGAAATGAAGCCCAGCTAATCCCAAAGTCTCCAGCTCCGGACAAGTGGTGGGTGGGAATTAGCATCAAAGGGGCGAGCGATCGACAATCGGCAGTGCTTCCCAAACTGTGCGCCGCGGCGCCCTGGTGCGCCGCGAACCTTTCCCAGGTGCGCCGCAGGAATATATGTGACGAAACAAAAAAAAATCTTTATTTGTATTGCGGAACACCTTTATTTTTTTATTAGTAAAACTAGTGTCGCTCACATTTTTTTTAATCTTTCCTGACTCTTTGATTGTTCCATAGGATTTCTGGTAACCTTTTCAAACATATCAATTGAAACTACATTTTAAAATTAAGTTTTTGAAATTGTTTTTGAAATTCTTAAGCTTCAGCTTAGCTTTTGATTTTACTATAACTTGTCCAAAATTTTTAATATCAAGAATATTATTTACGTTCTTTTCAGAATAATTACAAGATCTTCGGAACAGCTTAGCGGCATGCAGGTTTGCCGATCTGGTAGTGTGAAGAGCTAGCTTTGACCTTTTTGAACCGGGCTGTTTTCTCAGTACTGCCGCAATTTCGCTGAACTCGAATAAGTTTGTTATGCTCGGTTTCATAAATGGGGTTATACATGGCCAATCCAGTCCCAAAGGGTTAAGTTGAAATTTATGAAAATAAGTTCAATCAAAGCCCACCTGGCAGGTCATTACAATCTATGGATGTGTCCCAGTTTGCCGAAATTTTCTAAAATAAATAAAAGTGTTGCTTTGCAATTTCCGCAAAAAGTTGGAACTTTGGTCAAGTTCTGTGTAGTCATTTTCATTCAATAAGAATTCTTTAATTATTGCAAACGATTTAGAATTTTTGGCTGAATTGTTGAAATTCAGCAGCTTGTTTTACCTTTACATCTGAATTTTCTTCTTATTTTTAAAACTTCTATGATGGAATCAACATGATTTTTAAAATCTTACAAATATTATAACTATATTTGAGAAATTAATTTAAAAAATTAGTTAGTTTTCCAAAAATTGAATTCTGAAAACATGATATTAGAGAAGTGTTTCACGATTTTGTCTTGCACAGTGAAAGATGCCCAAAATTAAAAAAAAAAAATTTGTTAAAAACTTTGGTGCGCCGCGACATTTTTGGAAATGTCAAAGGGCGCCGCGATAGCAAAAAGTTTGGGAACCTCTGGACAATCGACTTCAGGCAGGACAATAATTGGATTAAGTTGTCGTGAGCGCAGCGAAAAATCCCGGTCAATCGATGAACATCTGGGCTAGTCCGGCTAACGCCAGGACAGTGATTGCCATAATACCACTCCTAACTGCACACCGCTAGGGATATTACTACCATACGAAGTCTATGGGCTTCGGAATCAAAGTGCAATCACGTGGAACGAGGCTTTGACAGCTTTATGAAAGGCGATGTGCGTGTCACCGACTGGCGGATTGACTGTAAGCTAGTTTGGTAAGGGGCGATTTTCTAGTTTGACGATCCGATGGATCTGACGATGGCTTATAAGACGAGTGAATGGTTTATGTCAACGACCAGTTCAATTGGACGCCGATAAAGAGAAGTAAATCCGGTAGCTCGACTAAACCCTTTTGGGACAGCTCTCAATCGTTGGAAACCCAAGTCATGGGATACACCTAGAACCTAGCCTAGAACCTATGTGCCGTAAGTAAGCTTCAAGTTTGAGGTCATGGAACTAAACATTGACATATGGATGCTAAATGTATGATTTGTAGTGGCACTTCGCACGTTAAAGATGATTTTCCGGAGAAGGAAAATACTAGAAAATTTAATGTTCATTAAAAACAGAAAATGTCGCAAAAAAAATGCTGAGATTTCGGTTTTAAACGAGACATTTTTTTGTGTTTTCAATGAGCAGGTTTCCTGTTATAAAAGCAGATTACGTCAAAAAAAAGTCACTTCTTACTTAGAGCTGAATGTATTAACATACATTTAAGAAGTGGGATGGTACCTTTCCGTAACTATTTTATCAAAATAAGGAGTCTCAAGAAAATACTACGGAAGATTGAAAGAACTGCAGTCGCCGTTATTTTTCCACAGTAGTTCGTGTTTGTGCGTTACTTGTTGCAGAAAACAACAGTGAACTTTCAAGCGGGTCTAATACGGTCATTATGGTAAGAATAGTTGGTATTTTTTTTTTTTTGACGAATTTCTAGCAACATGCGCTACGAATTCAATTAGAAGTGAAAAAAAATGTGAAAATTCAATTCCATAAAGGTGTGGACTATACCTTTTCAAACAACATTGTGATGTTTCCTCAAGCGTTACTGTCTGTCAGTTCAAAACAGGTAGACAGTCAGTGTAGAGTTTATATGGGCATTTTTTTGGGAAAACATCGTGGCATTTTTCCCGCGTGAATCCTTAACTTTTATTGAACCATGAGCAAACCCCATGATGACTTTTGGATGCGGATGTGTCGAAAAACATTGTCAGAGATCGCAGAGCGATTACTCACTTGTGAAGAAAGGTAAAGCTTTGACACCGCATCAAGAGGTTTCAAATTTATCATGTAAAAGTAGATAACTACCAAAATTAAAATGTTTCGGAAAACAGAGCGTAGTTTGTAGGTGTGTAATCGCTTCGGTAAGGATGAAAATGGAAACGGTTGTAATAGTTTGAGTGTAAAACTTAGTTTTTTTAGTTTCGATCAGCTTGTTCCATCATAATCGCGTGTGCTTGCTTACCTACTCATGCATCACTATACAGTTCATTGCTAAAATTCGTAGTAGCGCTACTGTACTGACTACGCATGAAGGCCATCTCTTCAATCAAACATTACCTGTAATAAAGAAAAGAAAGAATATGATTAGTATGATTATTACATAACAGTGAGTTGTTAAAGATTTAATCAATACAATCATTTATGGTTGAGGAAAAGGTGAAGCATGATCGATGAGGTTCGAATTTCCTTATAACTAAAATGCCCATGCCTGGTATGCACCAGATTTGCTGGGATTCGAACGCACGACTTCGAATTGACTAGACTGGTATTTCACCAACTAAACCACAGAACAGGTTACGATTCTGTGGAACAGAAAGCCAAACTGACTCCGAGCCCACACCATGATACTGTTTTCACAATTTAATCTCTCTTTCGGCTTGGATGCCAACCTCTCAACAACTGTTTTGTGTGACTTTTCAATTTTGACGAAATCCAAACGCTGTTATTTTATTTTGCCAAACGTTTCGGGGTTTCGGTCTATCTGGGATCATTTTCAGGGACTCAATAGGGTAATTCGCCATTTGTTGAACGGTTAGTACTGGCATTTTTGTTTTCGTTTGTTTTTCCGTGCATAACTCCACTTTAGTTGAAAACTATCCAGTGATCGTCTAGATCTACTTATTCCTTATACTGCCCTTCCCAAGCAACACACATGTTATATTAAAGTTACGGCAGCGCAAGTTTTGGTTGTATAGAAGTTTATTTTACGTTATTTTTTTTTACAATGTTAAAATTACGTCCAATAAACTTCAATACAACCAAAACTTGCGCTGTCGTAACTTTATTATAACATGTGTGTTGCTTGGGTTTGGATTTGTATTCCACTAAATTCCATTTTCTAAGAGAAAATAGAACATTTGTATGGGAAGTCTGTAACCCAAATGTTGAACGCTTCCTTAAGCTTGCTCATCCTAATGTTGGACGGTTCTCGCTAATTGTTGAACGGTTGAAGCTTTGTTCGTAATTGATGACGTATAACCCGACATAAACCTATCATTCACCTGTTTTTATTTTGGGCACCAAACCCAACATAGACTCAACAGTTATCCGATGTGGGTCCAACAGTGGTCCAACATTTGATAAAATTTGATCCGACATTGACCCGACACCCAATATTTTTTCACTCTGGCGGATTTTTTTCCGGGATTTTCGTGTTTTGCGCCTAGTTAGTCATTTGAGTGACAATTCATTCAAATGAGGGAGCGTTCATAAAATACGTCACGCAATAATTGTCCATTTTAACCCCCCTCCTGTGTATGTCACACTTTTTGTATGGGACCTCTAATTTTTTGTACGGGTCGTCACACTTTGCTGAACTCCTCTCAACCACCCCCCCCCCCCCCCTCAAAGCATGGCGTAATTTATGGACATTCCCAAGGAATCGCTTCCCATTTGAAGACAGCTTTAGTGGGCTGAAAATCGTTTTAAACAGAACCAAATGCAAAAAAAATGGCTGAAAATATTTAACTAGAAGCGAAAATGACAGAAGAAAAGAACGCCTTCGAAAGCCCCTGAAATACCCCTGAAACCCATGGGACCCAGTCAACTCCCTAGAATACCCCTGGAACGACCCTAAAATACTTTGAAAACCCGTGGATCGCTCCTGAAAAAGGTGAAGTGAAAAAAAAATCTGGCAGTCATGCTAACATCGTAGGTTATGCTAGTGTTCAACAATTGGATCTTAGCTGCATAATGGTAGTGTGATAAGAAAAATATTTTTTTCAAATGAAATTACAATGAAAATGTGATTTTAAACAATGTTAAACTGTTAAGGACATCCTTCCAGTTATTGTAACTATGGTGTGACTTTGATATTTGTGGTCGATTTGCCAGCAAAGCTTATTTCGTAACAGCAATTTCTTAAAATTAATCTTAAGAATTGTGCAGTTTTCGTGTCATCAGCGGTACAAAATTTTCAATCGACATTTTTGACGTAAAATATGTATAATTTTGTAACTTTATTGGAGTAATATCATGACACACATGTATACGCATCCAGATCATACGTTTACGTTGATGGAAAACTACTTAAGGTAAACTTTTATTAACATTTTCAAAAACTGTTCAACATTTGGGTAGTGTTCAACAATTGGCGAATTACCCTAGTTACAGTATTTTTGTGCAGTGCGGTTCGGCAACTCGATCCATGTGACAATTACAGGAACCTGTAATTGTCACATGGATCGAGTTTTCTCGCACAATTGCAGTCAATTCGGATGCCCAATCCCCAAGAAACCCCATTCTAAAATTAGCACATCAGAATTCAGTACCTGATCCGAGAAGTATCAAAGCAATGGTGCACGGAGAATGTCATTCCGTTTAAAAGATTGCTAGTTGTTAATAATTAGCTAATCATGTAATGTAATATGCTACTTCAACTAAATTTGTAACGGTAACGGTAAAACGGTAACCTATTAAAGTCAAACCTTATCTTAGGTCAAGGTAGCGAATTTTGGGGAAATTACATGTTCAATTGAATAAATAATGGAATTCTAAGCAGATCTACTGAATTTACTGAACATAATGCTATCAAGTAACTAATAAATGTTTCAAAATTGACTAATGTTGGTTTCAGCAAGGCATCTATAGATAGGCCCTTCCAGCAGGTATGCCTTGGGATAACGAAACCACAGATTCGTTGGATCTGTCCCTGCTGTAGGTGATGTTGGATGTAGCCAGGTAGATCTCTATCATATGCTTGCCTCATGAGGCAGCCAATTCTCAGTCGATAGTTTGATGGCAGGGCAGGTCGACACAAAGAATGGAGCTTCGCAAATTTGCGGTTGGTTCACGCAGAATGGTTGATTCACAAGATGGACATCACTACTGCTAGAACTAACTTGTGTGTGGAGAGCAGACGAAGGATGTTGAAGGATATTGAACACATTCACTTGTTGCGACCATTTTTTGCGGATTTGTGACTTCGTTGGACAACGCCACAACGGTACAATTCCCTCCACCGAATGTTATGTCCATTTGCTGTACAACAACACCCGTTTTGCTAAAGACGATTGTTTGCGTCTTTTTCGGGTTAGGCGCTAGGCAGTTGGCACCTGCCCATGTGACTATAGCCTCAATGTCCTTATTGATGGCATGTACCAGTCTTTCGATTTCAGATATAGGGCCTGATATGTAGACTTGAAGTTCATCAACGTAAAGATGATAGGTAGTAGCATTTCAGTGGCGAGGGCAATCTGTTGATATACAGGCAGAAGAGCAGTGCACTGAGGCATGAACCCTGAGGAGCTCCATCGAGGACGTTCAGCTCATCAGACAAAACACCTCCTAGGCGAACAGACTGCTTCCCATGTTCAAGAAACGATGACACCAGGTCACACGCTGTCTGGGAGAAGAAGAATAATCGAACTAGACTGCTTGGTATGGGTGTGATAATCATTTTTTTTAGTGTGATTGAAAAGATTTCATATCAATGATCTGGGCTAGTTGCGATTGTTTGGATCTCATGCATCTTTCGACAAATTTCTTCACTGTTTGTATGTCAAAAGTTGTACTTTTTGCGTTATTGTGTATTCCCTCTCTCTGAAGGTTACACCAAAGCTTTTTTGCTGGCAGATTGTGATCAAAATAATGCTCGAAATAAGAGAGCTGGCCCTTTCACGCTTTCGGATGCAATCTTGCAACTGATTGTTTCCCCTGACTCTGTTGGGATTTCGTACCGTCGTTGGGGGTGAGAATGGGTCAAAAAAGGATACTCAAAGATTGTTTGTTAAATAACAAATGCAATTGAAGTCAGAATAACTTTTTATTTGATATGTATACTCTTCTATGTGGTTATGATAGTTTAGCAAGAAAGTATCACATTAAATGAATTGCTTACTAAACTACAAATGATTGAAAATTGACCCAATCTCACCCCTTAGAGGGGGTGAGAATGGGTCAAAGTATTCAAAATCGCCTATTCAAAAATATAAGTTAATTTTATTGATCATATCTAGTAAAGCTACTTGAAATACGATGTAATCATTACGAATTAAGACTCAGGTAATTTTAAAAGATGGTTAATCCGCCTAAAAGGGCTAATACATCCGAAAAAATGGTTGAAATTTGATAAAATAACGTTTGCATGTTGTATCGCCATTTTTAGCCACCATAATCATCCTCATTTAAAGTTTCAACCTCCATGAGAGGAGGGGGATTGCAATGAGCGAGGGGCGCATTGAAAGATTGATTAAAAATATATTTTTAGTATACTGCATAAGACATGTTTAACCAAACTTTCCGTTATAAACTCTTACGTACATGATCTTTGGCCTCCATATAGCCAAATTAAATCACTCCATCTCAAGATAGAGGGTCGATCAAATATTATGTTACACAACATTTCACATTATTAGAACCTCTCCCGCAATAACATTTAAAAAGATTTTTGAATATTTTTTTTTGAGTCCTAGCAAAACGATAGACTTATTCTTCTTTCTTCAGTATTTTCTATGTATTTTATGAATGATCCTTATATGACACTATTTTCGAAAAAAAAGTGCTTTTATGAAGATACGGTAACATGGCACCACTCTAACGTCAAATGGGGACTGGAAAACTAGTTGAATTTTTAGTTAAGTTTATGTGCACTCGATAATTTGCTTGACCCAATCTCACCCCCATTCTTAATATTTAGACATAGGGTCGAAAATATTGACTTTTAAAATAAAAAGAGCAACGACAGCCCGTTTTTTTCATTGCATCAACCATCAGGTAATACCTACAGCTAACCACTTATAAGAAAATTTATGGTTAGGTACTTGTGTTAAACATTCCGAAGGAGAAATTTTTTCAGAGTGATTTACTAGTAGCTTCATCATATAAGTTTAGCCACAAATTTAACAAAAAACGATTATTGCCAAACATTTTAATCTGCATCATGACGTGTAAAAACATCTCCTCTTTGAAATAATATAAAGTTTTCAATATAAATTAGCGATAGTTGATAAGCTATTTCAAATTTTGTATTTCTCCGATTTGACCCAATCTCACCCCCAGACCCATTGTCACCCCCATCGACAGTACGTACAATGTGTAAGCCATATTTCTAAGTGGAACGGCCTGGCCTGTTTGCTATTTTCAGAGATTCAAGGTGTGCGCACAGACAAACAGACGTAACACTTTGAACATTTTTCGATTCAAATCATAGTCACGGAAACATGTACGCCCAATGCTAAAAGGACAATGTTTGGCCGACCACCAACCAGGTGGCGGTAGTGAGCAAACGTCAAACTCGAACAAAAACTATGCAAGCGCCACGGTTGTGCAGTTGGCCAACTATCAAATTTTGAAGAAGATCGTTAAATCAGTGTACGATGGAAATTATCAGAGTGTTACGTCTGTTTGTCTGTGGTGTGCGTCTATCGCGGATCATAATGGTGCGTTCGGGAGCATGGTTTTCTAATAGATCTTTCAGTTCTACAGTAAGCATGTCTGCTTTGGCTGTTGTGTCTGTCGCATTGTAGAAGAGTTGAAGGACCCTAACCTGGAAATCTACCTGCAGTCGTAGAGGATCGATGGAACAAAGTTACGCACTTTCATGGTCTGTGGAGTGGATTTGCGAACCTTGATCTCTGCGAGCAGGTACACTATTTCATGATCGGAGATGGAGTTGCCAGTACAAGCCTTTGATTTGATATCAACATCCGCAAAGAGTTCGTAATCATCAGATCGATAGTGTTCTCGGTGATACGCGTAGGGCCGACTTGAAGAACCGTTAGATTGAATGTAGCGTTGATTCGGTTTAATGCCAAAAGGTTTGTTGTTGGATGGTTGTGGTCCCCAACCATGAACATTCTGTCAAACCCAATATCGAGAAGATCAAGGAGTAATTTTTCGTAGCAACGGGTTAAATGCGGATTTGAGAACACTGAGCTGTAGAGGACAATCGCACAAATGTTTTGTTCGTTGATAATCACATGAACGGCAAAGCATTGGAACTTGAAGCCAATAGGAGCCAACCTCTGAATCAAACGGTAATTGAAGTATTATTTCGGCTTTGAAAACTTTTTGTACGTACAAACCAATCCCTCTACGTGTTTTCGTGCTTCGTCCTCTGTTTGTTGGCAGTGTGTGCTTGATGAAGTTATACGCGTGAATACGAATGGGACCGACTGGTGAAGATGTTTTAACTTTCATTTCGGTCGCTCCGAATAAATGGTACTGGCTTTTATCTAGAAGAAATTTTACACCGTCGGTCAACCTATGGTTTTCAAGTCTACGGACATTGAGGTGTCCAAAACGTAGGTTGGTGTGGTTATTTGGCACCGTTTGGTAATGTTGTGTTTAAAAATCGTCAGCATTGTAGTTTGGAAAATAATCAACATCTGGAAACGTCGAAGAAAACGGATGGCTCATCAGCAGAAATATGCTTCTTCTTCTTCTTTATGGCTCTACGTCCCCACTGGGACTTGGCCTGCCTCGCTTCAACTTAGTGTTCTTTGAGCACTTCCACAGTTATTAATTGAAGGGCTTTCTTTGCCTGCCATTGCATGAATTTGTATATTGTGAGGCAAGTACAATGATACACTATGCCCAGGGAGTCGAGAAAATTTTCCCGACCGGAACGGGAATCGAACCCGCCGTCTCCGGATTGGCGATCCATAGCCTTAACCACTAGGCTAACTGGAGACCCCCCGTAGCAGAAATATGCTACGGTTTATAAATATTGTACTACCCTAACTCAACCGTTATGCACATAACCACAAACACACTAGCTAATAAGAACTGCATATACAGCCTGGATTCGCTGGTTGGGTCGCGACCAGTGTTTGGACGAAAAAGTGATCAGTGAACCACTCGGCAGTTTTTCTTCCCTTCTGTTGGTTCTGTTTCAATTACCAAGCGGTGTATGTTCTCTCGTCGAGTCGCATGGTTCACGAAGGAACACAAAGAGGATACTCCGATATAAACAAGCTGCGGCGATGAGCGGGCATCGCTAAGTGTAACACTTACCGATGATCGCTCATCGTTGGCTTGGGGCAACTGTGAATAATCGTTATTTTCATCAGTATTTAATGCGTCTTCGCTTAAAAAAGGTGAAATACTATTTAATTTAACTGTATTCATGACGTTGCAGGTTGTGTAGTCACAATAAAAAAAGAATTATGGCAATAAAATATTCTTACCGAATGCATCGCTTTCATTAGCGTCATCGAGCATCTTCTCTCTTGATTGCGCTCTCGTATCGAACCTGGCAAGAGAATGAACAGCATTTCGGGGAGCGTTCCCGAGCATGTTGGTTCATGAAATGTTACATTCGCGAATGTATCATTTGCTGAGCATGGACCATTCAGTGGTTCGCGATAAAAATCCACACACTGCGGACAGCTGATCAAAATGCTCTAGACACACGCAAATGACGAGAACGTCACGAAACACTCGCAGACTTGCACAAACGTCCTGTATATAAGAGGTGCGATACGACAGCGGTCAGACGTCAAACTCATTTTGACATCGATTTTGACATTGACAGTGCTTTTAAGTTGGGGTTTGCCCCAACCAGTGAACATCCAACCATCGAGACAGCATTGGCGAAACTAAGGTGGGAATTACTAGAAAAAAAACCTAAAAATCTCTGGAGAAATTCTCACAGGAATCCTAGGAAAACCATTCGAGAAACTATGGAAGTTTCTGAAGGAATTTGAGGACGGATTCCGGAAGAAATTTGTTTAAAAAGTTCTGGGTATGCCTGTTTCACCCAGAACTTATGTGAACCCCAGAATGAATTCCAGGAGCATTTTCCTGGAAGAATCCTAGCAAGAATAACTGGAAGAGTTACAATAGGATTTTTTGGAAAAAATACAAAAATAATTCTTGGGAACAATCTCGGGAGGAATTCTATAAAGAATTCTTGAAAAAATCGTTGTAAAAATCCCGTTCGGCATATTTGTAGAAATCGTAGCATCAATGATTGATTTTTTTTTTAAATAAGGTTCTTATAAATGAAAAGGTGCTGCAAAAATGCTGCTTCCTGTCCCGGGATGAAAGCCGTTTAGTTTTTGGACCCCAGGCTTGATTTCACCACTCAGGTAATCACTCAGCACTGATATGAGCGGTACAGAGGCATTTCAACAGCTTTTCAATGCAAACAGGCTATATAAGCGTGGTTCGAAAAATCGTTTTTGCTCCACACCGCTTATTGGATTCAGAACCACATTCTATGCCTCCTCACAAAATTTGAGCTCATTTGGTTGAAAATTGAGACTGCACAAGCTATTCAAAGTTTGTATGGGAATTACTATGGGAAAACGATGTTTTTCATTCAATCGACCGAAACATTTCCCAAAGTGCCCTAGAGGGTTAGTTGATCCTTAGTACTCCTAGGACACTCTATCAGCTACAACTTTCCCGAAGACTTCATTCAAATCGCATGTCTCATTATTTAGTTACCGATTTTTATCCAGAACCGAAATCTTTACTCATGATGGTTAAACTACTCGGTGGCCATCACTGAATTTTGCAGTGAAACATAGTAGCCATGATTTCAATATACTATCTTTGCCGCTATATGCAACAATGTTGCCTGCTAGGAAGCTGGAGGATCACTGTTAAAGTTTCTCCAGTTGGATACAAATCCATAACTAATTAATGAGGTGTCCAATTTGAATGCGGTCTTCGGCAAAGTTTTGGCTGATAGAGAAGTCTAGTAGTACCAAGGGTTGACTAACCCTCTGAGGTACTTGGGGAAATGCTACGGTCGATTGAATGAAAAACATCGATTTCCCATAGTTATTCCCATACAAACTTTGAAGGACTTGTGCAGTCTCAATTTTCAACCAAATGAGTTTAAATTTTGTGAGGAGGCATACAATCTGGTTCTGAATCCAATAAGCGGTGTGGAGCAAAAACGATTTTTTGAACCACGCTAAGGCTATATATGTAGAAGGGATACAAATACTTATAGGCCTTAAAATCTGAAGCATTAAAATAAGCGGTTTATGGGTAGGGGAGACTGAGGAGACTTGATCCCTGGGGAGACTTGTTCCCCCCATATTTTCTCGGAATTAAAAACATTTTTCTTCTAGCATAATTTTTCCAAAACTACTCCTGGACAAACGACTATGTTTTGGCTACAAGTGATCTCGATTGTACATTGCATTATTTTTTAACGGCTGATGGTTTGTTTTCAATCCTTCAGAAATCTTTTAGGCAATTCCGAAAAATCTTAATAACTTTGTAAAAATTGAACCAAATCGTGTCAAAATTTCACAGCACATAGTTTAAATAAAATACTTTCAAACTTATTTATCCAAATAACACTGTTGTTCACATATTTTAATTAATTCAGCTTAGTATACACAACAATGACATGGGGAGACTTGATCCCTCGAGGATTATACACACATTATACATGTGAAAAATAAAATTCCATTCGGAAGCCTCTATTTACTTGGAATTCTAGTCTATTCAACGATAAAATGTGTCAGATAATTAGTACTTTAGTACAATCCAAAAAAAGGGGGATCAAGTCTCCCCATTTTGAAAATACGGCATATCCTTAAAAAATCAAGGAAATCTTACAATTTCAAACACTCCATATTCATCGAAAATACAAGAAAACTCGAAAAGAAAATGAATATGAAGACTCTGGAATGATTTTGCTTTTAAATAAACCATGTGCTGAAAGGGGGATCAAGTGTCACCCATTTTTGAAAAATACATCATAAGACATGCCTCCATAAAAACACAGTTTTGAAAACTTTAACAATAATTTAAAGGCCTTCTTCTGTGTATTAACTTGCAATACATGTTTACCTGTCATTTTGTACGGAAATCGGATCTAGTTTTGTGTTTATTCTTAAAGTTTCAGGTAAATTAAGAAAAAGGGATCAAGTCTCCCCAGTCTCCCCTATATATCGCTATCTTGTAGTGCTTGATTTTGAGTCCTAAGTTTGACGTTAAATTTCTTTTGAGAGAAAGCAGACCAGGATAAATTCGTGCAGAACTCCATTAAATAACTCCTAAAGACACATTCCAGACGTTACGTTATGCGCGATAATCAGACTTTCGCTTCCCAAAGTTATGTTGTTAAATACGTGCCAACCAGCATGTCAAACGATTAGATTTGAATAGAAGATTCAACTCATGATTTTTTAATTAGAAGTCAGATCTTTTAGCTTCGAAAAAAAACAAGAAACAGAGCATAGCGGGAGACCTTCGCAAAAAAAGTCAAGTTTTGATTTAACGCTAAAGAAATTCATTACTTTTTCGAAATAATTTTCAATGTTCCAAGTACTATAAGAAGAATATAAGTAATTATCTCCATATTGGTGCAAAAAGAATCAAAATCGACACCAGGAGCACGCAAATATCGTTCAATAATGTTCAAAAACTGCGGTGTAGAAGTGCATGGAATGAGTCTAAAGCTTTCATAGGAATCTCCATGTAGAAAAGTTGAAACCACCTGCAGTTTTTTTTTCAGATCCCTTCCGGGAATCTTCAAGCAATTCCTTCAAACCTGCAACCTTTTTTCACGAACATTGCATTTTATTTGGTGTGCTGGTAACAATAGTAACATCAAGTGAGAATTTTTGACTAATTTGGAGCAGTGAGCTGAAATATTCGGCATCTGTGATGCTGCAAGGTCTGTCGACAAGAACCGTCACACGGTGCTCCATTTACCGTTATTATAAAATAAAATATACCATCAAAACCTGAAACGCCATTCTCTTTATTTGTCTATCCTACACCTCTGGGCAAATTTTTAAAATCATCGTTGGGCGAAATTTTGAGTTACGCCCTTTTAAAGGGCCTAACCTCTAAAAAATCGTGTTCTCTATAGAATAACACCACATTTTATAACATAATCATGAATTAAAAGGCATCAATAACAAAAATTATCATGAATAATATTGAAATTTGGTAGTATGCATCCATATAAATATTAGTGGAGTGCATTTTCTATCAAAATTGGTCATTACGTCAATATACGGTAGATGTTCTTAGGACCTATAGAAAACAAACATTTCATCGGTGTAACAATTCAATTAAAAGTATATTGTTTTGTGATTCCATATGTCTATAGATGTTCATATTACTCTCAGTCAAGGCGATAGTATTCACATGCATCCAGTACCAACATTTCAAGAGGACGTAACTGATCTTCAACACAATATCTTCTCCCATAGCTGTAGATCGTATCTCATCTTTCCCAGGACACCAACAACCACTATCGGAAAGAATTGCATTTTCCCTGTCCAGTAGTGGTTGCACATTGCGTTGGAGAGATACAGGTTCGGTTTCGGCAAGCAGTTTCGCCTTTTCGAAATGTTATCACCGATTGAGTTTATATAAGGGCGAAAGTAACATTATCGATTTCTCTTCATCGACTCTCTCTTTTGCAAATTAAAGTGACAAGATGCAAATTTAATCGTTTTTTTACACTTAGACGCTAGATTGCATCGCTATCTAGCGATTTATGACTAAAAAGTGCAACCATACTTGCATCTTGTCACTTTAATTTGAAGAAGAGAGAGTCGATAAAGAGAAGTCGCTCATGTTACTTTCGCCCTTATTTAACCCGGGAGCGGTCGCGTCGTGTACTGAGTACACGCACCATGAAAAATGCACGCTTGTGATGCACAGTGTGAATGTAGTGCCGTTGTAGGTAGCCGAAGACGCGACTGCTCGAGGGTTAAACTCAATCTAGATTATATTAACATTTGAAAAGTGCGTAACAACCATTGCAAATTTTTGCTTCTTCAGGTCCTCCTGAGCGTATTTCCCATTATTCACGTAAACTCTAACCAGTAACAGGCAGAGCAGTCTCCCCTCTATCTTATAACAGGATATATTTGGATGAATGAATTGAAACACGCCTAGGAAAGACGGAAGAAGTTGAGGCGTTCAACGGTTGTTCCGCCCTTTTCACATGCGTACATTCTCTATACAGCACATCTGCTTTAACAACAATAGTCAAATATGGGTAACCATAAATTAAACTAAAAGAAATATGGCTGTGTGCCAAATATCTTAAGTTATAACTTATTAGAATAGAAAACCAAAAGCATTACAAGGCTAAAAGACAAAAAGCCGAAACAGGCTTCTAATAATGGAACATAAAATGCTGCATGAAGATTCTCTCTTTTTTTAATATGTAGGTAAAACCTTTCGATCCTACTAATTTTACTTTTATCGACCTATTACATTGTAAGAAAAAATATCGCGCAAAGTTTTGCAAAAATGTAAACAGATGTTCCGGTGTCTTCTGCGCGGTCAATCCTTAGCTATTTTCCGCACTTATCGTAGAAGACACGAATACGATATGATGTACTGGCGACGATCTATTAGCGGTTTGGAACATTTTTGCGCGATAATCTACGATTAAACGCGCAATATTGTCTTTTGATTTTTCTTCATTTCTACGTTTCGTCTTCTCAGCCTCAGCATTTTAAAAGGGCGTATCAAAAAGCAGTTACGCCCTTCTGAAATGCTGATGCTGATGAAGACAAAACGTACAAATGAGAAAATTGAAAGACAAAAGATCTAATAAAAGTTAAATAATAGGGACAAAAGGTCTTACCTACATATTATGAAAGAAGAAAAAAATTTCACCCTGCAACTAATGCTTGATTATTTGTTGCCTGTTCCGACTTTTTGTCTTTTGGCCTTTCCATATTTTGTTTTCTATTCTTATAACTCAAGAAATTTGGCACACTGACATATTTCTTTTTGTTTAATTTATGGTTGCCCATATATTTGACTATTGTTTTTAAAGCAGATTTGCTGACAGTGTACGCTCTTAATATATCGGTGCTAACATTTCAAAAAGTCGAAACTGCTAGCCGAAACCAAACCTTTTTCTCTCCGACGCAATGTACAAACACTACTGGACGGAGAAAATGCAATTCTTTCCGATAGTGGTTGTTGGTGTCCTGGGAAAGATGAGATACGATCTACAGCTATGGGAGAAGATATTGTGTTGAAGATCAGTTACGTCCTTTTGAAATGTCGGCGCTGGATGCATATGAATACTGAATACTATCGCCTTGACTGAGAGTAATATGAACATCTATAGACATATGGAATCACAAAACAATATACTTTTAATTGAATTGTTACACCGATGAAATGCTTGTTTTCTATAGGCCCTAAGAACATCTACCGTATATTGGCGTAATGACCAATTTTGATAGAAAATGCACTCCACTAATATTTATATGGATGCATACTACCAAATTTCAATATTATTCATGATAATTTTTGCTATTGATGCCTTTAATTCATGATTCTGTTATGAAATCTGGTGTTATTCTATAGAAAACACGATTTTTTAGAGGTTAGGCCCTTTGAAAGGGCGTAACTCAAAATTTCGCCCAACGATGATTTTAAAAATTTGCCCAGAGGTGTAGGATAGATAAATAAAGAGAATGGCGTTTCAGGTTTTGATGGTATATTTTATTTTATAATAACGGTAAATGGAGCACCGTGCGTCAATATTAATCACCCCTCATCACCACGAAAAATGCTGAATAGTTCTGCTTAGATGGCATATACACTGATGTGTATATGCTAGAGAGAGCGGTTTTAATATGAAAAAAGAGCTGAACTGTGCACATTTTCTGCGAGCAATGCAATGATGCATATTGCCCTTTACTGGCATATTATCAGATTTGCTGGTATGTGTGAAACATACTGGAAAAAATTGTAATTAGCAGGCACGAAAGTTTCTAATTCACAAATTGAGAGAATTTGTGAAAAAATCTCAACATACCAGCAAATCTGGTAATATGCCAATA